>NC_143583.1:233065961-233681232 GCF_048544385.1 Mastigoproctus giganteus | reverse complement strand
GTATAGTATAGACAGCATAAAAAAAAAAAATAATAATAAAAAAACGTGCTGGGAGGAATTGGGAAATGAGAGAGAGAGGGAAGTTTTACTGTCGGGACAGTCATCACGGGTAATTTACTGTGTCACCATGGCGTCTGCTTTGCTGGCGACGGCTCGCAAATGAGGCAGAAAATGAAGACCAAGGAAGTGATGCAGCAAGTGAAAGGTCGATATTAGTTTAAAAGCCATAAGACCGTTGATATGGCAGGGAACATATGTTCCAGTCAGTTTATTAAAGTTACTGTTAACAAGGCGTTCAAAAGGACAATAATAACAGACTTGAAGTATTGTAGATAGAGCAGGGGGTAGTCACATGGAGTGTGACACCGTAACTCAAAAGCAACAGGTTACACTAAGGTAACGTCTTTAATTTCTCTTCCGGATTTATGTGTGTAGAATAGATAATCACATTTGCCAATAATTTCGCGATAAAGATCATTATTAAACTGTTTGCAGTTCAAATGTTTGCTGTATCGTGGTATTTTTTTTTTTTTCAAAATAGGTGAATCTCTACAAAACATGGAAAATTAGCCAATATTAATTTGTTTTGTAGTCGCCAATATTCGTTATATGTGACATTAGTAAACTTAAAAAAAAAAAAAAAAAACACTCATGCAGGACACAAGATATGCGACATTGATAGTCGTAATAATAAAAAATAAATAATCCTTATTGTAAAATATAAAAGCAGACACAAAACCTCTTTACGGGCTCGGATCAGGGTTTTACAGTTTGAGTGAAAAACATGAATTACAAAACGCAAGAATACAAAATTACAATGTTTTTTGAACCATGGACAGGTGTTTACATAGTCCTGGAGGAAGGGCTCATAACAAGTACCTTCTTATGAGGCCCAAGAAAAAGATGAGGCAAATCACAAGAGGCGTTAGAACCAGATGTCGAAGTTAATTTATTATGGGTTCATGAACACTTGACTATTTAAAGCAGAAGGACATTGGTACAATCCAAAGTTAACGAGGAGATCTCTGTTCTGTTGATTATGGGGAGTGGACTCCATGGCATTCATAGGTACTCCCTATATTTTTTATATTTTATTATTTTTTCTTTCACAAACATGCAAGTTGGCATCTAGTTTACTGAGAATTCCGAACATCTGTTTCTGGAATCTGTTGAAGAGATTTTCTAGTGTTGGTGACAAGCACTGAAGAATACGCAAAGTTGTCCTATTTTGGCAATAAATATTATTCTTTTTTATTAATTAAGGAGGACATCAAGCAACATTTCAGTGGTAGTTCTCTGAAAGTCACCTAATATCAAAGATGTTATTTTCAAAGACGGGAAGTTTTTTTTTTTTTTTTTTATTTTAATTCTGAGCACAAAATGTTCATTGACAATGACTGCATCAACTGCTTTAATAATTGCAAAAAAAAAAAAAAAAACAGTACGGAATCTGATATACTTGTTCATCTTTTTTTTATATAAGAGCGGTGCAAAAAGAAATATACTTGTATAACGAAAACATTTCTACCAGCTCCAATACCAATTTCTCTATATAACATTCAGCAGATGCGCCACATTTTGTTCAATTAAACAAATTTCAGGGTTATCTTCTAAACTCTCTAGCATTGAAAGAGAATCCGAAATGTTATCTGTATTGGAAAGAATTGAATCAATTGGACCTCTTTTGGAATTCATTATTACTTAATATTTGCACCCAACATATACAAAAATGAAACTGCCACTGAAAATTCACTCGAAAGAGCGCATAAAAATGTGAACATTTTATGAAATTTTTTGAACAGTTCAGGAATCTGATTGAAAATTCAATCTCTCTTATCTTACAGAATTTCTATCTAGTAGCGTTCGTTGTATTAGATAGCAATGCAAACTTTCCTTAATTTAAACCTCTATTCGTTTCTACTGAAAGCCACTAGTTTTTTTTTCTTCTTCGTTTAGAATAAAGTTAATGCCTTTGCGAAAATCGGAAACTTAAGTCATTAAATCTTTATTGCAAAGGAAAAGCACAACAATTCTTCATAACGAGATGCTATCCGACCGGGCTAGCCGGGTGGGTAAAGTGCCTGCCTTAGCAACCCAACGGTCGCGGGTTCGAATCTCGCCTCGGGCTTGAATCAAAATACTGCAAAAACCTTGGGAGGTGCATTATGGCCACAGAAGCCGATGGGCCAACAACTACCAAAAAAAAAAAAACGAGATGCTAGAAATTTTATATAATAAGAAGGAAATGCATACATCGTTCAACTATTAAGATACAGTGGATAAGGAATAAAAAGGATAAGTATTGTTCTTTAAAGTGATTTTGCAGTTTTAAAACGTAGTGCTGATACATGTAAAGGACGAAATGATGAACAGATAAAAGAATTTAACAAGCCTAAGGAAGCGTTTCTCTCCATAGCAGGAAGGCTCCGTCTCAAGATGCTGCTGTAATTCATTTCTCCATAGAATCTATGGAGAAATGATTTGTAAGCCGGTAAAACCCCACTCCTCCGAATCGGAGGAGTGGGGTTTTACCGGCTTACAATTCATATAAAAAATTCAGATCACATCAGTATCTGCTACTGATATGATGAGAGTCACAAAACTTGAATAGTTGCCCCCTAGAAACAGCTTCAGACACTCAGGCAGGCTGCGATTGCTAAGATCACTAATCACAGCAGCTAACAGATATTAGGTGTGACAAAACAAAAAAAAAAAAAAAAAGAGAGAGAGAAAAGAAGAGAAAGAAAAAAGACGTGATGGCCTTGTTCGAAAAGTCCTTGGGCGGCCACCTGACATCCTAGGGATGTCAAGGATTGAATAAAAAATCAGTTCCCCTTTCTAGCATCATTATCATCAGTGGAATGCAAGACAGGAATTTCATCTAACTCTGCCTGGTTACCCATAAAATTCTCAGATATAAAATATAACTTACATTCAATCTGTAGTTTACAATTCAAAAACAAATCGTGCATGTCATCAACATCTCCGATGTCAAATATTCTTTTCGTCATGGCACTGTGAAAGAAAAGCAAATTTCTTAGCGAATCTTACAGTACTCATATTTACATTTTCCTTCTCTAATAGACATCCATATTCCTCCCCTCCTCCCTAGAAATAGATCGCTAACAGTTCAATCTTTATTAATAGACGCAATCCTGAACTCGTGACATTGATAATACATGTATATCACAATAATTCTGAACCTGGAACTTAAAAATTTAATTTAAGTTGAAAGTAGAAGGCAATTTAGAGACATTTAAATCTTTGAGTTGATAGCTCAACGGTATTACGTCATCGTCTGTCTCGTCCTTGACTGGTGCTAAGAAACCAATGAGATTCCTTGGCCATTATTAATCGTGCCACTGAAACCGCGCCCATATCTCAGCATTAGTTACTAACTCACAAAATTAAGTACACAGTGTTACCATATGGGCTTCATGGACTATGCGCAGGGGCGTTCCCGGGTAGGGGCTAAAGAAGCTGTAACCTTCCTATGATCAAAATAATGTGGATATTGTAATGCTACATTGTGATTAAAGCTTAATGAGTCTCCAGAGCACTGTTTTTTTTTTTTTTTTTTTTTAGCATTCCCCCATAACTGTTTAACCCATCCGTTTAGAAACTCCTGTGACAAGAGTTTCTAAAAGGATGGGTCCCTTCAGAAACTTCAGTCCCTTGCTCCACACGTAAATTGCACATTACTGTTATGGATTTGCATTTATTCAAAAATATAAATGCTTTCATTATTTAGTCCAGAAAGTTATTATTTCCATATTGTGTAAAAGTAACTAACATACTAGCGATTACATATATTATATTATTTTATAACCAAATTCTTATACAGTATTGCGGTGCCAGAAGGAGGTTTTTTTTTTTTTTTTATGAAAACCCCAAACACGAAAGGTATCAAAACCTATAGTACATAGTACCGTGCATGGGTTGATGAAGAAGTATGGGGGGGGGGATGCCGGAAACTTTGCTCTAGAGACTAAACATGGATTCACCACTTCAAGCCTCCAATAAGCAAAGTGGTGGTATTTCACCGGTCGATGAAAGTCATCTACCACCTGAAATCCATAATAAACTCACTCTTCTGTATAAGAGTTTATTATGGGCCCTACTTCGGGGAGTGACTCGGACCTGAGAACAATTAAAAAATTTTACATAAATTCATGTGTCCGAAATCGCTTTGTTTAGGGGTTAAGACTATTGGGGAAATATTTCCCGGAACATTTCTTATTTAAGCTCTCATTAAAACAGTTGCAATTTTGATGTATATCTACTTTTCTGCATCAGGCAACTGATGGAAAAGTGTTATGAACACAATAAAGAATTATGGATAACATTTTTGGATATAAAGAAAGCGTTTGATGCCGTAGAGAGAGAAAGTGTGGGAGGTTTTGAGAAACTTGGGGATAGAGGAACATCTTGTGGAGAGAATTGAAAATATGTGCACCAATACAATGAGCAAAGTAAAAACCGTTGGTGGGGTTGACGGAGAGCTTCGAAATAACATCAGGTTTGAGGCAAGGCGGCGTCCTGTCACTACTACTGTTCATAGCTGTCATAAATCATGTGCAATGTAAAGTGGTGGAACAGCTTGGATGGGACCAGGTGAAAGTCGTGCTCTTCGCAGATGACCTTGCATATGGAGAGAGAGAAGGGAACAAGTGCAACGGTAAGTTGATATATGGGCTAGTATGGCCAATGAATTTGGGCTGCTTTTCAGTCAGGAAAAGAGTGAAGTAATGGTTCTAAAGAGGAGTACCGATCTTGATGGATACATTACAATGGAAAGGAAACAGCTTAAAATGGTTAACAACTTCAAGAATCTAGGAAGCACCATTACAAAGACTGGAGTAATAGACGAAGAAATAAGTAGAAGGATACAAGCGGGTGGGAATTTCTATAGGCAGACAGAAGATCTGATCTGGAACAGGAACATACCACTGAAGTGTAAGATGGCTATATTTCAGGCCTATTACGCACCAATTCTGACATATGCATCTGAAACTTGGACTATGAGGAAAAAAGGATGAAAGCAGAATTCAGGGGGCAGAAATGAGATTTGTGAGGAGCATAGCCGGAAAGACAAGACGCGACAAAATCAGGAATGATGTGATTAGGGAGAGAATTCAGGTTGAAAAACTCAAGAATAGGATTGAAAGGTCCCGTTTGAAATTTTTTAAACACATCAAGAGGATTACCAGAGGCGTTTGCCAAGAAGAATATTTGATTTACAATTAAAGGACAAAGGGACTAAGGGACACCAAGAATGAGATGGCAGGACACGATAAAGACCGATGTCATTAAAATAGGAGGAATCTGGAGTGAAATCAAGAAGGAGAGAAGTATACGGACAGGGCATGGTGGCGAGGCTTCATACGTCGACCCGTGGAATAGCGGAACGACGACGAAGAAGATGATGATGATCTAACTCTAACCTTAACTATAACAAACTTCGATATTGGCGACCTGCTTGTTTAAAAAAATAATGACAAATAAATAATAATAATAACATAAAGCCGAACCTCCTTGTCCTTTTTGTGTTCAAGAAATTATCCAGTAAAAATAGGCAGACCACCTTACAAAAGTGGGTATGTACAATTCAAAAGTTGATCCCTAATCCGGTGTGCAATCTGAATTTATTTATTTTAGAACGCAGCTTCCCGTAAAATCAGCTTCCATTGCTCTAATTTACTGAAGCTCTGGGGGACAATCGCTCTTCCCACCAGAGCCTGAGTAAATTAAATGTACACTGGTGTTCAAAGAAACTGCATCACCTAGGGATTTCACATTTCTAAC
Organism: Mastigoproctus giganteus; assembly: GCF_048544385.1. Classification (NCBI taxonomy): domain Eukaryota; kingdom Metazoa; phylum Arthropoda; class Arachnida; order Uropygi; family Thelyphonidae; genus Mastigoproctus; species Mastigoproctus giganteus. The sequence continues at coordinate 233,675,427 of NC_143583.1, read as the reverse complement.
CTTTTTTGCGATGGTATGTTACATTAATGACTAGCATCAAAAATAGAAATATAAACAAAAGATATTTATTAATAGTTAAGGCAAAGCTAAGTAATATTTGACAGCTTCTCTCAAAATATTCCAAAATGAGCATTTGCAACCTTTATACAACAGTTTTGTTAAACACGACAATTATTGATGAAATGTTATAAGAATTTGCTTCAGTTTATCATTTTATATGGAAAACAAAATGAAAAAGTTCACCAGGTGCAAACTAATATTTAGTTGAACCACCTCTGGCCTTGTTGATAGCAGCACACCGTCCAGGCATTAACAAGATCAATTTCTGAAAATAATCAACTATTAGTTCGTGGTTTCAAACCACAAAATTTCAAATTATGGCTTCCACGAAGGGTCTTTGGTTTCTTTCTGGCAACTGCAGATTCCACACGATGCCAACAGTTCTCTATAGAATTCAGGTCCGTTCAGGCTATCTCCTGGCCACCTAACAGTTGTAATGGACCTAGCTGGAAACAAGATAATTATAGGTGGGGACGTAAATTGCCGGTCCCCACAGTGGCATAGCAAAATCCCTGATCGACGAGCAACAGCAAATGGACAGAAGTTAGAAGACTTTCTATCAAATTCCATCTTTACTGTTATTATGAATCAGCCTCAATGCCTTCCAACATTCTCAAATACGTGTGGGAATTGACCATAGATGTTACCCTGGTGACAGGGAATATTGAAAATTACATCCCCGTCTGGACAGTGCAAAGTGATTGGACAACTTCAGACCACAGGATAATCACATACTCCATAAACAGAAGCTTGGAAAGGATTCCTATTATAAGACAGATGCAGAACAGATTCAACATCCGCAAAGCTGACTGGGACAAATTCAAAAGGAAACTAGGTAGCCAAGAACAGGTCTACATGGAACGCCACAGAAATATGCAATCGGAGATGGAAAATCCGGAAATCCTCCAAGAAGTCATGACCAAAATGATCATGATTCTTCAAGTATGAAAAGGAGAACGCCGATCTCAAGGCCAATGCCTTGGTGAACCCCTCAGCTGCAAAGGCTAAGGAAAAAAGTGTAAAGTGTATTTGGGGTCAAACGGCACCAGGGGGTTTCCCCCATCTCTGCGTAGTTTACATTGTCGTGTGATACAGTACGCTGTAAAAGCCAGAGATTTAAAAATGTATGGATATTGTACATGAATAAATAAATAAATAAATAAATCTTTATTGTGAAGTAGAGTTACAGCACAATATCCCATCACGGCGACGAGCGCCAGGGGTTCACATCTAGATAAGATAAGTACGGCATACAAATACAAAAGGCTACAAAATACAGATCAGAAATGCAACAGAAATACAAATACAGCATAAAAACACAGAGCTAGACACAAATACAGAAATAAATACATAAGAAATACAAATAAATAAATATCAAGGTTCAAGGGCTTTGATAAAGTTGTGTCTGTCCTTCTTCTTACTTATTATGCTGTCGATGTCGGCGTCCACACGGTTGAGTACGGGGAGCATCTGCTTGGGAAGAAATCTCTCAGTGAGTACAAGCCTGTTGTGGTGAGCCACGAGTGCTGGTACCGACCTTAGGCTTGGCTGTGGAATCCTCCAAGAGCAAGCGTTCCAAATATTTGGAGATGATATCGGCCCGTGATGAGTTTGGCTGTGAAGATCAGCCTCTTTTCCACGATCAGGAACTTCAACCTCGGAATGTCGAGTGCTTGTGCCATCATGGTGGTTGTGGTAGCAGGAGGTAGCCGAAGTTTATTATTGGCCCATTTCAGTAGCCAGTATTCAGCGGTGTACACGCGCTTGAGGTTTGTAGGTGCAGAAGAGGCCCATATTTCTGCACCATAGAGAATGGCGGGGTAGACGGTGGAGGAGATGAACCTTTTAACAGTGACAGGATGTCGGACGTGTAGCAGCTGCTGCTTTGAGATCCACCGTAGACGAGAAAATCTGGTACTGATTTTGTCAATCTGGTTGACAAAAGACATCTTTTGGTCAAACAGAACGCTAAGGTCTGTGTGTTAGGGTACGTTTAGTATTCGTACCCCTGCGAGTGAAACGTTGAGTACTGTCGGCATGGATTTAAGGGAGAATATAACCTGAGCAGACTACAGTGGATTGATTTTTAGATTGAAGTTTGCCAGGTACAATTCTAGATCCTTAAGTTGGGAATTGATCCTGTTGCTGAGCTGAACGGGGTTGTCGCCAGGGTTAATTTGAGTCAGCAGTTTGAGGTCATCGGCATAGCATAGGAGACCATTCGTTGAGGGAATAATGGGCACGATGATAGCTGTGAACAGAACACCGGATAGGACACTCCCCCTGCGGTACTCCAGCCGTAATGTCGCAGGATAGGGTGTGTTGTTGCCGATGGAGAATAAGTACCCTGTGACAGAGAAGAGATTCCAAAAAGCACAGCATATCACCTCGAATGTGAAATTTCCCTTTAAGTAGGAGGAGCAAGGCCGGGATCGACACGGCATCAAAGGCTGCGCTTATGTCGAGATATGTGGTTGCTAGCTCAGCTCTTTGTTCGAATGCTGAGAGGATGCGTTCTGTGGTGGCTGCCAAGTTATTGATTGATGATTTTCCTGCGATGGCATAGTGGATTTCAAGTGGTTTCGTATGGAGGATTTGTGGGTAGCAAAGCCTTTTCAAGCGTTTTTAACAGACAAGAGGCAACTGATATGGGTCTGAACTGGCTGACGTTTGTGGCAAATTGGTTTTTAGGGACGGGGTCTTCTTACTCGGGTGGTCTGCCTTCTCTATCTGTCCAGTTTAGCTTGTTCCTCACATTCAGACCCCCTTCCTCTTGTTCCCCAGTCCTTCTCTTCTCTTCTCTCTTTTTTTTTTTTTTTAACTTGGTCTTTGTCCAGGACGTTCAGGTGACCCTGGCGGAGACCAGCCAGAGAATAAAGGGCAGCCTGGCTACCTCCTAGCGGTGTGTGCGGGCAACGTGAGGTCCCACCAGGGGCCCCGCGGCCAAATGCCAGGACACCCAACAGAACCTAATGCAATATGTCATATACAACAGCCAACACTTTTCTGGCATTTACAGTAGTTCTGTATTTCTTCACAGCGTACATATGGCGCAGATGTGAGAAATCACAGGTGGCGCCTGACCCTAACACTATGCACACTATGTTCTTATTCTATTTGTTTGTTCTTTAAAGAGTGTTTCGAGTGCCGATCGGAGCACAAGTATTTGTTGGAGAACAGGGCCCTCAGGGATGTTAGGGTCTAGGACATGTTTGTCCTGTTTTTTACTATCACCTGCCAGGTCTATCTGTGGGATTGCAGGATCTTGCTGCTCTTTTTTGCTCTGCCTGGCTACGCGTCTTCCTCTTGTTCTTGCGTTTTGGTGCTGGGGTGGCCCTCACATTGTCTGGACTTTCCTGCAAGTCCACGCTGGCTGGGTCGATTCTCGTTCCCATTTGGGCATCTGCAGATGTTTTTTCCATTTTCCTTCTATAGTTCTCGGATTTTCCGGATAATCGGGACCCTCAGGGATATTAGGGTCCAGGACATGTTTGTCCTGTTTTTTTTACTCTCACCTGCCAGGTCTACCTGTGGAATTGCAGGATCTTTCTGCTCTTTTTCCTCTGCCAGGCTCCTCGTCTTCCTCTTGTTCTTGCGTTTTGGTGCTGGGGTGGCCCTCACCTTGTCTGGGCTTTCCTGCAAGTCCACGCTGGCTGGGTCTCATTTGGGCATCTGCACGTGTTTTTGCCATTTTTTCTTCTGTCAGCAGTTAGGAAGGACTGCCAAGATGATGACGAATGGAAGTTGCCACAAGTCCGTAGCTATAATAATAGCTGAGTTACAGCGCAGCAGATTTGGGCTATCTGCTGACACAGATGTGTGGTGGGGGGGGGGGGGGGAGAACAGCCAAATTAAGAAATGTTCCAAGAAGAACGGAGCAGATTTCTCTGGGGGTATTTCAGGGAGCTGGAGGCGTTACCGACACTTATATTTGCATAACTTAAATACTTTACAAATTGAAACCAAAAGCCATGTAGGAGTCTATGGTGGGGGGGGGAGTCTTTAAATACATGTTTTTAAGTTCATTCTACACAATTGAAGGCACAGTTTGTTGGAACAGTCTTCCAGTTCGGGTTTACACTGGTGGGGGGCACCCTTCCCAGTCAATTGCAGCGTACTAGCGTGGCCACCGCCTTATATCGGCGCCTATAGCCTTGCTGCTAGCCACATGGTGACCAGTGCAGTCTGGCAAACAAAGGATATAGATACTAACGCTAGTAATCTGCTAAATTCCCAATAGAAAGTTCAAATTTTCTTACCAGGGGATCATCTAAACAGCATCTTTGAAAGAGACCACAATTTAAAACTTAAACTATGGTTTAACCACATATTTAAACAGAACTTTTACGGAGCGTTGCGACACACGTCCGCGCTGGTTCGGCGGCCATATTTCTTTAACGTACGGTGTAACAACGTGGTCAAGCTGAAATTTATGAACGTCCATAATTTAGCTTTGCCTTAGAAGTTTGTCGCAAAAATAACATCAGTCAACTCGCCAACCCAATAGAAATCCAGTGAACTTGATATTTTAACAGAAATATCCAAATACACCACTAAATTTTAACATTTTGAAGAGCACTGAGAAAACGTGCGTCTGGCCAGTATTTAGTCAGCGCCACCTCCAAAGGCTAAGGAAAGGTGTAAGGTGTATTTAGTGTCAGACGGCACCAGGGGTTTACCCCATCTCCGCGTTGCTTTTATTGTGGGTGTACCAGTTTGCTGGTAATGCCAGAGGTTTAAAAGTGTATGGATATTGTATATGTGTAGTGTCATGTACCGTTGTTCATGTGGTCGATTAGCCCCTGGACCCCTGCTGAGGCCCAACGTTGCCCCACCTTCGCCTCGTGGAGGCAAACTAGGAACCCAGTAGTTTTAGTTTCACTCTGGCAGGTCTCCTGCCACCTAATTTCCTGAGATTTCAGTGGCTAGGACCTAAAAAAAAAAAAAAAAAAAACCTCGCGCGCTCTTTTATATGCACGTACGTACAGACAGATCCATATACATGTGACACATATATCCATCATCGTCGGTTTTGATGATCATTAGGTGAGGGGGATAACGCTTGCATAATAAAGGCCGAAAAAAATGGGCGAACGGTAATTTTGACATAATTAAGTTTTTGTTTGTGTGGGGCATTCGCTGGCATAAAGATAGAGTGGGTGGGAGACTGGAGGCTGGGGTGGTTAACGTGAAATATGGGGATTGTAGTATAGGCAACACCAGAAGTCAGTGAGGCAGGCCCATGCCTCACCAGGAGGAAGTAGGGGGCGCCGGGGGGATCGTCCCACCGCCGGCGCAGGGGGAGGGGATGGAAAGGCACCAGGCAAGGGAGCCCGGTGCGATCGCCAACAAGCGTCTGCAGGAAAACTATACAATGATCCTGTTGGTGTCCAATCTGGTGTCATTGTGCGCGTTGTCATCTTGGGACCTGGGTCCAGTCCATGTTAGTCCTTTACCTTAGTGTGGTTTATTTCCTAAGCCTTCCAGTTTTCAGGAGTGTGTCTTGTTCACATAGACCCATCTGGTGGGGTGTCTAAGTTTGGTGGTCATCTCCATTTGTCTTTCATGGGACATGGGTCCCATCCATGTTAATCTATTTTGGTATAGTTTGTTTCCTGAGTTTTCTAATTCTTGGGGGGTGGGTCATTTCTGATGTCCCAGTCCAAGCGAGCTGAAGAACACATGTTCTTTGGTTATAATGGTAGTGGGTTGTGGGCTGCGGCCATTTGGTTTCTTCTCCTTGCGAACAGTGCCTGTGCGTAATCCGAGAAGGCTTGATACTCCTCCTTCGTGTCTAGGAGGTGATGTTCTTCTCCCTGTGATAAGTAGTGGATTCTGGTGAGAAAAACACCACGTAGGTCTTCAAAGCCTAAGGAAAGTGTAAAGTGTATTGATGTCTAATGGCACCAGGGGTTTCCCCCATCTCCGCGTTGCTTTCATTGTAGGTGTACCAGTTCACTGGGAAGGCCAGAGATTTAAAAGTGTGTGGATTTTGTATATGTGTAGTGTTGTGTATCGTTGTTCATCTGGCCATTTAGCCGCTGGACCCCTATTGAGGCCCAACGTTGCCCACACTTGGCCTCGTGGAGGCAGACCAGGTACACAGAATGGAATTTTTACTCTGGCAGGCCCTGCCACCTAGTTTCCTGAGATTTCAGTGACTAGGCCAAGGAAAATGGTACAGGGAAACGAAGAGAATTTCAAAGGGCAAGAAGAACCTAACCACATGAAGAAGTCGCGGAAATGAGAAACAGGTACCGTCAGCTTAGAAATCACTACACGGAGCAAATCAAAAAGAGCAAAAGAGAATGCTGGCAGAGATTCGTCCAAACAACAGGAAACACCGATCCCTGGGGAGTGGTGTTCAAAATCATGACTAGCAAGCTCCCCAGAGGAGAAGTGATGGGGGCAACAAAAACGCCATAAGGCTCATTGACCACAACGTGGAGAAACTCAGTTAAAAATATTCTTGCAGCAATATTCGTGGAATCGCCAACAGAACTGACAGTGAAGCAGAAGGGGATATGCCACGCAAATGAAAGTTACATAAATACCCGCAAAGAACCGCCGTTTACTCTTGAGGATCTCCAAGAAGCGTCAGGCAGAACAAAACATAAAAAATGCCCAGGTTTAGATCTAATTGAACCAGAGATGATTAAAAAGACTGCTGAATGTGTCCCTCAGTTGTTACTGCGACTGTACAATAGCTGCCTGGAGCAAGGTCACATTCCAACACAATGAAAAAAAGCCATCTTAAAATTTATACCAAAAAGCCCTACAAAACTGCCAGAGCTGCCTACATCCTACAGAACAATTGCCTTGCTATCGACGGTGAGCAAAATCCTGGAAAGACTACTACAAACGATAACTGAACAGCACTATACGGAAGCAAACCTTAGCAACTCAAAACAATATGGGTTCAAACCTGGAACCTCTACTATTGATGCGATCCGAGATCTTAACAGAGCTGCACAATGTACCAGCAAGTACTTCCTGGTGATCGCGGTGGACTTCGCTGGGGTGTTCGACACCCTTTGGTGGCCGAGCACCCTGGCAAGGCTTCGTGCTGCAGCCCTTCCAAAAAATCTATTTGACTGTGTCCTAACTCACTGACAGGGAAGTGCAGATCCTGGCGCCATTTTCCAGCCTATCGCGTGCAGTTCTGTTCTGGGGCCGCTCCTGTGGAATTTTGTCCTTGATGACTTTCTCTGCAAGGACCTGGGGGAGGTTGGGGCCCAGGCCTTTGCCTATGATTTACTTTTAATCACAGCAGCTGATTCAAGAGCCAACCTTGAAAAACAAGCAAATGGAGCGCTGCAACTCCTACAGGATTGGGTTAAACTAAATAACCTAAAACTAGCACCGGAAAAGACCGACTCGATTCCCTTGAAAGGGAAACTAAACTTAACAAAACCACAAATCACAGTAGAAGGAATAACAGTAAAATTATCAAACGAGATAAAAAATACTTAGGAATTATCATTGACAACAATCTCTCATTTAAACCGCACTTAAACTACCTCAGGAAGAAGATACGCATATACACAGCACTTATAGCAACAATCACTCGTAAGGACTATATTACAAAACCCTCTTCATCCCGGTAATTATGTACGGATTGCTAGTATGGATGACGAAAACCAGCACAATAACAAACAGGAAAATTCTTGAAACAATTCAGAGGAACATATTACTTACAATCACTAGAGCGTGTAGCACAATTAGTACAGCGGCGCTCCAGGTCATTGCAGGTGCACTACCCCTTGACCTGCAAGTTGCTCGCGCAGGACTGGTGTACTATCAGAAAAAAAAAAAAAAAAAGTGATTCCAATTATAACCCTTGACGTGACAAGTGGCTGGAAGAGGGAACAAAAAAGTATAGATGAATTCCTAACAGAAACCTGGCAAAGAAAATGGAATGAAACCACCAAAGGAGCAATAACCCATAAATTTCTTCCACTAGTGATAAAAATGCACCCGAAAGCCCACTGTGGTTCTTCCCGGGCCTTATAACACTACGTATCTACTAACGGGCCATGGCCCGTTTAAGGAAGAACTAAACATGCTAGGCATAACAGAAGATAGAAATTATACTTGCGGAGAACCCGAATCATGGATTCATGTCATGCATGAATGTAAAAATTATGACATAAGAGCGAGCCTCATTACAAACATCCAGTACAATCTAATTCACCAAGAATCCCGACTCCTGAATTCATAAGAAGAGTTTGTAGCGTTTACCAACTTTGCAACTCAACTGTTTACCAGAAGGAAAACAATTGTTGCACTACAACCTGTCCAGCAGGAAGACAACAACACTCAATAGAAAAGCCTGAACTTAGAACGAATGAATGAACAAGGGAGAAACTCAAACAAACCAAAATCAAAGAAGAAAATTCAACAATACAGAAAAATGCACCATTATTGCCTAAAAGACTAATCAAAGTTGCTCACAGGAAAAGGAGAAAACAACTATCTTGAGGAAAACTACCCCAGACAACACAAGACAAAGTCTCGTCACACTGACGAAATTCCAGAAAGAAACCAACACTGAAGCGTCCCAGAGCTAGAGTAGAGCGCCATCTGGCTCTCAGATCCTGCACCTGCAGGAGCCTCTTTAAACCCAATTTTCTCGAAGGGGGGGAAACCTCTTCTCCCCTTGCCACCTATTTTCTCCTCTGGTGAGGCATGCTCCACTGAAAAACGGGGAATCATCTTCTCTATCGAACCCTTTGCTTCCTACTTCCCCCCAGTCTTCTGCCTCCCCACCCAAAACTGTCATCTTACATAGCGATCAGCCCAACATTAAAATTTAAGACACACCAAAATTTATGCCCAACCTTTTAGGCCTTACAGACTTTCAGTGTAAACCCCAAACGATATTTAAAAGAACCTTAACTAACTAAACTACGCTCGCGACTTCTCCAATTTATTTTATTTTATATATATATATATATATATGTTTTTTTTTTTTTTTTTTTTTTTTTTAGGTCCTAGCCACTAAAATCTCAGGAAAAGTAAGTGGCAGGACTTGCCAGAGTAAAATAGCCTCACTGAGTACACCCGGCCAGCCTTCCCGTGGCAGGGTGTAGAAACATCAGGTCCCACTAGGGGCCTGGCTGCTAATAGGCCCGATGAACAAAGGGATGAACACACCACATAGCACATGAACCATACATTTAAAAAAAAAAAAATCTCACGCTTGCTCGAAACAGAAAATACGCGAGGATGGGGGAAACCCCGGGAGCCCTTAGACCCTTTTTCATTTTTTGTGTGAGGAGGGGCTTCTTCTTAGAACGACGGGCTACAAGTCCAATTTTGAAGAGGCGTATTTTGACTGTTACTGCATTTGCTACCACACCGGTACGTTCTTCCCATGCTCTTTTCAGCTCAGACGAAGAAGCTTTACGGTTTTTATGGCATAAGCGCTTCAAAACGTGGTCCTGTTTTGGCGTAGAGACTCGTTTGCGTCCGGTTCCTTTTTTCCTATCAGCAGAACCAGCATTCTTGAGTTTGGAAAGAAACCTGCTCACTGTCGACTGATTACAAGACACTCCATAAGCAATATCTTTATTGCAGGCAGTGATTGGTTACATGATTGCCTGATGCAATAATACCCACAACAGCGACAATGCTAGGGGTTTAATATTAAATAATATTAAATAAGGAGCATTAGCAACTAAGGCCATATTGCTCCGGGATATGCGGTGGTCATTCCCTGACATTTCTGCATCCTCCGTATTTGGTGGTGACGGGCTCTAACCCCGGTCTAATCAAGAAACGTGTGCTACGCACTGCTGCTCCTTCCCACCTGGCTACGGAGGCGCCTCATATTATTATTAAATCCGTTTATTAAAAATAGCAAGTGTTTGGTTTCACCCCTGGTACACAACCGACCGGCTAGAAGGGTGTACAAAATGCAAGAATTGCAATTATATACAATATGAAGGGTGTACAAAAGCAAATATTACAATTATTTACAATATAAGAAGAGTGTACAAAAATGCACGAATACAATTATTTACAATATTTACACAAGTGCTTATATTTACAATATTGTTTACAAATTCGCTCATTGTCAAGATTATGGTTGAAGTATACTGTGCGCTTCTGAGATGCTCTTCACTCTGTACTGCTTGCTTTCGAAGTATTTCACAGGGTTTATTGTCAATGAATTGAAAAGGTTCACTGTGTTATTTGGAAGAAATTCTTCAGACAGCACAGGTTGCACTGTATAGAATGCAACGGTAGGTAGGGACTGTCATTACTGCGTCCAGCACGTGGAGTAGAGATAAGTCCTCGAAGACTGGGGGCGTCAATCACGCCGGTAAGCATCTGAGAAAGAAGAAGAATATTCCTGGATGCAATGTGAACTCTCCAGGGAGTGATATTTAAGTTGGTATATAAAACAGCGCTGGAGATGGTGAAAGCATTGCCCGTGACCCTGTTCATCCATCGCATTACCCAGTACTCGACTGCGAAGAATCTATTTATATACGACGTCGGGGCAGAAGACCAGATTGGTGATGCATACAGTGCGATAGGTTGTAGGCACCGCTGGACGTATCCACCGACTACATCGACGTGGAGTAACCCCGTCAACTCTTGTCGAATTACCCACATCGCCGAAAAAGTCTTAGTTTTCATGGTCGAGAAATGGTTTTGAAAAGTGAGGCCCTCGTCCCAAGTCAAGCCGAAGTCGGTGTGAGACTTCACTTTCCTTATCTGCACTCCGTTGTGATAGGCTGTGATGTCATTTTTTATTCTCTTTTTTGTAAAGGTAAGTTGAGCTGATTTTGATGCATTTATTTCCAGACCTATTTCCAGTAGATATGCTACAAGGCTGTCGATCAGGACGGAGACTCGCTGATTAGTCAGGCGAGTTTGTTCAGCTTTTTAGACGTTATGTATAATTTGAGGTCGTCTGCATACGATGAGAAATCAGTATACCTTGCGAGGAAGGGTTCAAGGGCAGCGGCGAACAGTACACAGGATAGGACACCTCCCTGTGGTACGCCTCTCGTTATAATGCACTCCTGTTGGAAGGATTTATAGCTGATGATGAGTTGTCTTGGTGTAAGGATGCGGTTGATGGTTTTTAGCAGGCTTCCAGTAATGCCAAAGTACTTTTCCAGAATGTAGATGTATATATTAGGAATAAAACGTATAATTACATATTTTACATATAAAAAATTAATATTAACATGTGAAATGAAGATACATGAAAAGACGATGGCAGTCACTCGGTTGAAGACGAAAGCTGTTCCCTCATGATGTGTCTTCTGTACGATTTGTTCTCTATGAACTTTTTGTAGTCCACATTTATCTCCTGGACGTTGTGGAGCATCTCCATGGGCAGGAATCTATCCCCTATCCTGATCCTCCACGCCACAGACTGCAGAGAGGGGGGGGGCTCTTAAGGGTTTCGGGGGGATCCTCCAATTGCACATCTGCCAGAAATTTGGCGTATTGATTTCACCCGCTATCATTTTAATTGACACAAGCAAGCGGAGGGCAAATCGTTTGGAGACTTTTTTGTAATTTAGAAGTTGGGTAATATCTGAAGTATGTATGAGTGGTGGCAGTTTATGTTGAAGAGGACCCACCGAAGAAGCCAGTACTCATCAGATGCAATGGTTTTTAGCATATGACGGGAAGAACAGCCTTCCTCACGTAAAGCAGCTCTTTCTTCGTGGGGTCAACTGCACTAACTCGCCATCTTGACACAAGCAAGGAATGACTGTAACTCTTGCAGAGCGTGCTTATATAGCTGAAAGTAACAGTTGATGCAATATTACGCCATCACCTACGCGTGTCAATCTTATCTGATGCCATGTGTAAGAAATATTGCCAAAATACTTACGTTATTCGGACGTCAATTACAATTTTAAGGGGTGATGCACTTTCTTTGAACACCAGTGTATGTATATATTTGAATTTTAACGTGCAGATATATATAATTAAACTTTGGGTTAAATATTTCGCGGAACACCTCGTATTTAATCTATCATTAAAGCAATTATAGTTTTGTTGTATATCTAACTCTAACCTTAACTACAACAAACTTCGATACTGGCGACCTGCTTGATTAAAAAAAAATAATAAGTAAAGTAATAACATACACGAGATCTATAATCAGAGAACCGAAGAATACCTGGACACTCTCAAGCAGTACTTCCTTGCATTCAGTAAGAAAATTCGCCGATATAGGAAGAGTACCAGAGAAAAACAGACAACGGGATATTTAATGAAAACCAGAGAGCTTTCTACAGGAACATTAGACAGGAGAAGGGAGGGAACGAATTCCATACCAGAAGGCATTCGAAGAGTTCTGAGGTAACCTGAGCAACAGCAAACTTGGCCATAATGGCCGCAAGCCTACAAGAAGCACCGTAACCTGTACACGACTACTGCAGGACATTGGGCTCCATGCAGCATAGCTAGCTGATAGAGACACCGAAAATCAACAAAATCACTCCAACACTGACAAAACCTCTAGACGTTCTGTGAAACTGAAGAGCTGCAAAGCCAACCCGACACTGACACACATCCTAGAAGTTCTGTCTAGCAATCAACACACTGTCTACCATGCTAAATTACAGAAAGTACGAATATACCCTAAAAGAAGTGAGAAAGAACCTCACACTCTCTCTCACCTGATGTATATGGATGACATTAACTCTATGGTGCAACCGAGAATCACCTCCTTACAACTACTCCAGATCACCAAAGAGTTGAGCTTTGACATCAGTATGCAATTTGGGATAGACAAATGAAAGACTCATGAATTGTATCAAGGACGTACATTCAGCCGAAAGAAGCAGAAGACCAGTGAAGAGATTGAAGCTATGACTGAGGGACAGACCTATGAATATCTGGGAATGATGCAGGTTTACCAGTTAGAACAGAACGAGATCAAGGCCCGCCTGACTGAAGAAACAAAAATAGAAAGATGAGCAAAGAAGGCACTCCTCCTTCAAGGTTAATATGGCTTCCAACAGACAAGACCAGGTAATAATCACCAGGAACTACAAAAAAAAAAAAATAAATAAATAAATAAAAAAAATAATAATAAATAAATAAAAAAAATAATAATAAATAAATAAAAAAAAAATAATAAATAAATAAAATACTACATTAGAGTTACCCGGAAAGTTAATTCATATACCCACGTGCATTGTGTTTGTAAACTGCATGTGGTCGAGTTGTCTGTTTTGCTGGAAGAAAAACCTTGCTAACTACGCCTGAGACCGACTAACTCAGCCATGGTGTGAAAAATCCCCATAAAAGTTCCTCGCGTCATCGAACCCCGGCCTCTTCCACCGTGTGTGGGGAGGATAGTGACAATACCACTGAGCTGCCCGTGCAGACAACCAGGAACTACAGGAAATGCATTGCCAATGATCCCGGAGAGACAGATGACACATGTCGACGATGCAACCTGCAATCAGAAACAATGCAGCGCATCACCGCGGGATCACTCAGACGGAGTGTACTCACAGATACGACCAGGTCGGCAGGATCAGAAACTTGTGCAAAAATACCAGTCGATCAAAGAAAGTGTGGCGTAATAATCTCAGAAGTATGAACCATAGGCCGTGCTAGAGAATCCTACTCAAAAACTATACTGGGACCGTACCAAAATACAGACAAGACGATCTCGCACAACAGACCAGACATAACCCTAATGGACTAGAAGGAAATACCTATCTACCTGATCGTCATAGCGGTACCCAACACCAGCAACTCCAAGAACATTGGAGTTGCTCGTGTTGTCGATTCGCCTGTTTTTCTGTACGAAAAACCTTGCTATCTACGCCTGAGACCGACTAACTCAGCCACGGAGTGAAAAAACAGCCAATTAAAGTTCCTCGCGTCATCGACGGATTTGAACCTGGACCTTTTCCACCCGGTGTGGAGTTGGCGGTGGGGATATCACTGTGCAGACTAGCACAGTCCAAACACAGAAGGTCAAAGAAATGTGCCGTGTGGAACAAGTAATGATCATCCCGATCACTGTGTCAACCACCGGTACACTGTGTGAGCCGCCATAAGCACCTAACAGCAATAAGCCTCTCAGAGACAATTACAGTATATGGAATTCTAGAAAGCCGCGATTCTGAACAGCTGTAAGATAGTGAGAGAATTTCTCGACCAACAGTAATAACAACATAATAATAGTAACCTATGCACCAGTACTCCTCACGAGGCGAAAAAAATCACAAAAGGGAATAATAATAATTCACAATATAAATCTTCATTTACAATCTTCATTTCCAGTAAAAATCAGAATTATAGAACTTGTTGAGCAGATAAACTGGTAGTCAACAATTCTCATTTTGTACATAAAACAGGGTTGAAATTATTGAGTTAATGACATCTTCCTCCGTAGCGGAGTGGTCAGGAACGGGAGTGCACGCGCTTTGAATAGACCTGGGTTCAAGCCCCTGACTGCTAAATAGGGTCGATCTGCCTACTCGCACTGGACTAGAGTGACAGTTTATGGTCCATTTCCCCCGCAACATGAATTGTTGAGTTTGAGCACCCAAATCTGAACAAATATGGCTGAAGAGGCTTACTTTATATTATTAATTAACAGTGTGCTTACTAACAGGGTAAAACTGCAGCTATTATAAATCCATCCTACAGTGGATTTATAATAGCTGCAGTTTTTCCCGGTTAGTAAGCATACTGTTAATCATATAAGATGAGCTATATTTGGCCCACCATATTTGTCCATATGGCTCTTTAGCCATACTTGTTCAGATTTGGTGCTCAAGAACGGAAAATATAGGTTCGGAAACAGTACGGAGTTTCCTTCTATGGTTTAGTCCAACTATTAATGATATCAACATCATTCATGACTGTGTTATGCTTCATCTTTTGGAAGAATAACATAAATATTCAATCAAGTAATTACTAGATCGTATGTACAGCTTAGCTTAAAAAATCAAACTCCTTAAAAAATCAAGAGTCAATCAAGTAATCTATGTCTTGACCAACTGAGAAAATAACCCAACAGTATTCTTGGATACAAGTGTTAACATTAGCGTTGTGCAAGTACTTGGCACAGGTGGATACACGTACTTATATGGGACAAGTCATTAGCTGTAATAATGATAAATGGCTGGAAGTCAAAAGAAGAATAAATTTTGGATGGGCAGAATTCAGGATATATACCCCAATTTGTCTGAAACGTAAAATAATGAACCAATGTATACTGCCCAACATGACTTATGGAAGTGAAATTGGGCATTCACCAAAAGAATGGAAGAGAAGCTGACAACTGCACTGCTGAACGAATTATATTAGGAATCAGCCTGTAAGATAAGAAACACGTGGATTAAGCAGCAAACTGAAATAAAGGATATTCTTATCCTTTATTTCAGTTTGCTAAAATGGTCTTGTTGAAAATAACAGAATGGTGACAGATGGACTGAGAAATGATGACAGATGGACTATGAAAATAACAGAAACTAAGAAAATAACAGAACCCGAGAGGAGCTAGAAGAAAGCCTGGAAGGCAACGACGGAGATGGACAGATGAAATTCAGAAGTTCGTAAGTAGTAAATGGATGGCCATTGCACAATAGAGAAGGAGCTGGAAAGTTGTTGGAGAGGCCTTCATATTACAGTGGATTGAAAATGGCTGATAATGAAGTACTTGGCTGTGCAGTTTTACCACTGTCAGACATTCTGCTATCTGAGGTAGTGGCCCGAAGAGAATAACTTTTTTTTTATGGCGAGACTGTTATCATCAGAGTTGTGGCCCGCCGCCTCGCGGCGTAGAAGGGTATCAGGACGCACCACCCTGGTGCTTGTTGCTTCCTGATCACAAAGCGGCCAGAAACAACTAAACAACATAACAAACACATACACGGCACAAACATAGCATTACACACATTTCTGGCCTTTCTGCAGAGTTTTTGTAACATCACAGTGCACCACGGCGGAGTTGAACTAGCGTTTGGGAGCCGCCTTACATAAGATACTATACTGTACATGTCTACATGTCATCAGAGGCGGTCCCAGGATTTGCTAAGGGGATAACTAAAGCAGTTAAACGAGAAGGGGCAAAGCAGAGTTCTGGGGAAACTAAAGCAGTTAAAGGGGAGGGGGTAAAACAGTGTTCTGGGGGAATTAAGCAGTGTTCTGGGGGAATTAAGCTTTAATCATGATGAATCAGTAAAAAAATTCGTCTTATTTTGATCAATGGGACATTATTGCTCCTTCAGACTACAATTCGTGTCCTTTGTGGTATGTATTTGCCAGTCACATGTAGGATTATGTATTTTTTAAAATTTTTTTATGAAAATTCCAAACACGAAAGGTATCAAAAAGTATTTTCATGGTAGTGTAAGAACTGCTGTCAAAAATACTATTAAAAAGGATATGAATGCCCTGCGGGACACTTCTAAATAATAACAACAATAATAATTTTACTTTGACATCGAATATTTCTTTGTAATAAGGGGAGAACGGATCAGATTGTTCTTTAAGAGGGCCATAAACGCACATAAAGTGTGACAAACCTGCATGAACTTGTTTAACCACGAGCAAGTTTCTTAAACCGGCATGAGAGGGATGTTCAACAAGTTTAAAAAAACAATCGCGTTTTGTAATGTGTGAATGGCCCCTAAGAAGATTGCTACACTATTAGAAAAATATGTATATACCGTGTCGGCCGACCAACCACCCCGGAATTTTACAGAGTTCACCGCCAAACTTCAGTTCAGCTTACGGCGAAATTTACAAGAGCCGCTAAGTCACGACAGCACCCTTCAAAGCAAAGAAAAAATATAACAATCTCATTATACGCACACTAAGACTTCAATGGCTACCTTTGATGTAACAGTTACGATCCTCAAATGGAATATAACAGCGATAGATAGCATTCGGTTCCCACTTCTAATCACCCCTGTAGCAACATGCTGTCATACCTGTTGCAGACTCAACTGACAGCGGCATAATACGATTGGAATTTGGCCAGCGTTCATTTCTCTTCGCGTGTGGATATCATTTGGTGCTCGAAGACCACACGCGAGCCTGAACAAACGACCGCAAAAACCCCAAACCTCACCGGAATGCTGATTGCACGCCTTTGTCGGCTCTATTTCGTTCACTCGCTCTCACCCTCCCCCTCCGACCTTGTCGGTGAGAAAAGAAGGCGTTGTTCGGGAAGCTCGTCACGTTCGGGGCCACCGTTTAATGGTGTCATGACAGTGGGTGATAGGGCGAAGTCTTTGATTCATGTAACGAAGACAAGCCGTATAGTCTGAGATGCTCTAACTCCGCGGTTTAAACCAAGCTGCCATTACGGCCACTCACAAAGCACGCAACGCCAACTAATTGTGGCTTCCGTATTAATAAAGGCGCAATAACCGAAAAAGCAGAAGTCTATTTATGTAGGCTGAAGGCAAGCAGGTTATAAAGATAACAGTTACAGTTCTGCCTTATTACTTTGTTATTATTACTTTCTTTTCTTTTCTTCGTTGGTGCGTCTTGTCTGGCCAGTGTTGAGAGAAGCTCCCACTCGTATAAAAACGCGCTTTGTTCTACAACGAGGAATATTGTTGTACGAACCCATCACGCCAGAAGGAAGCCCGGGGTTATTATGCGCAACTGAATAGAATATGCGCGGAATCCACAGGGATCACACGAAACGAACTAATTTCATCGTGAGTGTCCAGACAGTCATCTTTCGGCAATTGGCGACCTTAAAATTATTCTTCGCTATTGACTTCATTAAAATGTTTTAAACAAGTTTTCGAAGACCCTACTCTGGGCGTATATAGGACTTCAACAAGTTTAAAAAAACTTTGATAATTTGAAGATGATACACCAGTTTTAAAATCAACTTATTCTAAGTGCATTAATAAGCGCACATACTTAATCTATTATATTAGGGTCGCCCGGTAAGTTATTAAATATATGATATGCCCATGTATATTGTGTATGTGAAGGATAGCGAAAGCTTAAAAAGCGGTACTCACCTTGAATTAATCTGCGATGGCTTACTTAGGCAGCGTGGTTAATATTTAGGTTGAATTGTTAAATTAAAAAAATATATATATTAAAAGGGGGGGGGGAGGTAAGTGTTGACTGAGTTAAAATAGTAACAAGATCTCTAAAAATTGTATATTGTGTATGTAAATTGCGTGTGTTCTCTAGTTGATTTGAATGGACGAATATTTAAAAAATGCGATCGCGTGGATTTGCCGGTCTTCCTCTTTGCCTTCATTTCCTAGGATTTCCTACCTTTCTTTTCTGTTTTTGGTTTCGGTTTTGTAAATCAATTTTATCAGTCTCCTGCTTCCTTTTGTTCTACAATACTTCAAGTAATGAAGAACAAAGAGAGAGAGGTTAATCCATGCGAGTCGGAAAATGCAGAATTGCAGTTTTTAACAAAGAGAACCAGAAAAAAATTAGTAACGTAAAATATACAAGTAAAATAGGTGTTAAACGTCTAATACATATTAATATATGTAAAAGTAATTTCAATATACAAATGCTAAATTGCTAACAAGCCATTTAAAAGGTCTGACATGCTGGGAGATGACAAGCTTTATTGCTTAATCAAAGAGTTAGGTGCAGCCTGAATTAAACCAATACAGCTTGATGGAGCGAAATCAGCTTCAAGAATAATGCGATTCAAAGTTGCTTATATTTCTTTAATTTTTTTTTTAAGTTCTTAAGGCGAAGGAAGAACACAGATGTTCTGTTTCCACAGCATGACTTTTCTAGAAATAATTTCGTGGGCGCTTTTCTTCGTAATTATAATCTGTAATACCATTACTTTCCTCCAAACCAGTGCGCGCTTCGATTAATCAAACTCAACTCTCCAACTTCCAAAATCGTTTATCCGTTCTACTTCTGTTCTTAGAAGCAACCTTCCATCGAGTATTTCCTGAATATACAATTTTCAGAAATTTAAATGTTACAGGAACGGGCTAAAGTTCTGAGGAGTAGTTGAACCTTAATCGTCATGTAACAGTGAAATAATTCGCATTATTTTGATCATAGGGGTGAACTATAACTATATCTGTCAACACGTATCTGTGTTCTCTACCCTCCATACACATCTTTAACGCTGATTGTGTCCTGTGCTGTAAGGTATATTTCTATAGCAGCGGTTCTCAATCTACTTAGATTTACGGACCCCTTCAAAAATCAAAACAAGTTTGCGGACCCCTTCAAAAATAAAAATATGTTTGCGAACACCCCCCCCGACACACATAATCGATTTGCTATACATAGAACGAATAATTTGAAATACGTATACAATTATATATACTAATTGTATCGAAAATAAGTAATGTTCTCTAACGAAATTCGTGATTATATCAGTGTATATATATATATATATATATATACAGGGTGTTTCAGTTAAACGTTTCAGAACTTCTAAGAGGGGTAGGGTACATCCTGACAACTCGAAATCATATAGCAATGTGGGGTCGGAAATGCTTTCCTGAAGCGGTATTGTACACAGAAGTCGTCGTGCGACGTCGTGCAGCACAGACTCGATTTTCGGTCAATGAATGGGCCGGTATTATGGGAGATCACCTCATCAGACTGTTACCGTGTCGTCTAACCGGACCTATCTACTTGATCTTTCTGCAGCAAGTATTGCCACAACTTTTGAGAGATGAACAGATTTCTGCATCGACGCAACAGACAATGTGGTTCCAACACGATGGAGCCCCTGCCCATTATAGCGGAGATGTTCGTAACTACCTGGATGTCACATTTGGTCAACAGTGGATCGGACGTGGTGGTCCCGTGCGTTGGCCTGCTCGGTCACCCGACCTATCATGTCTTGATTTTTATTTCTGGGGTCATATGAAATCGCTAGTTTATGACACCCTGTTGACAATGCTGAGGAGCTGGTTGCAAGAATCGCAGTAGCTGCCGAAGAAATTCGAAATTCGCCTGGAGTATTCCAGAATGTTCGGATGTCCATGCGTCGGAGATGTGAGGCGTGCATTGTAGCCCGTGGAAGAAACTTCAAACACTTACTTTAATCCTTTTGCTTCTTTTCATGTATTATTAAAACGATTTCTCACTTACGGTCTCTTTTCTTTATGGTGCTTCTGTGTACAACACCGCTTCAGGAAAGCATTTCCGACCCCACATTGCTATATGATTTCGAGTTGTCAGGATGTACCCTAACCCTCTTAGAAGTTCTGAAACGTTTAACTGAAACACCCTGTATATTTGGATGGATAGCATTCAGGAAATATAGTCACATACTGAAGAGCAATATCCCAGTTTGTCTGAAATACAATGTCTGAAGAGCAATATCCCAGTTTCTCTGATGAATAAATAATTCATCATCATCATCAGCCATTTTCAATCCACTGCAGAATGAAGGCCTCTCCAGCAACTTTCCAGTTTCTTCTTTTTTGTGAAAGGTCATCCATTTACTACCCATAAACTCGTGAATTTCATCTATCCATCTCCGCCGTTATCTTCCTGATTTTCTTCTAGCTCCTCATTTGGGTACCATTCTGTTATTTTCTTAGTCCATCTGTCATCATGTCTTCGAGCTATGTGTCCTGCCTAAGTCCATTTTAGTTCTTTAGTTTTGATAAGAATGTCCTTTACTTGAGTTTGCTGCCTAATCCATGCGTTTCTCTTCTTATCTAACAGTCTGATTCCCAATATAATTCGTTCCATTCTTCGCTGTGTAGTTCTCAGTTTCTTTTCCATTCTTTTGGTGAGTGCCCAAGTTTCACTTCCATAAGTCATGGTGGGAAGTGGGAAGTATACATTATTTTACGTTTCAGACAAATTGGGATATTGCTCTTCAGTATGTGACTATATTTTCTGAATGCTATCCATCCAAAATTTATTTTTCTCTTTACTTCCAGCCATTTATCATTATTACAGCTAATAACTTGCCTAAGATAAGTATATGACTCCACCTGTTCAATTACTGCTCTTTTCAATCATTATGTACCTTCCTGTGGCATACTTGTTCATCATTACTTTTGTTTTAGCCATATTCATCTTTAGTTCAAAATCCTTACTAACTCTGCATAACTGATTAAGATTTTCCTCTAATTGTTTGGGATCGTGGCTTATGACCACAATGTCATCTGCAAATCGTAAATGGTTTCGGTACTCCCCGTTCACATTGACTCCTTTCTGTGACCAGTCTAATCTTTCTCGAAAGCTTGCTCAAGGGCACAAATAAACAGCTTCGGAGATATTGTGTCTCCTTGTCGAACGCCTTTCTCGATTTTAAATTTGCTACTGTCTTTGTCTAGTCTAATAAAGGAGGTAGCGTTCTCATATATTTTATTCAAAATCATAAATATATGGGGTATCAATGCCTTGTCTTTCCAGTGCCCGAAACATTGCCTTATGCTGTATGGAGTCAAATTCCTTTTCATAATCCACAAATGCCAGGCATAATGGTGTTTTATATTCATTTGCTTTCTCCATTAGCTGTGATATTACTTGAAGGTGATCCATAGTTGAGAATCCTGTCCTAAAGCCATAAATAATTATAAAGCCTTAATACCTCACGGATCTCCACTAACCACTATCAACTGCAATATATCCATAATTAAAAAACAATTATCAGAGCTACATGACGAATTTATTATTACTCCCGTTGACAATTTATTTGTTATTTGTTTTTGTTTTTTTTTTTTTGTTTTTTTTAGGAGCATAAGCACTAAGGCCATATTGCTCCGGGGATATGCGGTGGTCAGTTCGTGACCTTTCCGCAGCCTCAGTATTTGGTGGTCATGGGCTCGAACCCCGGTCTGATCAAGAAGCGTATGCTATGTACTGTTGCTCCGGGCTACGGAGGCGCCGCCCGTTGACAAAGCTGCCAGTAACTATATGTTTTATATGTAAACCTTTTTGTTTTCATACATTAAATGTTGAACTCAATTCTAGTGGTACATACAAGCCAGTTACAAACAATAGCAATATCATCACAAACAAGTTAACAGCTATGAACAAAACTTAATATTAATAATTATGGTTTTCCATATATATATATATATATATACTGCATACCAAAGTTCCATAAAAACCCTATAGGCTTCAGATTTATTACTTTATGAAAGTGCAGTTATGCATACAAACCCGGCAAAACCTTAGAACACTTATTGAAACCCATCCTACCTGACAGCAGGATTATCAACAACAATATCCCTATTTTAATGACTTTATAGGAAATAATACCATTTATTATTTATAGCGTTTGTATATGGGAAATAATAGCAATATTTTCCATATACAAACATTGATTTCAATAGCCTATTCACAAGCTAATTTGAAGCTTGTCCTAAATAATCTGTATAATAAATACAAACATATGATATACTGCAAACCTACATATTGGAACAATCTGCTGAATTTGTGCATTTCCAACAACTACATTTTCGACGGTAAAACCACGGTATACCTGTAGTTTGTTTACCAACAAACCACAGGTATCCCCATGGGTAGCCCAGCGAGCTGTATCACTGCTAATGTATAACTATACTGGTATGAAACCTCACTGCCTCCAGAAATCTGCGTATTCAGATATATTGATGATTTATTGGTAGCAAACTGCCCGAACTTCATTCAAAATCTTGCCAATGAGATCACCCTAGAAAAAAACAATGATAATAACAAGGCTGCCAACTACTTAGATTTAGATATAGACCTTAACAACTCCCAGACCACGGTCAACATATATAATAAGCGCAACGCCTTTAACTTTAATGTATTTAGTTTCACTCATTAGCATTCCAATATTTCCGAAAAAGTACATGCTGACATCATTATATCTGAAATCATCAGAATAAGCCACTATATGCAATAGCAAAAAATTAGGATGCATTCCTTCACGTGTTTAACCCATCCCCCATTTTACATTCGTAACGTAATTGATTTAATTTAATTTAATTTAATTTACTAATTTAATTTATTTTATTACCTCTCCAACTCAACTTTCGACGCGTGGGGTAGTTAGCTTAATTTAATTTATTTAATTTTAATTCTTCAGATTTCTTACACTAGGGGTCGCCAGCTTAAACCATATACTTTAGCTCACATTCAATTGAAACTTTTTATTACTCCACTGTAGTACAGATCGCCACGACCCCAGTAAGTTATCCTATTTCTTTCTTTTTATGATTTTTAATCGTTACTTCCAGCCTCTGTCGGGTTAGCCATGAAATATACGCACGCCTTATGATTTAAATTTAAATGTTAACCCTAACTTACTTTACCTACTTTTCACGTGCTGCGTACATTTCATGTCAGAAACGGAGGCTTTACCTACTTATTTCCGTTTCCTCCTTTGATTTCGGCGGCTGACCCCGGATGAAGGCGCTGAGGTCGCAGGATGAACAGAATTAAGCAATTCTTATTACTTCTTTTTACCTTAGCTCCCTTCTCTGCTCACTGTGATGGCGATTTCTGTTCCGTTAGCCCTTTGTTCTCCATAATGACGAGTACTGTAACGTTAGCCCGTTGCCTTTCTCTACTGCAAACTTATGTAGCCATTATGGTCGTTGGGTACTTTCTGCATATAGCAGTGTCCCAGATCCATAAACCGTTCTTTCTTGTTAAAAAAAAAAAAAAAAAAAAAATATTTATATATATATTTGAGGAGCTGTTGCGGCCATCAACAAATTCCTCCAACTGCATGGATCATGTACACTGCAACGGCATACTGACCCAAGTTTGGGAAACGCTGTTCTATAGGCTCCAATGCGTTTCGTGTTTGGGACCTCTTTAGAGCATTTAAAGACTTGTTCAAAGAAGTCATTAAATGCTCTAAAACCATGAATGCTTCTTCCACTATCGGCGCTGTTTACCACTCTACTAGAGGAGAAGCAGGATGTCAAATAATTAAATCGGCACAGTTCACCGCTGATCCATGTCATGACTAGCTGAGCTTTCCCATTCTCCCTCTTTCGCGTATTAGTGGACGCGTCGGGAAGAGATAGACAGACCAGCAAATATTTTATATGTAGTTCATATACTTACATCTACAGTTAAAATCAAAACGCAGATCCCTTTTTAAAAAAGCGTTGCCATCACTCTGGTAAACCGTCTATGCAGAGGTTGCATTGGATTGCCCAGGGATGGATTGGACTACTGGGACACCGGGCAAAATCTTGGTGCGCCGATGTCCTAGAGCAGGAGTGGCCAACTTAATATGTGATGCGATCTACTTTTTTCCTTCAAAATGCGCCGCGATCTACCATCTCAAAAATTCCATTGCACAAGATGCATAAATCGAGAGATGACTGTATATTTAAAATTCGTCGTGATCGACCGAAATTAAATCCGGGATCGACTCGGTGGCCACCCCTGTCCTAGAGGACAGATTGTATATAAAATTTCATTCGTACGTAACTTAATGGGATATTTTTCCAGTCAGTTCTATGCTCCCAATCCGTTGTTGCAAATAATTTAACGCCGTTCAAAACATTACCGTATGGCTCCATATGGTACTGTTTTCAGCGGTTTTATTTGCAACAGCGAAAGTTACAATAAATAAATTTTGAAGAAACTGTGTGTGTGTGTGTGTGTGTGTGTGTGTGTGTGTGTGTGTGTGTGGTTTCAGTTTTGGTCTGCGAACTAAATGGGTTGAAGCTTACTAAATGACGTAAAAAAAGCCGCCGTAGCCTAGTGGTCAGGCGCGCGGGTGCATAAGTAAACGTGCCTTGAGTGACCGGGGTTCAAGCCCGTGACTGCTGAATACCGTGCTATTTCTTGTATTCTGTCTATCCTGTGAACTCCTCTGACCGTTTGGTCGTCGCGGAGTATAAACAGAAAACTTATTTATTATTTTAAAGGCCTTTAGTTCCAAGTAAGAAGAAGGAAGCCATATACGCAGGTTTTTATAAATACTACGGGAAGAGTGAGAGCACAAGTAGGATTGTAAAAGAACGGGACAGAGGTGGGGTGCAATTAATACCAGAATGTAGTCGGGCAGGGTGTTGAACTGACGAGATTCTACTGCTGAGATGGTAAGAACTATCTAGTTATAGTTCAGGAGGCAGCAAAGGAAGTAAGCAAACCCGTAGCCATAATTATGAGAGCTTCCTTGGACTCCGGGGAGGTACCCGTGGACTAGAGATGTGCAAATGTATCTCCAATTCACCAAGGAGGATCAAAGGGCGACACAAGTAATTACAGACCTGTTAGTTTAACTTCTGTTCCAGCGAAATTAGTGGCCTCGATTAATTGGTTAAAGAAGCACTGCACAATCATCTAGACAAGACTTCAGTTATATCTCAGACACAGCATAGGTTTCTTAAGGGGAAGTCTTGTCTGACCAATTTGATTGGATACTATGATGTGGTCACAAAGAAACTGGATGCAGGGAATAATTTTGATATCGTATATTTGGATCTTAGAAACTTTTGATACACTTGGAAGACTGCTGCACAAATTGGAACAGTGTGCCATTGGAAGCAAATTGCTGCTACGGATAAAGGGATGGTTGAGTGAAAGAAGACAGAGTGGTAATCAATGGACACTGCTCTTCGTGGAGTAATGTTACTAGTAGAGTCCCCCAGGGTTCAGTGTTTGGGCCATTGTTGTTTTCTGTATTTATTAATGATATTGATGAAGGTATATCAGGCTTAATGTTCAAGTTTGCAGACGATACGAAGGTCGGCAGTGTTGTTAATGACACTAGTGACAGTTCGCTGCTGCAACAGGATCTAGAAAGTTGAGCAGATGGGCTGAGAGGTGGCAACTGAAGTTTAACATTGATGAATGTAAAGTACTGCATATTGGAAACAATAACCTCAGATTAACGTATCAACTGTGTGGTACTATTCTCAGTGTTAGAGAATGAAAAGGACCTGTGCAGGCAGATATGAAGTTTTCTGAGCAGTGCAGAGGGTCTGCAAGAGTAGCTAATGGTGTCTTGTCCATGATATAGAGAAATTTTTCAAGCAGGAATAAGGTGATTATCCCCTTGAATAAGGCAATGGTCAGGCCACACCTTGAGTACTGTATACAGGTCTGGAGGCCTCATTTTAAAACGGATGTAGGGCTGCTGGAACGAGTACAGAGAAGGGCAACAAGATGGAACCAGAATGGAACAAAGGGTTGCTCTCACGAAGAAAGGCTTAAGTTTTGCAAATTACAATGTCTGGAGACTAGACACCTGCCAGGTGATCTGATTGAGGTGTATAAATTGTTTGAGCATGCTCAATGCTGATGGGATTCTCTCTCTTGCTCAGAATAATAGCCTGAGAGGGCATAAATTAAAACTGAGGAAAGACGGCTATAGGATAGATGTGATAGATGTTTGCCTTCAGCCAGCGGGTGGTTGATTTTGCTGGAACAAACTTCATCTCGGTGCAGAAGTTAATAGTTTAAATAGATTCAAGGCAGAACTAGACAAACATTTGGAGCGAGTGGATGGGTGAAATGAGAAGTTTTGTTTTGCTCTTTTTCTTTTGGCTGATGCTATTCACTGGTGTTCAAAGAAAGTGCATCACCCTTAAAATTGTAATTGTCTTCCAAATAACGTAAGTATGTGGCAATATTTCTTACAGATTGTATCAGATAAGTTTGACACGCGTAGGTGATGACGTTATATTGTATCAGCTGTTACTTTCAGCTACATAAGCATGCTCTGCAAGAGTTGCAGTCATTACTTGCTTGTGTCAAGATGGCGAGTTACGTGCAGTTGACGCTACGAAGAAAGAGTGCTATTGTTGCTTTACGTGAAGAAGGATGTTCTAACCGTCATATTGCTTATAGAGTGTCTTCTAATCGGTCGACAGTGAGTAGATTTCTTTCCAATCTCAAGAATACTGGTTGTGCTGATAGGAAAAAAAAGGAACCGAACGCAAACGAGTCTCTACGCTAAAACAGGACCGCGTTTTGAAGCGCTTATGTCTTAAAAACCGTAAAGCTTCTTCATCTGAGCTGAAAAGAGAATGGGAAGAACATACAGGAGTGGTAGAAAGTGCAGCAACAGTGAGAAGACGCCTCTTCAAAAATGGACTTGTAGCCCGTCGTCCTCTGCAGAAGCTCCTCCTCATACAAAAAATTAAAAATGCATGATTAATTTGGTGTAAGGAGCATGTCAAATGGATCCCCGAACAGTGAAAGTCAGTTATTTTCTGAGAAGTAATTCAACCTGAATGGCTCTGATGGGAAACAAACGATTCGCGGTAGACGTGGTGAAGAATACCATTCAAACTGTATGGTGTGTACAGTGAAATTCCTTACCAGCCAAATGATATTGGGGTGTATTTCTTATCGCGGAGTAGGTCACCTGCAGTTTATAAAAGGTTTCGTAAAACCAATGGATACCTGGCTATATTGGAAGGCAAATTGCTGTCAACCATTAGAGATCATTTCAACCTGCCAAGTAACTGTATCTTTCAGGACGACTCTGCTCTTTGTCATCGGGCGAAAACTGTAAGTAGGTATTTCTGTAGTTACTTTAGCTTCATTTATGCATTAGAGGTTCAACAGTAATGTGTTTACATTTGTTACAGGTGAAAAAATGGTTGGAAGTACGGTCCATTACAACTGTTAGCGTGCCAGGAGACAGCCCGGCCGGACCGGAAATCTACTAGCCCAATAAATCTACTAGCCCAATATAATTCGGCTGGTAGGGAATTTCACTGAAGACACCATACAGTTTGGATAGTACTGTATTCTTCACCACGTCTGCGGCGAAATTGTCGTGTTTACCAAAATTGTTGTATAAGCTTGCAAAACTGTTGTAAAGGTTGCAAATGCTCAATTTGGAATATTTTGAGAGCACCTGTCAAATATTACTTATCTTTGCCTTAACTATTAATAAATATCTTTTTTCTAGAAATAAATATCTTATTTCTATTTGTGATGCTAGTCATTAATGTAACGTACCATCGCGAAAAAGGGTTAGAAATGTGAAATTCCTGGGTGATGCACTTGCTTTCTTGCATCATATGCCTATGCTGTATGTTGCCTACGCTAACTGTAACTGTATAAGCAAAGTTTTGAAGTAAACATGGAATAATGATTTTGTGGGGGAGGAGGTAAATAAGGGCAAAATTATGTCCTATTTCAAAAATTTGGCTTGGATTGTATAGTAAGGGGAACTTCCAAGGTATGCCAGAAACTAAACTTGCGCAGGGATGGTTCCACTGACGGTGATGATACAATAAATGGAAATTAAGCTCGAATTTTGACTATCGGATTTTTAAGCGTATTTTATACAATATACGCACAAAATATAAACAATTATCAAAGAATAATTTAATATCATAAATGATTATTCTATTCGCGCCTGGGAGAGAACAATCGTTCAGTTCGCCTCGCCTCCTTCTGGATCCACCAATGAAATTGTAGTATCTTGCATTCTCGATGCCGAACATGTTAGAAGAATGCCTGCGTAGAAGAATGCCATACAGCCTAGATCTGCAGAAGCACAGATGACATGCTTTTACACTAGGGTTACAAGGGCAAAATGTCTGGGGAAATCTCCACAATTGGTTAGCTGCAATTGGAATCTCCTGGGTTTTAAGAATTTATCCTCGGAAAGGTCTCCACTTACGTTCACACTAATATGAACGTAAATAGAAAATCTGCTATTTAGCCATTGTCATATCTTTAAAATAAATGGCTAAATAAATGACATCACAAAGCATGTTATTTGCTGAAAGTAGTGCAATGCCATTGAACCTCGTTGCGAAGACAAAGTTTGTTTAGCTAAGCCTTAAAATCAAGACATATTAAATCCTGTTGGCTACAAAAAAAAAAAAAAAAAAGAAGAAAGAAAGGAACGACAATATAATTCTCCTGCCTAGAGTAATTTAATAATATTTTTTAAAATTTATTTAATTATTTTTATAATCTAATATTAAATATATATTATATACCTAATCTCGTATTTATAATATCAAAATTGTTTAGTGATATTATAGCTAATGTCATTTGTTTAATTATTAATTAAATAAACTGCATAATACAGAATAGTATGTTAATTATCCATAATCGTTATATTGAAACAAGGGCCACAGATTTGAAAAGAAAAAAAAAATGGTAACCATACTGCAATGATTCATAACCGGTGGTTCGCGAAACCTCAGGGTGTTCGCGTTGGCGCTTAAATTTCTATATTTTAATCAAGAAGTAGAGTAATTATTTAAGTCTCTTGTTTTTGCTTTAAAGCGGAATAGTTTGAGAGCCTCCGAGTGCCCATATACAGTGAGCATGCGCGGCGGTTAGTGGAGGGAGAAATGCGCGTGCCGATGTAGAAGTGCCCACCGCACCTTTAAGTTCAGGTCAGTCGCTCAGTCATTTATTACTCAGCTAAACACCGCTTGCCGCCGTGGTGGTTTTGACCGTTGTACTCCATTATATTATTTTCAGTCTTAGTTACATATTGTTTATTTCTGTACTCGTAATGGATCGTTCGAAGGACAGGAAACAAAGAGGGACAGGAAGCATAAGGGACACTGTTGTTGCAATACAAGTTAATAGACGCAACAGAAATAGCAATAATTCTCTAAATTCGTTTCAACATAATCTTCCAGAGAATTAGTTGCATTCATCTCATGAAAATTTGCATGAACAAGATTAGAGTTCTTCAAAACCCAGGGTTAAAAACACACACACAAAAAAATAATAATAAATAAATAAATTAAAAAAAAAAAAAAAAATATATATATATATATAGGGACTATTATTTCATTTTCGCCATTCATTTATTGAAGTTGTCTGGTCATTTAGAACCAAAACACGAAAATTACAAAAGTAAACCAGCTGCTTTTTTTTTTTTTTTTTTTATTCAGCGAAAGTCACAGGAATTAAAATCATGTAATATGAATTCCTATTTATAAGTTAGTCATCAGTTTAAGAACACTTGAAACATCGTACTTAGCAAAAGGCGCAAAAGTTGAGGGAAACCCATACTGTTGCAGAAAATTTGATTTTCCTTTGTAAGAACTATTGTCAAGTGCAGTTCTACACTTCAGCGAAGAAACCTGATATGATATTCTTTTCCAATAACACAGTATCTCGACGATTGATCTTCCCGCTATAGAATTTTTACTGATACATTTAGATATGAATTACAAATTTTCCTCATAGATCATTCTTCTCATCTTGGTGGATGTACGGAAGACCCAATATGGCTACAAAGAGTAGCATATCTCTGGCAGTTATCTTTTCGAAGATAAATGAACATAGTTTATCACTGCAAGGATTAAATCAATCCGACTTGTTTTAAGCGTTCAAGACTGAGTGGAAAGTATTAAAAAGAAATTAAAATTTTGGTCTTGAATAGCGTGGCTGGGTGTGTTAGCATTTTAAATAATTACTTGAACAGGAAATGATATGAATTTATGAACTCAGGGAGTATTTTGCGCTAATTTCCGAAAGTCAAAACTGAATTCGTAATCTAAATTCTACAAATATTGAACACTAAATTGTACAAACTCTGTTCAAGACTGAAAATGTAATAAAATTTTGGCTAGGGCTAAACAACGGTTACCGGGGACTGAGGGGATGCCCCTATGAACCATAGATGTGTAAATGTATCCCAATTCACAAAGTGGGATCAAAGGGAGACATGAGTAATTGCAGACCTTTTACCTTGACTTCTGTTACAGGAAAAATAATGGATTCAGTAGTTAAAGATGGAGGACTATCTAGACAGGAATGCAGTCCACACGGAAGTCACATCATGTATTTCTTAAGGGGCGATCTTGTCTGACCAATTTGATTGGACACTCCGACACGGTAAGAAAGAAACTAAATGCAAAACAGTTCAGATATCATATACAGTACTAAAATTTCAGAAAAGCGTTTGATACTATTTTAAAAGAACGTTTGATACTATTTTAAAAGAACGTTTGATACTGTTTTAAAAGAACGTTTGATACTGTTGCTTTGCAGATTTTTTTTTTTTTTTTTTTTTTTTTATGTAAACCACAAACACGAGAGGTATTAGAACCTATAGTACTTAGTACCGTGCTTGGGTTGGAGGTTCAGAAGACGAAAGAAGATATTTGTTGACATTGGACTTGAACTTCTGTAGACTGCAATTTTCAGGAAATACGTATGAAGGAAGGTTGTTCCAGAAAACGGCAGCTGAATGAATAAACGAGGAAGATGAAAAGTTGGTTCTGTGAGTTTGAAGTTAGACAGTAAATGGCTGGTGGCGGCACGTGTTCGGACTGTTTTGAAAGAGACGGCTGGAATTATAGGAGCCAATTCAGAAGAACAGTGCCCGTGGAAGTATCTGTAGAAGAGGCATTAGGCAGAAACAGTACGTCTATGAGACAGCGAGTGGAGAGACTGTTAGAGATGAATCATTAATTAACCTAACTGCCCCTTCTGAATGGAATCAAGAAGCCTGAGGGAGGTTTTGGGAGTCCCACCCCAGTTGTGGAAACAATCTTCCATGGCAGGGCGGATTTGCGATTTATAAAGACTGTGCAACTGTTTGGAAGAAACGTAACGCAGATAGTGAAAGAGAAAACCAAGTTTTTTAGATGCAGAGGAAGCAATATTTGTAATGTGCTTGTGCCAAGAGAGATTAGAATCAGGGTAATCCCTGATAAGCATAGGAGCAGAAGAATCCTTTTTGCGAGATATAAGACAAGACTGAGTTTTAGAAGGGTTGAAATCAACTAAGTTGTCTTTTCCTCACTGGAGAATTACCTGAAGATCGGCATTTAAGGAATTGGTAGCAGATTTTCGAGAAGTTGAAACTAATTGAGCAGGGCAAGGTTTCTCAAAATGGAAAGTGGAATCAATGTGCTATCATCAGCAAAACTATGGATAGGATTTCCAGTCAATGGAAGAAGGTCATTAATATACAAGAGGAAAAGAGTGGGGAAAAGAACCGAACCTTGGGGGACACCGGCATTAATGGAGAAGTTAGAAGACAGAGAACCATCTACCGTCACCCTCAGTGAGCAATCAGAGAGAAAACTGGATAACCAATTACTAAAAACAGTTGGCAAACCATAAGATGGAAGCTTCTTTATAAAACCTTTATGCCAAACACGATCGAATGCCTTTGAGATGTCAAGAGGAACTACTTGTGTTTCACCGAACCTTTCCATTGAATTAGTCCATAAATGGTTAACATAAGGCAGAATATCACCAGTGGATCGACCCAAACGGAATCCATAGTGGCGATCGTTGATCAGACGGAAGGGTTCAAGGTAGTTTAAGAGTTGGCGGTTAATTGATTTCTCCATTACTTTAGAAAGAGTAGAAGTAATTGCAATGGGACGATAATTGGATGGGAGGGATTTGTCGCCTTTTTAGGAACTGACTGGATATGAGCAACTTTCCTAGCAGAAGGAAAACCACCTTTGCAATAAGAAAGTGAAAAAAGGGGGCAAAGAATAGGAGTAAGTTCAGGAGCACAGGTTTTGAGAACAAGGAGAAATACCATCGGGACCTGGAGCTTTCCTAGCATCAAGATTCGTCAAAATCCTTTTGACATCCTTTTCACGGAAGCCCACAGGAGGCATTGAATGGAGCGTGTTGGAAATGGTGGGGAGGTGTTTTACCAAGATCATTAATACATGAGTTGGAAGAAAAATGGGATGCTAGCAGGTCAGCTTTATCCTTGGCTGAAGTGACAACAGAACCATCTGGTTTGGACAAATGTGAGAGCAGAGATGGGCAAAAGTTGCGGCCAATAGCTTTGGCAAGAGACCAGAATGCTCAGCTACCATCAGGGCAAGAAGCAAGTTTTCTACTCTTAGCCTGTTCAAACTCTAGTTTGGACTGATTAATAATTGCTTTACAATTGTTGCGAGCTTTGGTGTAGGCAGAAAATGAAACTGAAGAATTAGAAACAAGCCAATTACAATATGCAACATTCTTCTCTTGAACAGCCTTAGCACATTTATTGGAAAACCAATGTTTAGATAAAGGACGAGATTTTAAAGTTGAGTGTGGGATAAAGGATTCCATTCCTGCAAGGATGATTTCACTGACACGATCTGAGCAAACGTTGACATCAGAAGTTTTGAAACAGTAATCCGACCAAGGAAAAGAAGAAAAGCAATCTCGCAGGTCATCCCAATTTGCATTCTTGTAATGCCAAACAACACGAAGTTGGGAATAGCCATGAGATAAAGGTTCCACTGGAGAAGAGACAACCACCAAGTTGTGATGTGAAGTGCCTAAAGGACTTCTCACTTCGACCATGTACTTAGAAGGGTTGTTTGTGAGAAAAAGATAAAGCGTGTTGGCTGTATGATTAGGATCGGCCGGTATTCTTGTAGGTAAATCAACAATCTGTGGTCATTAGTAATTGCAGAAGCCTTAGCATAGTAATTGCAAAAGCCTTAGCATAGTAATTGCAAAAGCCTTAGCATAGTAATTGCAAAAGCCTTAGCTAAAAAAAGGAAGCCAGCTTGAGTTGTGAACATTAAAATCGCCAAGGAAAATAACCTCACTGTTAGGAAAGTTGGACTGGACAAAGTCAAATTGCAAAGAAAGGAAGTCAAAGAGCTCCAAGTGATTAGTGGAGTTGGGAGAACGGTAGAGACAACAGATTAATTTGACACAATGAGGTAGAGAGATTTTAAGCCAGAGAAGATCAATGAGAGGTGATTCCAAATTGCCAAGTCTCTGACAGGGAATATCAGAATGGACATATGCACAAGTACCACCTTTGAGGCGAAAGGAATCATACAGCGAATAATTTGGGCGACTGAGATAAGCAGTAATTGAATCAATAACTGAGATTATTGAGATTCTGTCAGAAAAAGCACATGGGGTTTGGCAGACTGCAAGTGGAAATGGACATCGTTGCGATTAGAATTGAGACCACGTATATTTGCGAAATGAATTAGGAAGTGCTTGGGTTTAGATCTTTTCGCAGATAAGCTTGCTCTATTAGTTTGACAATTCATGGTGTATTCAATAGTAAGAAAAAGTTGGTGGCACATGCTCTATGAAGTAATGAAAATTTTGGATATGGCGTACACATGATAAGAATATACCCAGATCCTTGACATAGCGTGGCCTCGACAATGCTCCCCGCATACACACTACTCGGACTCCCTCCAGTCACTATCTGGCAGAGTAGAGATTGTAGCCGTGTGGCATTAGGGATACGTTCCTGCTGTGGATTGTTGAGTCGTAGAAGACAGAGTATTAAAATTTGTGCTGCTATTCTTGGATTAACATGATTAATGCAATCCCTCAAGATTCGATGCTTTGGCTCTTCTTGTTTTCAATATTTGTTATACAAAGCTTAATGCCAGACGACACCTTTGAAGACTTGTTTGTTGGTGCCTCCTTAGCTAGGTGGGCAGGAGCAGCAGTGCGTAACAAACGCTTCTTGATTAGACCGGGGTTCGAGCCCGTGACCACCAAATAAGGAGGATGCCGAAAGGTCAGGGAATGACCACCGCATATCCCTGGAGCAATATGGCCTTAATTGCTAATGCTCCTAAAAACCAAATAACAGCAACAGCATCAAGACTTGTTGGGCTTTGAAACGGTGCCTTCTGGGTTGTAGTATCTCCCGAGAATAAGTAACAACAGTTTTATCCATTGTGAAGCGTTTACTTATTCCAGGTAGTGCAATATGGGATAATTCGTTTTGAAAGTAGTCACACTACGAGATACAATCAAATTGATGCCATTTACACTACTTCTGTAGTTTTTTACTACTACGGAAAAATATGGTGATATACCGCTGATATTCTTATAGTGTATGTATATACACTATAATAGTTCAGGCTATCTAAGTCGTTTGGCCTGATGGCTCACTTGGTATACTTTTATACTGAATACATTTAGTCTAACAGATTCTTATCTCCCTTATTGTCCTAAAGGCTAACTCCGTATGCTTAATACACCCTTGTTCTATTAATTGATCTTAGGGCTCTATGTAGTAGCTTTTATTGTACATGTAATTTAAACACTGTTCAAATCCTTTTTCCGTATCTTACATACTATTGTTTGTAATTATTTTGTATACTGATGTAATGTTTAATCAGTACTTTGATGGCATTAATCCGATCTGGGACTCTTTTCACACTTTTCCTGCAATTCCATTCAAACATTTTAAAAGTCTATATACATATATCGTTTAAGAATAGATGTCTGATAAAGTTTGCACACATATATACTTTTGAATCCTTTACTGCTGCTTTGCGCGTTTTGGTGCATCTGTCATACCTTGCTTATTTATTTTTATCCATCAACTGAAACTTTGATTTTATTACATTTAATCAGTTATATCAGTTAAAATATGAATAAAACAAGTCAAATTTTACACTGGACTGGCAAATACATGAAATAATGGAAAATATTCTAGGCGAGTTGGAAAAGTACCAAAATGCAATTGTTAAACAAAAGAAAGAAGAAAAATATTAATGTAAATGATTAAGTGTTTACCATAATAGCAATCAGATGAAACAATAATCGATTAAATAAATAATCCAAAAAGATCATATACGAGGCTTCATAAGCTGGAAAAGGAGAGGAAGTTGTTTACTGATGGAAGAGCTAGATGTAGAAGAAACGGAAGCAGTGGGGCCCTACGCAGTGTTAGTAGAAATCGGTTTCAAGATTTCTCGCTGAAAGCCGCTTACCTTTGTTTTCAATTTCTTTATAAAGTAATAGAGCAGATTCTTGATTTTTAGCACCCACATTTTGCAAATCGGCCTGCGAACTCACAACTTGTAAACCTTTGGAACCAGCGTACTATTATCAAATCAGTTGATGTATCAAAAACCCCAGCACAAGAAAAACACTAATATATATATTTTTTTAAATGTGGGAATAATCTAAGATATGAAGTTCTGCATTCATTTGGTTCTGCTGCATAGGGCACACACGCAGGGGTTCCACCGGAAAATGTCCCGATATGCTAGTGGCCCAGTTCGCGTGCGCACACACACACACACACACACACACACACACACACACACATGCTCGTGCTCGCGAATTGGAGTATCTTTTTTTCTAATTTCATTTATGGATTTTGATTTCTATAAATGTGATTTGTTGATTGCTTTTCACGGGTCCGAATGTTATTACTGGTTCGAATTTACTTTTCTGGGGGGGAGGGGGTGTATGTTCACAGCTTCGGAATGTTTAGCACATGCACACTTCAGTGGTTCAAGGCTTAATTCTTTTAACGATTTATTACATCTTACTTGACACATGATCCGGATTTCTAATTACAAAATGTCACTGAACTGACTTCGTTATAGATCGATTTGGATTTTAGACGTCCACTTATCCCCCCCCCCCATTCCCTGCGTATATCATGATCTTCGGGGCAAACAATCATACCAAATTAGCAAGCTTAAATAGCGACATGTTTTAGGTTATATACGGCATACCAGCTTCCACACCTGCCTACGGTCGGCGGAAAAAAAAACGAAAAAAAAAAAAAAGAAACACAGGCGTAAGCTCTGATTTATTTTCGACAGGCTGTCACATGTCTTACGTCACAGTCGCCAGTGCGAAACGCTATTTATTTGGTCCTGGATCTAATTAATGGGTCTTATCGCCAAGCTCTCCACAAAAGTCTACAACTACACACCTAATCAGCGATCGGTCTGCCGACAAGATCTTTAAGGAACTGTCTACCTTCATTTGCAGTGGCCAATGAAGCTCGTTTAAAGCGTGACAGCTTGAAACACCTCAGGTGATTGGGACATCATAAAGGAACATCTAAAAATGCACTTTAACTAGGAGTTTACCAACATGATTCAAAAGCAAAGCTATTCTTATTTCTTTTAAGCTGCTTATAATGCAGATTAACGTCAAATCTTTAGGAAAAGGAGCAAATGGGCGATTCCCATGAACTTGAATACTTAGAATTATAGCGGCACACAAACTATTTTCATCTTTTTTTTTATTGACAGTACACCTGTTATTTTTAAAATTAAAAGACACTTATGCAAGCAGACTCTTTAAAGCAGAACACTGTGCTCACTAAAGCTAGAGAGAGAGAGAGAGCGCGCTTTGCTTTTTGTTCATGCAATTTTTTTTTTAACACTTATCATAACCCATGTGTTCGCTTGTGAATTTGTTCTACTATTTACTTTTCAAATTGTGGTTTCGCACTTACAAGAGGTGGATAAAATAATGGAAACACCTCTGATAATATAATGTTTGGCCACCCTTTTATTTTAAAACACTTGTATTCTACACGGAACAGATTCAATAAATCTTGCCTTAAGAGGAATTGTTGAATACATGTATAAAACAATTCTTCATGTAGGGACGCTTCAAGTGATGAAGGTTAAGGAAATCTGCTTCTCACTTTCCTCTCCAAATGCTCATTGTGGCTCAATAACGTTTAGGTTTGGTGATTGAGCAGGTCATGGGATATGCTTAGCTTCAGTTTCATGCTCCTCAAACCAACAGGAGACCATTATCATAGTACTGGATCATTATCATTTTGAAACATGGCATCGTTTGTGGGAAACAATGTTTTCACCATGGGATGAATCTGATCATTCAGAATATCAAGATAATTAGTGGCAGTAATTCGCCCCTTCAGGGCAATGATAGGACCTAAAGAATACCAAGATTTTACTGCCCAAATTATCGTCGTACCTCATGTTGGCACAAGACGCAGTCAGGTTGTTTTGCTTCCTTTAGCATTCGCCAAACGTAAACTCATCCTGATATTGGAATAAGTGTGAATGTTTTTGTGCTCCTTACACCATTACTGTATTTCCTCTTTCTAACATTACCGCCAGTAACGAGTGGCTTGGTAATAGCAACTCTGCCATAAATTTCTGTTTTATGAAATTCTCGCTGAAACTTTTGCTGGAAACTTGATTGCTGAGACTCAAATAAAGTTCTGTAATTATTATTGAGGCAGTAGTTTTGTTTCCAGGCTTCAGTCCTTTTCAGTGTCCGGCGGTTTCTTTCAATCAGCTTCGATTTTCTGCGACAATTTATTAAATCAGATTTTGTTCTCCATACTTGGTGAATGCAGACACCACTTTGATTTACTACACGTGCAAGATCGTCGTCACTTGTGAATTGGGTAATAAGCTTCCCGCCAAGAATGTACAAACGCCTTCTGTCCCAAGAAAGGATTTTCTTATCTTGAAGTTCTCACAAATTCCGTCGGTTTACAATTGTAACCAAGTGTTACCTCTGCTTAGGATATGGGCACACTACACAGTTTTGTTCCCACGAATCCCCTTCGTGCGGTCACTGTGCCCACAGTGGTCATGTTTTCTCTGAGTGCCCTCATAAGGAAGAGGCGGCTTGCTGCGTAAACTGCAAGCGACGAAAACGGGAGTACAGCCATTCTGTAAAGGACAGTGAATGTCCTGAATATAAAAGAGCATTGGAAACCGCAAGAATAAGGACCGCTTATGAGTAATTTGACTCATTACTCTGTACATAATGTAAACAACACTACCTCTCTAAACGGTTCTACGCCAGTTTCGTCTGTGAGGGAGAAAGACCGTCTGAGGATTATGCAGATAAACGGGCAGCGATCTCGGGCAGTAGCTGACGAGATTAGGCTTTCTGCCGAGACAAATTGTATTGACATTGTCGCTATACAAGAGCCTTATTTTGCACGCGTCCAGTCTGGACCACAGTCTAAAATCCTGGGTTACTCGTTAAAATTGAGAATAATACAACCCGTTGACATAGAATCCCAAATCTTGTATATTAATTCTCTTTAGACATCACGGTGTTTCATGGATTTTGCACTCAGTTCTCTACCTGCGTTCTTGTCACACACTCCGTAATGAATTTTTACTTAATTTCTCTCTACTGCCCTCCATCGGAGGACTTTAATCACTCTCTTGCTTACCTAGAGACTGTCATAAATACTTTGGGACCGAACAGCAATATATTGATCTCATCGGACGTCAACGCAAAATCAAACTTTTGGCACAGCTCTTCTACAGATGCACGTGGCCTTCTCTTGGAGGAGTTCATAATTAATCATTGTGTTTCAATTCACAACAAGCCTAATCACCCTCATACTTTCTCAAGTTATGCAGGAGAATCTAATATAGATATAACGATGACAAACTCTCACTTTGATTTGCGGCTTACTGACTGGACCGTGTATAGGGACTGGTGCACCAGTGACCATAGAGTCATCTATTATATGCTTTCCCCTGATTCTACCGTTCCATCTTCACACACTTTCTCACAGCCAGAATTAATAAGATTTTCCATCAGAAACATTGACTGGAATGCTTTTGACGCTTCCATTCATCTGGACCTTGACGAACAGAAACTTGCTTCTTTTGAAACCTCACCTATTTCTCATCAAGTGAACTATATTCAAAATGCTATAATAAAAGCGTCATATAAGTCTTCTAGGAAAAAGAGTGTTAACCAGAAGACGTGCTCATGGTGGACGCAGGAGTTATCGCAGTTAAGAAGGGAAGTTCATCGAGCCCGTAGGTACTACCAAAGGTATAGATACTGGCCCCAAGCCGACGTTAATCGTTTTTACCAGCAGTATTCTTCATTGAGGAAAAGCTACGTGAAGGCCATTACCTCTCGAAAGCGTGAAACGTGGATGAATTTCGTTCACACCTCTGGAAATGCTAACCCTTGGGGTCTTCTATACAAGATTGTAAGAGGAAAAACCTCTAGTTCTAACATATTTGGCTCAATTGTGGCAGACTCCGTGGAAACACTGAACTGTCATGATTCTACAAATGCAATCTTAGATGCTCTTTTTCCGTTGGATGATCCTACCTCAGACTTACCTATTCATTCTAAAATTCGATCAGACAATGAATTTTATGTGTCCTCAACAACCACCGAACCTTTTACGTTGGATGAACTGCAGTCTGTCTCCCATAAAGTTAATGTTCAGAAGTGCCCAGGACTAGATCTTATAGAAAACATTTTTATCATCAGAGTCTTGAAATTAAAACCTTACGTTCTTCTAAACTTATTCAACAGATGCCTTCAGGAAGAAACTTTTCCGGAAATTTGGAAGGTCGCTCTAGTTAAGTTGATCAGAAAGCCGGATAAGCCTCCTGGAGCGGCTAGATCGTACAGGCCGATCGCTCTGCTGGCTAACTTGGGTAAATTGCTAGAGCGACTAATGGCCATTAGACTGAATACCCTACTGGTAGAACATGATCTGCTTTCAAGAAGTCAGTATGGGTTCTGTCCCGGACGTTCCTGCGAGGATGCTCTTGTGGACTTTGTCTCTTCAGTTCAAAACTCGGTACATAAATATACCCTGGCCGTTTTCATCGACTTCGAGGGTGCCTTCGACTCCCTTTGGTGGGAGAGCGTCCTGGAGCGTCTGCGATCGGCTAGGTGCTCCAACCACCTTTACCTTTTAATCCGCAATTACTTTGCCAATAGAACCATAATAGTCAAGGCTAAACATAGCCAAGTATCAAGATCAGTATCTAGAGGGTGCCCACAAGGCTCTATATTGGGTCCTTTTACATGGAACATGGTGCTGCAGCAGTGGCTCTCCCGATCTTTCGGTAACTTCAAAATAATAGCGTATGCAGACGATCTCACCATCTTGGTAAATGGTAACTCTAGGGCCGATCTTGAAAACACCGCAAATTTTGTTCTCCGGGATCTCTACGATTGGACTGTGGCCAATAAGCTTAAAATCAGCTTGTCAAAAACAAAGATGATGATTCTTGGATCAAAGTTGGATATCACTCGTCCTCCGTTGGTCAAGATCAACAACATTCGTCTCCCCATAGTTAAAGAGTACAAGGTTCTAGGAGTGGTAATTGATTCCAGTCTCAATTTTATTCCTCATTTGACAAACTTATCAT
Source organism: Mastigoproctus giganteus (assembly GCF_048544385.1). NCBI lineage: Eukaryota > Metazoa > Arthropoda > Arachnida > Uropygi > Thelyphonidae > Mastigoproctus > Mastigoproctus giganteus. The sequence goes on along the minus strand of NC_143583.1, from coordinate 233,634,637 downwards.
CTAAAATACGTAGATTTACTGGTGCAATTGTTAGGGTGTCCCGTGTTGAATGGGGGCTCTCCAGAAAAACTTTAAGGATTTATTACAATGCAGTTTTCCTCCCTCTAATCACGTATGCTGCCGGTGCATGGTTTCACAGGGCACGGCTCAAACACTTCATTACAAAACTCCTCTCATTGCAGAGAACCATTTTGCGGTGTTTAGTTAAGGCATGCAGGACAGTCTCGACGCAAGCTCTGCAAGTACTAGCCGGAACATTACCTTTAGACTTGCAAGTTACTTATAGAGGCTTTTTATACAGACTGAAAAGGCAGATTGAGACCGAATTTCTTGGAATAACCATCACCCTTCAAGATGATGCTAAAAGAGAAAGAAGGAGACTGTGGAACGAGTTAGTAAACATTTGGCAGTCTCGATGGGATACAGCTCCCGTTGTTGCAACAACGAGAAAATTTATACCACAAGTTTCATTTCTCCTTGATAATCGTGTTCGATTGTGGTTCTGCATGGACATATTCACGTCGTACCTGTTGACAGGACATGGATCGATGAACCAGAGTCTTCTTAGGTTCAATTTATCACAAACAGACCTCTGTTCGTGTGGATCACCAGAGAGTTGGGATCACATCTTGTTTCATTGCTCCTTGTATGACGATCTCAGACTTCCTCTTCAAGCACTTATTAATTTTCAGTCAGACAGGAGTCGTCTCTGCTTCAAAGCTCGGAGTCATTTCAGATTCTTCAGGCTTTCGCTCAAGGCGTATTTCTTCGAAGGCGTTCAGTGTCGACAGATCTCAACAGGATGCAGCACATCGGTCCTGCTGATGCATAGCTGGTTAGATCTCCTTTAATAATACATAAACTCAAATTCTCAAGAAATGAAATTTTCCTCGGCCTGCAGACAAAATTAAGTGCTTTCTTCCTTTTTTTTTTTTTTTTTTTTTTTTTTTTAGTAGCATCACTTGCTTTATTTATGCATTTATATATAATAATATATTTTTTTTTTTTAAGCAGCACCACTACCTTCTTCCATTTTACTTATTTTTATTTTATTTATTTATTTTTTTTTTAATTTCATTTATTTATTTATTTATTTTATTATTATTTTTTTAATTTCATTTATTTATTTATTTATTTTATTTTATTTTATTATTTTTTTTATTATTTATTTATATAAATGTTTTATTTTAATAATTTTGGTTCCAAATACAGCACCACGAGTGATCATTTTTTTTTTTTTACCTCTGGAATGGGCCCCCAGAGGATCCTGGCCTACCTTCTGACAACATTAGGTGGGTCAGAGTCTCTCTTGAGACAGTACGTGCTTTACATGGACCGGCCCACCTTCCCGTGGTGTGGACGAGTACCCAGAATCATCTGTCCCGGTGACTGATGCTTCTGGGTAGCCAAGCGGCCAGAACAGAACAACAAAACACACACATAATACACACAAACCGACGTCACACACATATCTGGCCCATTTGTAGTGCTACTGTTCTTCACAGAGATACGAGGCGGAGTTGAACAAACGTTCTAGGAGCCGCCCTTTACATATACACATGTCCACACATGTCCACATTTACTGTGGCATATCCAAACTCCACCACACACCTAGTGCTGCCGTTCCAAGAGCCACTTCTGGTTCAACTACTTTGCACCAGGACATATCCAAACTTCAACGGATTCTAGTCTCATTCCTGAATAATGACACCAACCGTTTCACTAAGACAGCAGGTAATTATGTCCAGGAGCTATGGTCAAGTTTGGAGATCATTACTACTCAGTTGTTAATTGACAACGAAAAGCTGAAAGCAGTGGATGAAGAGCTGCGATCGAGGACCGCTGTGCTGGAGAGGGTAGTAGACACGTTTTCCGTTGCTGTTGGTTCTGAAACCTGTTCTTCTGAGAACCACAGATTCTCCTGTCCTTCGACTGAGGCCACCTCCTACGTAAGCGTCGTTCGCAAAGGACAAACCCTGACCGCTACTCAAGAAAGCAAAATACTGTGGACCCCAGTTGCCATAAGCAAACAGCACTTGCTGCTCTTGAGGGCCAACGAGACTTCGGAGCTGAAAACGAGCAATGATATAAAAGAATTGGTCACCAAAACACTCAAGACTGATTACAGAAGTATCAAAGTAAGATCACTAAGATCTATCAGAAACCGGGGTGTCCTTCTGGAAACAACTACACAAGAGGATTTGTCTAGTATCTCCACCTCCAACTCCTTGGCCACTGCAGGTATTGTCATTACCCCACCCAGGAAATCAAATCCCTCGCTACTGATTTATGATACTTCTAAAGACTTATCCAATGAGGCCCTCATTGAAGACCTTTCTTACAAGAACCTGGCTGACTCTGGGTTCTCTTGGGAGGAAGTAAAAGTTGAAACCACAGTAAGATTTGCCATTAAGGCCAAATCCAGTTTGACAGATAGTCTCTCTCCACGCCTCTACAAGTGCATATTATCAACTGATAGAATCTTCCTTGGCTGCAATGCACACAGATTCCGCCCATTCACAGTGGTAACAAAATGTTTCCTCTGCCTGGGTTATGGGCACACGTCCCATAATTGTTCCCACAGCTCCCCCTCTTGCGGACACTGTGCTCGCAGTGGACACGTTAATGCTGAGTGTCCCCACCGAGATGAAGAGCCTAGCTGCATAAGTTGCAAAAGGCGAAGACGGGAACATAACCATTCTGTCCGGCACATCTCCTGCCCAGAATACCAAAGAGCATTAGAACTAGTACGGCAAAGGACTGCTAATGTTTAGTCCAACCAGCTCTACTCTTCGAGATGGTTCCATCGCTAGCCCCCTCCACTATACTGAAAATTCCCCTTCCATACCTGGACCCCAGAGTCTAAAGATTATGCAAATCAATGGGCACAGGTCACATACTGTGGCAGACGAAATCCGCCTTGCTGCAGAGGGCCACTCTGTTGACATCATCTTGATTCAGGAGCCGTATGTCACTAGGACCCATTCTCTTCTCTCTGCAAAAATCATCGGGTATTCCATTCACACCCGCATTATTCAACCTGCCCAGGCAGATCCCAAAACATGCATTGTGGTGCTTAACAGAGATCTGGATGTCTTGGTCGTTCAAGGACTCTGCAACCAGTTTGCAACGTCCATCTAAGTCACATACTCTGAACAGTCCTTCTACCTGATGTCACTCTACTGCCCCCCATCAGCAGATATCAATGACTCCCTTAACTTCTTGGAGTACTCCCTGGACTTCATCGGCCCCGAATCACTCCTCATAGCCACAGATGCTAATGCAAAATCACCATTCTGGTTTAGTTCTACTACCGACACCCTGGGAATGCTGGTTGAGGACTTCATCATCAGCAGGAATCTAACGATCCACAATCAGCCTAGTCAGTAATCAACTTACAGCAGCTGCATTGGAGAGTCAAACATTGATCTCACCATTTCCACAAGGAAACTTAGCCCTCTAATCCCAAATTGGGAAGTTATTCCCAACTGGAAAATTAGCGATCACAGAGTTATCCTGTTCTTCATAACATTAACTACAACCATAAACACCAATGAAACTAGGATTCCGGACTTTGTTAGATTTTCCATCAGAAATGTTGACTGGGAAGCTTTCGAAAGATCTATTGTCTCAGATTTCCCTCTCACGGATCCAACCCAATACAGTGTCCGCACTGCTGACGAATTAGTTACCACCTTGCAGCAAGCTGTCCTGAAGGCCTATTATAAATCTGCCAAGAAGAAAATCTTCCGTCCCACAGTATGCCCTTGGTGGACTCAGGAACTCACCTTGCTTAGACGATCCGTCCACCGATCTCGCCGATTTTAACAGCGACACCGTGACTGGCCAGCCCCAGAAGTAGCACGACTATACAGCGACTACATCGCTAAGAAAAATGAATACACAAAGGCTATTGCAACTAGGAAGAAGGCAACATGGTCTGACTTTGTCAGAGAATCTGGCACGACAAATCCGTGGGGCCTGGTCTACAAGATCATGCGGGGCAAAATCTACAATCCGGACATCTTCAGCACAGTGATTGCAGACTCCCGGGAGACTTCCAACTGGCAGGACTCAGCCAATCACATCCTGGATAAGCTATTTCCACCTGACGACACTGCTGAGGACTTGTCTGAGCATACTGCCATTCGTACTGCAAACAACAGTTATGAATCAGATGAAACCACAGAACCTTTCACCTTGGAAGATTTATCAGCAGTTCTCCAAAATATTAACATCCAAAAATGTCCAGGATTAGATCCCATTGAATACAGTTTCATCCTCCGTCTTCACAAGCTTCGGCCAGAGTATATACTCTTACTGTACAACAAATGTCTTCAGGAGGGATGTTTTCCTGTGGACTGGAAGATCTCGCTACTGAGACAAATTAAGAAGCATCACAAAAACCCTACTGACCCGCGCTCTCACCGTCCAATTGCGCTACTTGCAACCTTTGGAAAAATACTGGAGCGGCTTATGGCACTCAGGACCACAGCTCTCTTTCAAGCACAGAATCTCCTCTCCCCCTGCCAGTATGGTTTCACTCCAGGACTATCCTGTGAGGAGGCTCTCTTTGATCTAGTTCTGCACATAGAAAACTCTGAAGCAAAATTTGAACTTGCCATCTTCATTGACTTCGAGGGCGCGTTTGACACTGTCTGGTGGGACAATGCTCTGGCACGCCTCCAGACAGCCTCCTGTTCCAGCCATCTCTATAGACTTTTTCAAAGCTACTTTTCAGATAGAACAGTAATTCTAAAGTCAAAATACCATCATGTCTCCAGGCCAATCACCCGGGGGTGCCCTCAGGGCTCAGTCCTGGGACCCCTCGTGTGGAATATGATCCTACAAGACTGGCTTTCCCGCTCCTTTGCTAATACCAAGATTGTTGCTTTTGCGGACGATCTCACGATAGTGGTGTCCGGCCGCTCTCGAAAAGCCATAGAAGACAATGCTAATCGGGTCCTTGACGACCTCTCTTCCTGAGCTGCACTAAATAAACTACGGATAAATCCAAGCAAGACTAAAATGATGCTGTTTAAAAATAAGCTGGACCTCAGGCGGCCTCCGCAAGTTAAAGTCTCTGGGATAAAACTTCCCATTGTCACACAGACCACTGTTCTAGGGATGGTTCTGGATCACAAATTAAGCTTTCACCCCCACCTCATCCATCTCAGCTCCAAGGTGAAAAAATTTTCAGGCTCAATCATCAGAATCACCAGGAATGAATGGGGCCAGTCCAAGCGGTCGCTTCAGCTGTACTATAAAGCCGTCTTCCTTCCAATCGTGACGTATGCTGCAGGTGCTTGGTTCCACCGAGCTAGATTGGTTAATATGATAGGCAAATTAGGCTCTATACAAAAGACAATGCTTCTGGTTACCCATAGGGTATGCAGGACAGTACCCACTGCTGCTATCCAGGTCTTAGCTGGGACCCTTCCACTGGACTTGTATGTAACCTTCCGTGGCCTGACCTTTTGAATCAACAAGAAAATTCCAACCAAGATCTTAGACATTGAGCTAAACCTGAACACTGACCCTAAGGCAGAGAAAACACGCTGTTACAATGAGATGATAAATATCTGGCAGACAAGATGGGACACTTCCACCAAGGGAGCAGTTACAAGGAGATTCCTGCTGACTTTCCCCTCCTCTAAGTCGGCACAGAAGTGGCTCTCTCTAACTCTTGAGACATCGTTCCTAGTCACTGGGCATGGCTCATTGAACGAGAAGCTCTTCCAACTAGGCTTAATACCCATAGTAGTTTGTTACTGCGTGGCCAAGGAGAATTGGTTCCACCTTCTCTTCGAGTGCACTCTCTATGAGGACCTGAGGCAAGACCTGGCAAATACCATCCCTCTCACTGAAAACCAACTGGACATTCTGTTACAGACACCACAGAACCTTGCTGCCTTCCAGAACTTCTCGACACAAGTATTCACGCGCAGGAAAGCCTCCTACAGAATAACGCAGGCTACTAATGGGGATCCCCAGACAGCAGCTTAAAAATTTTATTTTTCTTCGTGATAACTTACTTTTTTTTTCCCCTTCATTCTTCTCCCCACTAGTGTAGCTTCTCTCTCTCTCGCTCTCTTTTTTTTTTTTAATTACACCACGGGATTTTTTTTTTATTATTATTTTTTTTATTATTATTATTATTTTTTTTTTTTTATTTATATTTTTTTCACTTCCTCTGGAATGTGCCCCCAGAGGAACCTGGTGCACCTTTTGACAACATCAAGTGGGTCAGAGTTTCTTTTGAGACGGTACGTGTTTTATTGGGCCTGGCCCACCTTCCCGTGGTGTGGACGAGTACCCAGAATCATCTGTCCAGGTGACTGATGCTTCTGGGTAGCCAAGAGGCCAGAACAGAACAACAGAACACACACATAATACACACAAACCTACGTCATTCACATTCTGGCCCATTTGTAGTGACACTGCTCTTCACAGAGATACGAGGCGGAGTTGAACAGATGTTCTAGGAGCCGCAATTTACAAAACACATGTCCACATGTTTACTGTGGCATTTGGTCTAGTGATCACAGAGCTATTACCTTTGTGATTAAGTCTTCCTCTCCAGACACTTCTTTTCCTTTGCAGAACCTTCGCCGCTTCTCCCATAAACGTATATTATGGCCTCGTTTTGATGATGCTCTTCAGTTCTCGTTCAATGACTCTGATGAATTATTTATTTATATTATTTATTTTTTTTTTAGGAGCATTAGCAACTAAGGCCATGTTGCTCCGGGGATATGCGATGGTCATTCCCCGACCTTTCCGCATCCTCCGTATTTGGTGGTAACGGGCTTGAACCCCGGTCTAATCAAGAAGCGTGTGCTACGCACTGCTGCTCCTGCCCACCTGGCTACGGAGGCGCCATCTAGGATGAATACCATTGCTAATTACTCGGCATCTGACTATGCAAAGTATGTCCAGGATGCTTTGTTTAAGGCATGCTCTCGTGCTGCTAAGAGGAAAGTGCTGCCTAAACATCCAACATCGTGGTGGAGTAACGACTTGTCCATCCTACGCCGTCGTGTGTTTCGTGCTCGCCAGTCCTTCGAACTACACCGTACCAGCTGGCCAACCGCAGACGTTGAGCAGCTAAAAAAAATGAATCTCGTAACCTCAAAAGGCAATTGAGCCTTTTGAGGCTTTATGGCCTTGGCATATTGCCAAGGCCATAAAGGACAGTAAAAGATCCACTTGGAGAACATTTCTTTTAACTTCAGGTAACTCTGACCCTTGGGGACTGGTTCATCGTCTCTCTAGAAACAAGGTTCACCCTCCAGAAATTTACCAGTCTGTTGATTATCAGAATGCTGAAACTCTGACTTGGATTAGCACTGTCAATGTCATACATGATGCACTTCTTACCTCAGATGACCCCTGCTGTGATCTTCCTATTCACCAAAAAAAGAAATTAGATCTCTCAACTGTGCCTACCTTACTTCTGAATCCACTTCCTGTTTCAGCCAGGCAGAGGTTGATTTGGCAATCTCCAAAATCAATAATAATAGCTGTCCTGGAATTGATAACCTCGGGGGCATTTTTATTAAGAGACTACACAAACTCTATTCATCTGTCTTTGTCACAATGTACAATAAATACTTAAACGAGGCAACTTTTCCTGTCCTTTGGAAGACGGCATCGTTAAAATCGCAGTTTTGCTCCATAAGAAAGGAGATGAATTGAAAATTATAGACCAATTAGCTTGTTAATTTGTTATCCCACATTTACAAGTTGTTCACAAGGGTTATTACTAACAGACTAGAAACAATACTTGATGAGAATCAACCGAAAGAGCAAGCTGGCTTTAGGACAGGATTCTCAGCTCTGGATCACCTTCACGTAATATCACAGCTAATGGAGAAAGGAAATGAATATAAAACGCCATTATGCCGGGCATTTGTGGATTATGAAAAGACATTTGACTACATACAGCATAAGGCAATGTTTCGGGCACTGGAAAGACAAGGCATAGATACCCCATATATTATGATTTTGAAGAAAATATATGAGAGTGCTACCTCCTGTATTAGACTAGACAAAGACAGTAGCAAATTTAAAATTGAGAAAGTAGAAAAATAGACACAATATATCCGAAGTTCTTTACTGCTGCCCTTGAGGAAGCTTTCAAAAGATTGGACTGGTCGCAGAAAGGAGTCAATGTGAATGGAGAGAACCTAAACCATTTACGATTTGCAGATGACATTGTGGTCATAAGCCACGATCCCAAAGAATTAGAGGAAAATCTTTATCAGTTATGCACAGTTAGTAAGGATTTTGGACTAAAGGTGAATATGGCTAAAACAAAAGTAATGATGAACAAGTATGCCACAGAAAGGGAAATAATAATTGAAGGAGCAGTAATTGAAAAGGTGGAGTCATATACTTATCTTAGGCAAGTTATTAGCTGTAATAATGATAAATGGCTGGAAGTAAAGAGAGGAATAAATTTTGGATGGATAGCATTCAGGAAATATAGTCACTTACTGAAGAGCAATATCCCAGTTTGTCTGAAACGTAAAATGATGAACCAATGTATACTCAACATCATGACAAATGGAAGTGAAACTTGGGCACTCACCAAAAGAATGGAAGAGAAGCTGAGAACTACACAGCGAAGAATGGAATGAAATATATTGGGAATCAGACTGTTGGATAAGAGAGAAACACGTGGATTAGGCAGCAAACTCGAATAAAGGATATTCTTATCAAAACTAAAGAACTAAAATGGTCTTGGGCAGGACACATAGCTTGAAGACATGATGACAGATGGACAAAGAAAATAACAGAATAGTACCCAAGAGGAGCTAGAAGAAATCCTGGAAGATAACGGCGGAGATGGATAGATGAAATTCATGAGTTTGTGGGTAGTAAATGGGTGGCCATTGCCCAAAAGAGTAGGAACTGGAAAGTTGCTAGAGAGGCGTTCATCCTGCAATGGATTGAAAATGATTGATGATGATGATTGTTAAAATTAATTCCCAAACTTGGTACTCCTATTTCTGCTAAGGCCTGTCGTCTTATTGCGTTATAATCCAACTTGGATAAAACTCTTGAGCGACTTATTGCTGCCCGTCTAGATTGTCTATTTACTGAACGCTCATTAAAGTCCTCTGACCAGTTTGGCTTTCGTTCAGGCCGTGGAACTGAGGGGGCCTTGGTTGAACTTCTCTCCAGAGTAAACAACTGTACTTTTAAATATGCTATGGATATTTTCGTAGATTATCTGGAGCCTTTGACTACCTTTCGTGGGGCAGCTTCTTTGCTCGCCTCAGGGCTGCTCGTTGCTCTTTACAACTTAACCTGCAACTACTTTTTCCACCTTTCTGTACAAGTCATTTCTGGAACGCAGCAACTTAGTCGTTCTGTCTCTCGAGGATATCCGGAAGGTTCGAAGCTTGGTCCACTCGTCTGGGGCTTGGTTTTAAATTAGTGGCTTCTCCGTTCAACTCCCAATACTTCTAAAATAGTGTATGCCGATGATCTAACCCTTCTTGTCCTTGGTAGTTCTCGTGCTTCTTTGGAAAGTACTGCCAGTAGCATTATGAATGATCTGTGCCCTTGGTCCCCTATTAATAAACTTACCATTTCTCCTAACAAGGCTAAGCTTGTTTATCTTAAGGGCAACCTTAACATTTTCAGGCCTCCGGCTGTTAAACTTTTTGGTCGTTCTCTCTCCATGGTTGAATCACATAAATTTGTGGGTATTATTGTAGATCGTAAGTTACACTTCCAGAAACATATCTTGCACCTTCATGAAAAATTAGCCAACTATACATCTATGCTTGTCCATCTTTTGCATCAATCTTCGGGTATTAACCATCATACCCTTCGTCCTTTGTACAAAGTGGTGTTTGTTCCGATTTGTACCTATGGCGCTGGCGCTTGGTTTTGGTATACTAAGAAGATTGCCATCCAAGAGAAACTCTCCTCTATTCAAAGATGTATGCCCTTAATGATGAATCGTACCAGTCGCACTGTCTCGAGAGCTGGTCTCCAGGTTTTAAACGGTTGCCTACTTCTGGATCTCCAAATCGCTTATCGAGGTTTTTGCTATTACCTTAGACATTCCATTCCAGTTGACTTTTTAGACTTCACTGTTAATATCCACTGCGATCCCAAAATCGAAAAATCTCGTTGCTGGAACCACCTGGTTCAACTCTAGCAAGATCGGTGGTCTTCTTCCAAAGGTATGGTCACAAGAAAGTTTATTCCATCTGTGTACTTTGCCTTACAAAAGTCTATTCTAAAATGGTTCAGTCCGAGTCTCCACACTCTTTTTCTTCTAACTGGTCAGGGTTCCCTTCGTGCTAAACTTGCTATGTTTAACCCGTCTGATACTCCCCTATGTAACTGTGCCCAGAAGACTGGCAGCATGTTCTTTTCACCTGTCCATATTACTTGGATCTTCGTCAGCCTCTGTCTGCTCTATGTCAACCATTTTCCTCAGGCAATGAGTCTTCTCTCTTGGACTCCAAAGAAACATTTCATCCTCTGCAAGATTTTGCACATAAAGCCTTTGTCAAACGTGGACAAATCATCAGTAGTGCCCCAATTTCAGGAACTACTCTTATTCCAGCTCTACCTCCAGTCCAGACCAGAATCTCTATCGTCGCCATCTCGTGATACCATCGTCACTATCACCATTTTGTAGCTCAAGTACCATCTTCACCACCACCTTCGACTTGGACAGTTGAGTAACAAACTTGTATGATGCCGAGTGACATCACTGTGTCTTCTTGACTTCTATTTCCTGCTAACCTCAGGCTGGTCCTCAGGCGGGGTCATCTGGTGGCACCACCTTACACTGGTGCGGGATGATTTTTAAAATTTTTTTATTTTATTATTATTTTTTTTTCCATTTTATTAACTTATTTTTATCTTTATTTTTACTGAAATTTATTGATCTTGATTTTTACTGAATTTTATTTTTATTTTATTTTATTTACTTATTTTTATCTTTAATTTTGCTGAATCTTATTAATTTATTGTTAAATTTAATTTTATTTGCTCATATTTTGAATGATTTCGACATTCAGTACGTAACATTCGAGGTTTGCTGCAGTTCGCGCTCAGTAGTGGCCCACCTCCTCGCGGCGTAGACGGGTATCAGGACGCACCACCCTGGTGCTTGTTGCTTCCTGATAGCAAAGCTGTCAGAAACAACTAAACAACGTAACAAATACATACACGGCACAAACATAGCATTGCACACATTTCTGGCCTTTCTGCAGAGTTTTTGTAACATCACAGTGTAACACGGCGGAGTTGAACTAGCGTTTGGGAGACGCCTTACATAAGATACTATAGATTTTGATATAGTTTTAATTCAGGTACAAAAGGGATTTGCTTACCGTCTAACTCTATATTAGGAGGTTTTCTGTAATCTAACTTGTCTTTAAAAACCACCAGTTTTGTTTTTATGGAAGCTATTCGTAATTTATTTATACTAGACCACTTGATTAGCTCAGAAAGAGTTATATTGATTGATTGTTCTAGGTGAAGACGCGATCGACCTGGAATTAGAAGAACCAAATCATCAGCGTGAGCGAAGGCAGAGATATTGTTGGGTTTTTGCATGAGCCAGCTGTCCAAAACTATGTTCCAAAATAGGGTCCCAGAACTGAACCCTGGGAGCATCCTCTTGAGACGGTCCTTGAGAGAGAGAGAGAGAGACTGCTGTTTCGAGATTACTTGAATGAGTTCATTTTGGAAGCAGTTCATAATAATGAAAAATTTTTTATTCAGTTCATAATAACTTGGAACAGTTTCAGAGAGCACTTGGCTTTGGTAAGACAATTGAGAGTGCTTTCCCACCAGAGGGAATCGAAAGCTCCCTCGAAGTCAATAAATATGGCCAGCTCATATTTAGCCCTGGAAGCTGTTATGTGGTTAACTGAAGAGACCAAGGCGTTTTCACAGGATTTTCCCTTCTTGATGCCAAATTGGAATGGAGACATTAAGTTTTGACCTTCAGTTAAATCTTTGTGTGCTAACAAACTTTCAAATAGTTTCCCAAGGTTTGACAAAAGAGAGATGGGTCTGTATGCTTTGGGATCAGATTTATTTTTTCAGGTTTCTGAATAATTTTGATCAAAGATACCTTCCAGAGATTAAGAAAAATCGACTCAGTAAGATTTGTTGTACATAGAAGTATTTCTGGAAAGATTTCAGCAAATTTGAGAATTACAGCATGTTCCACGAGATCTAAACCTGGAAATTTATGGATATTTATTTTGCTTAGGGACAGCTTTAGCTCGGAATGAGTGAAGAGGTCCGTTTCATATGAGGAGTGGTAGGTTGAGTTGCTATTTCTAATAAGTATTTGTTCTGGAGTTTCTGTGGTGGGATCGTATAGGGGAAGCAAGTGATCCAGGATGGTATTAACTGAGTCATTCCAGTTAACTGGTTTCTGTATCGTTGTTCACTACAGTGTTGTACACTTCATGAGAGTGAAACTTATTTTTTGCCCTCTTTGCTGCGATGCTGGAACCCTTCCTGGCATCCTATTATAATTTTAGCTCATATGCTGATGATTTGAAGCTCTTTAACTTCGAAGGACCTCAACGCACAGCGGCAATAAATCAACAAGGAGCAACACAGATCAAGCACCTAGGGATAATAGAATTAGAACTTAATCGCTCCAAATCCGCCCAACATATCATTCTCAAAGCGGCGAACAAGGAATGATGGGTACCTTGCACCTGTACCACTATATGCTTCCGAGATTTGGTCAACACCGATTTTGCTATCAGAACAAATTCCTAGCCATGGAATATTGGATCCTACGATGGATGAACCTCAGGGCGGGAAATCCACAACCATTTCTCGATCCATCTTACAAACAAACTCAAATATGATATCTTGGAAGTACATTGTTCTTACCAAGAATATGTGCACCCTAGCTAGCGAAACTGCTGTCTGGACGAACTGATTCCCCCTCTATTGACGAGATTATTTCGGGAACACGAACCAGAGCGGCTGAGCAATCAAAATGGCACCTCTCACTCAGGATGACGCTCACAAACTTCCTAAGTCTAAAGAATATGTCCCCAGGCAATACCCTACAGTTCTTCAACATCCTTGAAATAATCTCTGATAGCTTTGTCGATGATAGATCTTACAGAAGCCGGATGCTCGAAGAGAACTGCCGTTAAGCTACCATATAAGGCCTGATGATCTCCGTCTTCTGCTCTGCTGCTTCCACAGTCCAAAATGAGACTCTCCTCCATGAACGTTGAAAAATCGTATATAGATGTATATAGATTATTTTATTATAAAATACACTAGGTAATAGTATCAACATTGCTCATGGCATAGTGCCATGAGCAGTGTTCAATTTTATATAATTGATGTTCTATTTATTATTTTGTAATTTGATCTGTTTGTAATTTTGAAATTTGTGTTTGGGCTCACTTTATGTAATGTGTGACGTCTGTTATTTGATCTGTTAATAGTGTATACTCCTCTAGCCTGCATGCTGTTCATGGAGAGAACCAATAAGGTAATAAAAGCAGATAATAATAATAAAGCTCTTGCTGGCACTACCACCTGCATCGACGTTTCTCCGATAAATCTATTCGCGACATCAGCGTTATGAGCTTGAGTTTGCCTTCAAAATTACAGAAATAATGAAGATGTTTTAAGAGAGGAGGTATACCCTAACATTGTGAACACTATGATAAGTTATCTTGGTTTGGAACACAATTAATTCACGAAGAGCTTATGAGAGAGGGAAGGGGATACACACAAAGTGAGATAATCTCGTAAAGCTATCCATGTGCATGTTTTCTGTTCTCAAAATTCACCAAAAATGCGAAAGAGCATCTTCACACTGTTTACATTTAATCCGTCAAGCACTTGTAGAATTGCTATCTGTAAACTTGCCCTGAAACAAAATGTATGTAATTATTGTAAAAATGGTATTTAATGTTAAAAAAAAAAAAAAAAAAAAACCTAGCTGAAGGTCTTTTCAAGCTTCTAAATCTAAATGGAACATGTTTGTGTTATATTTATCAGCACTAGCATTTGATACATTTTCAGGTTGAGAGAAACAAGCAGATAGTGAAAGACTATCATGAAATATTAGATGAGTTAATCTTATAGCCTAATTGGAAACCCATGCTTTATAAACCTCTTCTTATAAGTGCAATGTAAAGATAAGCACCTAGGACGTAGGCAATGGCTTGTTCCTCAACAGTTTAATCAAGCTTTCATATCAGTGCGGTGTACTTTGGACGTTCTATACCTCTTTTAACAGCGTGTTTGAAAATAAAAGAATTTTACTGTTCTTTCTAACGGAATCGCCTTCGAGTCATGTTTCTACTCAAGAGCAGCGTGTTATCATCACACGAGGGACATAGGTCACATAACAAGGAGCTTATCATTTAACCCAAAATTAAGTCATTTGTATTTTCTAGGCTATGCACAACGGGATGTCTCCTTCATTCACACTCCCAAATGGTAGCTTTCCCCACAAATCTTTCAACGGACACTTGCTGACTAATTGAAGCATCCATATCGCACCGGGCATGAAAAATAAACATTTCTCAAGGGCAATGATGGATACTTAAAGCATATTTCGATCTCTCGTCTCTGATCTCTGTGCATGTGCATGTTCTCCCACGTATATAACTTTCAGCATGTGGTAAAGGTTACTTGAAAAGGTGCTCTAGTGGAAGAGCTTCTTATTGACTCCCCCCCCCCATTTTTGAGTGCTGATTTGGTATTGGGGTCTGGTGACATATTTTTAGAGTGCTTAAAGTTCAGTATGGGGGGGGAGAGTGGACGAAGAGTAATTGCGCTGTCGGGATTCCTGCGACCTTGGTGTTCTGAAGCAAATCTGGCATTGCCCTATTCAGTTTCGCTAGAAAAGCTTCAGTTTCGCTAGAAAAGCAAATATAAAAACCGCAAAAAAAGAAATAGCACCAATTTTGCATTTATTTTCTTCAAATATAAATGCAAAATTGGCGCTATTTCTTTTATCAAATACTAGTAAAGTATCGCATCTTTACAGTAATTCAAATCGCTTTCAGTAATTTAAGTGTGGGAATATAGCAATATCTCGAAATTCATTTTTTTTTTTAATCCCAATCACGAAAACTATTGCAACCTACAGAACTCTTAACACTGCATATTGGTTGAGACCACAGATTACAGGAAATACATATGAAGGAAGGTTGTTCTAAATGACAGAAGTAACAGAAATAATGAGGAAGAGGGCAAATTAGTTGGGATTGGGACTTGGACCCAGAAAGAAAGAAGTTGTCAGCCATCTTAGTATCATTATTATTTTATTTAGGGCAATTTGCCTAAATGAGATTTTGAATCAAGCGACGGCCATAATAGGATAAAACCAGTGCCATTTGTAAGCTCCTTATTAGAAACAAACACCTTTGTCACTAATTTCAGAAGGGCTTCACCTCATTTCCTCCATGGGCAACCTAGTCGGAATGATAACATCGCCCTCTGCCACTTCTTTAGAGGGATTTCGGTTTGATTTCCGTCTACGACTGCAGGAATTTTTGACGTCCTTTTTTTATTCGAGGCTGTGCAGATCACCCACCTTTGTTAGTCTCCTCGCTAACAAAGTAGCAATAATATTCATTTTTGTAGTAGGAGTCACATCGTGGCAAAAAAAGCATGCTAGTGCAGCAACAGGATTTTCAGAACGATTGATAAAAAGGATTCGAACGTCAAGAAAATGGTAAACGTTCTCCAAGTGTCTTATCGTTTAAGGAATGTTGCAAAAAAAAAAAAAAAACAGAAACCTTATACATGTTATTATCTGGACCGATTTTTCACGATTTCATAAGGCATAAGGTGAACAATCTCCAGGTTTTTACATTTAGGATAAAAAATAAAGTACAGCCTAAATTAATCTCAGTATTAAAACAGAAAAAAAATTAATTGAAACAGAAAGACTTTAAGAAAAATTCCACAGGAGGCAGTCTTAATTGTTAGCGAGATTGTTAGTCTAAATTATTAGCGAGACAGATAACACATCCAGTAGGAAAGGCAGATGGCACAGAACCAAAATATGTCTACCGGGAGCAAAAGTTGAAAACGTAACGAACAATTTATCATGGGCCTAGTGGGTGCATGGTAATACAGATGTATGATTTAAAACTTAAAATAAGTGATGAACTGCTTACAAAACGAAATATCCTATCTCGCAACACTTTTCCAACATGACCTTCTTAACACTTCTTGTATCTGCAGTTCTGCCAGAGATGACATTTTATGGTGAAACCTTGTGGATTACTCTAGGCATAAGAGACTCTGCTGTTATGTTTGTTTGTTATTTGGTTTTTAGGAGCATTAGCAGCTAAGGCCATATTGCTCCGTGAATATGCGGTGGTCATTCCTAACCTTTCCAGATCCTCCGTATTTGGTGGTCACGGGATCGAACCCCGGTCTAATCAAGAAGCGTGTGCTACGCACTGCTGCTTCTTCCCACCTGGCTACGGAGGAGTCTAAGAGACTCTGCAGGGCTCTGGGGGGATGAATTTTTCCCTATGGTCTACCTAAGTTAGTAGACGGAATTTATTTTGTAAAGATGGCGTTCGCTTAAATAGAGGATTGTTATTTTTTGTTGAGGTTAACCATTGAGGATGGTTAACCCTAATAGAGGTTAACCATTGAGGATGGTTAACCCTGAGCAGGTTCAGCGAAACTGCTAATTCGGGGAGGGGGAGGCGTTTACTGAAATCGACATAAGATCAGTGGCATGGGACTTATTGTAAATAAATTAAACGAATTTGAAATTTTGATAAATCAACTAAAATAATGCTGATGTGGTAGGGTTTACAGAAACATGGTACCACTCAGAGACAGTAGATGAAATTATTCATGTGATAAGGAGAGATAGGGAAGGATTGGGGCGGAAACTGAAGAATCGGATCAAAAACTGCCTGAAGGTAACAAGGATTTTCTCTAAATCAGATCAAAATAAAGCGGATGTCAGTGTGAAGTACAATGACTTGCAGTGAAGGAAAGATAGGTCATATGACCAGAGTCATTTTTCCTGTGTCGCAAGAAAAATGTTTTTCTTTTTAGATAATTTGAATTTGTCAACAAGTACGAGTCTCATTATGGGTGACTTGAACTCATCTCTTATAGAATGGAACACGTGACCCGGGCAGGGCTGGATTTTGGTGTTCGTAGACCCTAGGCACTTTTATTCCGAAATGTGTTAAAAGAGGGGGTAAAAGTTTTCTATTTTAACACTGACTACGAATCACGGCGATTAACGTGACTGAAGTTTCAACTTATTATAGTTTATTTATTATAATGATAAACCACCTCAATTGACGAAGCGACCATCACTTTGCTTCTTCTAGTTTCGAGTCATCAGCATACTTTCACAACTTACCTTGGATACCTCGCCAATATAATTTATGAAAATTATAGATAGTTGTGGACCTAACACCGATCCCTGAGAGACCTCACCTGGTACGCTTGTCCACCCTGAAGACTGACCATTCATGTCAACCCACGCTACGGCTTGCAATCCAATTAGCTGCTCTTCAATGTTAACTGACTTCTCATTGATTCGTCTTCGGATTGAATTGTTGCTCAATGGCAATGCTTTTAAAATTTTGGAAGGATTTTGCTGCATCACCGTTGAAATTTCAGTCCTAATACACCAGTATTAGGACTGAAATTTCATTATATAACAGTCTCAACAATTGAATGATCACTACCAGTTTTTGCAATGATTTCTGCATTCCATCGTCATTTCTTTGTGTGTTCTTCTTAAATAAGGAAGTAATAGTGTTACGTTGCTCAAAATTCTGTTTTAAATTTTTAAAATGTTCGACATTTAAAAATATTAGGCATTTAATGTTTACAAACTTTATCAGGATGTTTCCTTTTTAAGTGATCTGAAATTCTTGACGATTTCATAGCCTCATTTTAAAAAGAAATATTACACATCAGACATATGGGCTGTCTTGAGACGAATGGGCTTTCAATAAACTCAATAAGATAGAAAAGTGTCAACAGTATCGAGATACTGTCGACACTTTATTTTCAGCACTTGACAGGATTGATGATGGGTTGAATAACTACAAAGAATTAAATAATAAAATATAAACAATTTTTATTTAACTCTCATAGCCCACACACCATGTCACTCACAAAAGCACTATGGATCAAAAATAAACAACTTTCATGAGGAAACAATAAATCAATATTAATTGTCGCTTAGAAAGTAGTAGTAGTAGCAGCAGTGGCATTTGATGCCTGAAAGCAAGTGTATGAGCTTATGCAGCATCAGCCAAAAAAAAAAAAAAAAAAAAAAAATCACACCATTCCCTCCAAATGCCTGTCTAGTTCCTCCTTAAATTTATTCAACCTATCAACTTCCACAACGACAGATGGAAGTTTGTTCTAGCAATTAACCACCCGCTGGCTAAAGGCAAATTTCCGCACATCTAATCTACATCTGTCTTTTCTTAATTTGAATTTATGTCCCCTTAGGTTCGTAATCTGAACAAGTGGAAGGATCCCATCTGAATTCAGCGTGCTCAACCCATTCAAGGCCTTATATACCTCAATCAGATCACCGCGCAGGTGCCTAATCTCCAGCCACTGCAATTTGCAGAACTTAAGCCTCTCTTGGTAAGAGGATCCCTTCATTCCCCTCAAAAATCTTGTTGCCCTTCTCTGTACACGCTCAAGCAAATCTACATCCTTCCTAAAATGAGGCCTCCAGACCTGTACGCAGTACTCAAGGCCATTGCCTTATACAGAGGGATAATCACCTCCTTTTCCCTACTAGCAAAATTCCTATATATCATTGACAAAACCCCATGACCAGCCCTGGCAGCCTGTCTGCATTGCTCAGAAAACTTCATATCTGACTGCACAATTACTCCCAGGTCTTTTTCATTTTTTACCACCTTAAGTGTAGTACCACACAGTTGGTACGTTTCTCTGGGGTTACTTCTACCCATATGCAGTACTTTGCATTTGCTAAGGTTAAACTTCAGTTGCCACTTCTTAGCCCATCTGCCCAAATTATCTAGATCCTGTTGCAGTAGCACACTGCCATTACTGTCATTCACAACCCTGCCAACTTTTGTATCATCTGCAAACTTCGATATTAAGCCTGATATACCTTCATCAATATCATTGATAAATATACAAAACAACAGTGGACCTATCACCGAACCCTGTGGAACTCCACTAATAACATTAGTCCAAGAAGAGCAGCACCCATTGATTACCACCCTCTGTCTTCTCCCACTTTTATCCTTTTATCCATTGTAGCAACTTACCCTTAATACCATTCTGCTCCAATTTGTACAATAGTCTTCCATGTGCAACAGTGTCAAAAGCTTTCCTGAAATCCAAATATATGATATCAAAATTATTTTTTGCATCCAGTTCCTTTGTAACCACATCATAATATCCTATCAAATTTGTCAGACAAGACTTTCCCTTAACAAACCCATGCTGTGTCTGAATTATTGCTGCAGTCTTGTCTAGACGATCCTGCAATGCATCTTTAACCAGTGACTCCATTATTTTACCCGGAACAGAAGTTAAACTAACTGGTCTGTAATTACTCGTGTCACCCTTCGATCCCCCTTTGCGAATTGGGGATACATTTGTATATCTCCAGTCCGTGGGGACTTCCCCTGAGTTCAAGGATGCTATCATAATTATGGCTAAGGGTTTGCTTAGTTGCTTTGCCGCCTCCTTTAATATAACTGGATAGATCCCATCCACCCCAGGTGCTTTTCTTATATTTAACTTCAACAATTTCTCCTCCACTTTGCTTTCAGTTATTACAAAATCATTAAGTATCCTGCTACAATTTGATAACCTTCTGCCATTTTCAAACCTTAATAATTCCTCATGTGTGAATGTAGATGCAAAATACTCATTCAGTTTGTTTGCTATGTGAGCAGGATCATCAACAGTCGAACCATCGATGTCAAGTGGACCAATCAGATTCATCCCCTTCGTTTTAGAGTTTATATAAGAAAAGAAATCCTTGCTGTTTTTCTTGCTGTTTTCCACCTATTTCATGATGACTGCCATCCGTCCCTGAAACCCCCAACACCCCACGCTCCAAGTCGCTACTTATTCTAATAGAAGTTGTGCAAGAATCACCTTCACCTCTGCCTATGGCTACTGTTAAACTATTAGTCCTTGTATCTCCCCAAGCTAGCAGTTTTTCGACCCACCTAACACTGCTTCGATAGCATCAGCAAATATTCTTGCACCCTTTCTATTTAAGTGTATCCCATCCCTATAGAAGCAGTCTCTCCTGTTAACAAGTACAGCCCAGGCTGAAAAAAATTCTACCCCTTGAGCCTTGCACATTCTTTCCAGGGCCGAATTGATCGACAAGGCTCTCATCTGTACTCCCTTCTATCGTGTCTGGGCAGAATTTCAGACACTTTCAAATTCAACCCTAATTCTCGTCTTTTGTTCAACAGTGACCTGTACTTGTTAAGTAATTCTGCTGGTCTCCTACTCCTAATATCATTAGTGCCAACGTGTACAACTATATCACCTTTTGTGCCCTTAAAAGATGATATCCGCTCTACAACGTCATTAACCTTTGCCCCTGGCAGACATACCCTGGTCCTATTCCACCTATCCTTTTTACAAAGCATGTTTCCCGTTTACCTGACAATAGTCTCCAACAACTACTAGTTCCTGAGGGACCAGCGGATTCTGCCTTGGGGGTTGCCGCTGTGTTGCGTGATGACCAAGTGCAAGCTCTGGCGTTGATGTGGGCAGCTGAGAGCCTGATGGTCCCCTCAATTCAGATCTTTCGAGGGCATCCACCCTGTCCTTCAAACTCTCATGTAGGCCCATAACAACGCTGAGTTGTCGCCTGATTTCCTTACACTCCTTACATCGCGCACACACAAAGACATCCCCCATGGCAATGTCATGTTCCGTTCCAGAGAGTTCGGCAAACATTTCACAAGTTGCACATTTTTTTAGACTGTGATGCGTTGGAGAATCGCCCCCCTCAGTTCTCCCCCGAGTCACAGCACTCCTGCCGCTTTGAGCCCGTTGCTTTGCTGCTCTAGTTTGGGGCATGATACTTTAAATTAATAAAATCAATAAATTAAATTAATTAAATGTCAATACTACGCTATCTAATAGAAACAGTGAAGCGTAATACTCTATAAATTATACGTTAGAGCTACCTAACTACCTCAATTAAAAATTTGAATTCCCTACCACTATATACAAAAACAATGGCTGCAAGATTCGAACGAAATAACGGTTATTAAGTATTACGTATATCTACAAAAACTGTTTATCTAAATTAAAATAAAAATAACCAGCATAACTATAACTATAAGACTACGTATTAAGTACAATATAAAATAACAATTATGTAAATAAAAAGGCAAACACTTACAGTTCTGGCCTTGACACTGTAAAGGCCAGAACTGTAAGTGTTTTTTTAAATCTCTGGCCTTTACACTGTAAAGGCCAGAGATTTAAAAGTATATGGATCTTGAGGTGTGTGATGTCGTGTACCGTTGTTCTTCTGGCCATTTAGCCGCCAGACCCCTGTTGAGGCCCGACGTTGCTCACACTTCGCCCCGTGGAGGCAGACCAGGTACCCAGTAGTTGCAGTTTACTCTGGCAGGTCCTGCCACCTAGTTTCCTGAGATTTCAGTGGCTAGGACCTAAAAAAAAATTAGGTTTGCGTGGGTTGATCGCTAGATTGAAAGACCGAAATGTGGGCGAACTTAATTTGGAACTATTAAATTTTGACCTGTGGGGTACACGCTGACGATCAGATAGAGAGGGAAAGGAGACTGAAGACTGGGGGGAGAAAGACTGAAGAAATGGGATCAATAGAGGAGACGACCCCATTATAAGTCATTGGGGCATGCCCATAACCCATCAGGAGGAAATCTGGGTTGGCGAGTAGGGGAGGAGGGAGGAGGGACAGCCTCCTGCCTCCTCTCCTAACGCCGAGGGAGGGGGAAAGAAAGATAGGTCCAGCAAGAGCGCCGGCACAGATTGCCATTATGGGCTGGTTGGAATTCAGCTGAGTAGAAAGTCACTCATGAGGCTGTGTCCCGTTCGGGGGAGGTCCACATATCGGGTGTGCACTTCACTCAATATGCGCAAGAGGTCTTGCGCATATTGAGTGAAGGCACTATAAGTATATTTTTCAGTTAGTATCAGATGTTCCTGGTCTCATAGCATTATTTGGGTGGTGGTTATAAATCGGCAGTGGAGATCCTCGTACAGTGGGCAGTCGTACATGAAATGCCCCCATGTCTTGCGTAGACCGCAGTGGTATAGGGGGGTGTCACTCAATCCGAATCCATGGAGTTTTTCTCTTATGGCGCCATGGCCGGTCAACAGACAGGTGGCGAGAAGTCCAGGAGAAAGCCAAGTTGGATAGTTTGGGTACACCAGTTGGATATCAGGAATAAATTTTTTGGTGGGTGATTTCACCTTTGGTTGATGTCTGCCAGCGGTTTTGCCAGCTCTGGTTGAGATATGCGAGGAGACGCTTGCGTTCCACTTTGTGGTCAGTTTCAGGGTCCACAGTGAAGCTCAAGTGGTTAGCCTCCCGTCCCTTGAGAGTTGATATGTTAGGCTGCGGAAGACTATTTCAAGGTCTAGGGGAAGAGTCCCTGTCAGGGCCTGGAGAGCGTGCATGCTTACAGTATTGCAAGCTCTTGTTATATTAAGTAATAATAATTATTATTTTTTTTTATTATTATTATTTTTTATTATTTTTTTTTTATTATTTTTTTTTCACTTTTTATTTGTATTTATTTACTTATTTTTCTTCAAACAGGCCTCTGAGGTTGGGTATATTCATATTGTAGTTTTAAATGTTTTTCACCAACCTTATGTAGAAATAAAACACAACGAAAACTGGAATCCTGATAACTATGTATTTATAATAAATTATATTTAACTTTACAACTAAAATATATGAAATATACATATAAAATATACATTAAAATATACTGGGTTAAGAACAATAAAATACATTAAAATATACTGGGTTAAGAACAATAAAATACATTAAAATATACTAAATTAAAAACGATAAAACCATAGCCTTCGAAGGCTCCTGCACTCTACTTCAGCTGAAGAAGAAGGAAGGAGCCTTCGAAAGCTATGGTTTTATCGCTTTTAATTTAGTATATTTTAATGTATTTTATTGTTCTTAACCCAGTATATTTTAATGTATATTTTATATGTATATTTTAGTTGTAAAGTTAAATATAATTTATTGTAAGAACACGTGGAACTCCAGAAAATGATATTATTATTGCAATTGTTAACGCAAAGAAATTAAAAGATAATTTCCGTTACGCTTCTAAATCATTATTTTCCTTTTTTTCTTCAAGTTTTGTTTCATATAAATGACCTCTGCTCTGTTGACCTACCATCTTACATTTTAATGTTAACGTATGTCATCAGACTACCGACCTCAGACAAAGGTCCCCAAATGTTTGTCTTATGCCGCAGCCTCTTTGACCCTTTCCCATACTAAACCTTTCCCACATATACGTCGGGCGCACTTTGCTTTCCATCTGCCTCGCTAGTGAAGTGTCGGAGTTCATCTGATTAGGCACCCTTAGATCACACTTGGGTTAGCCTATTTGTCAGTTTAATGTGATCCAAGTAGCGGTATTACCCACACTTCGTTGGCGTTCACCTTTTGAAAGAGTTCACAGGTGTCAGACAGACATAATGACATTTATTTATATACTGTATAAAAGAGTTACTTTTATTCACGAGAGTTTAATTAGTTCAGACACGAACCATTCTTGTACCCCTTTTCTGTTTCATTTGAATGTACAAAGACATTCGTAATGCTGTTTAAATGCCGAACTCTGTCAAGAGAAACTGAAGTCTCCTCCACCAAAGTGAAGTGGGAGCAGGGCCGTACTGATGGATAGGCACATGAAGAGCTAGCCTCGGCCCTCACCATAGGGGAAGGGGCATCACAGGGCAAAATTTTCTCAAAATTTTAAAGCAATTTCTTTTTGTTAATGCCCTGATCCAAACTAGGACCCACTTGTACCTGCCGTGTAAACAGAGCCAGGTGAAATTTACCGAAACTCTGGTTGATTCATTTCTGCGAAAGAACAGATTAATTTTCAGGGTAAAGGAAACTCATCATCATCATCATCAACCATTTTCAATCCACTGCAAGATGAAGGCCTCTCCAGCAACTTTCCAGTTCCTTCTGTTTTGTGCAATGGCCATCCATTTACTACCCACAAACCCATGAATTTCATCTATCCATCTCCGTCGTTTTCTTCTAACTCCTCTTGGGTACCATTCTGTTATTTTCTTACTCCATCTATCATCATGTCTTCGAGCTACGTGTTCTGCCCAAGACCATTTTAGTTCCTTAGTTTTGATAAGGATGTCCTTTACTTGAGTTTGCTGCCTAATCCATGTGTTTATCTTTCTAACAGTCTGATTCCCAATATAATTCGTTCCATTCTTCGCTGTGTAGTTCTCAGCTTCTCTTGGTGAGTGCCCACGTTTCACTTCCACAAGTCCTGGTGGTGAGTATGCATTGGTTCATTATTTTACGTTTCAGACAAACTGGGATATTGCTCTTCAGTATATGACTATATTTCCTGAATGCTGTCCATCCAAAATTTATTCTTCTCTTGACTTCCAGCCATTTATCATTATTACAGCTAATAACTTGTCCCAGATAAGTATATGACTCCACCTTTTCAATTACTACTCCTTAAATCATTGTATCCCTGTCTGTGACATACTTGTTCATCATTACTTTTGTTTTAGCCATATTCGCCTTTAGTCCAAATTCCTTACTAACTGCGCATAACTGATTAAAATTTTCCTCTAATTGTTTGGGATCGTGGCTTATGACCACAATGTCATCTGCAAATCTTAAATGGTTTAGGTACTCATTGGCTTTGGTACAAATTCACAGGTACTCATTCACATTGGCTCCTTTCTGCGACCAGTCCAATCTTCTGAAAGCTTCCAAGGGCAGCAGTAAACAGCTTCGGAGATATTGTGTCTCCTTGTCGAACTCCTTTCACGATTTTAAATTTCCTACTGTCTTTGTCTAGTCTAATAAAGGAGATAGTGTTCTCATATATTTTCTTCAAAATCATAATATATGGGGTATCTATGCCTTGTCTTTCCAGTGCCCGAAACATTGCCTTATGCTGTATGGAGTCAAATGCCTTTTCATAATCCACAAATGCCAGGCATAATGGTGTGTTGTATTCATTTGTTTTCTCCATTATCTGTGATATTACGTGAAGGTGATCCATAGTTGAGAATCCTGTCCTAAAGCCAGCTTGCTCTTTCGGTTGTTTCTCATCAAGTATTCTTTCTAATCTGTTAGTAATGACCCTTGTGAATAACTTGTAGATGTGGGATAACAAGCTGATTGGTCTATCATTTCCGATTTCTGATTTATCTCCTTTCTTATGCAGCAAACCTATGATTGCATTATTCCATTGGCTAGGCATCACACCTTTTGTAATGCACTTTGTGAAGAGAGTTGCCAGTTTTTGTGTTATGTCTCTTCTTCCCAATTTTAACAACTCTACAGTAACTTCATCTTCCACCGGGGCTTTCTGAATCTTCGTTTTCTTAAATGCTTGTTCTACCTCATCAGGAAGAATATCGGGTATGTCGTATGTGTTGTTAATTTGCGATCCATCTTCCCCACTGCTGGCATCATTCCCTCGCTCCTTGTATTATTTATAATTCTGTATAGTAGTTCTCCTATTTGAATTATGCCTTCTCTGCTATTTATAAGTACACCATCGCTATTCTTCAGTTTCTGTATTGCTGCTCATGGCTCCTGATTTAAGTCCTTTATTTTCCCTTAATGCTTGTTCTACTTTTCTTATGTCCTCTTTTAGTCTCTTTCTAATGGCTTTTCATAACTCAGCATAGTCAATTTTCTCCTTGTCAGTGTTTATCTTGCTCTTCATTTGTCGCGTTCGGTTCATCATAGCAAGCGTTTCTTGACTAATTTTTTCTTCTTTGGATTTCTTTTTCCCTCTAGATTTCTTGGGCTTTGTCACTTTCAGAAAGTTGTAATATTCCTCGTCGAAATCTTGGTCCTGAGCAGTCTGCAGAAGCTCAAACTTGTTCTTAAGTTCCAGTACATACTGCTTTTTCCCCTCTTCTGATTTCTGAGAGACCTTTGTATTATTTACTCGAATCAGTTTTTTCCTTTCCTACATCTATATCAAGTGTATATCTTACCATTCTGTGATCACTTCCAACATTTACCTTATTCAGGACGGTAACATCATTCACGATATATCTTTTGTTAATGAGGATGAAGTCCATTTCATTAGTTGTTAATCCATTTGGACTCTTCCATGTCCACTTTCTGTTCACACTTTTCTTGAAAAAAGTGTTCATTACTAACAATCCTTGAGATTCTGCAAATTCTACAAGTCTTTCACCTCTTTCACCAATTCCAAATTTCCTATAGTTTCCCCTTCTGCGCTGTTTTGTCTTTTTTCAACCTTAGCATTGAAGAACCCCATAATAATAGTTTAGTGGGTTTTCTGCTCATCTAGAAGACTTAATTTCGGTGTACAATTCTTCAACCTCTTCATCATCATGGCTTGATGTTGGTGCATAAATCATTATAACCTTTATCTTGTACCTCTTAGAAATCTTGAGTATTATTCTTGATATCCTTGGTGATGTACTTTTGAATTCCAAAATGCTGTTATTTAAAGGAAACTGACTCTCTCCTAATTCTCTAGTAGGGTAGTTACACAGGTTGACCACGGCGTATTCTTCGCTTCGGGAATATGCCTTAATCTTTTCCACTGGCTGTGAACAAAGGAGTTAATGAACGCGACTTCTCGGTACAGTATGTGGTACAGTATTTTATTAATTGTAAATTGTGGAATGTTAATCCCTTTAGTTTTAATCCGTGCTTTCTTCAGCAGCAGCTCTATTGCCTAATGTGCAGAGGTGAGATTTTATTCGTTCTACGGAAACTATTTTAATTGGACCACTCATGGATTTCAGAATCTATATAAGCTGAGATCCAAATTTAACAGTTAATGTGTAGTGTACGCATCTTATATCTTTGAAAGTAGTGTTGTAGCTTAATAAATTTTGATTCTGTAATTAAAACAATAATATATTAATATTTAGAAACGCATTAATAATAATAGCAATATTTTTGTACGACTGCTAAATGCGGTTATTATAACCACTGTGCTACCGCGAGGGCAGCAATTAATGCATTGCGCATTGAACTCCACTTTCTGTGCATTGCGCATAAACTCCACGTTCTGTGCATTGCGTGGAATCCCTTAGAGTGGTGTTTTTAAGTTTAACTTATTAAATGGGTGACAGTACGCGAAAGAAACGCTGAAATCTTGTGATTTTGGATGTTCATATATGCTGTAATTGATTTTTACTTGTCACAGTGCACTGGGACATCTTTACAGCTACCCAGTGCAGTGCACTCTGAAAGTAAGTATCTGTCAAACAAGTTAGACCATTTAAACGCCTACAGCAGAATATGTTGTTGAAAGAGCCAATCGTGCCATCTATGGATGGAATTTTGAACCATGTGGAATGAACATGGAATTCTGAACTAAGGTATATAAAATGAACGTGGAATGCTGACCATGTAGTTCATGAATTAGAACTTTCTGGGACGCTGTAAGCAATATGATGACTATTTGCTGTAAAGAAAACTGTCTGAAGGAGGTTTTAGAGTTTTTTTTTTTTATTTTATTTCAATAAATCTTTAAATCAAAAAGAAAATACTGTAGATAATTTTCTCCAATAGTTGTAATATGTGTGCGCGTTGTAATAAGTTGTAATAAGATGGTTGCGTCAATTACACAAAATGTCTTAACTAAAAGGAGAAGGATAGCAGAAATTGGAGAAATTGTAGGCGTGAGAAAGAGAGAAAGAATGTAAATATCCTATATGATATAATGAATTAAACAAAATTATAGGCTGAATTGCAAAGCCAATTACAGAGAAGGGAACTGTAAAGCAAAAATGTTAAATTAATATAAGGAGCAGTTTCATCAGATGTGGATGGATAATTTTTGTTATAGGTCCAAAAAAGGGGTAGAGAAATGATGAAATTAAAATCTGACGTTAGCTCATATTGATACATAATCAGGTATTTCGTCAGATGACTACACCTGATCATGTATCAAAGATTTTATTTTATTTTATTTTTTTTATACCTGTGGAAGAAAAGCAACTTTAAAAATAAAACTGAATGAGATCAAATTGAGGTAAAACGGCATATCTCACAAAAATATGACCTTGTTGTCCATATTTTTGTGAAAGATATCTTGTCCTTACCTTGTCCATAATTATGTAAAAAAACATCTTGTTCGTATTTAGATATCTTCTCCTTACCTTGTCCATAATTATGTAAAAAACATCTTGTTCATATTTACATATCTTCTCCTTACCTTGTCCATATTTTTGTGAAAGATATACAGCTTTACCCCCTATTTGATCTCACTCAGTTTTATTCTTAAATTTGCATTTCTTCCACAGGTATGGATAAGTATAGAAACGCAATCTTTGATACATGATGAGGTGTAGACCCGTGATGAAATACCTGATTATGTATCAATATTTACTTTTAGCTAATATCAGATTTTAATTTCATAATTTCTCTGCCTTTTTTGAATCTATAATCAAAATTACCCTACCATATCTGATTAATTTAATCATTTTTATTTAAATAATTTTTGCGTTTCAGTTCCTTTCTCTCTAATAGGCTTTGCAATTCAGCCTATAATTTTATTTAATTCATTATATCATAGGATATTCGCATTCTTTCTCACGCTTACAATATCTCCAATTTCTGCTATCCTTCTTTTCTTATGGCATCAGTCTGTAATCTAATTACTACTGTAATTAGACTACAGACTGTCTGTAATCTAATTACAGTAGTAATTAGATTACAGACCTGATGCCTGTACTGGTTTACTTCGTTATACCCTAGAATTACGAATTAAACTATATTTTATTGCTAATTAAACATATAATTAGCAATAAAATATAGTCTCATAATCATTATTTTATTTTATTCTCTTATATTTTATTACATTATTATTTTATTGCTAATCACAAATTTGCTCTTTTGGTATAGACTTACTTTGATCAGCTATATGGTACAAATTACACTCTTATAGTAGTAATTATATATATATATATATGGTAGTAGTTGAATGTACCTCGAAGGTATTAGGTATTAGTTATGTTCGGGGTCTGGCGGCACCTGGGATTTTTCCCATCTCCGCGTATGTTCTCTGTATCGGACAAGCCAGAGATTTAAAAGTGTGTGGGATATGTACTATGTAGTTTGTTGTGCCCATTGTTAGCCGCCGGTCCCCTAGTGAGACCCGACGTTACCAATACCCGCCACAGGGAGGCCGGCCGGGTGTTACCAATATTTGTACTCTGGCTTGTCTTGCCACTTACTTTTCTGGGATTTCAGTGGCTAGGACCAAAAAAAAAAAAAAAAAAAATCGAGGTTGATATTAGTGATACTTAACAAGTTAGTATTAATAGTATACGACGTGGGGCTGTGAGGTGAAAGTGAGTTTTAAAAACCAAATAGGTTCGGGCGAGAATTTTGATGTTCTCTTTTAATTTTGAAATGTAGGGCTAAACGCTGTGCAAGACAAAAGTTTGGGGGGAGGATGAAGACTGGGGGAAGAAATTGGAAATAAGGGGCTGACAGAGTAGATGGGCCCTGCAGGTAGTGAGGCATGCCCGTGCCCCACCAGAGTGAGAAAATTGGGGAGGCAAGGAGAGGCAAGCCTCTCCTCCCTAGGAGTTTTGAAAGAAAGATCCGCTCAAGAGAGTGCGGATTTGGGTCGCCAATAGGCTGTTCCGACGGGAGAGTGCCCTCCGGAACAGCCTATTGGCGAGTGGGGTTAAATCTGGGATGTCATCCTTCCACACTGCATGTGGTCTGGGTCCTATTTTCTGGTCATTATCTTGGGGGTCATAATCAAGTCTACTGGCTGTCATTAAGGGGTTTTATCCCTTCCGTGATGTTTGCTAGTCCTCACACTACCTTTTGTCATTATGTAAAGTGTAAAGTGTGTTTAGGGTCAAGCGGCACCAGGGGTTTCCCCCATCTCCGCGTAGGTTACATTGTAGGTGAACCAGTTTACTGGAAAAGCCAGAGATTTAAAAGTGTATGGACTTTGTATATGTGTGATGCCTTGTACCGTTGTTCATCTGGTCATTTAGCCGCCAGACCTCTACTGAGGCCCGACGTTGCCCCACTTTCGCCCCGTGGAGGCAGACCAGGTATCCACTTGAATATAGTTCACTCTGGCAGGTCCTGCCACCTAATTTCCTGAGATTTCAGTGGCTAGGACCTAAAAAAAAAAAAAATAAAATAAAAAAAAATAAAAATAAAAATAATAAAAAAAATAATAAAAAAATAAAATAAAATAAAATAAAATAAATAAATAAAAATGTGATCACGTTGAGGAGGAAGTGCTAGGAGGTCAAAAGAAATGGTGGGCGAAATTGATTTTCACTTGTGGAATTTAGATTGTGTGGGGCGTTCACTAGCGTGCAGGTAGAGTGGGAGGGAGACTGAAGACTGGGGGAGATAGATAGAAGTATGGAGCCAATAGGGAAGACAACTCCAGTTTACAGTGGGGCATGCCCATGCCCCACCAGAAGGAAAAGAAGGGGTGGCGAGAAGGGGAGGTGACAGCAGGGCTGTCCCCTCATCCCCCGGCAGGGAAGGGTAGAAAGTAGGCCAGGCAAGGGAGCTGGCCTATTCGCCAACAGGGCATACATATGGGGTGGCTTCAGTCGGGCGCCAAGGCATCAGGGCTGCCTCATTTGGTATTCCCAGGAGTGGAGTGAAGATATCTCTGTCCAGGTTTTCAGTCCAGGTCTGTATGACATTTGTGCAGATCATGCTTGGTCTTTTATTAAGTAGTTACTCGTGGGATCCAGGTCCATCCACTGGTGGATATTCAGTAGGATAGGCTTCAGTCACAGTCAGGGTGGACTCCCGAAGGTCCGATTGTAGTCAATGCGTTTGGTTAACAGTTCTTAAATGGAATCGGTGTCCTCCATCGGTCAGTATTTGGGAGAGTGCAGTTCAGGCACAGTCCAGTTTTATCTTGGTTCATCATTTGTTGTGATTGTTGTTGTATTTATCCTAGTTGTCCTAGATTTTCCGGCAGAGGAAGAGTCTGGCGTCTTACAAAGAGGCGCTGAGCAAAGTTGGTTAGGGCATTGTAGGTTCCCTCGTCCTCCAGTAGGTAGTGCTCCTGATTTTTGGGGTTGAACCGGACTCGTGTGATGAGGTGTCCACGCAGATCTTCGTACAGTTCACACTCGTGTAGCAGGTGGTCCCAGGTCTCGAGGGAACCACATGCGCAGGCTGGGCTATCTGTCAGTCCAAAGAGGTTTAGCTTGTGGCGGATAGCTCCATGTCCTGTGAGAAGGTAGGTGACGTGGAGACCAGGGCAGAGCCATGTCGGATATTTTGGGTACACCTTTTGCAAGTTCGGAAAGAACCTTCGCGTGATGTCTTCTTTGTCAGAAATCGTCCAGCGTTGTTGCCATATCGATGTCAAGTACGTTTGCAGCCTGTATTTCTCAACTTTACAGTTATTAGCCGGGTCCGTAGTGTGGTCCTGGAAGGGTGTGACTTTGCCACGTCTGAGTTGCTGAAGCATGCCATTGCGAATCACCTCAAGATCAAGAGGGAGAGCGCCCGTGATCACTTGTAGTGCATGAGTAGAGACTGTCTTGCATGCTCGGGTGAGGGTCAATAGGATGGGTCTATGTATGATATCCAGTCGTCTGCGGTTTACCGCTGTTGAGGCTTTGTGGAACCAGACACCGGAGGCGTATGCGATTGCCGGGATAATGGCTGCTTTATAAAGGATCGCAAGTGTGCGCCTTTTCAGGCCCCATTCGCAACGTGTGACTCTGGCAAGCATGCCAGCGTATTTTTTCATCTTAGCCTGTATATATTTTAGGTGTGGGGTGAAAGACCGATTACGGTCCAGGATAACTCCCAGGTACTTTAGTTCTGTGACTAGCTTAATTGTCCTATTGTTGATTCTTATTTGCGGTGGTCTAGTTGGGGTTAGGTAGCCCTTAAGTAAGATGGATTTAGTCTTGGTGGCCGAAATGGTGAGCCGATGCCTTTCCGTCCATTCTTGCAGTGTGGTTACTGCTGCATTCGCGAGAGTTTCTAGTTGGGCTCTTGAATCTGCAGTAAGGGCTAGGGATAGGTCGTCTGCATAGGCCAATGCTTGTACACCCCCTAAGTCGAGGGAGAGGAACTCGTCCAGTACATAGTTCCACAGGAGGGGGCCTAATACTGAGCCCTGGGGGCATCCTCGGTGTATCTGTCGATCTACCTTGCAGTAAGGGGCCTGTACCAGGATCCGTCTGTTTGTTAGGTAGCTTCTTATGCAGCTGAATAGATTTGATGGCAGTTGGGCTGCCCTGAGTCTTGCGAGGACGCTCGGCCACCAGAGGGCGTCGAACGCCCCTGCAAAGTCAATAGAGATGAGGAGAAAGTATTTTTGTCGGCAGCTCTCCGCCATGTTAAGGATACATTCCAGTGCGTCGAGGGTTGAGTTTCCAGGTTTAAAGCCAAACTGTTTGTTTGCTGTTAAGCTAGCTGTGAGGTAGTGTGATTCAATCCTATGTCTGAGCAGCTGCTCCAACACTTTGCTGAGCACAGTCAGGAGTGCTATTGGCCGATAGGAGTCCGGATTGTGCTGTGGTTTTGAAGGGTTTTTAAGGATCAATTTAATGTTTGCCACCTTCCAGTCCGTAGGGAACCAGCCTGAGTGGAGACAGTGGTTGTAAAGGTCCAGGAGCAGATTCGGGGTGTACTCAGCCACTTTCCTTACTATTTCCGGCTCGAGCATATCTAATCCTGGGGTTTTCCTGTTTCTTATCTTGTTAATAGCAATTTGGAGTTCTGCTTGGGTGAAGGGCTCCTCCGTCCTGGGGGATTTGTATGCATTGTTGGCTTGGCATAGCAGTTGCTGTTCAGGAGTGTTGTCTCCTTCAATGGATTTAAAAGTGGCGTCTAGTATATTGTTTACAGTATCGTGCCAGTTGTTGGTCATATCACCCTGGGGAGTGATGGTGGAAGGGGTTACCTCCCCCCTTGGCAGCTTATTTGTGACTGTCCGATAGATGATACTCCAGGGGTCAGAGTTGCCGACAGTAGAGACCAGATGCTCCCAGGACAGCTTTTTCCGCTGCCTGATCATCGCAGTATAGGTGTTCCTGGCCTCCCTGTATTGTTGCCTGAGTGGTTCCACCTCAGGGGCCGGCCAGGTCCGTCTGGCTCTTTGGAAGGCGCGTCTCTTCTGGTTCATTTCTCTTCTTAAAATATCAAGTTCTTGCGACCACCACGGAACGGCTCCTGGCCGAGGGGTCCTTTTCCTGATTGCTTGATTAGCCGCATTTACAATGGCATTGGTGACAGCGTGTTGGTGTTGGTCCGGAGTTTGTTTGTGGAGCTGGTTGGATGGCAAGTTTTGTGCATTTCTAGTGATGGCTTCTTTGAATTTTCCCCAGTCTGCTTTGTTGTCAGCATATCTATTCTGTTTGTAACAGTTTGTCTGAGTATGGTGGAGTGACCTATGCATAGTAAAGGTGATAGCCCTGTGGTCGGAGGAGGTCCAATCCTCCTGCACTTTCCAGTCATTGAGGTGACCGGCTAGGGATCTAGTTGCCATGGTGGCATCCAGTGTGGCCTCCCAGAGAGTTGAACTGAATGTTGGTAGATTATTAGAGCGATTTATGACAACAAAGCTGCTATTGGCCAGGAACTCCTCCATGTGTTGCCCATTTCTGGAGCCTCTACGCTCTGGGGTCTCACTGTGCCACAAAGGTGAGCGGCAGTTTAAGTCGGCGGATACAAGGATCTTGGCTCCTGCTAGTTCGGTTTGCACTTTATGCAGATATTGAATGTACGGGAGGATATCTGCTTCTGGACGACAGTACAGGGAAATGATGTAGAGTTCCCCTAGAGAAGTTATGATGTGTGCACAGGATGCCCACTCGTGACACAGGTGTGAGATCTTGGTGACAGTTATGTTGGGGTTTCGTACAACAACTGCAGCCCATGGGGTTGCTCCATCCATTTGGACAGTTTTATAGCTGGGTGGGTATCCTCGGACAGCACCTGCACAGGTATAAGGTTCTTGCAGCAGGAGAATGTCTAGATTTTCTTCTTCGGCCCTTTTCCTTATCTGTCCCGCTACAGCGATGGCTCGTTGTGCATTAAGTTGGAGGAATTTAATGCAGCTGTTGTTGTAACTTTTAGGAAGAGTCCCCATAATATATTCTTGATTGTTGGGCGCTTCTTGCTTTAATATATACCGGGCATTTGTTATCTCTGACTGAATGTGTGTGGGGGAGTTTTTGCCACTTGCAGTTTGCGCAGGCTGGGTCGCTTTGTTTATTTGGACAGTTTGCATAATTGTGCCCCTTCTCAGCACAGTGTCCACAAGTTGGCTCCTGCTGGACACACGTGTGGGTGGTGTGGCCGAATCGGCAACACCGGAAGCACTTTGGGACTGCGATGTGTTCCCTGAAGCGGTGGGAGCTCCAGTTTATATATATCCTCTCTTGTTTTGTTATCACCCTCCATGCCTCAGGGGCCAGTCCGACCACCCAGTTTATTGAGCTACCATTCCCGCTCTTGGTTTGGTGTTTTGGTACCAGTAGACTTGCGTGGTCTCTGTCTGGTAGATGTTGTTGGAGGTTTCGTGTGTATATCTCCTCGCAGATGGAAGTGGGGGTCAGATCCGGGTCTGTGCCGAATATAACAATTGAGGGGCCTTTTTCTCTAGGCAGCTCAGCAGAGAGTCCGAGCGTCGGTATCTTGGCGTTATTTATAATCAAGTTGGCATCGTCTTTTGTTTCTGTCTCGATTATTACCCCAGTGTTACGCGTTTTCCTGATGGTTCTAATCTTGGCTGTTTTGAATTCTTGGGTCAGAGAGTCAATGACTTTCTTCCTGACCTCTTCGCTAGTTTTAAGAGTATCAGTAGTGGTTGGTTTAAGAACCACAAGATGTGGTGTAGGGAGCAGCGTCTTCCTGGGTGCAGACTTGGTGTTGGTGGTGTTTGTGAGAGCCATTGTTGTCGCAGTTTGATTCCTCAGCGCATCAGAATATGTCGGGGCGCGCTGTGGCATTTGACTTGCCCCGCATTCCATATAGGCCTGTAGCCGTGTAGTAGCTCTCTCTCTGTCAAGGTGTTCATCATGTAAGATTGTCTCCATCTTGTGGAAGATTGTGACAATCTCAGATCTGAGTGCTGCTGACACTCTATTTGAGTTTTCCTTGAAAATGTTCTCAAGTGCGGTTTTCAGAAAGAGCGTCTTTTCGTATATGGTACCCTCCGGTATGGCAGGGTCAAGGGGTGAGTCCTGCTGTATGTCTTCTTTTTGGTCTTTTTGTGATGTGGCTATTTCTGGCTGTTCTTTAGTTTCTGTATGGGGACGTGTTTCCCGCCCCAATCTAGGGATCACTTGATTTCGATTTTTCCGCTTGGTTAGTTGCGATCCAGAACGGGAGTCCTCCTCTTCGTCCTGGGGTTCCACAATAACAGGGTCGTCACTCTGGCCCGGGGATTTATTGTGTTTTCCTGTTCTTCCTTCCATTTCACGAAATTCGGATAACCGGTACAGTTCGGATTATCAAGTGTATGGTAGGATAGTAAGATAGGCCACTGAAAATGATGGCAAATGATGCCCACCACAAGTCCGTGGCATATAGCCAAAAGATTAGCAATCAATGGTATATTTGGGCTGTTATACCATAATCTACCAATTTTCCAATAAGTCCTATTGAATCCGCCAGGGGGCGTAGTAGCTATGCATATTCAAATTAATGTTCAGGACCATAACTAATCTAGATTTGCATAATTTAACACACAGCACAGCTAGTTCACTATGTAAATAGTTCAGCAAGCAATCAAATTAATAAATGTTAATCACTGCTAGAGTATAAGAAATTGTTCCCGAAAAATGCATTGGAAACAAGGCCGCTGCGTTTGACAGAATAAACTGTTGTGTTCCGTTAATTAATCGCCTTCAGATCGGAAGGTCACCACAGTCCCAAGTAAGGCTATTAGCAGGGAGGTACGATGGCACTCTTAACGCCTGCAAAAATAGGAATGTTTGACCTTGTGTTTTCCCGTCGTTGACTGTAAAGCTTTTGTAGCTGAGAACTTTGACCTTGTGTCACACTGCAGCGGACAGAGTGTCTTAACACATATACATATCATATAGGAAAATTTCAAAATAAAAGGTTACCTGATGACAATCTGCATAATATAAGTTGAAGGACGAGAAGAACATCCAATAAAGCATCTATTAGTATAAGTTTAGAGTTCATAAACGGGAAGAAACTATTTAAATTTTTTAAAAAGTTGAAGAGCATACAAATCACTTGTCAACACACTACACGCGCACGCGCTGACTTCTTGTCATTATGTAGTGGGTCTATGCTGCAAGGTCTTGGGGCAGTGTCCCTTTGACCCACACCTCGAAGGTATTAGGTATGAGGTATATTGAGGGTCTAGCGGCTCCTGGGATTTCTCCCATCTCCGCGAATGTTCTATGTATCGGTGACAGTACTCTGTCAAAACCAGAGATTTAGAAGTGTGTGGGTCATGAGTAGTGTTATATGTTGTGCTCATTGTTTATCCGGCTTATTGGCCGCCAGGCCCCTAATGGGACCGGACGTTGCCCATACCTCGCCACGTGGAGGCTAGCCGGGTGTTACCATTGAGTCAATTGTTGTTGTTTGTTATTTGGTTTTTAGGAGCATTAGCAACTAAGGCCATATTGCTCCGGGATATGCGGTGGTCATTCCCTAACCTTTCCGCATCCTCAGTATTTGGTGGTGACGGGCTCGAACCCCAGTCTATTCAAGAAGCGTGTGCTACGCACTGCTGCTCCTTCCCACCTGGCTACGGAGGCGCCAGAGTCAATTGTACTCTGGCAGGTCCTGCCACTTACTTTCCTGGGATTTTAGTGGCTAGGACCTAAAATAAAATTGGAACGACCGTGCTTGATTTTAGTTCACTTATATTAAAGCACTAATATGGGGTTTGACGCTGAAGGCCTGTTTCTGAAGTGCCTAAATGGTTGGGCGAAATTTTTTTGGTGTATTTTAAATTTGGACGTGTAGGGCTACACACTGTGCAAGAAAAAGTGCTGGGAGGGGAGAGTGAAGGCTGGGAGGGGTGAAATAGGAAGAAGAGGGTCGATAGGGTAGGTGACCCCCAATTACTCAGTGAGGCATGCCCATGCGCCACCAGAGGGAAGGAATGGTGTGGCAGGGAAGAGAGGAGACAGCAAGCCGTCACCTCCCTCCCCTGCCGGTTGTGGGAGTAAAAGGATTGCACTGCACAAGAGAGTGCAGAGCCTTGAGCCAATATGGCTCCGTCAAGGCAGCAACTTGGAGTTTCTCTATCTTCGTCGGTCTTCTCTGTCATCGGTAGCGTTTGGTATCCAGATTTGTCCTCAGCTATGAACACTGGTGAGGTCCGTTGTTAGTCTGTTATCAATGGCTGTGGTTCTCTTCGTCATGGGAAGATCCACATCTCCATGGGGTTATTCTTGCGATCGCTGGTTTTAGATGATTAGTAGTGAGCAGGTTCCTGAGGGAGGTTCTCCTTGAGTCCTCTCCACGCGCGTTCTGTGTCTCTTTTTATTTATTTATTTATTTTATTTTATTATTTTTTATCTTCTTCTTCTGTAGATGGCTATCAGTGTTTTACGCCTACCAAATAGTTTTTGGGCATATTCCTTTAGCTCCCTGTATTCCTCTAGTGAGTCCAATAGATGTGATTCC
This sequence comes from Mastigoproctus giganteus, assembly GCF_048544385.1. Taxonomy (NCBI): domain Eukaryota; kingdom Metazoa; phylum Arthropoda; class Arachnida; order Uropygi; family Thelyphonidae; genus Mastigoproctus; species Mastigoproctus giganteus. The sequence goes on along the minus strand of NC_143583.1, from coordinate 233,596,758 downwards.
AAGTTCTTAGGGAGGTAGTGTATTGCAGTGATCAGTTCGGTATAGTGTAGACCCATTGTATCCTGTGATACGCCGTAACCCATCTAAACATGAAGACCTATGCACGCGCCAACGGAAACTGGGAAAAATAATATATACACATGCAACATATAAAAATATACCATATATATTATTATATATTTAATTATACATATATTTAAATAATGTTGAAATAGTTGGAAAACTAAATATTTCATAATAAAAAATAAAAAGGAGGGTACAGCATACATCAGAGGCATACATTAGAGTTTCTGCTGCAATATTTTTACTCTTGTTACCCGTCTCTTCCCTCCCTGCTTGATTTGAATTTAGTTTTAATTTCGCCTTTTCGCTCTTGTCTTGCCTGCTTTATTTGCTTTATTTTATTTTTATTTTTATTTTAATCCTTATTCTAATTTATATGGTTATTATATATTTACAGACAGATTTAATGTTTAATCTCATACAGATGGCATTAATCGGTTCTGATATAATCTATTATTTATAATATATTATTTAATTATTTATAATTATATATATATACAGGGTGATTCACTACCAGTGCGACAAACTTGCAGGAGGTGTATTGGGTACAAAGACGAATCGGAATCATAGCATTGCAGGATCCGAAATGCCTTCGTCATGCGGGAGGTCGCGTGAACAAAGAAGAAAAGAAAAAGAACAGAAACAGCAACTCGTTAGTGTAACAGAAATCATTTTAATGACAAGTTTTACATTGGCAAAAAGCCATGCTACAGAAGGTGTTCGAAAGTTCTACCAGAAGCAGTCACACAGGCTTCACAGCTCCGCCGCATGAATCCCTAACGTTCTGGAAGATTTCTGGCGTGTCTCGAATCTCCCCGGCAGCTACAGAGATGCGAGCGACGAGGTCTTCAACTGAATCAACGGGGGTCTCGTACACCAATGTCTTCATTTGACCCCAGCAGAAGAAGTCCAGGCATGATAGGTCCGGCGATCTAGCAGGCCAATGAACCGGACCACCACGACCTATCTAATGCTGTCCAAATGTAACGTTTAGGTGTTGGCGGACGTCATTGGTGTAATGTGGGGGAGCCCCATCATGCTGGAACCACATTGAGCGCGCAACGACTGAGGAACATGTGCTTCTTCAATAAGTTCGGGCAGGGCTTGCAGTAGAAAGATCAAGTATGCCCTACCGTCCAGGAGAGGGGGCAGAAGGTACGGTCCAATGGGGTGGTCTCCAACAATGCCGGCCCAAACATTGACAGAGAAACAGCGTTGAGTTGCACGTGTTCGTGTACTATGGGGGTTCTCCAAAGCCCACAAATCGGCGTTATGTTGATTGAAGGTTCCCTCTCTTGTGAAACTTTCCTCATCCGTGAACAATACGGACGCAGCAAATGCGCTGTCTGCTGCACTCTGTTGAAGAAACCAAGTAGCAAAAGTCCCCCGGAGTGGATAATCCGCAGGCTCCAATGATTGGACGAGTTGCAGATGGTATGAACTCATTTGGTTTGTTGACAGTATCCTCCATACAGTGGATTGGGAAATACCCAATCGTTGGCCTATCGCTCGAGTACTCGGATTGCCTTTTGCAAGACGTAGGACATTCTCCTCATTGTCTGGCGTCCTCGTCGTTCGCTCTCGATTCATGGTACCTCTCGTGAAACAACCAGCCTCACGTAACCTTCTGTGCACACGTGCGAAAATCGTATGATGAGGAGCACGCCTGTGCGGGAAACGTTCCTGGTACAAGCGCAGAGCGGCGCGCCCGTTACAGTCCGCAGCTCCATACGCGAGGTGTGTGTGTGTGTGTGTGTGTGTGTGTGTGTGTGTGTGTGTGTGTGTGTGTGTGTGTGTGTGTGTGTGTCCTGGTAGGGGCTATGCCTAGGGCCACCCCTAGGTATAACCCATCTCCACCTAGTGGATCTGTATTGAATGTAGGACCTCTGCAGAGGAGCAGCCAACACCTGGGCAGCTAGCTGCTGCCTATCCCCAGGCACGAGTAGCCAGGCCTGGGTTTTTTTATCCTCTTACATGCCAAAGTGCACGAAATCCCGCACCCACTGGAGATAGTGCAATACCAGTGGGTGCCAGCTATCCCGCTTCCAGGCTGCCCAGGCCTGAGAGCCCGCAAAAAAAAAAAAAAAAAAAAAACAAGGCTGGAGCTCCAAAACCCATTGAAGTCACACAGCCATCCATAAGCGAGGGGCATGTCGACGAGTTCAACGTTTGAATACTCGTCCATCCTACTGCTTCGGGAACCGGTTCGCAAATGCTGACTTCCAGCGGGATCGCTGTTCACGCGACCTCCCGTTCAACGTCCTCTACCGCATGACGAAGGCATTTCGGACCCTGCAATGTTATGTGATTCCGATTCGTCTTTGTGCCCCTACACCTCCTGCAAGTTTGTGCTGGTAGTGAATCGCCCTGTATAATCCAAGTAATCCAAAAATTAAATAGAGAGATAGAAATTAATAAAAATTGTATATTAAAAATAAATAATAAATATAAATAAATAAATAAAATGTAGTGGAATAAATAAAATGAACTACATGGTCAGCATTCCACGTTCATTTTATATACTATAGTTCAGAATTCCATGTTCATTCTACATGTTTCAAAATAAATAAAATGTAGTGCTTTTCTGCTGCCACTGATGTTAGTTTTCCTACTATTTTTTCTTATTTATTTTTAATATATATATTTATTAATTTCTATCTCTCTATTTAATTTTTGGATTAATTGGATTATATTTACATCGGGTAGCGTGACGATGTGCTAATGCTGCGTTCGTACCGTGTCTATAGCCTAATTTGTTTCTATATTTTCAGTTCAACTATTGTTTGTCAGTGGTGTAGTTTGGCCATTCGAGTACTAGGCTTGCTGTTTGATTATTTTCCGCTGCATAAGGACCACCGCTGTGTAATTCTATTGCATCGGCGGTTTGATCTTAGTATCATTCCGTCGTTGCATGGATTTGTTTAGCGTTCGAAATGCAGTGATTCCCTGACTATTATTGGCCTCGTGGTCCTCTGTTGAGATGGGGCATAATGGGCAGTCTATTTTATTTCATTTTATTAATTATTATTTTCAATTTATTTGGTCATGTAATGTTATTAGTCTACGTTTCCACCTTAGTGAGATTTCACATAATTCCGAAACAGGTGCCATCAATGGGGCGCCACTAAATTTCTTTTAATTGGCTTAATTTTCTAAATTATTTTAGGAACGTTGCTTCAGCACTACGCTTTTTTTCTTTATCCCCCCCCTATATATTTTTCTGTTATTGTTATGTTATTTTATTTGACTAAGTTCTTTTTTCACTCTACTGGTTTGCCATGCTACTGGCAAGTACCCTATTTTAATTTAGCTATATATATATATATATATATATATACATGGTAAGGAACTATGGAAAAATACGTAGGTACCTGAAAAATAAAAATACGTTAAAAGAAGTACTTGATGCTGTAAATCCGTCTTCTTCAAGCTTCAGCCGTCAAAACCAAAGGCTTTTGTTTATATATGTTATTTTTAATTTTTTTTTTTGTAATTTATTGCTTGGAATGAAAGTTGTAAGTCCAAACAGCAAAATGAAAAGTTACAGTGTGAAACTATAAATTCTGCATCACCCCGCGAGACATCCGAACATCCTATAAAGTTCAGGGGGGAAGGAATTCGACTCCAAAATGACTTCTGGCGTCCCCCATGTCGTGGTGGGCGTGTGGTGGTTTTGCCATCGTGAAAAGTAAGCCAACGTTCAGTTAGTTGTAAAGCCTGAGAGATAAGCTATCCCCTTATGATAAATTAATGTTATTAATGTTTCTTTCTGTATTAATGTTTCTTTCTACAGTAACATTTTTTTAGTTTGCAGTCATTGCTGTTAATTGTCTCTGAAAGCATTAAAGCACAAGAGAGAAGAGAAGAAAAGATGTGACAGGCATTAATTTCAGATCTTTTAATGAAAAAGGATTTTTATAGAGACTCAAATATTGATCAGACATTTGAGAGAAAATATATCCAATTATTCGTTATTTAATCCAGATCCAGGGAACCAACTTTATTTAACAACATTTGCGTGATCTTTGCTTATGACAATATTCCACTAAACCATCAGGTCACTAAATACTAACAGCGACTTTGATACTTTTCCACGCCATTCAAAAAAAAAAAAAAAATCGCTACCGGCTTGCCATTAAATGACTCCTTACCCGATTTCCAACTCCCTCTCTCTCTCTCTCTCTCTCTCTCTCCCATCTATTTATGGAATTTCCACCTCCGCCTACAGATTTCAATAGGCTCCTCATTCGGCAGAGGCTATATGTACTTAACTATCAGATAATATCATCATGCTACACAGGTAATAATTTAACTGGCAAAATTGCAGCGCTGCCGTGCAACCACTGACCTTTTGACTAACTACCAACAGATAGCAGGAAATGTATGTCCATAGATTCTCTGAGATAGTTTCAAGTTCACGGTCTGGTACTTGGAAAGTGGCCTTAAGTTACGTGCTTTAAGTAAGGACTGTCTTATGAGGGCTGTCTGGATCACAATGACTGACGTGTCTCATCACCAATCATTTGCGACTAAGAAATTTTTCAACGTCTCAAACCATATTAGGATTTCTCTACACACTTTCTTAGGGTTTTTTTCTGATCAATTTCTAAATGGTGTGAAATTCAACAAGCATACGCTCGCAACATTTTAAGGCACTCGCTAACGATTGCATTTGCCGTATGAGATTGACATTCTGCTGCTTAGCTAACGGAGTGTGATTCCTCTGTCTTCATCCAGAACCTCCTGGGCCATTGCAATTTGCTCTTGGGTGGTGGTGGTGTTTCTAGGCCGCGAGTCGTCAGCCACAGATTCTGTACCTTCTTTAAGGAGCTTGTGTCGCCTGAAACTTGCAGTTTTCTTCAAACAGCTGTTTTCATAAACCCCTGACATCTGCCTTCACCCCGATCATCACATATGCTTCACCAGTTTGGTACAAAAAGATAACCACAGTGGTAAATAGAAGAACCTTGGACAGTGTCCAGCGGTCAATAATTCTTACAATCACACGGGCTGTCTCCACAGTCAGCACGCACGCACTCCAGGTTCTGGCCGGAGCCCCCCCGCTGGACTTGGAAATCATTAGATGCTCCCTGACATATAATATGGCAAAAGAAATACCGTGTACTATCCTAAACTACACGTTGGATCTCGTCAACAACAGGAAGCTTGAAAAAACCAGACTGCTCGACCACCTCCGACAGGAATGGCAGGATCGGTGGACAGAATCCACTAAAGGGGAAATCACCAAGAAGTTCCTCCCGAGCGTAAACAGAATCTTTCCAAAAACCCCCGAGTTGGTTCCAACCGGGGCTCCACCTTTCTGTTCACAGGGTACGGGCCATTTAACGCAAAACTATCTAGCTTCCGAATGACTGGGGATCCCCGTTGCCTCTGTGGCCGCGAAGAGACATGGCAACATCTCATGTATGACTGTGACCACTATGAGGACCTGCGATGCATGCTCACCACTGCTATCACCTACTTCCCACAGAACATGGAACAGCATCTTCTCGACTTGGAACACGAATACAAAGCCCTTACCATCTTTGCACAGAAACTCTTTGCTAGAAGGCGAGCACTTGTAGCAACCCACCATGCACAGCACCCGGAAGCTGATGATGAATCTCAAACCAAAGACTGGAGAAAACTGGAATACACAAGAAAACTGTACCAAATAACCTACAACCACGAACGTGACCATCATTTAGCCTTGTTCACGAGGAAACTAACAACCAGGAAGACCTACGTCTGAACCAGAGACAAACTGACACAGGACTTTACATGAACTGTATACAAATTATTCGCACTGGACCACTAGCTGGATGACTAAACTAAATGACCAACACACGAACTAAGAAAATGATATCACCAGGACCCAAGGCAGCATCCTCATAACATGCACACTAGGTGATGTTGTTGTTGTTGTTGTTTTGGTTTTTAGGAGCATTAGCAGCTTAGGCCATATTGCTCCGGGATATGCGGTGGCCATTTCCTGACCTTTCCGCATCATCCGTATTTGGTGGTGACGGGCTCGAATCCCGGTCTAATCAAGAAGCGTGTGCTACGCACTGCTGCTCCTTCCCACCTGGCTACGGAGGCGCCACACTAGGCGACCTTAAACAGGTTACATGACCAACCATAGGACGAGACTGCCTCATGCATGACCTTGCGACTGGGATTTGACTCCTAAATTGAAAAAGATCACCAAGAAGATCCGGTTCAGATCGCTTGGACTCTCATGTGCTCTTAACTGTCAATGCCTGATGGCGATTTGTACCGGGCTCCCTTGCCTGGTACCTTTACTCCCTTTCCCTTGGCGGGGAGGAGAAGACAGTCTTGTCTCCTCTCCTCCCCTGCCAACCCTTATTCTTCTCCTAGTGGGGCACGGGCCTGCCTCACCAAAAATCCTGGGGACGCCTTCTCTATCGTCCCCATACTTCTGTCTTTCCCCCAGCCTTCAGTCTCCCCCCCCCCTACTCTGCCGGGCGCCTCCGTAGCCAGGTGGGAAGGAGCAGCAGTGCGTAGCACACGCTTCTTGATTCGATCGAGGTTCGAGCCCATCACCACCAAATACGGAGGATGTGGAAAGGTCAGGGAATGACCACCGCATATCCCGGAGCAATATGGCCTTAGTTGCTAATGCTCCTAAAAACCAAAACAACAACACCTACTCTGCCTAATACGCCAGCGTATAACCCCACACAAACTGCAAAAACTTGACTTCGTCCAAATTAAACCGCATAAACCTTAATTGGCTTTTCTAATTCCAGCGCTCACCCCTACCGAGGTGTTTTTTTTTTGTTTTTTTTTATTTATTTATTTTTTTTTTTTTTTAGGCCCTAGTCACTGAAACTCAGGAAACTAGGTGGCAGGGCCTGCCAGAGTGAAATTTCATTCTATGTACCTGGTCTGCCTCCACCAGGCCAAGTGTGGGCAACGTTGGGCTTCAGTAGGGGTCCAGCGGCTAAACGGCCAGATGAACAACGATACACAACACTTCACATATACAAAATCCACACACTTTTAAATCTCTGGCTTTCCCAGTGAACTGGTACATCTACAATGAAAGCAATGCGGAGATGGAGGAAACTCCTGGTGTCGTTAGACATCAACACACTTTATACTTTAAAAACCCCTGACATTTGTCTCACAGTCTCTGCAGAGTCGAACAAATAATGTATAACAAAGTATTGTTCAGTTTTCAAATCTTCCTTTATGCAGTTGTCCTTTAAGTCATTGCACTACCAGACAACATCTCAGAACTTCAACTGTGTTAATGTATTCTTGAAGGTAATTCTCCTGTCATCTACCGGCAATCCATTTAAACTGGACTGTTTGGACTCCGGCGCTGTCATTAAGTGAATTAAATTATCAATCTGTATAGTTAGCATTTCAACGGTTGTAATTTATTTATTTATTTTTATACACGTTTCTCACACACAGGGCACACAGACACCCTAAATAAAGATGAGAAGGCTAGGAATTACATAAAATACAAAACAGTAGTAATCAATACAAAACTAGAATTAAAATATATACAAAATTTACATTAAGAAAACAGAGTAAGGAGATTCTTATAGATAGATGGATTAAGAATAAAATCACTATTGTAATAATTCATTACCTGAAGGAAAAAAAAACAGAGGACTACCAAGTAAGTGATGAGTACGAGATACAGGAAGTGAGAAATTAATTTTATAACGAGAATTCAAACGGGGTATAGCGAAAGGTCTGCCTCCTGGTCTGCCTCCACCAGGCCAAGTGTGGGCAACGTTGGGCTTCAGTAGGGGGTCCAGGGGCTAAACGGCCAGATGAACAACGATACGCAACACTTCACATATACAAAATCCACACACTTTTAAATCTCTGGCCTTCCCAGTGGTACACCTACAATGAAAGCGATGCAGAGATGGAGGAAACCCCTGGTGAACAAAGGAAACCCCTTTGTTTAAGAAGAGATGTAGAATCGATAACAGAGTTTATGATATTGTAAAATATTGACAGGCAGTGATATTGACTTGTGAAATATGTCCCATATACAGGCTGGCTAATTTTTTTCTTTCTAGCCTTTCTTTAGTTCCTTACTTTTGATTTTCTTTAATAGGGAAGCTGGTTATAAAACCAGCTTCCCTATTAGTGGCAGTGGTCCGAGCTGATATCGGCTCCAGGATAGGTTTTGACACTTTTAATTATGTTTCTCAATCTTTGTTTGTCTATCTGATTTCGATTAATCTTTGATTGGGCATCATTGGGGGCCTTCCATGTGTATAATCTTCGTGGTGTTCGTGATGGCAATTCACGCTCTTGACAGAAGTCAACCAGAGAATCTTCCCTTTCATTTTTTGTTCCCAGTTCGAAAAGGACAGCAGTGTTGCCAACCCTGCCTGTTCCCACTTTGGCGTTGACATCTCGCATAGCTACATTGATTCCTTTTCTATTGGACCAGTCTGGGATGTACTTGAGGTATTCTAGGAAATCTTGATATTCTTCATCAGTGTATGATGACGTTGGTGCATAAATCTGTATAATGTTAAGCGGTATTGTAAGAGTATTAAATTGGCTAATTTAATACTTTAATTGGGCTTTTTCCTGTTTGAAAGAGGAATTTAGGAATCCATTTAGCAATTTGATCTTTTCATTCCTGATAAGAATTCCCACTCTTCTGTGGTGTTCATTTCCGCCGGAGTACAGTTTGTGGCGTTTGACCGTACTCGTTTCGCCCTGTCCTGGCCATCGCACCTCCCACTAAACCCAAGATGTCGGTATTCATGTCATCAAGTTCTTTTACAACACTTTCTAATTTCCCTGCTTGATACAAACTTCTGGCTTTCCACGTCGCAATTTTTAAGTGGTTGATCTTTGTTTTTGAATTAATTTAGTTCTGTAAGCATTAATAAAGAATCTTATTATTATTATCTGGCTTATCGCTTGAGGAAATAAATCGGGGGGGGGGGGGGGGATTCTTCGCACCCTCTGGCCATTTATGGCCTCCCCGGGACTGAGGGCCATTTTTGTTGTTTGGCTGTTGTATGTTGTATTCTTAGGATGATTAATGTTGTAGTTTCCCCTTGCTTTCCACATGAATTATCGACACTACGTTTTAAATAAACGTTGTTGATAATTTGAGAATTTATCACTTGTATGCGAAACTTTTCGTATGATTTGGTATAGATAAGGTTTTACCTGATCAAATATTTACGAATGCAGTATTGTTTATTCCAATTCGCCTCAACGGATACGAAAGCTCTTCTAACTACTGCATATTGTCTTGCTTTAGTGACTCAACCGAACTTCACCTCCCCCATAGAAGCTAACGTTGCCTCACGAAAGCTGGAGTTTCCGGGAGCAAACCCCATGTAGCGCTCACTTGAGACTTCTGGATCTATGGCAACATTGTCGACAATTCGGTCATAATAGCAGATATAACCACAACTCTGAATTCTGAAATTTCTGGGGAGGAACAACCGAGGTGATTCTAACAAATTGGAACAAATGCTGTATGTTTTTCGATATTAAATTGATGTGTGACAACTGTAAAGTTTTATGTACGGTATATTACGATTCTTAATATTTAAGAATATGAGGTAAATGCAAATGAAATTCGAACTTAATTTTCCTTTACATATATCATCATCGTTATATGATGATAAAGGTTTTATCAAAAGAAAAAATCCACTTCCCTTTAAACTGAGAAATGAATAAAATGAAACAGAATTTCTAAAGGACATGCACCCTTGTCTTTGAATATTCATCTGAATTTCAGTTATACTCATTAGTCATAATATGCAAATAAGAAAACCAACAGATCAAACAGCAGAAATGTGCTTTATTTGTTGATTCTGTATTTTATTAAAAAAAATTATAATTAATTATGCAGTAAACAAATTACAGTACTTTACTCGAATCCCCACGAAAACAAATCGAATGAAACTATTGTTCGCTAGTAGATGGCAGCACTTCGCAGAGTAGCAATCCATGTAGTGTGTCACTGAAATGTTTGGGTTGGGCGTGAGATTAAAATTCAAAAAAAAAAAAAAAAAAAAAAAATGCACGAGAAATGATGTTTCGATCACATGTTTAATGGTCTGCACGAGACAATTTTCATATTTTATCTGATCTGCTGCAACGACTGTTTGGCCTAAAATTTCAAAATTACGTTTGATTTTCTTAATTTTCTAAATTTTTATTGAAATAGGACCAACAATGTCCAATTTTACAAAGAAGAATAAGGTTATTACAATACTTGCATGTTTGATTATAATTTGCAAAAAAAATCATATAAATTATAATCAATCATGCAAGTATTATAATAATCTTATTCTTTGCTTTTTCTTTGCATATGTATCAATTACTTCATTTATTAATCTTTCCGATCACTCATTCGGACCTTCTAAGCTTATCTTCTTTCAATATTACAGTACAGATGCGTAAAAAATAAAAAGATTATAAATTTTATTATTTATAGGCTGCGACCAAACTGTCTTTTTTTTTTATGAAACAAACACACGAGAGGTATTAGAACTTATAGTACTCAGATAAGCATAGGAGCAGAAGAATCCTTTTTGAGAGATATAAGACAGGACTGAGTTTTAGAAGGATTGAAATCATGTCTTTGCACCACTGGATAATTACCTGGAGATCGGAATTGGTAGCGAATATTCGAGAAGTTGAAGCAGGGCCGATTTCTCAAACTGGAAAGCAAAATGCAGTGTGCTGTCATCAGCAAAACTATGGATAGGATTTCCGGTCAATGGAAGAAGGTCATTTTAATATACAAGAAGAAGGGAGTGGGGGAAAGAACTGAACCTAGGGGGACACCGGCATTAATGGAGAAGATAGAGAGCCATCTACCGTCACCCTCAGTGAGCGGTCAAAGAGAAAACCTTATAGCCAATTACAAAAAAAAAAAAAAAAAACAGTTGGCAAACCATATGATGGAATCTTGTTTAGAAGACCTTTATGCCAAACACAATCGAAAGCCTTTGAGATGTCAAGATTAACTGCTTGTGTTTCATCAAACTTTTCCATTGAATTTGTCCGTAAATGGGTAGCATAAGACAGAAGATCACCAGTGGATCTACACTGACGGAATCCACTGGCGATCGTTGATCAGTTTAAGAGATGGCAGTTAATTGATTTCTTCATTACATTAGAAAGAGTAGAAGTAATGGCAATGGGACAATAATTGGATGGAAGGGACCGTTTTAGGAACTGGCTGGATATGATATGGTAAGTTCAAGAGCGCAAGTTTTGAGAACAAGTGGAGAAATACCACCAGAACCTGGAGTTTTCTTAGCATCAAGATTCGTCGAAATCCTTCTGACATCCTTTTGATGAGCACAGAAGGCATTGAATGAAGCGTGCTGGGAATGGTGGGACGTGTTTTCCCAAGATCATAAATACACGAGTTGGAAGAAAAATGGGATGCTAGCAAGTGAGCATTATCCTTGGCTGAAGTGACAACAGAACCATTTGCTTTTGACAGAGATGGGAGCAGAGATGGGCAAAGTTCCGGTCCATAGCTTTGGCAAAAGACCAGAATACTCGGCCACCATTAGAGTAAGAACCAAGGTTTCTACTCTTAGCCTGTTCAAAATCTAGTTTGTACTGATTAATAACTGTTTTACAATTGTTGCAGGCTCAGCTGTCGGCAGAAAATGAAACCAAAGAGTTGGAAACAAGCCAATTACGATATGCAACATTCTTCACTTGAACAGCCTTAGCACATTTATTGGAAAACCAAGAATTAGGTAAAGGACGAGATATTAATGTGGAATAAAGGATTCCATTCCTGCAAGAATAATTTCATTGACACAATCTGAACAAACATTGACATCAGAAGTTTTGGGACAGTGATCCGACCAAGGAAAAGAAGAAAATAAATCTCGCAGGTCATCCAATTTTGCCTTCTTGTAATGCCAAACAATACGAGGTTGGGAACCGCCATGAGATAAAGGCTCCATTGGAGAAGAGACCATCACCAAGTTGTGACCTGAGGTGCTTAAAGGACCATTCACTTCGACTTTGTACTTAGAAGGGTTGTTTATGAGAAAAAGGTCAAGGGTGTTGGCTGTATGTAAATGAACAATCTGTGCGAGGTCATTAGTAATTGCAAAAGCCTCAGCATCTCGGCCAGCTGGGTCGGTGTGAGTAGAAAACGGAAGCCAGAAGGAGTTGTGAACATTAAAATCACCAAGGAAAATAACTTCCCTGTTAGGAAAGTCGGACTGGAGAAAGTCAAGTTGCAAAGAGAGAAAGTCAAAGAGTTCCAAGTGATTAGTGGAATTGGGAGAACGGTAGAGACAACAAATGAATTTGACAGAATGAGTTAGAGAGATTTTAAGCCAGAGAAGATCGAAGGGGTTTGGCAGACTGTAAATGGAAATGGACATCATTGAGATTAGAACTGAGACCGCGTAGTAGTAGTAATAGTAGTAGTAGTAGTAATAGTGGCATGTGATGCAAGTACTTCCTAATAGTGGCATGTGATGCAAGTACTTCCTAATAGTGGCATATGATACAATCAATTCCTAATTCATTTCACAAATATACGTGGTCTCAATTATAATCTCAACGATGTCCATTTCCACTTGCAGTCTGCCAAACCCCATGTACTTTTTCTGACAGAATCTCAGTTATCGGTTGATTCAACTCTGCTCATCTTAGATGTCCAAATTATTCGCTGTATGATTCCTTTCGCCTCAAAGGTGGTACTTGTGCAGATGTCCGTTTTGATATTCCCTGTAAGAGACTTGGTAATTTGGAATGTCCTCTCTTTGATCTTCTCTGGCTTAAAATCTCTCTACCTCATTGTCTCAAATTCATCTGTTGTCTCTACCGTTCTCCCAACTCCACTAATCACCTTGAGCTCTTTGACTTTCTCTTTTTGCAACTTGACTTTCTCCAGTCCAACTTTCCTAACAGTGAGGTCATTTTCCTTAGTGATTTTAATGTTCACAACTCCAGCTGGCTTCCGTTTTCTGGTCACACCGAACCAGTTGCTGGTCGAGATGCTGAGGCTTTTGCAATTACTACTGACCTTGCACAGATTGTTCATTTACCTACAAGAATTCCGGACAATCGTAATCATACAGCCAATACGCTTGATCTTTTTCTCACAAACAACCCATTTAAGTACACGGTCGATGTGAGATGTCCTTTAGGCTGTAAGATGTAAAATCTTACAGCCCAATATTTTACTTGTAAGATGTAAAATCTTACAAGTAAAATATTTTATACAAAAGTGAGATTAATTTAAAGTAAAGCTTCTGATATAGCAATATGGGACAGCAAATCATTACTAGTCACGAATATTATTTAGATAACGGGTCACTCGCTAGGGATTTAATTAGACAAGGTCGGGTAAGCATTCGAGACTAGTAGCAGAAGGGGTTGCGCTTCAGCTCCCAGCACACGGGAAATAAAACCAAAACAATGGAAACAGGTAGCAGCGGCTATTGGCGAGTACGTGTGAATAATTATGGCTCTGAAAGAACAATACAGCAAAGGACTGAGTTTGTTGGGACATTCCTTTGATCGGTAACACCTGGAGACGAGACGGGTTGTAAAGACTTGACAAATGCTCCAATGAGATTTAAGACTGGCATCTGGCTGTCGGTGATAGCAAGTTTTGGCATCCTAGGAAGTAAAGGTGTTAAGTGAAACAGAAAGATGGCGGAGAACTTCAAAGCAACAGACGGCCTGGGAAAGGAATAGTGATATTAAAATGGGAGGTTGAATCTAGCGGAGATGGACATAGCATGGGAAACCCACACTAGCGAATAGTCGGGATGTAAATTTAAATTTTGAAGTACGAGTGGTTAAATTTCTGAGCGAAGGTGGGCCAACACAAAAGGGCGGTACACAAATTCAGAAAACAAAAAGAGAGCTCAAGCAGCCAAAAAGGATGACAGTTGAGGTTTTGTCGGTGTTTGTGGAAATGGGTTAAAATAGTCACACAGTTGAGATTTTGTCGGTGTTTGTGGAAATGGGTCAGTAAAAACATAGAGTTGAGCTTTTGACGACGTTAGGGAAAAAATGAGTTAAAAGTCACTGAGTTGAGTTTTTGTTAGTGTTTTGTGAAAATGGGTTAAAAAGAACACAAAGTTGAGTTTATGTGGGTGTTTATGGAGATGAGTTATAAACACTGAGTTGATCTTTTGTTGGTGTTTTGTGAAGATGAGTTAGGAAAGACAGAGTTGAGTTTTTGACAGTGTTAGTGGGAAAATGAATAATAAGTTGTGTAGGGTTAGATAAGTTCTGTCCTGTCAGCCAGTTGGGAAAGATCTGACAAAGTTAAGATGGAGTAGTGAAGGGTTATGTTTAAGTGCAGTCAGTAAGTTAAGAAAAGTTAGTGGAGTTTCATAATAGAAGAGAACAGTCGAGTAGTCCGTCATCGGAAGGCAAGGGTAGTGGCCCGTATGCAAATAAGAGTAGTCCGTAATTGGATGGCAAGGGTAGTGGCCCGTATGCAAATAAAAGTAGTCCGTAATTGGAAGGCAAGGGTAGTGGCCCGTTTGCAGATGAATGAAGTGTATGGAGAAATAAACCTAGTCCGTAATAGGAAGGAATAGAGAAAGTGGCCAGCGTGAAAATAAGTAGTGTAAGGAGAAAAATAACCCTAGTCCATCATCTGAAGGCAGTGATAAAGGCCAAGGAAAGAAATAACCCTAGTCCATCATCTGAAGGCAGTGATAAAGGCCAAGGAAAGAAATAACCCTAGTCCATCATCTGAAGGCAGTGATAAAGGCCAAGGAAAGAAATAACCCTAGTCCATCATCTGAAGGCAGTGATAAAGGCCAAGGAAAGAAATAACCGTAGTCCACCATCTGAAGACAGTAATAAAGGCAAGCCGCAGATAAGTTAGCCGAGAAGGTAAACTTGTAATCTCTAGTCCGCCAGAATAGCTGAACCGAAGGTTAAGTAGCAGTATCGAAGACGTGCTCATAAATTCCTAAGAGACACAGTGATGCTCTATCCAGACGTAGACTACAGCGCATTGAGAAACTAGAAGTCCTGAGATGAATGCCCTTGGCAAACGATGACGCCATTCTCAGACAAGGAGCTGAAGGCCCCAAAACGGAGAAATCCGATTCGTAAAATTAAGTAAGTGACTAGTTATAAGGTATTCTCACTTACCTATAAAGGACTATAGGAACTCCAGATTAGTAGAAAATTAGAAAGATGTTAAGGAAAGGTTGTACAAAGGTATAAATAAATATACATAAATATAGAGATAAGTCAGATGATAGTTTTGGGTTTTGAGTAATGTATAATTAGACATATGTTGAAAGACAAAAGAGAGAAATTGGATATTTGTTATTAGTTATTGTCTAACATATATGTGGAATATATTTTGGAAGGGAAGGGTAGAGAAATACAGAGAAAGAAATAGTCTTATGAATGTAGCTAACCCTTAGGACAAGCATTAGTCCAGAAATTGATGTTAATTGTACGATTTATCTTAATTAGAGAAAGATGCGAAATTATATTCCCCAAGACAAAATGAGGCACTAATTAAATCGGAAATTAAGAGTGAAATTCTTGAAGCAATTTATAAGGTAAGAATTTGATTTGCAAAGGAGAAAGAGTGTTAACTAAACCTCTTAAGCAATTATTGTTCGTGTGTGAAGAAAGAAGAAACTTTAGCAGTTTTTTGTGTAAGGATATTGATTATGTTGTGTATAAAGAAATAACCCTTCTATTGTAAAACTATTGTATTTAATCCAATATATATCTGATGCTACATAGGCAAATTTGAATAATATTAGTATGTGCTTGAGTTTGATAATTTTTTTCATGTTTTATATATATATGTAAATAAACTATGTTATGTTATAAATTAACGTGTGCTTTTGTCATTCTTGAACATTCAGCCTTTCCGAAGGGAATTATACGTAATTGAGAAGTTCCCTTGAATCTGGAACTCTCCTGTGAAGCAAGGTCAGGTGTGTAAGTGGGGGTATAAGAAAAAAATTCCAAGGATAAAAGGGAACAAAACAAATAATATTAAATAAAGAATATTTAATAACATTATTATTAATAATAATCAACAAAATAAGAATTAAAGACCTCTTATTTCCCACCCGACAAGACACTTCACTTCACAACTTGGTGATTGTCTCTTCTCCAATCGAACCTTTATCTCATGGCTATTCCCAACCTCGTGCTGTTTGGAATTAGAAGAAGGCAAATTGGGATGACTTGCGAGACTTCTTTTCTTCTTTTCCCTGGTCTGATTACTGTTTCAAAACTTCTGACGTTAACGTTTGCTCAGATCGTGTCAGCGACATTATTCTTGCAGGAATGGAATTCTTTATCCCAAGCTCCACTTTAAAATCTCGCCCTTTAAATAAACCTTGGTTTTCCAATAAATGTGCTAAGGCTGTTCAAGAGAAAAATGTTGCATATCGTAATTGGCTTGTTTCTATTTCTCCAGTTTCATTTCTGCCTACACCAAAGCTCACAACAATTGTAAAGCAGTTATTAATCAGTCCAAACTAGAGTTTGAACAGGCTAAGAGTAGAAAACTTGCTTCTTGCCCTAATGGTAGCCGAGCATTCTGTTCTCTTGCCAAAGCTATTGGCCGCAACTTTTCCCCATCTCTGCTCCCACCTCTGTCCAAACCAGATGGTTCTGTTGTCACTTCATCCAAGGATAAAACTGACCTGCTAGCATCCCATTTTTCTTCCAACTGATGTATTAATGATCTTGGTAAAACACCTCTCACCATTTCCAACACGGTCCATTCAATGCCTCCTGTGGTCTTCCGTCAAAAGGATGTCAGAAGGATTTTGACGAATCTTGATGCTAAGAAAGCTCCAGGTCCCGATGGTATTTCTCCACTGGTTCTCAAAACCTGTGGTCCTGAACTTACTCCTATTCTTTGCCGCCTTTTTTCTCTTTCTTATTGCAAAGGTGTTTTTCCTTCTGCTTGGAAATTTGCTCATATCCAGTCAGTTCCTAAAAAGGCGACAAATCCCTCCCATCCAATTATCGTCCCATTGCAATTACTTCTACTCTTTCTAAAGTAATGGAGAAATCAATTAACCGCCAACTCTTAAACTTCCTAGAACCCTTCCGTCTGATCAACGATCGCCACTATGGATTCCGTTAGGGTCGATCCACTGGTGATATTCTGCCTTATGTTACCCATTTATGGACTAATTCAATGGAAAGGTTCAGTGAAACACAAGTTCCTCTTGACATCTCAAAGGCTTTCGATCGTGTTTGGCATAAAGGTCTTATAAACAAGCTTCCATCTTATGGTTTGCCAACTGTTTTTGGTAACTGGTTATCCAGTTTTCTCTCTGATCGCTCACTGAGGGTGATGGTAGATGGCTCTCTGTCTTCTAACTTCTCCACTAATGCCGGTGTCCCCCCCAAGGTTCAGTTCTTTCTCCCACTCTTTCCTCTTGTATATTAATGACTTTCTTCCATTGACTGGAAATCCTATCCATAGTTTTGCTGATGATAGCACATTGCATTCCACTTTCTATTTTGAGAAAACGTGTCCTGCTCAATCAGCTTCAACTTCTCGAAAATCTGCTACCAATTCTGCAAATGCCGATCTATAGGTAATTCTCCAGTGGGGCAAAGATAACTTAGTTGATTTCAACCCTTCTAAAAATCAGTCTTGTCTTATATCTCACAAAAATGATTCTTCTGCTCCTATGCTTATCTTTAGTGACACTCCGATTTCTAGGCAAAATGATATATCTCTTTTGGGGATTACCCTGACTTCTAATCTCTCTTGGCACAAGCACATTACAAATATTGCTTCCTCTGCATCTAAAAAACTTGGTTTTCTCTTTCGCTCTCGGCGTTACTTTTCTTCCAAACAGCTGCTCACTCTGTATAAATCGCAAATCCGCCCTGCCATGGAATATTGTTCCCACATCTGGGGTTGTACCCCCAAAACCTTTCTCAGGCTTCTTGATTCCATTCAGAAGACAGCAGTTAGGTTAAGTAATGATTCATCTCTAACAGAGTCTCCACTCGCTGTCTCATAGACGTACTGTTTCTGCTGCATGCCTCTTTTACAGATACTTACATGGGCGCTGTTCTTCTGAATTGGCTTCTATAATTACCGCCCTCTCTTTCAAAACGGTCCAAACACGTGCCGCCACCAGCTAACATCCATTTACTGTCCAACTTGAAACTCACAGAACCAACTTTTTATCTTCCTCGTTTATTCATTGAACTGCCGTTTTCTGGAACAACCTTCCTTCATACGTATTTCCTGAAAATGACAGTCTACTGAAGTTCAAGTCCAATGTCAACAAATATCTTCTTTCGTCTTCTCAGTCTAAAACCCAAGCACGGTACTAAGTACTATAAGAACTATTCTTACATATATATATATATATATATATATAACAAATTTATAATTTACCACATTTTGAAAAACATCTAATGTTTTTAACAGACAATCACTCAGCCGATTTGCTTGCACTGTGTACTTTTCAAAAGGGAGAGATTAGCTTAGCAGCAGGAGGGACGCTGACCGGACTGTGATACAATGGGTAGGCCAGTTTGACGCAGTTCGTGTGTACAGAAAAAGGGCTGTGGCCAACGTACGGGAGCAGGGGACAAAAGAACGCCCGCACCCTAGAACGGTTTCGGACTCCATCAGAAAAGGAAGACTCCAGATCAGAGAGCACACTGTGTTCGAGTGGTAAACAAAGTAGAAACAGGCCGACACGGGAAGCACTCAATAATTTCACGGATGGTGTCTCGAAAGGAAGCGTGATGGAAGAGGTAAATAGAAATGGTCATCCCAAGGATTGTTCTGGAGATTGCTTAGCGCCCGGATGTTCTCGACACAAAGGGAGCTCGACCTACCAGACGCCGGTCGGGACGACGTGGAAAAAATGAGCGAATGAAATTAAAGATGAAGAAGGAGACATAACGAATGATTGGAGGAAAAATAAGGGAGTGGATGGAAACAAAAAGGTGGTGCAGGAAGCGGACGCGAGTCCCAAGAGCTAGAGCCCGAAAGTCAGAGTCCCGAAATCTGAAAGGAAAGGATCCGGAGGAAAATTCCGGGGTGAGGCGTGAGAGTGGCAGAAAGATATTTTTGGGAGTGCGGGAAACGCATATAGAAAGTTCCGTAAAATGATAGTATAGTGTGAAAAATAATAGCAAAAGGCGAAATGGTTAGAGTAAGGAAGGTCGTTCGAGTTATCCACGGAGGGCTGGAAGCAACAGTCCTGGAGAAAGATCCTGTGCGCGGTAGGAACGTCTGAGATCGAGCCGGGAGCACACTTAGCGAGTCTGCGGTGGCCAATCCCAGAGAGGAAATAGCGGAAGAAACAAAGGAAAAAAAAACTCATCGAGGTGGTAGAAAAGGAAAGCAAGTAAGTTTATATAGAATATTTATTAACAGAAACGGTGTTATAATGAAATAAACGAAAGAAAAAGTAATGGACAGGACAGTCAGTAAAGAACTGAAACCAGATGAACACTATATCGTAAGTGATAGAAAGTAGAGTCAATAACTAGGGAGAAAGAGAGAAAGAAAGTGTGTGAGTGTTACTCATCTGTGATTAGAAGTATCTGAAAAATAAGGAAAGTTGAACCTGAAAAGGGTCAAGTTTATGGAATGTATAACTAGTAATAATATTTATTCTGTAAAAATTCAGTAGGACATTCCTCTCTAGAGTATATAGGATGAAGGTGAAACTTAATGGAATTACCCCTTATATATTATGTGCATATGCATAACCTCAAATAATTGTATTGGTTAGGCTATTAGCATTCTATATAGCAGATGTGGAAGTTACAAATTATTGTTAGAAGAACAAAGATGGGTGTAGACATCATAACATGTATAATAATTAGTTGATTGTAGGAAATTCGATATTATGAATTATATAATGTGTGTAAATATCTTGTATAGATAAGTAAATAAATCTAGTTTGTTTTATCATGAGCTTTATGTGTGATATTGACACAAAACATTAACTATAAGTCACGGGAACTATTCAGAGACGGGGAGATAACAACAATAAGAGAAAATTAGCATTTCCTCCAACTTGAATCTTTTGATACAACTTGATGACAAAGGAGTGAGTAAGAAGGGGCGCTGATTAACTGCGCAGTGGATAGCTTGTGGGTCTTGGAAGGGAGGAGAGGAAACCCCCCTTTGCTACAAGAAAAGTTAGAAAAATAAATTTCTTAAGCATCGGCCTAATGAGGGTTCCAAGGAGGGATAGAGATTTGTAAAGAAAATAAATCCTAGAGCTTGAAATAAAACTGACGTTCCCACAATTGGCGAGCCAGTTTGTTATTTTTATATAAAGCTAATTACATTATCATTTGCCCCCCCCCTCCCCCACACACACACAGTACTATAGATTCTAATACCTCTCGTGTTTGGGGTTTACATAAAAAAAAGAAAGAAAGCAAACATATGAGCTCATGCAGCATCAGCCAAAAAAAAAAAAAAATTACACAACAATTCCCGTCTAAATGTTTGTCCAGTTCCTCCTTAAATTTATTTAACCTATCAACTTTCACAACGACAGATGGAAGTTTGTTCCAGCAATTAGCCACCCGCTGGCTAAAGACAAATTTCCGCACATCTATTGTACATCTGCCTTTCCTCAATTTGAATTTATGCCCCCTAGGTTCGAAATCTGAACAAGCGAAAAAATCCCATCCGAATTCAGCGTGCTCGACACATTCAAGGCCTTGTACGCCTCAATCAGATCACCTCCCAGGTGCCTAGTCTCCAGTCGCTGCAATTTGCAGAACTTAAGCCTCTGTTGGTAAGAGGATCCATTCATTCCCCTCACCAATCTTGTTGCCCTTCTCTGTACACGCTCAAGCAAATCTACACCCTTCCTAAAATGAGACCTCCAGACCTGTACGCAGCACTCAAGGCGTGGCCTAACCATTGCCTTATACAGAGGGACAATCACCTCCTTTTCCCTGCTACCAAAATTTCTGTATATCATTGACAAAACCCCATGACCTGCCCTGGCAGTCTGTCTGCATTGCTCAGAAAACTTCATATCTGACTTGTTACTCCCAGGTTTTTTTCATTTTCTACCACCTTAAGTGTAGTACCACACAGTTGGTACGTTCCTCTGGGGTTACTTCTACCCATATGCAATACTTTGCATTTGTCAATGTTAAACTTCAGTTGCCACTTCTCAGCCCATCTTCCCAAATTTTCTAGATCCTGTTGTAGTAGCACACTGCCATTACTGTCATTAACAACCCTGCCAACCTTTGTATCATCTGCAAACTTCGACACTAAGCCTGATATACCTTCATTAATATCATTGATAAATATACTAAACAACAGTGGACCCATCACCGAACCCTGTGGGACTCCACTAATAACATTAGTCCACGAAGAGCAGCGCCCATTGGTTACCACCCTCGGTCTTCTCCCACGCAACCATCCTTTTATCCATTCTACCAGCTTAGCCTTAATACCATTCTGCTCCAATTTGTACAGTAGTCTTCCGTGCTCAACAGTGTAAAAAGCTTTCCTGAAATCCAAATATATGGTATCAAAATTACTTTTTGCATCCAGTTCCTTTGTAACCACATCATAATATCCTATCAAATTTGTCAGACAAGACTTTCCCTTAACAAACCCATGCTGTGTCTGAATTATTGCTGCAGTTTTCTCTAGATGATCCTGAAATGCATCTTTAGCCAGTGCCTCCATTAATTTACCCGGAACAGAAGTTAAACTAACTGGTCTGTAATTACTCGTGTCACCCTTCGATCCCCCTTTGCGAATTGGGGATACATTTGTATATCTCCAGTCCGTGGGGACTTCCCCTGAGTTCAAGGATGCTATCATAATTATGGCTAAGGGTTAGCTTACTTCCTTTGCCGCCTCCTTTAATATAACTGGATAGATCCCATCCATCCCAGGTGCCTTTCTTAAGTTTAACTTCAACAATTTCTCCTCCACTTTGCCATCAGTTATTACAAAATCATTAAGCACCCTGCTACAATTTGATAAACATCTGGCATTTTCAATCCTTAATAACTCATGTGTGAATGTAGATGCAAAATACTCATTTAGATTGTTTGCTATCAGAGAAGGATCATCAACAGTCGAACCATCGATATCAAGTGAACCAATCAGATTCATCCCCTTCCGTTTAGAGTTTATATAAGTAAATAAATCCTTGCTGTTTTTCTTACCAGCCTTTGCCAAAGATTTCTCGTAATCTGCCTTCGCCTGCCTAACCTCCTTTGTGATTTGATTACAGTCTTGATTACAGCTTATATCTGCCATAGGCTCCTGTGTCGCCTTATTATTTATATGCATCACATGCATTTTCTTCTCTGCCACGAGTCTCATTAGTTCATTTGACAACCGTTTAGGCCTAAACCTTGAACAATATTTCTTAATAGGTACGAAACTTTTTGTAGCTTCCACGATTAATTCCTTGAATGCTTCCCACTTAGAAGAATTTGCTGTTGGTAACATCATCAGTTGATCCCACTGTACAGAATTTAAAAACTGTTTTAGACCACTGTACTCATCTTTACGGAAGCAAAAACTCTTTCCTTTCTCCCTAATGGTAATTATATCTTTAAATAAATCCCACATCAGTACACTGTGATTACTGCCACGTAGTGGTTCAAGAGTATTACCGTCTCTGGTTGCCTTTCGAATACACTGTTGCAGAAAACAATCATCCAGTAAATCCACAAAAGTCTTATTAGTGTGCGAGTGACCAATCCACAAGTTCCATATATTGTGAAATGAACTTGGAAGTGTTTGAGAGGTTTAGATCTTTTCTCAGATGAGTTTGCTCCACCTGTTTTACAATTTATGGTGTATTCAATGGTAAGAAAAAGTGGGTGGGGCATGCTGTATGAAGTAATGAAATTTTTGGATATGGCATATACATGGTAAGAATATACCCAGCTCCTTGACATAACGTGGCCTCGACAATGCTCCCAGCATATACACTGCTCGGGCTCCCTCCAGTATCTGGTAGAGTATAGGCAGCAAGATCCAGAAGCCTCCTAGAGAGTTAGTTAGTACACCGGACCAATAGTTTTGGTCCGGTGTACTAACTAGCGGCCGGCCTGCGAACACCGTTTTAGAGCTGTACCCTCGAAATGTAAGGAATATTGGATCTCGCCACGACGTTCATCATAACTTCAAAAGTCATCAATCATACTGCATTAACCCAAGCACGGTACTAAGTACTATAGGTTATAATACCTCTCGTGTTTGGGGTTCTCATAAAAAAAAAATGATGGAAGAAATAGGGAAGAGTTGACCGGAACTTAGCTCTAGAGACTAAACATGGGTTCCACCACTTCAAGCCTCCAATAAGTAAAGTGGTGGTATTGCACCGGTTGATGAGAGTCACATGGACTCATCAACCACCTTGTTTGCGGTATACAAAGGAAGAATTAGCCATAAATACACTCTTCCTGTTAAAAATAATAAATAAAGGGAATCTGGAGACCATAAAGCGAAGTTGCCGACGATTGAAAAGTGGCTGCAGTAGACTCCTCTCTGCCTAGACCTCGTTTAGCCGGAGGTAAAACTCAACCCCGATCACCCTCCCCCTGGATTCAAAACTGACCGTCATTCAGTGTTTGTAAGTTTTGTGTGTTTCGTGATAAACATGGCAAGAAATGAGAAACTGAGTGTTCAAAGAAAATAGAAGTGCTATTATAATGCCGTATAATAAAGAAAGTTATTCCGTGAGAAGTATTGGCAAAAAACTAAGTGTTTCGCTTAAAGAAGTACAACTACCATTCGACAACTCAAAGGAGACTGACAGTTTAAAGGTTGTCAAACGACTGCTCATAACAACAGAAGCATAAGACACAACCTGATTTCTAAACGCAATCGACGAGTTACTGCCCCCGAAATAAGAACTGAGTTCAGTAGGAACAGAATAAACTCCCGTGTCTACATTCACTGTAAAACACTTAAAATTTGTGAAGAAATCATGTGACTCCCCTTCGGCACCATCAGTTTCCGAACAGTTTCGATTTCATTTAGTTTTCTCAAAATACAGTAAATGTAGGGCATCAGAAATAAAAATATGGCAAAATGAGTAAATAAGTAGGACTAAATTAATGGCTACCAAAATAAAAAAAAAAAATTATGCAGTGGAAGAAAAGCTAAAGATTATCTAAAGAGTTAAGACTGGTGAAATAATATTCGTAGAATCCGAAGAAGATGGAGTAGGCCCCGGAAGAAAGAAAACCCAGATTTTGTTCAAACAGTGATATGGACCAATGCTTATACAAGTGATTTCAACAGAAGCGTAGTGAAGGAGTACCGATAAAAGGGGTAAATTTGAAGGCAAAGGCACTTAAATTTCATGAGCAACTTGAGATATGATTCACGACAACTACCTCGAAAAAGGAATTCAAAATTAGTTCCTCTGTATCATGGGAGATGACTAAAAAACAATATTCTTGGGCGAATAAAATCGGCTAAGTATTTTGTTTATTCTTGATTGTACACACAATACCAGCATGAAATGTAACGTACTGCGCATGTAACATTTCAGGCGCGTTCGATTTTTTATTTATTATTTTTATCCCTTTTCTGCGATTAACAGAAGTGAAAAGTAGATGTAGTTATCTCCTTTATTAATTACTACGATTATTTTATAGAACACCTAATAAAACCAATTCGTTTTTTTTTTTTTTTTTACTCTTGTATCAATTCGTTTTTTACAGAAAAAAACAATTCGTTTTTTTTTCACTCTTCACAATCGACACCACGTTCACGAGTGTTTCCTAAAAATAGACGCGAAGTGTGCACGGACTGTCTGAAGCTAACAATACTAATAATCAAATAATCAAATTTATTTATTGCATACAAATTATACAGAAAAAAATTGCTAGATTCAGCTAATTTTAATGAAATTTGGAATGACTCGACAAATATTTTTAAAAAGCCCGAATATATAAAATTTCACGAATCCGTAAACTGGAAAACCTCTGTTACATGCGAACGGACTGACAGACATACAGACCAAAGAATGCAATAGGCGCATGTGCGTATATAAATAAGAACGCTCTTCTTGAAAATATCTGCAACGCACGATAGGAAAAATTTCATTTCGGTTACTGGAGCCACATTTGTAAATAATACTGGAACTAGAGACATAATTTCTAATGACAGTGGAAGAGTTGCAGATTGTCAGAAAGTTTTGGGTCGGCCAACAAGTGTAAATCACTGGGCAAGTTGCTTCCAGGGGTCGTCAGTTGATAGTGTGGAAAAATTCAAAGGTCACCTGAGATCAGCTGACCTGTGAATTTTCTTACGTGAAGATTGGACATATAAGAATAAGTTTTGTTCATTATTAGTTTTTTTTTTTTTTTTTTTTTTTTTATTGTTTAAGCGGAGCCCAGAGCCTCCTTTCACCATATCTTTTCTCTCCAAGTCCTTTTACATCGCACCTTGTACAACTTTATTCTCTGTTTTTCAAACGAAACTTACTTTCTTCCTCAATTATTGTATCTGTCTCCTGCATATTATTGTCAGAATTTAGCAAACAAAGAGGAACATCAGTTTGCTTGCTTTATATGCCTCTATCCTAGAAAAGGGAAAAGTTAAAGAGCCAGCGAGACACAGGAAAACCTTTACTGTGTTATTTAAAACTAATCAAGACGACATTAAAACTAGTGCGAAGTACAAGAACGTTGAAAAAGGAGATAAGAGAAGGGATGAAATATATGTTTGAAAGTGGAAGTTTCGAATCTACAAGAAATTTATAAAGAAAAACTGATTCACCATATATGGGAAAGGAATTTGCAAGAAAAGGGATTGAGTTTTGATGACATGA
This sequence comes from Mastigoproctus giganteus, assembly GCF_048544385.1. Taxonomy (NCBI): domain Eukaryota; kingdom Metazoa; phylum Arthropoda; class Arachnida; order Uropygi; family Thelyphonidae; genus Mastigoproctus; species Mastigoproctus giganteus. The sequence continues at coordinate 233,570,890 of NC_143583.1, read as the reverse complement.
AAACTAGCATAGTAGTACCGTCCTTTTAATGTCTACCGTATTAACTAAAGAAGATAATATCTGAATTTTAAAGGTTCCTAAAATTATAAGGGGTAAATACTTGTAAATAAAGGGGGAGACTACGTACATTGGTCATCGTTCAGGATGAAGGACATTATCCTTGTTCAGAAATGCTATACGTGCTAATGCTATACAATAGTGCTATAAGCTTATGGGCATACAGCTTATTATTGCAAAGGGTGGCCACGGTGACCACGTGATCACAGTGAGGAAGACGGTCGTGTCTTTAAAGATTGTCAGAAAAAGGATGAGAGTGCACGTATAAATGGTAAGAGACGAGGAAACCACACTGCGGGTAATGTGGTGCAAGAGGAGGTTACCCGCGTTTGAAATGCGGTAACCTTCTCCTGCATATAATAATAATAATAAGACTCTTTGTTAAAATAAATTTTATACAGTAGTGATTCCTTACACAAAAAGCCGGAGAAATCTTACAATTCGTTGTTTATACAAGTGATTTTGTTTTATAAAAGAAAAAAAAAATAAAATAAAATAATAATAATAATAACTAAACAATAATTAATAGATAAAAGCAAGGACGATAATCAAAATGTAAAAATGAAGTACTGTAGTAATTACAGCGAAAAAGGACTACAAGTTGAGCAGAACATGAAATGACACCGGCTAACTAAGATCGGCACTTACATAAATGTCCTTTACAAACAGCAAGATAGGACAAGATGCCATCGCGATATGCCTTGTATATAGTCCACAGGTTTCCTGAGGCTAGTCGATGTTGAACGAGTTGAAAGTGTCCAGAGTCACATTTGGGAAGTGTCTCTTGAAATTCTGTAACCGCTGGAGCCTTGAGCACAAGGAGGGGGTACTACGGAGATGTCTGCCTGGCAAACGCCAACCAACCGTGTTCCAGATGTTGATGTGATCCTGCTTAGCTGAGCACAGATGAAGGAATGACTTTATTTTTAGCACATGGGCTCTGTGGACTATGGGCGTATATTGCAGGTTGCATCAGAGAGTAGATTTAGATGTTGTGTAGATCTGGTGCGACCACAAGTTGGCCCACTTCAGCACCCAAAATTCGAGGCCCCATAGTTTCCTGAGGCTAGTGGGTGGTGCCGCCGACCAAACTTCCACGGTACACTGCAGAAGTAAGTTGCAAGGTATTTCTTGGTTATTTTCTTATTGTGCGTTTTACACAGATCACTTTTCATTCCCCAGAACGCTCTCAGGGGCTTTGGAATACTGAGCTTGGATTTGTTTTTTATAGGTGAGGTTGGCATCAAGGATTACTCGTAGGAATTTGACACTGTCTATGGGAGAGTCAGAACATTTCCTGCCAATACCGGAAGTAGAGAAGATGCAGTATCAGTAGAAGTCATCCGACTTGGCGTAAAGATGGGATAGTTTGACTTCTCTGGATTGACTGACAGGCCAAAAAAATTAGCATACTTACAGAATGTATTTAGGCAGCTGCTTACAGATTCAGAGGAGGTTTGTCTTTCTTGTGAATCACCAACATGGCGTTTGCATGGCAAGTAGCATACAATATCATCAGCATACGATAGGCAAGCTGGAATTTGATCCATTAGGGGAACGAATATTGCTGCAAATAGCAAGGCTGAGAGAGAACCATCTTGTGGGATCCCTACTTCGACGCTTTTAGTGACTGTAATGCCATAGCCTTTGAAGTGAAGCATTCTCTTAGACAACAAATTATTTAGGATCTCGAGCATATTTCCGGATATCCCGTAGAATCTCTCAAGTAAGGCAAGAAGGGGTGTTATTTGGACCGAGTCGAAAACAGATTTCATGTCCAGAAAAATTGTGTCATTCCAGGCGTGAAGTATTTTCTGTGATAATGACTGTAGGCAGGTAACAGTAGATCTATTAGGCATGGCATAATGGGTATGTTCTGGCTTATGCGCAAAGATTGCGAGTGCTACATCATTATAGATGCACTTCTCGAAGCATTTCATGAAGGGAGAGGCAATTGATATTGGCCTGAAGTCAGCCGGTGTTTTCTCATGGGGCTTCTTCGTAACTGCCACTACGACAACCAGCTTGAAGGCACCTGTGCAAATTTGAGTACTTTGTTGTAGAGTTGAGTGAGCTCTTTGCTGATGAAATTAGAAGCGATTTTTAGACTAAAAAGAGGTGTTGCGTCAATTCCTATGGTGGACTTGTCAGGTAGTGAATTTATTATTTTTATTAGCTGTTCTTCGGAAATTTCTGTATTACTAGAAGGTGAAGAAACGTTAAACGCTTTGTTCCAAGGATATGCTTCGGACACACGGTGATCTCGCTTAAAACGCAGCACATGCTCACACCATTCCTGGACATCTAAAGATAGAGGGGTGCACGTATGACTTGTGGACCACACACGTTTTCCCCTGGATAGCCGACCGTTCATGAAATTGTCAATAGCAAATTGTTTACTCTTCTGGAAATCCATCCTTGCTTTGGAAAATTTGGCGTATGACTCTCGTGAAGGCGACTTCTTGTAAGAGGCATGGGCTTCCTGTTTTTTCATAAAGGCCTTAGTCAGGAGGTCATTCCACCATGGCTTTGAGGTGGGGACTAAGGATGTAAGTTTTGGACATTTCAGACCTTGCAATGAATTCCATCCATCTCGAAAGCCAGTAGACAGCCTCATTTATGTTAAGTTCAGCCAGTATGTTCCATGGGTAAAGTTGGAAAAGGGTAGTAACTTTTCCGATGTTGATTTATTTTGGATTGTATACTCTCCTGACAGTGTTTGTAGTTTATACTTGTGCACGTTCATCCTTAGGTGCCTGCAGAGATATCATCGCAGCAATCGGAACATGATTGGACGGGAGGAAGTTCTCAGTTATGGTCGGGGTTTCCTTTACTAAACAGTTTAAGAAGATGCGCTGCAGGTTGGCATCGCCATTGTAAGGGAGGAACATGAATAAGACCAATGCCCATTTCCGACATGTTCAATGGCAGTGTATCTAGGAGCTGCTTTGTGACTGGCAGTGGAAGGTTAAAGTCTCCGAGGATGATGAGCTTTTTTCGATGATTGATTGTGGATGACAGCCATGCTGTCAGATTAAGGACAAAATCCTCAGAAACCGGTGGAGGGAAATAAACGGCACACACAGAGATCGACGAACCAGCAATTTGGTAGATTCCAAGAACAGCTTCTATGTCACCTCCTGGATAAGTGGATGCCTTAATCAGGGGGAGTAAACTCCTTTGACAGATTAATTTCATTATTTTACCGTTGTAACCACACCATCCTTTCTTGCTTATTTGTAATCCGTTTATGCAGGAGTATTTTAATATGTATGTATGTATCCTATAACGTTAAGCCCCTAGCGTCTCGTTGTGAAGCGTTGTAATACGTATTTAGAACAATAAAGATTTATTTTAAGCGATTACATTTTAGTCAGCTGGTGACTAAAACCGCTGAATCCGATGGGTGCTAATCACTGTTGATTGCACAAGGCACTATTTCGAATAGTTGGTGTGGGATGTTAAAATCACCAACAGCAGTTCTAGTTGCATTGCAATGAATAAGGTTCGATGTCCAATTTGTAGCGTCAGAAACAGAAAGGCTGGAATACAGTGGTCAAAATTATTAGGGAATCGCTGTATGTACAAACAACGCTTGTGTAAATATGATATACGCAACTCGTGATGTTTTTTATTTATTTATTTACATCAAATAGAAGTAGCGTACGCTCCTTACCGGAAACGGCAGGATATGTCAGGGTAGGAGCATGTCAGAACACAAGTAACTTGAGAGGGGCGAGCCCTCTCTATAATTAGGGAATGAAATACATTTACGATAATATTTATGAAATACATTTACGAAATGAAATACATTTATCGCTATCGTAAATGTATGAAATACATTTACGATAGCGATAATGATATTTAGTAATGGCAGTAATGTTGTGCAGTAGTTTTTAAAAATAATAAATTAATGAATAGAATGAAAAATAGAAAGGTTGGTTAAAAACATAACATGAGTGCATAGTATCTTCAGCAATGCCGGATAGTGGCAGTTCTTTAAACATCACTTGTGTAGAGGTTGAAGCATAAAGAACAGAGTTGAAGTACGTGTAGTTAGTCTAAGTTGAGCCATCCTAGACTAACGACGATCTATCATGTCCATATCCTATCTTCATCATTCTGGCCAATGATAAAGATAGACTATGGACATTTATTTATTTATATCCACATTTCTCACACACAGACCCTAAATAAAGGTGAGAACGCTATGAGTTACAGAAAATACAAAACAGTAATAATTAGATAGTATGAATTAGAGCTGTAATACTCAAAATGTTCTACGTTGATAATAATATTAGTATAATAATAAGAGAGTTTACCTCAATATAGGCAGGAGGGTATCATACGGAAGTGTTCTACGTACTATATTGAGGTAAAATCCTCTTATTATTTTACTAATAAAACAGTAATAATCAATACAAAACTAGAATTAATATATATACAATATGTATATTAAGAAAACAGATTAAGGAGCAAATTCTTATAGATAGATGGATTAAGAGTAAAATCAATATTGTAGTTATTCATTTCCTGAAGGAAACGAAACAGAGGACTGTTAAGTAAGTGATGAGTACGAGGAACAGGGAGTGAGAAATTAATTTTATAACGAGAATTCAAACGGGGTATAGCGAAAGGTACTTGTTCTAGAAGAGATGGAGAATGGATAACAGAGTTTGCGATATTGTAGACAAAGTGATCCATGCAGTTTTCGCTTAGAGTGAAGAGTAATGATTCTGAAGCGACCACAAAGAGCTCCATGATTTCGAAGGTGAAAGGCAATGGGATTTCGATAGCGTAAGAATTTAATGAATTTAATTTCAATTCTCTCAAGTCTGTGATTCCTGTTGTGGGACCAGATAACATCACAATAATCAAAAATGGGAAGTATAAGCTGCTTGTATAGAAGAATTATAACTTTGTCACTCTTGAAAACAGAAAAAGAACGCTTGATTAATCCAAGAAGTTTAGAAGGGTGAGATATCACGTGATCAACGTGGGAAGAGGAATGAACGTCAGATCGAAATAGGACACCTAAACCCTTGAACGAATCAGTACATGCAGTTAGAGTTTCCAATAAAATAATCAGTAAGGATGGAGGGTCTAACTACACGATTCGAGCGAAAGCGACATAATTTACATTTTAATGAGTTTAGAAACAAGTTATTTTTATTGAGTCAGAGTGAGCGGGAATCAAGACAGAACTGGAGTTCATCGCTGTCAGTTGAAGAACAAATAATTTTGTAAAGTTTAATATCATATGCATAGAATTTCCACTCAACATTAACTGACTGAAATAAGGTTGACAGATCATTAGTATAAACAATAAAGAAGAGCGGACCCAATGGTGAGCAAAAGAGTAAACGGAGTTGAAGTACCATCAAATATTATAGATAGTTTACGATTTCTAAGCAATGAATCAAGAAAATCTAGTAAAGAGGACGTAGACCATAAGATGACAGCTTGAACAGCAAAAGATCGATGTGGGCAGAGTCAAATCCATGTGAAATATCAAGGAAATGCGAATCAATTTGATTTCCTTTGTTCAATTTAGTTTGTAGGAAATGAGAAAACAAGGCAAGATTTGAAACAGTTAATTTCCTGGGAAGAAAAGCATATTGATGATTATTGATAAAAGGCGTGATAGAGAATTATCATGCCTTTATGATAGAGAATTATCATGATAGAGAATTATCCGATAGGTTTGTATACACATCCGTTCACAATCGACGTGGAGCCGGTTAAAAGAATCGAGCAAATTGTGTGGGAATAGTTTCTGGAAGGGTCTTCAGAGACATTATAGCTAGGAAAGATCTATGTGTAGTGAATGATCAGTGAGTATTTCCACAGTGGACGGAACCTCCATCCTATGTGACAAGCTTCGCTAGAGTGAAGATGTTGGTCTTTGTGAGTAGAATTTACCAATGGGGGGGGGGGATGATACATGATATGGAAGTATAGGAATATTTTTATGGAATGGTAAACGGCCTGCCTTGGCAGTGGTTTAGGTAAGGGAGGGTCCGATATTTTACCTCTAGGAGGTATTTAAGTTGTGGAGGGGGGGGGGAATCCCATATCACAGAATCTTATGGCTATTGGGTAATCACATGGCTTATATATGGGAATCATACAGAAGGATGGAAGATTCTCACATGTTTCTCTTGGCTCTCCCTAAAGCGAGCGTTCCTCATTGCAAAAACAAGATGCAATACAAAGGTCGGTGGGTAATACCAAACTATCCCTAAGTCGACCTGCTGTTAGTCTGTGTCTCAGAAGTTATTTTCTAGGGTTGTTGACCTTCAAATTTCTTTGCAATGGTGATTTGCATTGTTATTGTCATGGACAATATCCTTGCGGTGGATCAGCTCTGTTTGCAGATGACGTTGTCCTCTGGGCAAACAAGGAGGACGAATTTCAAGAGAACTTAACATATTGGGAAAGTGTAGTCAGTGAGTATGGTCTCAAGATAAGTCATAAGATCCTAAAGATCAAAGGAAATTGGGGAATGAAATTTTGGAAGTGGTGAACAATTTTAAGTACCTAGAGAGTATAAAAATGATGCACTTGCACTAACTTACACGTCGGTACATAGGGAGTGTATTAACAAAGGTTGGCAGCCTATGGAAATATGGAAATAACAAGGAAAATAGCAGGTACTCAGAGTTTCTTCTGTAATGTTAACAGCTGAATTATGGGCTAGGGAAGTTCCAAGTAAGTGTAAAAAGCTGATAAATAGGGCATATTTTGACCTATGCTGCTGAGATATGGAGGATAAATAAAAAAAGATACCAGCAATGGAAATTAAGGTGTTAAGGCAAAATTAGAAATATTGACATTATAATGAACTTGGGAAAATAAAGTTTGAGGGAGAAGATGACTGCATCACGTTTGAGGTGGTTTGGACGCATGAAGAGAATGAACTCGAACAGAATACCAAGAAGAATGTCACAAATATTTTCTGAGATGAAAATGGACAAGAAGACGCCGAGAGGAAGACCCCGGAAAATATGGAGAGATCAGATTAGGGAGAATCTGGAAACGAAGGGAAATGAGTGGGAGACAATGATAGAAGATAAGATTTGGGAACATAGAAAAAGATTGAAGGCTTTGATTCACCTGACCCAACCGTAGGTTCGAACAGCGAGGAAGACAGAGAGGGTGATTTTCATTACCTTTTCCTGGTTTAGAACCAATCCAATAGTTTCGAGAAATTTGATAAAAAAAGTTTCGTTTTTCAGAGCGATATATGTCCGGTGTTCATCCTTAGGGAATTTGGGAACGCACACCCTAAGCTTCCCAGGGACGCATCCTCGTAGCATCTTGCAGCATTTTACCATAAGCATGGTGCCCCACCCTTGGGGATCGTTTTTATTCTAAGGCATTTACATACAAACTTTTTAAGTACCACAACTTGACCAGCGATTATGCTATGTTATATGGGTTGGGTTCAGGGCAGTGCAAATGGGAGCGTACTGGAAAATAAATACTCTGGTGAAAATCAGGAATTTTTGGATACCACAACGAGTATGTTAGGCTTCCATTTTAGCACAGCAGGATTTTGCAATATGACAGTTATACAACTATACATAAGATTGCATGTAATTGGAAAGAAAATCCCTGAGAAAATGAATGAGATACTGAGAAAGTGTAACAAACTTTTTTTTTTTTACATTAAAAACTATAGTAATAAATTAAAATACTTCTAATATATATATGAAATGCTCCAATAATAACTGGAATATTAATGCGCATCTGTACACAGTAATATTTCTGTAATAATGTATGCTAATTTCTGAAGCTAAAATCTGCAAAGACGTTATCTAGTAGATGAATGAGCAATTTCTTTTATATAATTTAACGAATCTCATCAGACAAATCTTTAAGCATTTGAAAAAGTGAATTTTTCTTTTAAGATTTTCAAATGCCTCAAACCGTGTGATTCAATGAGATAAATCTAATCAAACTGTAAAAGCAATCGCTAATTCACTTATTACTGGAGATACTTGAGTAATGTTAATTTTTATGTATGAGTTTAAAGAAGTTTGCAGAAAATTGAGGACACCCTCGATATATACTGGTCCATTCCAGAACTCAGCTGCAGGGGGTTCGAGGAGATTTGGCTGATCAATTGACAGAGACGGTCCTTCCCAGGTATAGGTTAGTTAGAAATTTAAGTTAGAAAATCATGTGTTCTCTTAGCTCTTCTCTTCACCGCTTGTATAATTATTGTCCACTCCCATACTATGTGGGAAATTCTTAAGTTCGAATCCCTTCAATGTCGCGAAGAATTTTTATCGATCTATTTTCACAATGTGGCCGAGTTAGTTGGGCTCAGGCGCAATATCGCCTAAGTTGCTGATCTGCTTAAAACCCAACAACAACAGAGTATCCCGCGACCGCTCCTCCCCACATTGATAAGAAATTCCAGGTTTGGTGAACTCATTGATCCAACGTTCGATTTAATCACTTTCAGAATACTGTCTTTTTTTTATGTCGACAAGTTTGATTTTTGCATCCATAACAAATATTTTTTTCTTCGCAAGCTTGTAATATAGGTTGGTTTCATTAAAATTAAGTTAGTCTAACCTCCTCTCATACGGAGTTTAAATTATACATTTTTGGAACTAGCCTTAAAGTCCTGAAGTTAAAGAGGACCTGCTGCAGGTCAGCCTAATGCATTTTCAATGAAAATGCATTTCTTTCGAACATTATGTTGATCTCTTTTTAAATAAAATTGTACTCTGTAGTTGTTGTTGCGCAAAGGCAATATACTCGTAGGAAAGTATGCAATTTGCAGTTGTTAAATAAATTTTTTAAAATAAAAGCTAAATTATAAATAGTAATCTTTCATGTGTGTGTGTGTGTGTGTGTGTGTGTGGTCCCTGCTTTCAAACCCTTCAGTGAGTGCCGTGTAGGTCATCATCATCATCATCCATTTTCAATCCACTGCAGGATGAAGGCCTGTCCAGCAACTTTCCAGTTCCTTCTGTTTTGTGCAATGGCCATCCATTTACTACCGACAAATTCAGGAATTTCATCTGTCCATCTCGGTCGTTTCTTCTAGCTCCTCTTGGGTACCATTCTGTTATTCTCTTAGTCCATCTGTCATCATGTCTTCGAGCTATGTGTCCTGCCCAAGACCATTCTAGTTCTTTAGTTTTGACAAGAATGTCCTTTAATTGAGTTTGCTGCCTAATCCACGTGTTTCTCTTATCCAACAGTTTGATTTACAATATAATTCGTTTCATTCTTCGCTGTTTAGTTCTCAGCTTCACTTCATAGTATGAGCCAAACTACCACTCGACAGCATAAGGTAGGGATGTATAATAAAAAATAATAATAATAAGAGAGGGATATGAGGTTTACCACTGAAACCGGCAAACGGGAAATAACCTTGATCACTGAACCATAACCGGATCAGTGATCAAGGTTATTGTGTTATCTTAAAATGCGAATACTGTACCTTAGACCAGTGTATCAAGCTACGGGTCGCGACCCATAAGTTGGCCGTGAAATAAATTTAGTGGATCTCAACCAGCAGCGCATACGTATATACATTATTTTAATAATAATAATAAAAGGTTGTAGTGATAAAAAGGAACGTCTAAAAAAGAACGAAAAAATAATATATTACTAGGAGACTGCGCTCGCTTCATTTGATAAAATAAAACACTTACAGAATCTTTCGACACTGTGTGTGTCATTTTCTTTTGCTATGAATGCATAAATACGTTACATATGGAAATCAACAATGGTACCTCATAATCATATTAGATAACATAGCGCGTGACAACGCTTAAACAGAAGCTTGTTTTGCCACAGTAAAACAAACTTATGTTACGTATTTCCTAATTCATTTCACAAATATACGTAGTCTCAGTTCTAATCTCAAAGATGTCCATTTCCACTTGCAGTCTGCCAAACCCATGTACTTTTTCTGACAAAATCTCAGTTATCGGTTGATTCAACTACTGCTCATCTCAGATGCACAAATTATTCGCCGTATGATTCCTTTCGCCTCAAAGGTGGTACTTGTGCATATGTCCGTTCTGATATTCCCTGTCAGAGACTTGACAATTTGGAATCTCCTCTCTTTGATCTTCTCTGGCTTAAAATCTCTAACAGTGAGGTAATTTTCCTTGGTAATTCTAATGTTCACAACTCCAGCTGGCTTCCATTTTCTAGTCACACCGACCCAGCTGGTCGAGATGCTGATGCTTTTGCAATTACTAATGTCCTTGCACAGATTGTTCATTTACCTACAAGACTACCGGATAATCCTAATCATACAGCCAATACGCTTAATCGTTTTCTCACAAACAACCGTTCTAAGTACACAGTCGAAGTGAGAGGTCCTTTAGGCACTTCAGATCACAACTTGGTGATTGTCTCTTCTCCAATAGAACCTTTATCTCATGGCTATTCCCAACCTCGTGCTGTTTGGCATTACAAAATGCAAAATGGGATGACCTGCGAGACTTCTTTTCTTATTTTCCCTCGTCGGATTACTGTTTCAAAAGTTCTGATGTCAACGTTTGCTCAGATCGTGTCAGTGAAATTATTCTTGCAGGAATGGAATCCTTTATACCACACTCCACTTTAAAATCTCGTCCTCTATTTAAACCTTGGTTTTCCAATAAATGTGCTAAGGCTGTTCAAGAGAAGAATGTTGCATATCATTATTGGCTCGTTTCTAATTCTTCAGTTTCATTTACTGCATACACCAAAGCTAGCAACAATTGTAAAGCAGTTATTAATCAGTCCAAACTAGAGTTTGAACAGGCTAAGAGTAGAAAACTTGCTTCTTTCTCTATGGTAGCCGAGCATTCCGGTCTCTTGCCAAAGTTATTGGCCGCAACTTTTGCTCATCTCTGCTCCCACCCTTGTCCAAACCAGATGGTTCTGTGGTCACTTCAGCCAAGGATAAAGCTGACCTGCTAGCATCCCATTTTTCTTCCAACTCATGTATTAATGATCTTGGTAAAACACCTTCCACCATTCCCAACACTCTCCATTCAATGTCCCGTGTGGTCTTCCGTCAAAAGAATGTCAGAAGGATTTTGAAGAATCTTGATGCTAAGAAAGCTACAGGTCCTGATGGTATTTCTCCACTTGTTCTCAAAACCTGTGCTCCTGAACTTACTCCTATTCTGAGGAATTTATTATAGTTACACACAGAGCGTACAAATAAAGAAGAAATATATGAGCTTTCGGCTATATGGTAGCCTTCATCAGAATTAAAAATACATGAATGGCAGTTGGAATGAAGATGTGCACTGCCAGGTGCGTGAGACGCGAGGTTTAATTGTTTGTTGACGTCTGTGGCTGTGACGCATGATGACGTGGCCAGCGTTTGTCCAATGATAGAACTACTGACTCTGTGATCGGGTTGACTTGGCAACCACTGTTCCTGTTCAAGGATTTATCCGAAGATTTTATATTTAACGATTCCAACCAGGTACGCTTTAGGTAATGGTGGGATCTGTCTACCACCACGACATCGCGGTGTGGGTCGATGTCGTGGTGGGTTGTCCAGACATGTTCGGCGATAGCTGAGTGTTCTATATCCGCTAAACGGATCGCTCTTTTGTGCTCCGAGAGACGTTTCTCGAGTCGACGTCCAGTCTCTCCAAAGTAGCAGCTAGTGCAGTCACGGCAAGAGATGCGGTAGACCAAACCGCTCTGCAGAAGGGTGGGGACAGGTGTTTTCACGTTGGAAATGAAAGAACGCAGTTTCTTGCCTGGGAGTTGGATGCACTTTATTCCGTGCGTTCTCAGGATTCTACCGATCTGTTGTGACAGGTTGGGGTAGTATGGGATGAATGCCCTCGTGGATGGCTCGTCACTGTTGGTGTTGTAGCTGGTCGTCACGATGTCACGTGTCTGTAGATCACACCTGTCGAGGACGTCAATGGGGTAGCCACACCTCGTAAGGTCTACTTTGACCCTAGTGACCTCTTTGCGTCTTTCATCAGCGGAGCTGGAGTGTGTCCAGGCGCGAGTAAGCAAGGTTCGGGCAGTGGAGAGGAGGTGGCCTCGCGCGTGTGCTGACCGGAAGTTGGTAAACTGGCCAGCACACATGGGCTTACGATAAACTGTAGTCCTCAGGTATGTGCCTTCACGTCAGACAAGTGTATCTAGGTATGGTAAAGAGTTGTTCGACTCCAGCTCAATCGTGAATTTTATGAAGGGCGATAGTGAGTTGAGGTATGATAGAAGTCGCTGACCTGAGTCTCTAGGGATGACCACGAACACATCGTCAACATAGCGACACCAAAAGGCGATGTGATCTGGTGCGTGTGCAAACGCACGTCCCTCTAACTCCTCCATCACGATGTTTGCTGTGACTGAGCTGACAGGGGAACCCATGGCCGTGCCATGTATCTGCTGGTAGACTGAGTCATTAAATATGATCGCACCCCCTGTTAAGCACAGTCTGAGGGCGGCGGAAATGTCATCGGGTGTGAGACCAGTTCTTTCGTTGAGGGTTCTATCATTGTCCAAGAGTTGTTTTGCACAAGAAATGGCAAGTTCCACAGGGATGGAGGTAAAGAGCGATATGACGTCGAACGATGCCATAACTTGATCCTGCGAGATGGATACAGTGCGAATCCTCTTTATGAATTCAACACTGTTGGAGACGGTGTGGGTGGTCTTGCCAACTAGAGGAGAAAGAAGTCTCGAGACAAATTTAGACAGCTCGTAAGTCGGTGATCCACAGCAGGATACAATTGGTCTCAGTGGTGTGTCTTCTTTGTGCACTTTCGGTAGGCCGTAAAACCGTGGGATCTGACATCCGGAAGCACGGAGGTGATTACGGGTTGACTGTGTGATCTTCCCTTGTTTCAGCCAACTGTTGATGAGGATATTCACCTCTGATTCCCATCGTTCTAAAACTCTGTTGGGGTTGATGGTCAGGGGTTTGTATACGGTAGTATCTCGTAAAAGTAGTAGCGCTTTCGCCATGTAATCAGTGTGATCCATTACAACCGTACGGCGGCCTTTGTCTGCCGGTAGAATGACGATGGACGAATCCTGTTTCAATGCCTTGAGGGCAGAAAACTGTGTACGGTTGAGGTTAGAAGAGACGGGGCGAGCACGGTGTAGAACTGCTGCAGTCTTCAAGCGGATTGTGTTGGCTACATCTTCTGGGAGGCGTGATAAGCTGGCTTCCACACCTAAGGCGATGTCGGTGATCGGCGGGTGCTTAGGAAGAACGGCAAATGTCATGCCAAGAGTCAATAAGTTTATTTGGTCCGCAGATAACTGTTTGCTGCTTAGGTTCAATACGAAGTCCGTGGAATTAGTGAGAGGGGTATTACGTTGGCTGCGAAATTGACGGGATTCATTAATCAAATTACAAAACTTACGTTTCTGTCGGGCACAATAAAGATCTGATTCTCTGACGGCCTGGTGACATAAAGTGTTGACCACATCGGTGTAAACGGGATCGGGAATCAGAGTCTTAAGGTCGGCTAGTAGGGTTGCCTTGCTCGCTGAAGCACGTTGTATGTCATGATGGAGGCAGCCGATCCATATACGTAGGGTTTTCGTTATGTTCGTACTATTCTTGGCCAACCAGCATACGACATGGTCGTGAGACTACAGAAAGATTTTATCTTTATAGCCCGTAGTAGACAACACCTGAGGTTTGCGCATAGGTGCAAAGCTAACGAGATTATACCGAAAGGGTTTCGCTACAAACAACCGTTTTCTAATGAGCGCATGAGACGTGCCTGTCGGAACTTCGGCCTCAAAACCCTACGTATTTCTTTCTTTCCCCCACTCTTTTCCTCTTGTATATTAATGACCTTCTTCCATTGACTGGAAATCCTATCCATTTTGAGAAACCTTGCCCTGCTCAATTAGCTTCAATTTCTAGAAAATCTGCTACCAATTCCTTAAATGCCGATCTTCAGGTAATTCTCCAGTGCGGCAAAGACAACTTTGTTGATTTCAACCCTTCTAAAACTCAGTCTTGTCTTATATCTCGCAAAAAGGATTCTTCTGCTCCTATGCTTATCTTTAGTGACACTCCGATTTCTAGGCAAAATGATATATCTCTTTTGGGGATTACCCTGACTTCTAATCTCTCTTGGCACAAGCACATTACAAATATTGCTTCCTCTGCATCTAAAAAACTTGGTTTTTCTCTTTCGCTCTCGGCGTTACTTTTCTTCCAAACAGCTGCTCATTCTGTATAAATCGCAAATCCGCCCTGCCATTTGGGGGCACCGCCCCAGATGTGTTCCCACATCTGGGGCGGTGCCCCCAAAACCTCTCTCAGGCTTCTTGATTCCATTCAGAAGAGGGCAGTTAGGTTAATTAATGATTCATCTCTAACAGAGTCTCTCCACTCGCTGTCTCATACACGTACTGTTTCTGCTGCATGCCTCTTCTACAGATACTTCCATGGGCACTGTTCTTCTGAATTGGCTTCTATAATTCCCACTCTCTCTTTCAAAACTGTCCGAACACGTGCCGCCACCAGCCAACATCCATTTACTGTCCAACTTCAAACCCACAGAACCAACTTCTCATCTTCCTCGTTCATTCATTCAACTGCCGTTTTCTGAAACAACCTTCCTTCATACGTATTTTCTGAAAATTGCAGTCGACAGAAGTTCAAGTCCAATGTCAACAAATATCTTCTTTCGTCTTCTCAACCTCCGACCCAAGCAAACCCAAGTAACAAATGTAAACACATTACTGTCGAACCTGTAATGCAGAAATGAAGCTAAAGTAACTACAGAAGTGCCTACTTACACATTTAACCCGATGACAAGGAGCAGAGTCGTTCTGAAAGATTCTTGGCAGGTTGAAATGGTCTCTAATGGTTGACAGCAATTTGCCTTCCAATATAGCCAGGTATCCATCGGCAGCCAGACGGAACCTTTTATAAACTGCAGGTGACCTACTCCGCGATACGAAATGCACCACCACATCATTTGGCTGGTAGGGAATTTCACTGTAGACACCATACAGTCTGGATGGTATTCTTCACCACCTCTACGGCGAATCGTTTGGCTCCCATCAGAGCCATGCAGGTTGAAATCTTCTCATCCGAGTATATCCTTCCACTGCTCGGGGGTGAGTCCATTTGACATGCTCCGGGTGGCGAGATACGTAGCTGCGTGTTAATTTTCGCTCTTAAATTTAACTAAACTTAATCAGTTCCAATGCTGTTTATTGATATGCTATAGCTCTGAGTGATTACTCAAGTTCACCTTTACTAGCTGAGAACATTTTCAACGTTGGTTCCGAAGATGCAGTTAAGTAATTTTTAATTTACTTTCTGGATATCAATTTGTACTGTAGTACATAATGGTGGACTCCATTGTATTCTTATTCAGAACTAGGCTAGCTGTACTTCACGTGTATTTTGCCTTTCTCTTAGCTGTTGCTTACCTGCCAACATGCACCGTTTAGTCGCGACCAAGCGCCTCCAGCAATACACCTGTTAGCATTGTCCTTCGGAAGTAACCCACGTCCCTAGGGAACTTCTGCAGCCCCTCTCTTGTTTGACTCATTGTCCCTGCCTTTAGCCGCGCTCAAATATATAGCTGAACAATGTCAAGTGTAAACAAACGTATACGTGGCAATAACAAGACTGATATATCTGTCACCTATGCAGAACGGAAAGAAACGCAGATTCAAACTCACATATCAAATGCACAGGGTGCAATAACCTTATTTGCCGTTCCTGCAGCAACATCGCGCACATAAATAAACTGCCAGCAAAATCCCGGAGTTACTTTTTAGGGGAATGCTGCAAACCCCCGAAAAATTCGGTATCATATCTTGAATTGCCAGAAACTAACACCTGCCAGGCCTCTAAGTCCATGACACTCCGAACCAAAAATCTGCCCCAAGGGAACTTAGGGGAAAGTAATGGCAATGAAATACTGTGTGGGGTGCCAAACGACCACAACAACAACAATATTGCGGACAGAATTACACTAAAGGACCAGACGGCAGAAAAATCACGGAGCGATCACGAGATCGTAAAAATAGCCAGCGAGCATAAAACACCTTTCTCCTCCAAACCAATTCAGGATAACAATTATATCACGCAGGTAAAATCGCCTGCAAAAGACATTGCCGAAATTAATGACAACTACGAAGTAGCGTCCATTAATTTAGTTGCTTCAAGACAGCAAGTTTTAAATAACGGGATTAGAAGGCGACACGTCAGTGACAGTCACTTATGTATCAGCCAACTTGGTAAACAAAGCCAAGCTGAAGCTGGCACTAAGCAAGAAGAGTACTCAGTTCAGGTAAATATAACCCTCGACGATGATCCAGATAATAATGAAGATGCAAAGACAGGCCCTGTCTCTAAGACTGACCGAGAGTAGGAGTGCTTGTGGGTTAAGAGAAGTACAAGACAACCAGTGCTCACAAACGGAAAACGCTGAGAAGGGGACAAAGCAAAACTCTATCCCACCCCTGGGCACTTCACTACCGAAAGGAACAGCTCTCGAACAGATGTTTGCCCTGCGCACTCAACTAGAGAATTTAATGTCCAAATCAAACAGTAGAATCACCACCGGTCTCCGTTTTGAAATCATGACAATTTGGACAAAACTGGAGACTATAATAGTAAACCAGCACGTAGAACAGGAAAGGGCTAAGGCCAAATTGGAGGCCAAATGCCACAGCGCGCCCAATCGTATGCAGACGCGCTGAGGACTGCACCCAATGGGACACAACTACCAAAAGCAAGTGGACCCCCCTTGGGGAAGAAGACACTGATCAAACAGCCAAACCTGGTCGTTTTAAGACCAACAACGCAGGATACTGCGCAAACAAATCAAAAACCACGTCATGAAAAATCTAAATGAAGAACTGAAAAATACTAAAATCAAAAGTATAAGGAAAACCAGAAACGTGGGAGTGGTCATAGAGACTGAAACCAGGGAGGAAGCCCAAGAAATTATGGAATACCCAAAGATCCAAACTCTAGGCCTCACTGCTGCGGCCCCCAAAAGAAAAGGGCCGTCAATTGTCATCTTCGACGTAGATAAAGACATCACCCCCTCCGAGATCACCGATGAAATATACCGACGTAATGTACATGGACATCTCTCGGACCTGGACAAGAGTGACCTTATTATGCCCAGATACTCAACCAAGCCAAGAGTCGGAAATTTAGTAAACTGGATAGTGGAACCAGCGCCGATTGTCTGGCCTATCTTAAAAGATCAAACGAGAATCTATATCAATTGGGGCAGTCACCGCTTCAGGGAGCACGTGGCTGTACCAAGATGCTATAAATGCTGCAAGTTCGGGCACACTTCACACACCTGTGCCCAGGCTGTCAGGACCTGTGGCCACTGCCCTGAGAAAGGACATAAATACAACACATGCCCTAACAAAGAATCTGAGCCTGTCTGTGCAAATTGTAAAAGTAATAAACTAGACCACCACCACTCTATTCGGGATAATACGTGTCCGTCCTATATAAGCGCCAAGAGTTTATACCAGATGAAAACCGATTATGGGCTCACAGCCTAAAAGATATAACTACGGAGTTAATAATTTTTTTCAAATCAACGCACAGCGGGCCAGGGCGGTGGCCGATCAGATAAGAATCAAGGCAGACGAAGAAAATGCAGATATTCTCATTATACAGGAACCGTACACTCACACGAGGCAGGTGAGAGGTTACCCCCGACCTACAAAATGATTCAAACAGATCAGGATATCCCCTGGGCTGCAATAGTTATTCGAAATCCAGAAATCACAGCAAATAAAATCTCAGCTCAGTACAGCCTGGGCTGCCCGTGCCCACCTGATCAGCTCCATGGGATCCTTTTACGTGATCTCCCTATACTGTAGACCAGGCGAAGAGATTACCTATGCTATCAGATACCTGGAAGATGTCCTGAGAACTCTGCCAAACGCAAAAATCATCATCGGAGCCGATGTCAATTGCCGATCGCCGGTCTGGCATAGTTTGACACCAGACAGGCGGAGCACTGCAAATGGTCAGCGCCTGAAAGACTTCCTGGCAAACTCGACCATGACAGTCATTAACCAACCAAACAATCCTACCACCTTCTCAAACACCCTATGGGAGGCCACTATTGATATCACTATGGCCTCAAGGAACATTGTCGGCAACATTTCCAACTGGAAGGTCAACGAGGCATGGACTACATCGGATCACAGGGTTATTTCCTTCCTGCTAAATCGATCTCTAGCTAGATCCCCAGCCATACGAGTCATGTTAAATAGATATGCAATTGAAAAGGCGAACTGGGACGTCTTCAGGACAACCCTAACTAATGAGACCCAATCCTACCTACTTCCCGACAACGCAGATGCCCTCCAAAGACAAGTCACTGATCTGATCACAACCGCCTGCAACTTTGCAATCAAAAGGAAAAACCCTGCCCCAGGTGCAAAGCCCTGGTGGAGCCCAGAGCTGCATAGGTTGCGCCGAAAAGTCATTATAAGAAGAAAGACTTTCCAGCGTGCCCGGAGGACCTGGCCGGCACGTGAAGTGGAGGCGCTCAGACAGAACTACAGGGAAGTGCGAAACCAGTACACGGCCCTGATCCGCAAACGAAAACAAGAATTCTGGCAACACCTGGTCACCACCACTGGCAATACCGACCCCTGGGGAGTGGTGTACAAGATCACCACAAACAAAGTACCCAGGGGAGAGGTCACCACTTCAACCAAGTCATTACAAGGTACGGAAGCAACCACCTGGCAGCAATCCATAACGAACATTTTGGACGCCATCCTACTACCAGCAACATACCCAATCACTCAGGAACAAAAATCCCTCTGTGCAGAGAATGAGACTTATCACACTGAAGAGCAGGAATCTCCCTTTGACTTAGGAGAACTACAAACTGCGGCGGCCCTGATCAAAGATAGGAAATGTCCAGGATCGGACCTGCTGGAGCCTGAGATTATAAAGAAAACAGTGGAGTGTGTCCCCGAATTAATACTTCATCTATTCAATACCTGTCTACGTGATGGTCACTACCCAATAGATTGGAAGTCGGCCAACGTAAAACTAATCCTAAAGAACCCGACGAAAACACCTGAACTCCCAAACGCCTACCGTCCCATCGCTCTCCTGTCGGTACTTAGTAAACTCTATGAAAGGCTACTCTACTACAGACTTCTCAAATACTACAATAATGCAAACATGGCTTCTCACAGACAATTTGGATTCAAAACGGGGCCCTCCACTGTAGATGCACTCCACAATCCCCTTGAAGCAGTAGGAATTACCCAAAAGAAATACTTTCTGGTCATCGCTGTCGACTTTGCTGGGGCGTTCGACTCACTTTGGTGGCAGAGCGTCCTAAGCAGACTGCGCCAATCAAAGCTTCCAGTAAACCTATATAGCATTAGCATTAGCATTAGCATTAGTAGAGGCATATGATGCAAGAAAGCAAGCTTATTCAGCATCAGCCAAAAAAAAAAAAAAAAAAACCCCACTCCCATTTCACCCATCTGTTCGTTCGAAATACCTGTCCAGTTGAGCTTTAAATTTGTTTAGGCTATCAACTTCTACAACAAGTGATGGAAGTCGGTTCCACCAACCAACCACCCGCTGGCCAAAGGCAAATTTCCGCACATCTATCCGACATCCGTCCTTCCTCAATTTGAATTTATGCCCTCTCAGGTGATTATTCTGAGCAAGATGAAGAATCCCACTGGCATTGCGCATGCTCAAACCATTCAAAGCCTTATACACCTCTATAAGATCACCTCGCCGGTGCCTGGTCTCCAGACTCTGTAATTTGCAAAACTTAAGCCTTTCTTCGTAAGGCAACCCTTTGTTCCATTCACTAATCTTGTTGCCCTTCTCTGTACCCGTTCCAGCAGTTCTACATCCTTCTTGAAATGAGGCCTCCAGACCTGTATACAGTACTCAAGATGTGGCCTAACCATTGCCTTATACAAGGGAATAATCACCTCCTTATCCCTGCTAGAAAAATTCCTGTATATCATTGACAAGACACCATGAGCTACTCTTGCAGCTCGTCTGCACTGCTCAGAGAACTTCATATCTGCCTGCACAATTACCCCCAGGTCCTTTTCATTCTCCACCACTGTCAGTGTAGTACCGCAGAGTTGATACGTTGCTCTGGGGTTACTGTTTCCCATATGTAGTACTTTACATTTGTCAATGTTAAACTTCATTTGCCACCTCTCAGCCCATCTGTTCAACCTTTCCAGATCCTGTTGCAGCAGCATAGCGTCAGTAGTGTCCTTAACGACCCTGCCAACCTTTGTATCATCTGCAAAACTTGGACATTAAACTTGATATCCCATCATCAATATCATTCATAAACACCGAAAACAACAACGGACCCAATACTGAACCTTGAGGAACTCCACTAATAACATTAGTCCACGTTGAGCAGTGTCCATTGATTACCACTCTCTGTCTTCTGCCACTCAACCAACCCCTTATCCATAGCAGCAATTTGCCTCCAATGCCACACTGCTCCAATTTGTGCAGCAGTCTTCCATGTGCAACAGTATCAAAAGCCTTTCTAAGATCCAAATATATAATATCAAAGTTATTCCCTGCATCCAGTTCTTTTGTGACTACATCATAGTATCCAATCAAATTGGTGAGGCAAGACCTGCCCTTAACAAAACCATGCTGCGTCTGAGCTATAACTGAATTCTTGTCTAGATGATCCTGCAGTGCTTCTTTAACCAGTGCCTCCATTAATTTACCTGGAACAGAAGTTAAACTAACAGGTCTATAATTACTTGTGTCAGCCTTTGATCCTCCTTTGTGAATTGGGGTTACATTTGCACTTCTCCAGTCTATGGGTACCTCCCCTGAGTCCAAAGAAGCTCTCATAATTATGGCTAGGGGTTTGCATACTTCCTTTGCTGCCTCCTTTAATATAACTGGATAGATCCCAACCACCCTAGGTGCCTTTTTTATGTTTATCCTCAACAATCTCTCCTCCACTTTCCTCTCAGTTATTACAAAATCATCCAGCTCACTGCCAACGTTTACTTTACCTACATCATTCTCCTTCCTGAATAACTCCTCATGCGTGAATGTAGATGCAAAATACTCGTTTAGATTGTTAGCCACCTGAGCAGGATCCTCAACTGTTGAACCATCAATATCCAGTGGACCAATCTGATTCATCCCTTTCCTTCTCGAGTTCAAATATGTAAAGAACTCTTTTCTGTTTTTCTTTGTATCCTTTGCCAAGGATTTTTCGTAGTCTGCATTTGCCTGCCTAATCTCCTTTGT
Organism: Mastigoproctus giganteus; assembly: GCF_048544385.1. Classification (NCBI taxonomy): domain Eukaryota; kingdom Metazoa; phylum Arthropoda; class Arachnida; order Uropygi; family Thelyphonidae; genus Mastigoproctus; species Mastigoproctus giganteus. The sequence goes on along the minus strand of NC_143583.1, from coordinate 233,549,577 downwards.
GACTTGGTTACAGACCAACTTATATCTATCATAGGCTTCCATGTCACCCATTAATTTGTATGTATCCCATGCATTTTTCTTCTCTGCCACATGTCTCATTAATTCATCTGACAACCATTTAGGCCTAAACCTTGAACAATATTTCTTAGTTGGTATGTAAAGCCTGGTAGCCTCCAAGATTAGTTATTAGTATTAGTATTAGTAGTAGTATTAGTATTAGTATTAGTATTAGTAACGGCCGCATGGTGCAAGAAAGCCTATGGCTTATGCTGCACCAGCCAAAAAAAAAAAAAAAAAAAAAATCCGAACAAAACAATGATAAAAACAAAAAATAAATAACTAAATAATAATAATTAATAAATAAAAAAATAATAATAAAATAAAAAATAAATAAAAAGGAAATTAAACCTATCATCCTATGCGCTTCACTTACCCGAAAGTACTATCCACATGACCTTTGAATTTCCCCAAACTGTCGGCCTCTACCACCCATGTAGGCAACTTATTCCAGTAATTTATAACTCGCTGGCTAAAATAGAACTTCCTGCAGTCCAATCTAAACATTTCCCCCCGTAACTTGAATTTATGTCCCCTAGTTCTAGCATCATTTATAATCTTGAACATTTCGTCCTCATTCATTTTACTGATGCCTCTCAGAGCCTTAAACACCTCAATCAAATCTCCTCTAAGGTGTCTAGTTTCCAAACTCTGCAACCCACATATTCGAAGTCTTTCTTCATAAGGACGCCCTTTTGCCGATCTCACCAGGCGAGTTACCCTTCTTTGCACCCTTTCAAGAAGCTCGATATCTTTCTTCAGGTGCGGTCTCCATACTTGAACACAGTATTCCAAGTGTGGTCTAACATAAGCCTTATATAATGGGATTATCACGTCCCTATCTCTACTTGCAAAAGTTCGATAGATCATCGAAAGGACACCATGGGCCTTCCTTGCAACCTGTTTACAATGCTCAGAGAATTTCATGTCTGACCGTATCGTAACACCCAAGTCCCTTTCCTCCAGTACTGGGTTTAGTTGAACTCCACCAAGTGAATAAGTTTTTTTGGGATTACTGTTTCCCAGGTGTAATACCTTACACTTTGTTGGATTAAAGCACAGCTGCCATTTTTCTGACCATTCCTGAAGTCTATCTAGGTCTCTCTGAAGAAGCTCAGCTTGACAGTGATCATTAACTACTCTTCCAATTTTAACATCATCTGCAAATTTAGACATCACGCCCTCTATCCCTTCATCAATGTCGTTTATGAAAATTAAAAACAACAGTGGTCCTAATACTGATCCTTGGGGAACCCCACTTCTTACCTCAACCCAATCTGAGGAATAGCCATTTATCACAACCCTCTGCCTCCTGCCCTGAAGCCATCCTTCTATCCATCTAAGGATTTTCCCAGTGATTCCAACCTGTTCCAGCTTATAAAGCAACCGCTCATGTGGGACTGAGTCAAAAGCTTTGCTGAAATCTAAATAAACAATGTCGAAATTATTCCCTAAATCCAGCTCGTGAGTGACCCTTTCGAAATAGCGAACCAGATTTGTTAAACATGATTTTCCCTTTACGAAACCATGCTGAGTATCATTGAGAATTTCAATTCGATCCAAATGATCCTGAATTCCACCCTTGATCATTGCCTCCATGATTTTCCCTACTACTGAAGTCAGACTGACAGGTCGATAATTTCCAACTTCACTTTTAGAGCCACCCTTATGTATGGGAGATACATTTGCACTTTTCCAATCCAAGGGAATCTCCCCAGAGTCTAATGATGCTCGCATAATTAGCCTCAATGGTTCAATGCACTCGCTTGCAGCCTCTCTTAAGATTATAGGGTATATTCCATCAACTCCAGGAGCTTTACTGGTCTGTAGGCTCGAAAGTTTTTTCATTAAATAATCTTGCGAAATTTCAATATCATTAATTACATATTTTTTAACTTCGCTCCCACAATTTCCCTTTGCCACAAAAGGCTTTTCATTTGTAAATATCGATGCAAAATAACTGTTGAGTTCATCTGCAACGGCAGCTGGTGTATTTATTACTATCCCCTTTCCCTTACGTAAAGGTCCGATCTGGTTTGTTATGCTCTTCTTGGCATTTATATATGTGAAGAATTCTTTATCCCCCCTCTTTGCTCTGTTTGCTAGTGATTTCTCATAAACTGCCTTTGCCTGTCGAACCTTTTCTGTGGCTCTATTACACATCACCTTGTAGCTGTTATAGGCTTCTCAAGTATCTAGGAGTTATACTTGACAACAAACTGAATTTCCAGCCACATCTTAAATATCTAAGAAGAAAGATACGTAATTACACCGCCCTTGTCACCAGGGTCTCCAGGAGGGACTGGGGACTCAATAGGCACACTCTATGAATCCAACCGTTCCCGATTATAACATACCTGTTATAATCGGGAACGGTCCCGATTATAACGTACTCAGCAAGCATCTGGTACCCGAAAGCAATCACTGTTAGTGGTAGAAGAATCCTAGACTCTCTGCAAATAAACATCCTGCTCGCTAGTACCCGTGCCTGCTGCACTGTCAGTACCCATGCTCTGCAAATTCTGGCAGGCGCCATGCCACTGGACCTGGAGGTGGTCCGTTGTGGACTACTCTTCCACTTCTCCAAAGCAAATTCCAAGACCATCCTCGAATTCACAACAGACCCCGCAAACGACAGAACAGCAGAAAAGAAGCGTCTCCTCACGCATCTGCAGCAGGCGTGGCAAGCGAGATGGACTACTTCCAACAAAGGCGAAATCACTAGAAAGTTCTTTCCTTACATTAACAGGGTGTTCCCCAGGCTTCCCCCCTGGTTTTCACCTGGTCTTTACGCTACATACCTGTTAACTGGCCATGGATCATTAAAAGGCAAACTGACGGCCCTGGGAATCATCGATGATCCCACTTGCACCTGTGGTGGGACTGAGAGTTGGTCGCACCTTATGTATGACTGCCCCCTTCGCTGCACCTTTATCGCTTCTTCGCTGGATCTTCGCTGCACCTTTATCGCTTCCTTGACGTACATACCCAAAGACCAAGAAACACACCTGCTTGATAGTAGGGAGGAATATACAGCTTTCACGCGTTTCGCACAAGAGCTCTTCAGCCGAAGGAAATAATTATCTACAGTTCCTGTACCTGCGCCACAACGGTCCCAAGGAAGACAACAGACGGTCTGAGACCATGATGGACTTTCATCCAGACTAGACAGTCATGAACTTGACTGCCACACCATCAAACGGACAACTATCTGATGATTGGAGTTTGAAAGGTACCATTGGATTGAATTAAACCCCTGGATTGGACACCAGCCGATGTCGATGACAGAGGCGCCAAATGGCGATCCTATCTGTGCTCAATTGTACAGTCACTTTCGATCCCATTCCTTCCCCTTTCTTCGCCTTCACCTGATTGACTGAGTGTACATTGACTGGTTGGGGATACCTTCGCCTATATCCCCTTACTCTTACTTTCATTCCCCCACTTCTTCTGTACACCCTGTACTACCTCACTCTATATAATCGCTGCTTTTTTTTTTAAATTAATTAATTTAATTATTATTATTTATTTTTTATTACTATTTATTTTATTATTTATTTATTTATTATTATTATTTTTTTTTTATTTTATTTATATATTTTTTTTTTAACTTTGTTTCCGTCAGGAAGCTGAAGCGACCCTGACGGAGACTAGCCAGAGAACTATGGGCAGCCTGGCTACCTCCTAGTGGTGTGTGCGGGCAACGTGGGGTTCCACCAGGGGCCCTGCGGCCAAATGCCAGGACACACAACAGAACCCAACACAAAACTACTCATTCAACACACAACACTTTTCTGGCATTTACAGTGTTCTGTATTTCTTCACAGTGTACATATGGCGCAGATGTGGGAAACCACAGGTGGCACCCGACCCTTACACTATGCACACTATATTGACATGCTCCTTACACCAAATTAATTGGGCCTTTTTCATTTTTTTGTGTGAGGAGGAGCTTCTTCTTAGGACGACAATTCCATTTTTGAAGAGGCGTCTTCTGACTCTTCGCTTGCTACCACTCCTGTATGTTCTTCCCATTCTCTTATCAGCTCTGACGAAGAAGCTTTACGATTTTTAAGGCATAAGCGCTTCAAAACGCGGTACTTTTTTTGGCGTAGAGACTCGTTTACAGCGTCCGGTTTCTTTTTTCCTATCAGCAGAACCAGTGTTCTTGAGTTTGGAAAGAAATCTACTCACTGTCGACTGATTACAAGACACTCTAATCTAAGCAATATGACTGGAAGAAGATCCTTCCTCACGTAAAGCAACAGTAGCACTCTTTCATCGTGGCGTCAACTGCACGTAACTCGCCATCCTGACACAAGCAATGAATGACTGCAACTCTTGCAGAGCATGCTTATGTAGCTGAAAGTAACAGCTGATGCAATATTACGTCATCACCTTACGCGTGTCAATGTTATCTGATGCAATCTGTAAGAAATATTGCCATATACTTACGCTATTTGGACGACAATTACAATTATAAGGGGTGATGCACTTTCTTTGAACACCAGTGTATATACATTATTGTGGGTCGCGGTAAAAAAAGTTAATTCACTCTCTGAGACTATGAAGATATACTAATTTTTGCTGTCTCTCTCTCTCTCTCTCTCTAAAACCTCTGGTATTGATAGTGTTCTGTTTCACACTCACAATGTATAGTACGCGGAGAGGGGGGGGGAACCCCTGGTGCCATTTGACACAAAACACACTCTTCTCTCTCTCTCTCAGAACGAAACGTGGTATAAAAAACTAGCTAATCAAATCTGCCATTTAGAATCAAATATGCACAATTCAAAAGATGCAGAAATTATTACATATTTCATTTTTGCATGTTGTCCAGACGAAAAAATCAAGGTTAAATGACAAGAAACCCTCCGCCTGAGTAACCACGATTGAATAGGTCTTTAAGAATTCCTTTGGCAGGGTTTGAACCCAAATCTTGCCAAATGAGGAACTAGTGGCAAAAGCACTGCTGTCACGGAGACTACATTACTAATGGGATGACCTGATACAGTGTTTTCATTAAAATATGTGCAGTTAGCTTGGAAATTGGATTTTTTCTTAAAAAAAGCAGGTGCGTTGATGAAAGCAGCATGATGGCTTAAACTGGAAACCAATTCTTCAGTTAGAGTGCTGTATCGGGTCAGGTTAGGCTTTCAAGTAATTTTACGGTTTCCGCTTGCGGTTTGAGTTTTTGAATGTAAGTAATTTATCACAATAATTTTAAAAAATTAATGTAATAACCATATACTTTGAATATAATTTAGGTACATTTTTTCTATTTATTATTATTTTATTTTATTTTTGGTTAAGCTATAAAAAATAAAAAATCAATATTGTGGATCTAGTGATTTATTGCATTAATATTGATATATTAAGAGATTGACAAGTTTTCTTAATATGACTTTTTTATTTTATTTTCTTTCTTTTTTTTTATTTTTTTATTTCGAGGTTCAACATTACGGGTCGGGTTTGGTTCAGGTCAGTTCTTGTTACTGTGGGTGCGGGTCTAACACAATAGATCCACGCAGGATCCATTTAGCTTCAGTTCCTTATTTGAGTGCAAAGGAAACAATTTATACTTATGTTAGGAGAAGAAATAATTTAGGTCACACAAACTGTTGAAGTTTTTATTATGGCCACACATTAATTAGCAATACAGAGAAGTTTTGTAGAGAATTCTACAACAAATAAAACATTTCCCTTGTTGTACGAGTGGGAGTCAGTAAGTGGCAAAGAAAGACAGCTTTACAATTACTCAACGAATGATTCTAAGTTTTAACATTCCACAGTGATATAAGTACTGATTTTTTTTTTTTTTTCTTACATTGTCGTCAGCATCCTAGTTCTTCTCCTTCTCCCACGACAGGCATATTGTGAATGCTGCGTCGTATTGCACACTTCTGAAAAAACCCGTCTCAGCAATCAGCTTGTGATGTTAGAGAATTATTGTTAAAGATGGGAATACTTTCTACTTCATAACAATGCAAAGCTGCATATAACGCGTGCAACCAAAGATACCATTAATAATATGGGATGGGAACTTTTTGATAATTCTTCCTACAGTTTCCATCAACCGCACTTGTGACGGAGCTAAGAGCGATACGTCATAGGATACGACAGTAGCAACACGTCATTGCACGCGACAGTTTAATAAAGTGATGGAACAAGCATATAAATGTTTTTCGTTATTGTTTCGAAAAAATAAATGCTATGCTCATTTTCCAGCTTGCCTGTTTTTTTTTTCCCCTTTTCTATGTGATTCGCTTACTGACTCTCTTAGATAATAAAATTTAAATGGGATGTAAAAACTAAACTCCTTTACATTTCGGACATCGAGATCAAATATACACAAGTTGATCATTTAATTCGCGGAATGGTGGACTCTTTCAACCTTCGTCGTTGATGTTTTCTGTGCTTCCTTCTTTTCGAGATAGACCTCATGGAAGCACTCCCGGAAGCCATCTTGATAAGTGTTTGAGAGCAGTCTTTCGCAAGCATATAGATACCTACCATTTCTTAGATATACACTATTCTGCCATCTACTGGTAGCTTGCCGAAATTTGAATGGCTGTACTGTGATGCGGGCATTCAGCTAATTAAATGACCAGTCTGTGCACTAATACCTTAGTGTTCAGTGTAAGTGAGGGCACAGTACAAGAAATACATTGAAAAAAAAATTCCATTTTACCTTCATTTACACCTAGATACTGTCCCCTACTTGATGATGTTGCTAAAAGAGCCTTACTGGCTAGCGGTTGCATGCATCTGAAAATATGAAAAAAAAATACTGATGTACGAATTGCTCCATTGTGTATCAAGGAAAGAAAATTATCGAGCGACCACAACAAAACTGTAGAGCTTGGTTTGTGCAATAATAAATGCTAGCTATAATTTCGGTCCTCATTGCTATAACCACTGCACTTCTGCCTTGATGTTGACAGGATGAATGAACGCTGCTGGTTTGTCTAATTTTACGGTGTTTCGGTAAGAGTCGCCACACTCTGTTGCTGGAGAACGGGGAAACAAACTGTCCCTTTCTCGGTGTGCGTCCTTTTCAGAGAGCATGGGATAAGGTGGAGGGGGTAGATAGGAATGCAAGGAAGATATCAAGTGTTCAACAGTAGGATATGGTTTTCTGTCTTGCATGACAGACAAAGAAGACTCTCTCGTGGGAGTGGAAGGAGTCATGAAAGGTTCCTTTTCTTGATTTTGCCTCTTGAACTTGTACCTTCGGTTTTGAAACCATATTTTTACCTGAGTAGATGTCAACTTTAAATCTCGTGCCAACTGATCTCTTTCAGGAGCTGTGAGATATCGCTGTTGGTGAAATCGTCTTTCTAACTGGTACACTTGCGCTTGAGAGAAAAGAACTCGAGGCTTCCGTCGAGTACGCTGTCTAACCAGGCAAGAATCCGAGTTTGTCCTGGGCTGGTCAACAGGACTAGAACTGTTGTCGGCTTCTTCTTCTGTGTTTGGTAGGAGACTAGGTGTAGTAGAGTAGCTTGACGAATCTTTAGAAGAAAATAAAAGCACATATATTTTAAGAAAAACAGTAAATCATAAATAAATAAGTTATAATGGTAAAAATATAAACTAACTGACAAAAAAAAATGTACTGTTTTCATTGTCCATTGGAACTTTCCGGATAATTAAGTGACTTGGACTGTATTATGAGGAAGGACCATAAAAGTTAGTTGTTCTCGTCTTCGCACTTAAATTCTAGCTGAATGATTTCAAGAGGGAGAAGGTATTAGTGTCAGATTCACATTGCTCAATTGTTTGTTCAATTTACTATTACCAGCCTACAGGCTGGTAAAGTAAAATTTAGATTGTTACCTTTGAATCCAAAGTCTTGATCCAAAAGTGACTTTCGGTAAAGTTATCGAGAAATTGAAGAGCGACAGTCCAGCAACGTCAGGAATTCCATGGAATCCTAGGACACTTGACCAGATGTAATATACAGTATTCTTTCAGCTGTACCCGCATTGGGCATATTTCTATCTTTCTTTGCTCTCAACTTTCTTGAATAATCTACATTTGAGAATAGTCTACTAATATTTAGCAAATATAAATTGACTGCCTTGAAAAGTTAGCTTTTGGATCAGTAGTCATTCTTGAAAATTGTGACTTAAGCAAAAACTGTTGTCAAAACCAACTATACAGTGGCAGAAATCATGGATAAAAAAATTGAAAACCATTCATGATAGCGAATTTATTAGTGTTTTGATCGTGTTGCTGATATTATGTACCCAGAAAAAAAAAAAAAAAAAAAAATGTCAAAATCAGTTTATATCGGCAAACATGGCTAGATGTCTTGATGAGTTATTAATGAATGTTGAGCACACGCTATAATTAAAAGCCTATAAATTCCAGTTTTATTCATTGCAACTTGACGAAAGTTTGGATCCACTGGTACAGCTCACTTCGTTTGTGGTACTGTTTTTTTTTTTTGTATTTTTTTTCGACATTTCGTCGATGAAGATTTGAAGATAACAGATGATATGGCTGCTCTTGTTCTACTGAAGGACGCAAACAAAGCAGTGTTGTGTTTATGCAGGTGCGAAAGATACATTAACTCGATTAGGTCTGAATCTCAACAACATATCAGGTGTGATTACTGATAGATCTCCTGTTATAGTGGGGACACAAAGGTTTAGGTTAATTGAAGATGATGCTGCATGAGTTGGAAATAACCTGCTATTGAGATCACTGCGGTCATCCCCAAGGAGAACCTATGTGTTATTTATTGTTATCTATGTGTTATCATATCTACTGTAATAAAAGTAGTAAACTTCAATCAGTTTAACGGCCTCTACCACAGAAAGTTTCAAGAAATGCTTATTTTTTTACTGTTCTGAAAGTCGATGGTTACGTTGTGTAAAAATGTTGAAGCAGGTGTTTAACTTCAAAGCTGATATTCAGACTCTTGTAATACTGAGAAGAAACCCAGTTCATCTTCACTTCATGTTCACCTTGAAGATGACGAACGGGTATATCGGTTTGCCTTCTTAGTTGATATAACTTGACATCTTGATTTGATTACATGTCTCCAAGCGAAAGACCAGCTTTCTTTATATTTGGCGTCGTGGGTTTTGAAATTAAACTTCTTTTATGCGATTCACAGTTAAAGGCCCGTAAACTGTAATTGTACACTGGAAAACTGTAATTGTTGACTGCTGAATATGTCAACATGACTTCTTAAAGGAACAATTCAATTCAAAGTTTGCTCACTCTTCACTCTCCTATCTGTATCATTGCATGTTACAGGTTGATGAGGTATCTGAGAATTTTCAAATGAAATGTGTTGACATTTAATGTGGTTTCAGATTGAAAGAAAAGTTTCAAATTAGTTTCAAGACGTTTATGTAACGCATACGTAAAAAAAAAGATATCCCTGTAACTTTCTTTCGAAATCATGCATTTTCTTATAAGCACAACCTCCAGCAGTACATATATCTCCGAGCAGGTGTTTTCCAGGATGAAAGACGAAAAATGTAGTATGATCCTGTCAGTGGCGGCCATCTAAGGAGTTCACTCCTTGTTTCTCTATCTTCTGTTACCTTAGATATAGACTATCTATGTGAAAAGCAATGCCAAGTTTCCATTGACTTTTGAAATTATCACGTTTTGATATCCCAATTTACGTATTGCTTTGCTTGGATGTATCTACTTGAATAGAATAGAATATTTAATTGCAGCATGATATACAAACAATTAGTTTCGTCACGGCATGGTGGTGCCAGGGGTTTAAAATACATATTTACAAAAGAGCTACACATGAGAAAAACATATATGTTACATAAATCCAGATTATTGAAGGCAACAAAGCACAGTTCTACATTTCCAGTTCGACGAGGATTCCCTTCCTGTATTTTTTATTGTTGACCACTTCTTGGAGGTCCCCGTCGATCGCTTGCAATGAGGGCCGCATTTGCTTTGGCAGGAATCTGCCTGTTAGTACTTGCCGGTTATGGTTTACTAGCAGCTGTGCTGAAGACCGGAGATAAGGAGAAATACGCGAAGAGCAGTGATCCCAGAAGTTCGGCTCTGTAATTTTACCGATGGTGAACAGCAGCCTTCTTTCTCCGATTGTAGGATCGGAGCCTGCGCAGTTGAAGGGTATCTGCTAACTGCGTTCATCTGAAGGTGAAGTTTGGTGTTAGCCCAATTTAAAGCCAGAATTCAGCAGAGAATATTCTTTTAATGTTGGATTCGGCAGCCCAGGCCCATATCTCTGAAGCATACAGTATTGTCGGGTATAGGTTTGATACGATGTATCTTTTTACCAGATTTGGGTCGGTGGTGTGCAGCAGTTGTTGTTTGGCGACCCAGCGTAGTGAAGTCAGCCTCGACTGTATGAGGTTTTTGATCGTTGAAGGATAACTTGGATTCGAAAATGACCCCCAGATCTTTGTGTGTTTGAACACTTGGAACTGAGGAGCAATTGAGCACAGGCTCCAATGTTGTTGGGCTGCCGTTTTAATGAAAAATACTTAACAATAGTATTACTGTCGTATAATGACTGAACAATTTTGGAATTTGATGTCTGAATTTGAATAAATATAAAAAGTTTAAACCATAAATATAAATTACTACTAAAAATACCTTCTTTCGAATGCATAAATTAGTATGAAGAAAGGTTTTTTGTTCGGTGGTCCTCTATCTTCATAATTTCAGGTGTTCTGGTGTCAACCAAAAACGTTCGGACGTCATGCTTTTGTCTCTTTCAGTAGCACAAACACAGAGGAGTGCAATGTTGTTGCTGAGATATTAGAAAATAGTTCCAAAGGGCATTGAAGTTAGTTCTGCAATTGATTAAGAAACAAAAAATGGAGTTACCCTCCAAATTTTTGCCCTTCATTTCTGAATTTTGTCCCAGAATGTTTTAGAGTTGGCTGAATAAGTAATAAAAGATGAAAAATAGATCCATGAATCTTTTTGGCAAGTGTTAAAAGTGTATAGGAACAGGTGTTCGTTTTGGCTGGATGGGAAGATATTTTTTTTTTCTTTCTTTCTTACTTAGAGAGGATAGTGTGCTGCACATTCTCGAATATATTTTCTTCATTTATTTATGGAATTAAATTTCATTTTATTGAGTCTTCAGCACAGGTTCTTATCACTTGGGTTCACGTTCTTTACAAGAAGGCTAATGAAGTTTGTTTTAAGGAAAATTAATTGCGGCATTTGATGTCAGTGGTAGTACTTTTTGTGATGTCAGAGCCATTGTCACAGCCAAGGATTCTCCTCGCTCTTGCATTTTTTGTGTCAGAGCATCATGTCGTGTACGAAATCCGTTGCGTATACAGCAGATATTAAGAGGGAGACAGCCCTCGATGATACATTAGAGAATAAAAATGGCTGAAGTTGAATTTCGTGAACCGTCTAAGGAGCCCCATCCAGTATACATTGCATACCGGATGAGGCTCCTTAGGGCCCTAACTGTGAGTGCAATCGCCCTCCTCCTCACTCCGGGTGGAAAAGACTATCTCTTTCAATGACTTGAGTTAATCGGTCTCAAGCAAGAATACCATGGTTTTTTCGTCCAGCAAACCGACTACATTTACAGATATGTTACATACAGTGCAAGATGGTCTGAGTTGCTGCTGCGCTTAAAACGCTAAAAAAAAAAAAAAAACTGTTAAATATATATATATATATATATATATATATATATATATATATATATATATATATATATATATATATATATATATATATATATATATATTTTTTTTTTTTTTTTAAATTCTTTAAATTCCAAGTAAAGCGAGACTCAGAATGGCCATCAGAGAGAGAGAGAGAGAGAGAGAGAGAGAGACCATCACCAAGTTATGATCTCTGGTACTAGAAGAGCATGTGTATTTAACGACTGTTGGTAAAGTAGAGATGAAGAGTATTGGTTATGTGGATTGCTTTCCGGTAGGTAAATTTAAAAGTTGTCAGACAGACCGTACTGCTAGAGAAATGACGTATACTGGAGTAGTGACCAATAAAACCACCAAAAAAATTATCTCAAATCTTAGAAAATATGAAGAATGTCTAGTTTCAAAGAACGAGTTCTTGGTGGAACGAGTAATTAGGAGAACGATAGAGACAAGAGATGAATTCGACAGAGTGGAGCAAACAGATATTAAGATAAAAAAAATTGTTTTGGGGATTCATGAAATTATGAAGTCAAGGAATCAGAGCGAACAATTAGAGTAATTTAGATGAGTGGTGGTAGCGGACTCTCTCAGAAAAAGTACGTGGTCGGCTTGACAGACCGTAGGAGGAAACTGTCATTATTGACATTGAAACTGAAATTACATATATTTGAGAACTGAATAAGGAAATTTTGGGATTTAGAGCTTTTCTCAAATAAGTTTGCTCTGCACTGCTCCACAAAAGTAACAGAACAAAATGGTTTTCATAAAAAAATTATTGTCTACAGTGTCGCCGCAGGCAAGTATTTGATGTAATAATTACTTTTTCTGACAGAATCTCAGTTATCGGTTGAGTCAACTACTGCTCATCTCAGATGCCCAAATTATTCGCTGTATGATTCCTTTCGCCTCAAAGGTGGTACGTGTGCATATGTCCGTTCTGATATTCCCTGTCAGAGACTTGGCAATTTGGAATCTCCTCTCTTTGATCTTCTCTGGCTTAAAATCTCTCTTCCTCATTGTGTCAAATTCATCTGCTGTCTCTACCGTTCTCCCAACTCCACTAATCACTTGGAGCTCTTTGACCCCAAGCAAAGACTCCTCTCTTTGCAACTTGACTTTCTCCAGTCCAACTTTCCTAACAGTGAGGTAATTTTCCTTGGTGATTTTAATGTTCACAACTCCAGCTGGCTTCCCTTTTCTAGTCACACTGACCCAGCAGGTCGAGATGCTGATGCTTTTGCAATTACTAATGACCTAGCACAGATTGTTCATTTACCTACAAGAACACCGGACAATCCTAATTATAGAGCCAATACGCTTGATCCTTTTCTCACAAACAACCCTTCTAAGTACACGGTCGAAGTGAGAGGTCCTTTAGGCACTTCAGATCAAAACTTGGTGATTGTCTCTTCTCCAATGGAACCTTTATCTCATGGCTGTTCCCAACCTCGTGTTGTTTGGCATTACGAGAATACAAAATGGGATGACCTGCGAGACTTCTTTTCTTCTTTTCCTTGGTCGGATTACTGTTTCAAAAGTTCTGATGTCAACGTTTGCTCACATCGTGTCAGTTAAATTATTCTTGCAGGAATGGAATCCTTTATCCCACACTCCACTTTAAAATCTCGTCCTTTACCTAAACCTTGGTTTTCCAATAAATGTGCTAAGGCTGTTCAAGAGAAGAATGTTGCATATCGTAATTGGCTTGTTTCTAATTCTTCAGTTTCATTTTTTGCTTACACCAAAGCTCGCAACAATTGTAAAGTAGTTATTAATCAGTCCAAACTAGAGTTTGAACAGGCTAAGAGTAGAAAACTTGCTTCTTGCCCTAATGGTAGCCGAGCATTCTGTTCTCTTGCCAAAGCTATTCGCCGCAACTTTTGCCCATCTCTGCTCTCACCCCTGTCCAAACCAGATGGTTCTGTTGTCACTTCAGCCAAGGATGAAGCTGACCTGCTAGCATCCCATTTTTCTTCCAGCTCATGTATTAATGATCTTGGTACGCTCCAACACGCTCCATTCAATGCCTCCTGTTGTCTTCCGTCACAAGGATATCAGAAGGATTTTGATGAACTTGATGTTAAGAAAGCTCCAGGTCCTGATGGTATTTCTCTACTTGTTCTCAAAACCTGTGCTCCTGACCTTACACCTATTCTTTGCCGCCTTTTTTCACTTTCTTATTCCAAAGGTGTTTTTCCTTCTGCTTGGAAATTTTCTCATATTCAGCCAGTTCCTATAAAAAGGGCGACAAATCCCTCCCATCCAATTATCGTCCCATTACAATTACTTCTACTCTTTCTAAAGTAAAGGAGAAATCAATTAACTGCCAACTCTTAAACTATCTAGAAACCTTCCGTCTGATCAACGATCGCCAGTATGAATTCCGTCAGTGTCGATCCATTGGTGATATTCTGGCTTATGTTACCCATTCATGGACTAATTCAATGGAAAGGTTCGGTGAAACACAAGTAGTTGCTCTTGACATCTCAAAGGCTTTTGATTGTGTTTCGCATAAAGGTCTTCTAAACAAGCTTCCATCTTATGGTTTGCCAACTGTTTTTAGTAATTGGTTATCCAGTTTTCTCTCTTTAGATGATCGCTCACTGAGAGTGATGGTAGATGGCTCTCTGTCTTCTAACTTCTCCACTAATGCCGGTGTCCCCCAAGGTTCAGTTCTTTCCCCCACTCTTTTCCACTTGTATATTAATGACCTTCTTCCATTGACTGGAAATCCTATCCATAGTTTTGCCGATGATAGCACATTGCATTCCACTTTCCATTTTGAGAAACCTTGTCTTGCTCAATCAGCTTCAACTTCTCGAAAATCTGCTACCAATTCCTTAAATGCCGATCTTCAGGTAATTCTCCAGTGGGGCAAAGACAACTTAGTTGATTTCAACCCTTCTAAAACTCAGTCTTGTCTTATATCTCGCAAAAAGGATTCTTCTGCTCCTATGCTTATCTTTAGTGACACTCCGATTTCTAGGAAATATGATATATCTCTTTTGGGGATTACCCTGACTTCTAATCTCTCTTGGCACAAGCACATTACAAATATTGCTTCCTCTGCATCTAAAAAACTTGGTTTTCTCTTTCGCTCTCGGCGTTACTTTTCTTCCAAACAGCTGCTCATTCTGTATAAATCGCAAATCCGCCATGCCATGGAATATTTTTTTATTATTATTAAATCAGTTTATTTCCCAAGAAACCTTGGGTCACCCCGGGACGGCTCTGTGCCAGAAGGGTGTGAATACAGACTAAGGTGCGAGGAACACAATGTACAATAAACAAGAGTACATGCGTGCTCGACCCGAGACTTTTACAGGATTAAATATACAATAATGAACAAAATATACAGTAATATACAAAATATATGATTGCATACAAATAGGCAAGTTAAAAAAAGGTCTGTCCAGGAGCAGGTGAGTATTATAAGTTCATAATCTGGTAACAGTTCTTGAGGATTTCCTTCCTGTAGGGCTTGTCTTCACAGAACCTATCAGGGTGGATCCTAAATTTATTGAAGATCCGAAGACAATTGGCTGGAAACATGTTCCTCAGGGAATCAATGCTTGACAGCGAAAGACGTAGAGGGAGACAGGAGTCGGGGTGCTTCCCTCTTGCCCTCCTCGGGCCAGAGATTAATGTGGACACTGATGGAGCATCAATTCGCCTCGTTATAAGCCGTGCAAGCGTGAGAACATTTTTTGTCATGATGATATGTCTCCAGGGAGTGGTGCCTAGATTTGCTTGTAGGATAGATCTGGAGATAGTTAGGGGGTGGCCTACCACCCTGTTCATCCATCTAAGCAACCAGTACTCTAAACTAAGATACTTCTGAAGGTATGAGGCAGGGGCAGATGACCAAATTTCTGAAGCATAGAGAGCAATCGGCGTAATACACCTCAGGATGTGCCGAACAAGCAGCGCTGGCTGATGCACACCAACGAGCTCTTGACGCACTGCCCAAAGAGCAGCGTACGTCTTCTGCCTCATCCTGGCAAAGTGAGGCTGAAATGTGAGTCCAACGTCCCAAGTGAGGCCAAGATCAGTATGAGAGGTCACCTTTTGCACCGGTTCCCCACTCACAAAGATTTGGATATCATTTTTGGCTTTCTTCTTGGTTATCGTCAGTTGTGCTGATTTAGAAGGGCTCAGATGCAGCCCTATTGTGGCAAGATAACTTTCCAAGCTCAATATCTGCCTAGAAGCTTGTTGGTTGATATCATGAATCTGATGATTATGATCTGAGCTCACGTAGAACTTCAGATCGTCGGCATAAGAAACAAAGTTCGGATTCTGAGCAAGGAAAGGCTCCAAAACTGCTGCAAACAGGATAGCTGACAGTACGCTTCCTTGTGGGATGCCTCTTGAGACGTCAATAGTTACTTGAAAGTCATTATGGGTCACAGACAGATGTCTAGGGAATAAAATAGACTTCAAAATTTGAAGTAAGGTATCCGCCAGGCCGAAGTAATGTTTCAGAATGGTAAAAAGAGCTGGGAGGTGTATTCTGTCATAAGCCGATTTTATGTCGAGGAAAATGATATCAATCTGTGATTTGTTGTTAAGGGTGTGCTGAATTCTGAAGAGGGTATCAAGAAGATTGGTAGTTGTCGATCTCCTTTGTAGAACGGTATGGAGGTACTCGGGCCTGTGTGCAAAGCAATGCTGGGCAATTGTTGGCTGAATTACTTTTTCGAAAATTTTGAGTAAAGAACAACTGATGGATATTGGTCTTAGGTCTTTAGGAGATTTGGGTTTCTTGATCTTTGGAATGGGCTTAACATGGTAAGTTTTCCAAATTGAAGGAACCATTCCAGATTGCAGGATTTGTCTGAAAAGGTGAAGGAGAAGGTCGACTATATATGGGCTGCAAATTTTGATAATAAAGAGTGGGAAACCATCCGGACCTACAGTGGCTTTGTTGGGTAGTTTATTGATGACATCTATTAGGGTCTCTCTAGTTATTTCTATTTCAGACAAGTGTGCCCTAGGTAACCAGTCGTGCGAGAGAAAGGAATCAGAGTCAGGAAAATCTGCCTGCTGTAAGCTGAACTGTGACCATATTATTCCCACATCTGGGGTGGTGCCCCCAAAACCTCTCTCAGGCTTCTTGATCCCATTCAGAAGAGGGCAGTTAGGTTAATTAATGATTCATCTCTAATAGAGTCTCTCCACTCTCTTTCTCATAGACGTACTGTTTCTGCTGCATGCCTCTTCTACAGATACTTCCGTGGGCACTGTTCTTCTGAGTTGGCTTCTATAATTCCCCTCTCTCTTTCAAAACAGTCCGAACACGTGCCGCCACCAGCCAACATCCATTTACTGTCCAACTTCAAACCCACAGAACCAACTTCTCATCTTCCTCGTTTATTCATTCAACTGCCGTTTTCTGGAGCAACCTTCCTTCATACGTATTTCCTGAAAATTACAATTTACAGAAGTTCAAGTCCAATGTCAACAAATATCGTCTTTCGTCTTCTCAACCTCTAACCCAAGCACGGTACTAAGTACTATATGTTCTAATCCTCTCCTGTATGGGGTTCACATAAAAAAAAATAATAATAATAAAAAAATAAGCATCTTGGCATAAAAATTCCGAGCACGCAACAAAAATCGATGCACCACTTTACAGAGCCGCACATTATGTAAGTTATTCATGCCTGTAAAAATACGGGTTGCGACCACATCACTTCTTTCTCG
The DNA here is from genome assembly GCF_048544385.1 of Mastigoproctus giganteus. Classification (NCBI taxonomy): domain Eukaryota; kingdom Metazoa; phylum Arthropoda; class Arachnida; order Uropygi; family Thelyphonidae; genus Mastigoproctus; species Mastigoproctus giganteus. The sequence continues at coordinate 233,532,166 of NC_143583.1, read as the reverse complement.
TCTTTTGGCTTACTCAGAGGGACAGCAACATCTCTAGTTATTCACGATGGGAAGTCATCGTCGTTTAGATGATTCTTTGAGATAGCAGGTCATTGGACGACTTAAAGTTAAACTTGCATTGGCTTAATGTGTCACACGCTGTCATCTCGGCACTATGGAAGCAGTTTCGGAGGCCTGAGCCTTTATAAGAAGAGCTGGCTAAGATCGTCCGAGGGTTACTTCAACCAGAACACGCGGCTATCTGGCTCTAACAGCAAGACGATGTCCTGTCATCAACTGTCTGTTGAGGTTGCCAAGGTCACAGGCGAAATCATTTCCAACCGGACCGTGTTAAGAAGGCTCAATTCAAGTGGACTCTATGCAAGGAATCCAGTGGTTTATATCCCATTAACCCCAAACGACCTCAGAGCTTGTCGAAACTGGTGCCATGAACATGTGACTTGGAGCCCTGAAAAATGGGGTACAGTTCTGCTCTAAGTCCCGCTTTAGCCTGCAAACAGATTCTAGACGTTATTTCTTCTGGAGGCAGCTAATAATGCGGTACGTACCATCCCTCACAAGGTCAGAGAAAGGGACACGAGAACACCGCTTCCACTTACGGTGGAGGCGGAGTTCTCGAGCGGGGCGGAATAATGATCAACCGCTGCTCCTCTCTTCGTGTTATTGATAGGCAATGTACAGAGGTACCGAGAACAACAGATCCCCTATATGCGACTTTTTAGAGGTGCGGTTGGTTCAGGTTTCTTTTCATGCACGACAACGCCAGAGCCCAACTGGTGGAGGAATATCTTGAAAACGAAAATATCCAACGACTGTCATGCAATCGCGATCACCAGACTTAAATCTGATTGAACATGCGTGGGACGCCCTTGGGCATTGCATTGCATTGCACTCGGACAGCCAACTGTTCGGTCACCTGATGAGCTGAGGGCTGCGCTGGTGGAACAATGCGATTTGTTGCCACAAAACATTATAGACGCCCTTTTATCGAGCATGGTTCGCCGCTGTGAGGCTTGTTTAGCCGCCGGAGGGTATCATATGTCGTACTGATATCATGTGACCAAATTTTCGAGCATCTTGCAATCACACTGTAATGTGACCTTTTTGATAATTTTTATACAACACCCATTAATGTCCTTTATACCTATCCGACGTTTCTCGCTGTCTTCTCATTTTATCGTTATTCTATGGTACACCACGACCATACCAAATTTTTGGTATGGTCGTGGTGTGTCATAGATTGATAATACCGTCTTTACTAATTCGGACCTCATTTACACAACAGGAATGTCTTTTTCTTTACAAAGGAAGTCGAACAAGTAAATTCGATTTAAACTGTTCGCGTTCCTCCTTACCCACACATTATAATAGAGATCATCTGAATTGTTATAGACAGCATGTTGTATGGACCTAAGAGTTAGGTCCATGCGACTGTGCAGTTCTAGATAACAACATAATCTCTTTAATAGTTTTACTAGTCTTTGGATGGATTTACCTGTACGTTGTTTCAAGGGGAACAATCAGAAACAGGCAGAACATGCTTAATCCGTTAGCAGTAAGAAAAGAATGACAAATGCAGGTCCATATATATTTCCATTCATTTCTGGCTAAAAAAAGACAAGAGGAAGACACCCCAATTCCTGCCTCCCTCTGCGGCTTACGCTTACAAACATTGATTCCCTTAGGGACATGTTTACGGCCAATTGCCTCCAGATCTAAAATAAATTAGGCATCCACCCTGATAAGTTCTGTGAGGGGACAAGGTGTACAGAAAGGAATGCCTCAAGAACTGTTACCAGCTATTGAATCTATGACGATCACCTGCACCTGGACCTTTTTTTTTTTTTTGACTGCTACATTTAATTTCTTTTACATCTGCCTTTCTGGTTATTATTACAAAATGTTTTATTTCGAACTGGTGTAAGTTGAATTCTGTGAAAATCTAAGGTCGAACACGTATGTTTTCGACATGAGATATATGCGTGTGTTCGACCCGATTTATATAACCATGTGTTATATAAATTTACATACTGAGGTTCATCGCATCTCAGTACGTAAATTTCACACCCTCCTGGCACATTGTCGTTCCGGGGTGACCCACAGTTTCTTGTGGTTAATAATAATGATAATAATCCATTAAGAACCTGATAGCTCCTGCAATCTTGAAAAAAATCAAGCAGGACGTGAGCGATCAACTACAAAAGATAAAGAATACGGGAACCAGAGAAGGAAGAGCAAGGAGAAATACAACCAACAGCAGCTGAAGTGGAAAGAGACCAGGTCGTGATATTCAGAATAGAGGACGAGTGGAAGAAGGCCCTAACAGAATTGTGGAGAGTCACACACCACCTCAATCGGCACATAATACCCCATTACTTCGACAGCCCTGGTGCAACACTGGAGGCCATCCACACAGCCATGTAAGGAGCTGCGGTAGCAGGCACGAGGATTAATGGAAGAGAAACGAGAGTAGTCTCTTGCACTCAGCAAGAGACTACGCCGATACAAAGAGAGCTCCCAGAGGAAAATAAACAACTGAATCTTCGATGAGGACCAAAGAGGCTTCTACAGGCGTCTCGGAGAAGACAAGAAAGAAGGGAACGGACCATCCGAGCAGAACACGATTGAGGAGTTCTGGGGAAACATATGAAGTAGGGAAGTAAGACATAACAACCGAGCTCCCTGGATAGAACTAGAACGCAAGAAAACCAAGGACGTACAAGAAATAAGAGGATGGGAGATTCGGGAAGAAGAAGTAAAACATACGCAACTCTCGCAACTGGCGAACTCCAGGAATAGATAATAGATAACGTCCACAACTACTGGCACAAGAAGCTCACTTGCGCGCGCGCGCACACACACACACACACCTGGCAGAGCAGTTCACCAAAATGATAAGGCACCCAGGACAATCCCGAAGTTTCTCACTCAAGGAATCACATATCTGAAGCCTAAAGACGAAGATACAAGAAACCAGGCGAAATATGGACCAATCACCCAATCACCTGCCTCCAAACAATGTAAAAGATCCTGATCAGCTGCATAACCAGGAAGATATCAGACCACTTGGAGAGCCAGAACATAATGGGCGAACAGCACAAAGGATGAAAGGAGCAATTAACCATAGATACCGCGATTATGGAGCAAGTTATGTTATGGAGCAAGTCTATAAGACTTGCTCCATAACATGTACACAGCCTACACCGATTAGCGCAAGGCCTTCAACTCCATGCCTCATAGCTGGCTAATATAGGCACTGAACATCTACAAAATCAATCCGATAGTGACAAACTTCCTATGAGAAAAGATGGCGAATTGGAGTACCACTATTAATGTCAAAAACATCACAACCAGGCCAATCCCCATCAGCAGAGGAATCTTTCAGGGAGATGATTCCTGAGCCCATTGTGGTTCTGTTTAGCACTTCACTCGCTATCCACCATGCTCAACAGTAGCAAGTACGGATATAACCTCAGAGAAGAAACGAAGAACCTGTACACCCTCACCCACCTGAAGTACATGGATGACATCAAGCGCTACGCGGGAACTGAGAAGCACCTCCAGCAACTACTCCAAATCACCAAAGAATTCAGCAATAATATTAGGACGAAATTTGGTCAAGACAAATGCAAGACCCACAGATTGCACTAAGGGGAAATTAGTCAACCGAAACTACCAGCTGCAGACTGGTAAACAGATCGAAGCCATGGCAGGGAGAGAGGCCTACAAATACTTAGGGACGATGCAGGCTCAGCAGTTACCGCACAAGTAAATTTTGGCCTGCCTGATCGAAAAATACCATCAGAGACTCAGAAGCCTGCTGAAATCAAAGCGGAACGGAGGGAACACAGTTAAAGCCATAAACACCTATGCAGTCCCAGTGCTAACATACTCCTTCGGAGTCATAGATTGGACAAACACCGAGCTGGAGGATATTGAGAAAGACAAGGAAAATGATGACCAAGAGTCGCCAACACCACCCGAAATATGCCGTGGAGAAACTGACAATTGCCCGGACAGAAGGAGGAAAGGGCCTGATAGACCTCAGTGAGCAACAGAAGACAGGGATAGTTTACTTGAAGGATTACTTCCAGAAACACACAGCAGCACTCCAGCAGGTCATACGGAAGATAGACAAGCGGTATAACCCACTCAACCAAAGCGATGAGTCCTTCCCCCAACCAATAGGCACAAATGAACATAGAAAATTGGGCAGAGAAGACACTCCACGGCAGGCACTACAATGATCTACACACGATCACATAGATAAAATTGCTTCCAATACATGGCTCACGAGCGGGACGCTCTTCCCCGAGACTGAAGGATTCGTGCTCGCCATCCAAGATCAGGTATTCAACACCAGGAACTGTAGACAATACATCACCAAGGAGCGCGGAGTGTCTGATGACAGATGTCGACGATGCCACCTGGCCTCAGAAACGATCCAACACATCACCGCGGGATGCAAGGTGATCACCCAGACTGAGTACTCTCATAGACACGACCAGGTAGCCAGGATAATACATCAGAAGCTAGAAAGGAAATACCAGTTGATCGAAGAAAGTACCGTATTACAAGTACGAATCTGTACTAGAGACCCCCAACTCACAAGCTGTACTGGGACAGCACCATAATATCGGATAGGACAATCCCGCGCAACAGACCGGACATAACGCTTGTGGACAAGAAGGAAAAGGCTACCTATCTGATTGACATAGCGGTACCCAACACTGGCAACCTGCAGAAAAGCCATGTGGAAAAAAATCAGGAAGTGCACAAACTTAAGACAGGAGATCAAAGAGTGGCGTATGCAACAAGTAATGACCATCGCGATCATCGTATCAACCACAGGTAAGACCCTACATTACAGCACACCAGCAATGGTCTCCCAGCGAACACCTACAAGGAACTCCAGAAAGTCACAATCCTGAACACCTGTAGGACAGTAAGAGAGTTTCTCGACCAACAGTAACACCAGACAACAACCACCACCCTGCTTACTTGGTAGCAATACCCGTAACGAGGTGGAATCCCCACTCAGGGAGAAATAATATAAGAGTAATAATTATAGAGGTACAGGAAATGAATTTTTAACCTTATGATAACTTGTGTAAGTGAAATAAGAGACAATTTCTCCTTAGGACGTGATGCATATCCACATCGCTCGAGATTGCTTTGGAGGTGAACACTGCATGGTGTTAGCTCGATCTGCCGACTTCAGCCTTACAAGGCAGGATTGGAATACTTTTGGGAGACGTATTGCTGGCATTCTGCTAGCAGGTTCTAAGCGAGCACTTAAAAAGTGCTTTCTTGGAACAGTGGGTATCACTACTATCTGATCTTTCTGATAGCCTGAACTATCCCGTTGCACATCAGCGATATTGCACCATTTTGTGCAATTTGCAATTTTTTATGTCCGTACAGGTAACAATTGGTCCGTGAACAGAAGTGGGTATTCGTGAGAAAATTTTGTGTGATCAAAAACCGGTAATAACTCATGGGAAAACTCTACTCCTTTCTTCCGTCCCAGATAAGTTTACTACAGATTGATTCGAAATCCAAAAATTCGTCGAGCTATAGAGAGGACCAAATAAAAGCCTCTCCAAACCAGTGACAAGTGATGAAACCAGTGTATTGTCGCGGAGGATTTGCGTGAGTTGTGCACTGCAATCAAGAAGGAATAATATTTTCCATCCTGTTTTCCATTGACCAGCAATTCACATCCACGACTACTGTGTCGTCCTCCATTGTTTGTGGAGGACGACACATTCATTGACATTTTACCATTCATCATCATCATCATCAGCCATTTTCAATCCACTGCAGGATGAAGGCCTCTCCAGCAACTTTCCAGTTCCTTCTGTTTTCAGCACTGGCCATCCATTTACTACTCAAAAACTCATGAATTTCATCTATCCATCTCCGCCTTTGTCTTCCAGGTTTTCTTCTAGCTCCTCTGGGGTACCATTCTGTTATTTTCTTAGTCCACCTGTCATCATGTCTTCGAGCTATGTGTCCTGCCCAAGACCATTTTAGTTCTTTAGTTTTGATAAGAATGTCCTTTACAAGATTATAGGGTATATTCTGATGGAATATACCCTATAATCTTGAGAGAGGCGGCAAGCGAGTGCATTGAACCACTGAGGCTGGTTATGCGAGCATCACTAGACTCTGGGGAGATTCCCTTGGATTGGAAAAGTGCAAATGTATCTCCCATACATAAGGGTGGCTCTAAAAGTGAAGTGGGAAATTATCGACCTGTCAGTCTGACTTCAGTAGTAGGGAAAATCATGGAGGCATTGATCAAGGGTGGAATTCAGGATCATTTGGATAGAATTGAAATTCTCAAGGATACTCAGCATGGTTTTGTAAAGGGAAAATCATGTTTAACAAATCTGGTTCGCTATTTCGAAAGGGTCACTCACGAGCTGGATTTAGGGAATAATTTCGACATTGTTTATTTAGATTTCAGCAAAGCTTTTGACTCAGTCCCACATGAGCGGTTGCTTTATAAGCTGGAACAGGTTGGAATCACTGGGAACATCCTTAGATGGATAGAAGGATGGCTTCAGGGCAGGAGGCAGAGGGTTGTGATAAATGGCTATTCCTCAGATTGGGTTGATGTAAGAAGTGGGGTTCCCCAAGGATCAGTATTAGGACCACTGTTGTTTTTAATTTTCATAAACGACATTGATGAAGGGATAGAGGGCGTGATGTCTAAATTTGCAGATGATGTTAAAATTGGTAGAGTAGTTAATGATCACTGTCAAGCTGAGCTTCTTCAGAGAGACCTAGATAGACTTCAAGAATGGTCAGAAAAATGGCAGCTGTGCTTTAATCCAACAAAGTGTAAGGTATTACACCTGGGAAACAGTAATCCCAAAATAACTTATTCACTTGGTGGAGTTCAACTAAACCCAGTACTGGAGGAAAGGGACTTGGGTGTTACGATACGGTCAGACATGAAATTCTCTGAGCATTGTAAACAGGTTGCAAGGAAGGCCCATGGTGTCCTATCGATGATCTATCGAACTTTTGCAAGTAGAGATAGGGACGTGATAATCCCATTATATAAGGCCTATGTTAGACCACACTTGGAATACTGTGTTCAAGTATGGAGACCGCACCTAAAGAAAGACATCGAGCTTCTTGAAAGGGTGCAAAGAAGGGTAACTCGCCTGGTGAGATCGGCAAAAGGGCGTCCTTATGAAGAAAGACTTCGAATATGTGGGTTGCAGAGTTTGGAAACTAGACACCTTAGAGGAGATTTGATTGAGGTGTTTAAGGCTCTGAGAGGCATCAGTAAAATGAATGAGGACAAAATTTTCAAGATTATAAATGATGCTAGAACTAGGGGACATAAATTCAAGTTACGTGGGGAAATGTTTAGATTGGACTGCAGGAAGTTTTATTTTAGCCAGCGAGTTATAAATTACTGGAATAAGTTGCCTTCATGGGTGGTAGAGGCCGACAGTTTGGGGAAATTCAAAGGTCATCTGGATAGTACTTTCGGGTAAGGGAAGCGCATAGGATGATAGGATTAATTTCCTTTTTATTTAATTTTTAATTTCATTTTATTATTTTTATTTATTTATTAATTATTATTATTTATTTATTTAATTTTTGTTTTTATCATTGTTTTGTTCGGATTTTTTTTTTTTTTTTTTTTTTTGGCTGGTGCAGCATAAGCCATAGGCTTTCTTGCACCATACGGCCGTTACTAATACTAATACTAATACTAATACTAATACTAATACTTGAGTTTGTTGCCTAATCCATGTGTTTCTCTTCTTATCTAACAGTCTGATTCCCAATATAATTCGTTTCATTCTTCGCTGTGTAGTTCTTAGCTTCTCTTCCATTCTTTTGGTGAGTGCCCAAGTTTCACTTCCATAAGTCATGGTGGGGAGTATACATTGATTCATTATTTTACGTTTCAGACAAACTGGGATATTGCTCTTCAGTATGTGACTATATTTCCTGAATGCTATCCATCCAAAATTTATTCTTCTCTTGACTTCCAGCCATTTATCATTATTACAGCTAATAACTTATCCCAGATAAGTATATGACTCCACTTTTTCAATTACTGCTCCTTCAATCATTATTTCCCTTTCTGTGGCATACTTGTTCATCATTACTTTTGTTTTAGCCATATTCATCTTTAGTCCAAAATCCTTACTAACTGTGCATAACTGATTAAGATTTTCCTCTAATTCTTTGGGATCGTGGCTTATGACCACAATGTCATCTGCAAATCGTAAATGGTTTAGGTTCTCTCCATTCACATTGACTCCTTTCTGCGACCAGTCTAATCTTCTGAAAGCTTCCTCAAGGGCAGCAGTAAACAGCTTCGGAGATATTGTGTCTCCTTGTCGAACTCCTTTCTCGATTTTAAATTTGCTACTGTCTTTGTCTAGTCTAATAAAGGATGTAGCACTCTCATATATTTTCTTCAAAATCATAATATATGGAGTATCTATGCCTTGTCTTTCCAGTGCCCGAAACATTGCCTTATGCTGTATGGAGTCAAATGCCTTTTCATAATCCACAAATGCCAGGCATAATGGTGTTTTATATTCATTTGCTTTCTCCATTAGCTGTGATATTACGTGAAGGTGATCCATAGTTGAGAATCCTGTCCTAAAGCCAGCTTGCTCTTTCGGTTGATTCTCATCAAGGATTCTTTCTAATCTGTTAGCAATGACCCTTGTGAACAACTTGTAGATATGGGATAACAAGCTGATGGGTCTATAATTTCCAATTTCTGATTTATCTCCTTTCTTATGCAGCAAAACTATGATTGCATTATTCCACTGCTTAGGCATCACACCTTTTCTAATGCACTTTGTGAAGAGCCTTGCCAGTTTTTGTGTTATGTCTCTTCCTCCCAATTTTAACAATTCTACAGTAACTTCATCTTCTCCCGGGGGAAGATGAAGATTTTACCATTAGTAGATTTTACCATTAGTGGATGAAGATTTTACCATTAGTAGTCATTAATTAAATGAGCCCTCATTTGCCGTTAACCATTGTAAATATTATCATTTTTTAAATGTTCATAAAACAACTACCAGGCACCGTAACGATCAAACTACGCCATTGGACCGATCATTTAGAAAACTGTTACTGAAAGTCGGTTGTTTGATGGGAAAATTTTGTGAGAAATTAAAGTTTTGAATCATGTGTCTTTTTTTTTTTTTAATATAAGAGTGTTGAATTCAACTTACTTAAGTGAGAAGAATTCAACTTACTTAAGTGAGAAGAATTCAACTTAAGAAGAGTAAAAAAAATTACACCGGCAAGAAAGACTTAACTGCAAAACACAGAACAATTCGCATCTAGCTATTTAAGAATCACAGAAAACTAGCAGGTATTTAGAAATATTAAGCATGCATTCTGAATTCTCCCTTACTTCTATTTAAATATCTTTTTTTCAATCTACAATTTAAACAGGCAAGAATATCACTATAGCTTTTGTTGTACATTTAATTCTGTAATTAAGCAATACACATTAATTCTGTCAGCTGGGTAACATTAAATCTGTGTATGGTTTCTGTCTATCTGAAAATTAAGTGTGGATTGCAGCAGTGAAGCCTATGAAACTCAGGCTACGTTGAATTAAACATTGTTGATTTTCTGGAGTACGGATTGTTTATAGTTCCATACGAGCTTGTTTGTGAGTTTTACGGCGCAAGTATCCATACAAGCCTCATATTTTGAACCTCATGCTGTTTGAGAGGGAGGTGAAGATAAAGTTCCATTGGGGGAAACTGTAGCTCTGCTACTTACCGAAGTGAAAGTGCAGAATTACGGAATGGGGGAGGTAGCTTCTCGATCACGTGGCAAATACGATGAAAGTATTGAAACAGGCTAGTCGGTAAATCCAACTAAAGATCCTGTTCAGCCTTAATTACAATCTTGCATAAACGTGTTTAAGTGGAGACAAAATGTAAAGGCTATGCTGAGTTTTAATGACAAAGGATATTACTGACAAACTTCAGTGTTTGTCAGTAATATCCTTTGTCATTAATTTTTTGTCAATATTCTCTAAGCTTTGCTCTTCTCAGAGAATATTGCTTTACAGATATTTGCAATCCTGTACGTAATTTTGTAATCGTAACCTGAATTCGTGAATGTACAAGTTGCACACCGGTGATAGTCATAAATACAAATTAATCTATAAATAAGGTTAAACTTCAGAAAAAGACTTACCCATGGATCTTTGCGACAGCAAATGAGGGGCTGGTCACTGGTTCGCGCCGATTTGGCTGACTAATTACCACGATTTTGCGTTAAAGTGAATGCCGTCCTTGCAAGGAGTAGAACCGGCAGGAATACGATAGATAGGCCGGTAAACCTGACCTTCGTTTGTGGTAGGAGTTTTCTAAACTGACTTTCATTTCCACCGCTGAAAAAAGGTCAGGTTATATTACGCCACTCAATTTTGGACTATGTCCAGTATGTTAAGCGAAAAACAGTATCCTCCCGAATTTGGTGGCGAAAACTAACCTAACCTTTTTCAGTAACACTGTATTTTTCAATACAACGCACTGAACGTTGTTTTTCAGTTAAATCCAGCCCGAATTTGGGGCATAAATTAAACCTTTTTAACTACCCATTACAGCATATTAGACGCATGAGAGCAAGTCTGTTACGGCCTGTCTGTCGTATTTTTGCCGACTCTACTCATTTGCAGGAAGAAAAACTGGTGATTAGCAGCCAATCAGCGCGAAGCAGCGGGTATGGCTAGATCTGGCCAGCATTTGCTGTCACAAATGATCCATGGGCATTTCAGACATTTAACCGTAAATAAATATGTGCGTTTTGACCTGAATATATTTAAACTCGTCATCTGTAGATAAGCGTAAATATTATCACGATCTTAATTCATGGCTGAATCTCGCAGAGTTCAGACTGTTTAGGCGCAAAACCTTACGTTTAAATAACCGGATACTCATAAAAAGAAATTCCCCTCTTTTTCTGAAATAAAAAAAAAATAAAAAAAAAACCCTACTACAATCGAGTATAAATCACCCCATATTTCAAAACTTATTGGCTTTTTAATAGTAAGAGAAAAGCCATTCTTAGTTTCCTTCTTTTTCTTTCTTTTCTCTTTCTTCTCTTAGAGAAACTGCCTTATAGAAATTTTTGGGATAATATCTTTTCTAAGCCTTATGTGGCTTCTGCCTTATTGATGATGTGCAAAAGCAGTCCGTTCAACACCTTAACTCATCTCCTGTCCATCTCTGTTCTGGGTTGTACGTTGCAAACACAATCTCTGAAACAGATGTAGGACATATTTGCTGTTCATCTGGGGCAATGTTATAAAAACTTCTTTTTTTTTTCTTTCACAGAATCGTATTTTTATCTTTATGTATCTGAACCAGTCTTGACTTGTCATTTTGGTCCATGCACTTCGAACTATCAGCCAAAGAAATTCTGCTTGTTCTCTGCCATATTGTAGTTCATGGATTTTATGATTACATTTTTGCACTAGTGTAATCTTTGTATATTAACAAATAAGCAGTTTCTGTTTGAATGAGTCCATTATACAAAATAAAGATTCATTGAATTCTCAAAAGTCCCATGTGGCTTAATACAAACAGAAAAGTTTTCTAGATTTCCGCAGCAGATTAATTTTTTGTATACCTGCCCTTGTTTTTCATTTCCATTAAGGTTTGTAACTGACAAACTATCTGACGTTGGCTTGAAGAGATGTTAAGTTTTTTCTTTCCTTTCTAAACGAAAGTTTTGCTTCCATGAGGTGTCCGTGTTTCATTAGTTTTGTGTTCAAAAAGTGCAGTCGCTGAACTGCACTTTTTACATTCAATTCAAATGATTCAATTCCGAAAAATGGCCGTCTCAGGACGGCCATTTTTCATTTTTTATCTACGGTATTTACGGAAATAGAAGCTGTGCTTTTCCAATCTTTTTTTATGAAAATTCAACAGTCTTATTCGACCAGAACAACGCGCGTGATCACAAGTCTGTCATTACCACTGCATGAGTGCTGCCTTGAAGTCTTGGACTCTTCTTTGTGTTCACTAGCTCTAGCATTGTCGGGCTTTCACCTGTTTCTTATTTTGAAAAAAATACCTGGCTGGCATCCATTTTCCCATCGGCAGTGACGTCATTGCTGCAGTGGGTGCATTCCTGGAGGCTCAAAAAGAAAACTTTTTTTCGCAGCTGGAATCAATGCATTGCAGCTTCTGCGGCAAAAGTGTATTGACTTCAATGGGTGTGTATTGACTTCCTTCATGCTCAGGCCACGAACTTTTCAAATGCCTCTCGTATTATTTGATATCTTCTGTTCGTCTGTATGTTCCAAAATTATTAACTAAAATCGGAAACTGTTTCAATTATTCTTTTATTGAATTCATAGCATTAAATTTTCTGCCCGAAAGTTTTCTCCCCAAATCTTCCTATTCCTGAATTCGTATTTCAAAATATAGCTTTACATTCTTTTCTTTCGCAGAAGCAGATCCTTTTCTCACTAATTAAGGCTTAAATTTTACATGACATTCTAAAATGTTCACTTTCGTTTCATGATAGTCTTTTCTTTCTTTTTTTTTTTTTTTTTGATAGTATGTATTCAAAACTAAGCCATAATTATAAGAAATAAATAGTTGCTTGCTTCCGTTTTTTTTTATTAAATAATAATTATTAAAATGATTAAATAATTATTCCATTGTAAAATGCAACAAAATTCTAAATTTTTAATATATTCGTATATATTAAAATCTGTAGATCCAATGTCGACCCAACCGCCTAGTAAAACCTTGCAAGCATGTTTTAGTAAAACCTTGCAAGCATTGGATAAGCAATTACTTTAAAGTTGACTTCAAATACGTGAAAAGAAATGCATCGAATCGAACTAGGACTTCTAATGATTAGTGATTTTAATTGCAAATAAGCCAATTATGCAAAGCCAGCTTAAATGTGGGTGAAAAGCTGAAATTGTATATTATGGATGGGAAAATTCGGTTTCTGAGCACTTTTCACCTTGCTATTACAAATATCAAATTTGTATCAGTATACGGCTATTTTAATTTCTACATGCAAAATTGTTTGGTTTTTAAGGGGATACGATGCACCCAGGCAAGGAGAACTTTTACTCCACCACTAATGCAAGGCTGATGCGGAGAGAAGCGCACAGATAGAGCCTCATTCCAGACAACTTGACAATAGAGCAGGTCCAACGTACCCCACCAACCAAACTATAGAGAACCAGCAAAATCACAGTGACCAGATGCCACCCAAACAGGCACCTCGCCCCCACCTCCCGCAACACGCATTCACAGGGAGACCAACTACCCAGCTCCCCTTTAACAACTACCCCTTCGACAGAACTTGGACGAGCCTTCGGCTGTCACTGTGGAGACCCTAACTCAGCCCTCTGTTCCCATGCCAAGCGAGCAGTACATAAACCACGGATTGACGCCAAGGGACCTACCACATCTTATGCACAAGTCGTTCAGACAGCAGTTGATAGCACAAATGTGGACAGGTCTACCAGATGCACCATGCCAGAACCTGATGGAACGGACGCCTTTAATTCAGCCATTAAGCGTACTCAACGGATTGAAACGTCCATGGAAACTCTCTGGCTCAGGCAAGTTTGCGTAACTTACATCACAGCAGTGACTTCGCGGGCCAAGCTGTTCATCACTAGGCTAGCGCCTACTACCCAGGCCACTGCTATAAAAAGCTTCCTGGACATAGAGCTTGGCGTAAAGGTAGATGCTAGAACCATTAAAACAAAATACACATCATATTTCTAGTTTATTCTGTCTTGCCCTCGGGTACATCTGCATAAGGTGCTTAACCCAACAGTATGGCCGACAGGGGCCTTAATTAAGCCATTCATCGAAACAAAAAAAGATACCAACCACAAGTCCCTTAGTGTACAGCAATAGCAATCAATTGACAATATGCAAATGGATGTAACCCAAACGACAGTAACATTTTTTTCTACAAAATGTTACGAGCCTTACTAACAAGCTACATACCTTGCAAACCCTGCTCCTCCAGGAAGACATTGATTTCATATGCATCTCAGAAACATGGGTTGACGAGGGAAAACAATTTGGATTGCTCCTCTCGTCCACTCATTATCAATACATAGCAAACTCCAGAAAGGATAAGAGAAGAGGTGGTGTTGCCGTATTCTACAAGACCTCTTTCAGGCAGATATATGTAAAGCATCAAACTATGAAGCATCAATCACTGCAATTTTCAACAAAAATGAAAAAAGGACCCAAATCTGCCTTGCGTATCTCCCACCAGGACACACCTCATCAATCAGATAGGATCTTATCTCTGGATGTCTGCTCATCTATGCCCCAATATCAAAACATCCACATTAGGAGATTTCAACCTGCCTCTGCTAAGGTACAAGGATGCAAGGCAAGAAATGGAAGATACCATGAGAACCTGGGGGCTCATCCCACTGAATACACCACCGACCAGAGGAAATCAAGTCCTGGACAGCGTCTACCACAATTTTGAACAAATACAAATCATACGCTATAACTCCAAATTCGTGTCGGACCACCTACCAATAGTGTTTGAAATTGCACAGGCACTTGCAACATCAGTCCCTCCGACCAAACCAGCCGGCCCGGTACAAACAGTAACTACGTTTTCAACCAACCTAGCCAGGCCAAATGTTATCCTCAATGAACTCAAAGAATTTAATTGGAATAATCTCTACTTCAGACCAGTGGAAGAGGCAATTAATGCCATTTCTAAAGAATTGAGAAACATTTCTCTCATTGGTGCGTCTAAGACAATCAAAATCCCCTCAAACACTAAGTGATGGTTCAACTCCGAAACGAAAGAGGCTTTTAATCTAAAGCAAAAAGCCTACAGAACCTGGAAAAAGTCTGGCTCCATGCTAGAGGCGCCTCCTAGCCAGGTGGGAAGGAGCAGCAGTGCGTAGCACACACTTCTTGATTAGACCGAGGTTCGAGCCCGTCACCACCAAATACGGAAGATGCGGAAAGGTCGGGGAATGACCATCGCATATCCCGGAGCAATATGGCCTTAGTTGCTAATGCTCCTAATAACAAACATAACATATAGCTCCATGCTAGATCACATCGCTTACAACAAACAAAGAGCGAATTTCCTGCGTGTTCGGAAAAAGGCACATATATATCCAGAGAAGACTTAAGCATTCCAAGCGTATCGTTTCCACACGTGGCCGTCAGGTGGAAATGGATGAAGAAACGATAAAACTGTGGACACAGTCAACCTTTCGCTCTGACCAGGAAAACATCCGCCCCTCCCTGTAGCGGCCATTGCAGATTACGCCAGGACCAAGCTTGCGCATGTTAAGGTATCAAGGGAAATGATTATGAGAGCAATAAACAGCCTTTCCAATAAATCTACAGCTGGTCCGACAGATTCCTACTCTTTATTCTAAAAATATGCAGTTTCTATGTGATTGACCTGTTACATCACCTCTTCAACCGCATCCTCGAGACTGGTATCACACCGACAATATAGAATGTCTACCATGCTTTACAAGTTCCAAAAACTAATAAACAAAAGATCCCAGAAACTACAGAGCAATCTCTATTTCCTGTGGACTGCTAAAAGTGTTTGTAAAAACGATACAGTCCACCTTAGTCGATCACAGCTTCAATGGGAGTCCACAGCATGTTCATACTGTTATTCCTAGGAGGTCTACTCTATCAAATCTATTAATGACCAGTTGGGCAGTCCGAAAAGCCCTTAACTCAAAGAAACAACTTAATCTTATTCCTAGACATACAAGCAGCTTTCGACACACTCAGCACAACAGAGCTAGTTAAAATTCTGAAGCATTATTTCAGAATCGAAGGTAATCTTCTTGCTGTTGTCTAACTCCTCATCAACAGGCAAATATTTATCAAATATGATCACAGATTGGAGATGACCACCACGACTTCTATCGGCATCCCACAAGGGGGAGTTCTCTCATCATGGTTTTTTTGCCACGGCACTAGAGCCCTTCCATGCGAAGCACCCAAACTTCATTTCATACGCTGATGATCTTAAGATGCTGGTCACATCCGATGATCTAGCAAAGGACTAACAGTACTATCTGATTTTCATAGGCAGTTGCCTATGAAAATCAGATAGTACTGTTCAAGCTCCAGGGTTATTTAGGACGTCTGGGACTTAAACTGAATCCTCAAAAAGCAGCTCAGATGACTTTCACAAAAAAGGAGGACTATTAATGAAATTACGCTCCCAATAAATGGGACCACCTTTAAAAAGTTCACTCTCACATGGACTTGGGGTTGAAGTGGAATTTTAAAAGTAATTTCAAAAACCACCTCACGATGGCCAGGTTAAAAACGCTTGCGGCGTACTGGGCAATCCAGCAGGAGTTGGTCGGTCTTAGGCCTCGGGAGTTCCTCTTGGAATACGTCCGAAGAAATTTAACACCCGCACCGCTCTAGGCTTCGGTACTCTGGTCAGCAGCTTCCTCTACTCAACTGAAGAGATTCCTGGGGGTTGAATATTGGCTCCTGAGAGGGCTAAACAGGGAGATGGGTTACCCTTTCACCATCTCTAGGAGTGTGCTCTATACAAACCTAGGCATGAAACCCTGGGAAACCATAGTCAAAGAGAGGAATCTACACACCTTGGCACAACTTCTATGCGGCTAAATGGATTCGCCTGATATCTTGAATGTTTCTGCAAACCCTCGGACCTCACAATGAACCCGGTGCAGTTCAACACTTTGTCTACAATCTTGACTGCAAAATGTGCAATACCTTAGGTCAGTGTTCCCGGCAAATACGTTTGGAATGTATAACTCCCTGGGAATTGATGCCTCATCTTTCTGCAGCTCGAAGTGCTTTAGACAGGATATAGTGAAAGAACTCTATAAAGACGAACAATAAGCGCTTTGTGAAAAGAACTCCCTGCAAAGGCTTTCCTGGATTCACCACTGTTTTTTATCGTTTGTTATTTATTTTATTTTATTGTTTGTTATTTATTTATTTTATTGTTTATTATTTTATGTATTGATTTTTACCTTGTTATGTATTTGCAATCTGTTTTGATATCTTGCAATTCCAATGAATGCATTCAAATGGAATTTGCATAATGTACACCCTTCTAGCGGAACCAGGCTGTTCCAGGGGTACCCACTGATGTGGAAATAAAGTAAGGTAATTAATTCTTGCTATAGCTAGTTATCGCTAATTACTATAATTAATTCTGGCCCCTGACTTTCAAAATGTTTTATGATTATTTTTATATTCTTTATGTCGAAGCTATTTGGGGAGAGAGAGAGAGAATGCAAATAAAACTAATCGGCATCCTCATTTAGAACTAGTATTACCTGATAAATTGAAAATACATGTTGACCCAGAACTAATTAATTCACTAATAAAAAATTTTATTTCTTAGCTGTCCGCTTTTTTCTTAAACGGAAGGCAATATTGAAGTAACTACGATAAGTATTCTCAGAAGAAAACCCATAACACGTTAAGGCTTTTCTTCTGAGAAGAAGAAGAAAATATTAGCACGTTAATTTTTTTGTAACATTTGCAGTGACAAAAGTAAACATCCCACCCCTAATGATCACCAATATCAGTATTCCGCGAGGGCTGTGTGGAACTTTACTATTAAGAACTAAATACTGTAGTAAAAACCGTACTGGGGAACGAAGAGTCCAAAAAAAGAAAAGTTTTTAAAAATTGCTTTTTCTCACAGCACCATAGTAAGCTCATTCCATCTGATATTAAACAATGGTACTCTATTTGCGAATATTGCAATCAGAAAATGTTTCTATTGCAAATAATATGCCTATATCAGCAGAATCTGTTGATAGCAGAAGATAAGAGAATGCTAAGGAGAATTCTTAAAGCTTTCATGTGATTTTTTTTATTTCTGTTTCTAAGTATTGTCCAAAACAACTGTCTATCACGATGTGTCTTGTGTATACAATAAGGAGTTCTTTTTTTAGCTATCAATGATTACTATACATAGTTTTACATAATGCAGTTTGATATTTGAATGGGTCTAAAACGTTTTGAAAAATTACTGAATCTAAGGAAATCACATTCAACCCAGACAAAAATAATTACCGTAATTAAAAAAAAAAAAAAAAAGCAGAAAAAAAAAGCTCTTTTTATTTGTTTAGAAAGTTATCTAAAAAATTATTTCATGTGAAACATTTTTCATGATTTCTTTCACTTCCCCCTCCCCACTTATCCCTGCTTTAGATTTTAATAAAGGTGTAACTATAATGGATCTGTAACGTAGTACCAAATTTTTATTCATTCAAAAGTGTGTCGCGAGACCATAATGGTTCAAAAAACACCGACCTATGCATTCACGAAAATAGCACGCGTGTTGATACTCAACCGATGAACGTAGAGCCATCTACTGAGCAGTCAAGCAACCATAAGTGTAGAAAATTATGATGAGAGAAAACCTTATGATTGCAGCTTTATGATTGTTTGGAAAAGATTAACATATACTCATATATTATCAAAAATTAACAAATATCAAAACATTAGCAAACCGATGTCATGGTTTTATTTTGCAGAAACATAACGGAGACATCCAAAACGCACAGTGCACAAGGAAAATGACATGAGCTATCGACGGGAATAAATTCATGTTTGATCTGCTTTTTATTTATTTATTCAGTTTAATAGCTGGCACATGCACTTGAACAGCAGTAAACTAACAGGGCAATGGGATATGCGTTATACATACAAAGAGATAGATTCATCCATTATAAATTCATGTACAATTCATACAAGTCAGTATGTGAACAATAGATAATATCAATTAAAGATTCAACAATATACTATAACAATTAAATTTTGGTGTTTAGAAAGTCAAAATACCTCAAGTCGCAAACATAATAAAAGCAAATTGCAAGAATTTCCCATAAGTTTAGTGATTGATATAGATAAACAGAATGCAACAATATTTTCATATTTGTGAGCCACTGAGTTATACTATGTACCCTTTGGTATTCTTCCTAACTATTTCTCGGTTTTCTTGAGTTTTTTTTTCTCCATAACGTATTCGCAAACTTAGTTGGACTTCTCTTCTGTATTTCCTGCCGTTTTAATGGATGTGTAGGTCTATTTTCACTGCACTATTGACGCTGTGTTTACTGGAAGATTCCTCTGATGGTAAAGAGGTTTGAAGGGATGACACTGAGTGGTAACTAGCAGTTAATGGAATTTCCGCTGGTTTTTTTGGCAACTTGATGATTTCCATCTTTGGGAGAGGAGAATACATCCCTCCAATTTTTTTTTTTAATTTTTTATTATTATTTTATTATTGTTACTGTATGATTTCAGGATAATAGATCCAAATTTCCAAGAAGCGTACATTTTGGGTTGGCGGAAAATCACAAATCAGGTTTATCCATCTCAAGACTAGTATTCTGTAGATTAGATCTTTGCTTTCAACCTCACCGACACAGACGATCAAATAGAATACAAAATCAGAAAACTGGTTTTAATCTGAAAATCACGTTATGCAATAGTGCTATTTTTTCTTTTTTTTTTTTATTTATTATTATTATTATTTATTTTTTGAAACTCCCAAACCCGAAAGGTATTAGAATCTGCAGTACTTAGTACTGCAGGGGTTGAAATTTGGGATGACTGAAGATACTTGTGATATTAGAATTGAATTTACGCAGACCGCAATTTTCAGGATATACATGTTAAGGAAGGTTGTTTTAGACAATAAACTGAAGGGATAAATGAAAAAGAAGAAAATTCGGTTTTGTGAGTTGAATAGTAAATCGATGCTGACTGGTTGCAGCACGTTTCCGGCCAGATTTAGGAGAGAGAGAGAGAGAGAGAGAGAGAGAGAGAGAGAGAGAGAGAGAGAGAGAGAGAGAGAGAGAGAGGAAGGGGGGGATTACAGAAACCAGTCCGGAAGAGCAGTGCCCATGGCAGTATCTATAGAAAAGGGATGCAGCAGAAACAAAGCGCATGAGACACAGAGTTCAGAAATTTTGTAAGAGTTGGGGTTGTAAATTGACCAAACTGCCCTCTTTTCAATGGAATCTAGAAGCCTGACAGAGGTTTTGGGGGCGTCGCCCCAGATGTGGTAACGATATTCCGTGGTATGCTGAATTTGCGAATTCTCAAAGCGAACAGCTGTTTGAAAGAAAAGCGAAAGAAAAATTCCAGATTTTTTTTGGATGTAGATGAAGCAATATTTGTAATGTGCTTATACCAAGAGGATTAGAAGTCAGGGTAATCCCCAATAGAGATTTATTATTATTAACATCTTTTATTTCCTCACCAGTGGGCACCCTATGATCTTGTCTAGAAACCACAGTGTCATCGAAGATATGCATAGGAGTTGTAATAGTTCTAACATCAAAAACCTTTTAAATGCAGCATGCATAGCTCGAAGAGGATAGCTAGACACAAAAAAAAAAAAAAAAAAAATTGAGGTTTCAGTGACACGTACTACTATTCTACTTCAACGTATGGTCCATTTCTCGTTTGTGGCTGTGCTACTCCGGACTACAAGATTGGAAAAATCTATCTTTTCAGATAAAAACTCACTGTTTCTCAACATAATATCGAGGCATGTACTATACATGAAATGGCAAAGAATGCAACGATTGATAAAGATCTTGAGGAACAAGTAAGATACAGATCCTCATTTTGGAAAATCGTACTAGAACAGTTATTTCGGATAACACTTATGTTTAGCATTTTGCAGTCATCGGGAAGGATTTTCGGAAGAATTTTTTTTTATCCCAAGTCCGTTTACTTTCCTACTATGATGACATAATGAAACAAATTATTAATAAGCCATCTGGTTCCGTAATTTATTTAATCCCCACTATCCAAAATGAGTTAATAGAATATTTAGGTACCAAATAAAAAAAAAAATAATAATAATTGACAAAAGAAAAGTGTTACACTCAAAATTAATTCAGCACCATTCTATTCACTAATTTTGGATGCTGTTCAAGATCTCACAAAAAAAGATCAATTAAGTGTTGTTGTACGACATGTTCACATAATTCGCGACGAAAATGAAAAATCCAAAGATTTTCAAATTTGTGAAACGTTTTTAGGATTCTATGACATGAATGATCATTCGACAGAAATGATGACGGATAATATAATGAAAATATTACCCAAACTAAACATTCCCATTGAAAAATTTTATGGTCAGGGATATGATGGGCTAATGCCATGAGTGGGTTTATGTGCAGTCACGCATTAAAAGGATCCAGTCAAATGCAGAGTATATTCATTGTGCAAGTCACAATTTAAATTTAGTTATTAATGATAGCGTAAATTGTTGTAATAATGTTTTTCGACATTCTTCAAATTTAGTATAATTTTTTTTGGAAATAGTACAAAAAGATGGGATCGTCTTTGTAAATTTACAGGGGAATCTGAAGTTACATTAAAAAAAAAACTCAACCCTACTCGCTGGTCTGGTAGATTATTATAAAAGACTTTTATAATATCTGTGGATATTATAAAAGCTTTGACAGAAATTAGTCTTAAATCAACTAAAAAAGCAGACCGAGATGAAGCGAGTAGAAGAATGAAGCAAATGATAACATTTGATTTTATTTTCATTTGTATATTTTTAAATAACGTGATGTGCTAAATTAATTATGCTTCAAAAACTCTACAAAACCATGATATAGACCTCTATTAATGTATTTCTGTATTGGACCGAGCAGTAAAAATAAAAATAAAAAACATTCGAAATTCATACGAACAAATTAAATACGAATCTGAGTAGGCGCCTCCGTGGGCAGGAGCGGCCGTGCGTAGCACACGCTTCTTGATTAAACCGGGGTTCGAGCCCGTGACCACCCAATACGGAGGATGCGGAAAGGTCTCAGCGAATGACCACCACATATCCCCTGAGCAATATGGCCTTAGTTGCTAATGCTCCTAAACACCAAATAACAACGAATCTGAGCAAATTGCCAAGGAGTTCGGGGTAGATCCCAAATTTGAAGACAAACATCGTACTGTTCTACGACAACGTAGAACTAAAAGACAGTACGATGAATTTAGCTTCAGATTTTTTGTTTGATAATAGAGATTAGTTTTTTTTTAAATAGTGTTTTTTATTGTTTTTGACAAATTATAATACAAATTACAAATTATTAAAAACCTTTCAAAAGTATGAAGTTAGTAAAAAATTATTTTGCAATACTAGAACCGAAAAAAATAAAATGTCAAATGCTGATATATTAAGCGAGTGTGAAAATCTCATAAAAAAACTATTCATCTGTATTCTCTCTCTCCAACTGCCGATTCAATATTGTAATTTTATCACGCTTATTAAACAAGATTTATCAGCAGACATGTCAGTCAGACAATTTTTTTTTTATTTGACTTTTTAGAAAATTTTACGTTATGTTATTTATGTTATTTTTTACCCTGCCAGCTGCCTCTGCCGACAGAAGATCATTTAGTAAATTAGGAATAATAAAAGATTATAAAAGAAATGCTATTGGTCAAAGTAGACTGTGCAATCTTGCAATATTGGCTACTAAGCATAAATATGCCAGTAAAATGGATTTTATTAATGATTTCGCAAATGTAAAAGCGCTAAAAGTAACATTAATTTTTTTCGTAAATTTATTAGTTGTTATAACATAACATAACATATAATTTTTTATGTTTGTCAAATTGTATTTAATAAGTAGTATATTGTAATATTAATTTTGATGTTTGCAAAATTATAAAGAAATCATAAATAAAATACATATTTACGTTATTAAAATGATTCAACTTTTTTATATTATACCTAATTAAAATTAATTTTAATAAAAATAAGGGGCCCAAAATGATTTCTTGCCTAAGGGCCCAAAAAACTCAGCTATGCCACTGTACTAGAGGTAGTTTTGTAGAAGATTTTATTATAGCCAATGATTTCTTTGTTGTTAATAGGGGTGGCCAACCTACCACTTTTGATAACCTCAAACATTGATGCTACAATTGCCACGGTTAAGAGAATTTTAAATTGGTATGTGGATGATGCTTGTACTAATAGTGATCACAGAGCTCTTTCTTTTCATATTAATTTACAGGATAATATTGGCATTTCGAATGGTTATATAGATAAATTGAATATAAGAAGATAAATTGGGTTAAAGTTAAGTCTTTACATAATAACTTTAGTAGTGATAAAATACAAACATTAAATTTGTTAGATGCAGTGGAATATTCAATGTATGTACAATTTTGTTTTATTTAGAGCACTATGTTAGGCTGAAAAAAAGGGTAGTTAATAAGGAAATCCCATGGTGGACTGCTGAATTATCAGTATTAAGAAGGGAAGTATTTGGAATTAGGAAAACTTACCAGAGGTATAAAAGAGGTGGGGGATACATGAGGCCTTTCATTTCAATGAAGTACAGTAAGACTCCGTATCCGCGGGGGATACGTTCCAAGACCTACCGTGGATGGCTGAAACCGCGGATATAAGCGAACACCTGCTGACCCCATATATAACGTAATTTTCTTGTACATACGTATAATAAAGTTTAATTGATAAATTAAACACACAGTAAGATATTACCAACATTAAATACGGTAATAATAAAGTACAGCAGACTCTCGATTTACCGGGAAGCGGATTCACCTAAGATTCCAAATTTAAAAAAAAAAAAAAAAAAAAAATCAACAGAAATCATAAAATTCAAGTAGTAACTAGAGATTTGATAACGCATATTGAACAGTTTTTCACATGAATATGACAGTCATATTTATTGACTTTGAAGGGGTGTCTTTGACAGTGTCTGATTTCCAAGTATTTTGTATGCATTAAGATCTTTACAATGCACGAGTTCGTTGTATAAATTGGTATGTGGATGATGCTTGTACTAATAGTGATCACAGAGCTGTAATAATAGTGATAATAGTTATTCAGAAATAAACTTTTGTCTACACAGCGATTAACGTTGTTAGAGATTTGTAGAGCCTGTAGAACAGTATCCACTACAAGTAATTTTTATTTTAAAAATATGCAGTGCCTATATTGTTGATGTGCTGTTGCACATTTTCCAAAACATCTTAAGAGATGGAATCCTCCCCGAGAGATGGAATCACTACTTTGTGCGATCGGTGCCAAAAAAGAAGAATCCTAAGGCTTCTTCAGACTTTCGGCCTATATCCATCAGTTGTTCTCTTTTAAAGCTTTTTGAGAAAGCCATCCTTCCTGCTTTAACCCAACAGTGTTTCGCGCACAGGCCACCTCACCTCCATACCGTAGTGCCGAGACGATCCACTACTACTAATCTGTTGGAGACTCTCTTCAGAATGCAGCACGCATTAAATGAAAAAGCCCAAACTGACATCATATTCCTTGACATAAAGACAGCTTTCGATAATGTGTCGCTACCTGCACTTGAAAACATATTGAAAGTTTATTTCCGCATTGAGGGAAAACTATTGCAGATCATCAAGACCATTTTGAAGCCAAGGCACCTCATTGTACAACACCAAGAATTCCGTCAGAATACACCCTCGCTTGGGGCATCCCTCAGGGAGGAGTTTTATCAGCTTTGCTGTTTGCTGCCGCCCTAGAGCCTTTTCTGGCGCGAAATCAGAATTTTATTTCCTACGCCGATGATATTAAGTATTTTGTTGTTTCTAACGAAGGATCTCAGGTGTCCGACGTCAATTTCCATGCCGACGCTAAGCTGTATGAACTGGAGACATACCTACGCAAAATCGGTTTGTGGCTAAACTCAGACAAGTCAGCACAACTAACAATAACTAATAAGAAGATAAAAAATGAAATCAAATTATCTATTAATGGAGCACAGATTAAGAAAGTCAACTCATACACCGACCTAGGAGTGATGTGGGACGAGGACCTTACCTTCCAAAGGCACTTTCAGAACACGAGAACAAAAACTCTCGTTGCCATATGGGCTGTAAGACAGGAAATAACTGGGATTCGAAACCAGCAGCTACTGACCCAATATATCCAAAGATGTATCGTTCCTGCATCCTTATATGCTTTGACAATTTGGTCCTCTGCTCCAAATACTTATATCAGGGAATTTCTCAGCCTGGAATACTGGTTGCTCCGGTGGTTAAATAGGATCGCCGAGAAGCCCTTCACAATTTCGAAATCCATACTGTACGTAAACTTGAACATAGCTCCGTGGATTCAGATGATCACAATACGTAACATCTGCACTCTAGCACAACTTCTCACTGGGAGTTTAGATGCCCCTCAAATCTTGTAGTTAGGCCCGCCTTGGAGCCCGCCTCCACAACCCTCATAGTCTCCGAAGCGCTCTCCACCACACGGACGGATTAAAGCGGATGTTTCCTGCCAATACTCTGTAGCTGTTTAGAGACCTTAAAATAGACCCGGACAGGTACTGCCACGAGAAAACTTACAGGAAGCTCATTGCAGCGGATCTGTGTACGAAACTACAGATATGATAAAGAACGTAATTGAAGAAAGACTTCAAGTGCCCTCGAACTCATAAAAATCTTAAATGAACGATATATTATATTCCAAAAGATTCTTATAGGACTGAGGGTCCTATAAGAATCCTTTTGTTCCTTTTGTTCAGAGAATAAAAATGAGGACCAATTCATAGTGTAAATGACGATGTCATTTTTCTATGTATGTACATTGTTTTGTAATTTTGTAATTTTTCTATTTACATATATTGTTTTGCAATTTTTCTGTGAATGCATGATTTCTGTATGTAAGTAATTCTTCCTCTATGTTTATATATCTTATGTATTTGCTGATATTTAATCCTATGTTACACTCTAATAAGTGTATTTGGATGTATGTATGCGCCACCCTCCTAGAAAATTTCTGTTGAATAACAGGGGTGTTTGTTTATTCAACAAACACCCCTGTTATTCAACAAACAGGGGTGTTTGTTGAATAAACTGATAATAATAATAATAATAATAATAATAATAATTGTAGTATACCCTAGGTTGCTATGCGGATGACCTCGCAGTGTGTATATCTGGTAAATCTAGGAGAATATTGGAAAATAGAGCTGAATTTGGTCTGTATTGTTTAGTCAAGTGGGCTCGACAGCATAAGCTGAGGGTATCCCAATCAAAGACAACTATGATGTTATTTAAGGGAAAATTAGATTTAAATAAACCACCTAAGAAAAAATTAAGGTTTTTTTTTTTTTTTTTTCTTACAGGGAAAGCAAATTTCAGTGGTGACACAGGCCAAATATTTAGGGATCACCTTAGACAGTAAATTTCTGTTTATGCCCCACTGATTATATCTGAGGGAAAAATTAAGAATTTTATCTCTGTTGTTGTAAGAATTACTCGCTCAGACTGGAGTTTAAAAAAGTATGTTTTAACATTATATTATAAGGCAACTTTTCTGCCTATTGTTTAATATGGTTCGGTTATTTGATATAAAAGATTGGACAATGTTAAATTCAGAAATAAACTTTTGTCTACACAGCGATTAACGTTGTTAGATATTTGTAGAGCCTGTAGAACAGTATCCACTACAAGTAATTGTAGTATACCCTACAAGATGCTGGGCATCCACCTTTGGATTATTATATTATCTACAGAAAATGTTGCTACCATCTTAAGAAGGGAATCCCACTCACTTATTTAAATTTATTAAGTGATTTTGCAGATCAAGGTGTTGTTACTAAAAAAAGATGTTATGAAAAAACTAGTATCCTTATGGCAAGATCGTTGGAATACCACCAAAACTGGTAATGTGACGAGGTTATTTATCCCTAACGTTCAATTTATGTTTAACAACAAAAGGTGTAGTTGGTTTTATGCAAATAACGTGTTGTCTTATATACTAACAGTCATGGTTCTTTTTGAGCGACAAATTGTTTAAATTTGGATTGGTGACGAATCTATATATTTTTTCCCCTCCTTTAACTTACAGGAGTTTTTTTTTTTTTTTTTTTTTGTTTTGTTCGCATCAGCAGGTTGATGGTGTGGGCTTTTACCACTCCTTTGAGTTCGACGTGTTTTTTTTTTTTTTTATTATTATTATGATTTTTTTTTTTAAATTGTTTTATTTATTATTATTGCTCTTATATTATTTCTCCCTGATTCGGGTTCCACCTCGTGACGGGTATTGCCACCAAGTACACAGGGTGGTTGTTGTTATGTCTGGTTTTACTATTGTTCGAGGAACACTCTGACTGTCCTACAGGTGTTCAGGATTGCGACTTTCTGGAGTTCCTTGTAGGTGTTCGCTGGGAGACCTATTGCTGCTAGGCTGTTATGTGGGGTCTTTGGCACCATACCTGTGGTTGACACGATGATCGGGATGGTTGTTAGTTGTCGCATATGCCACATCTCTTTTATCTCCTGTCTTACGTTCGTGTACGTCCTGATTTTTCCCCATGGGTTTTCTGCAGGTTGCCAGTGTTGGGTACCGCTATGTCAATCAGATAAGTAGCGTTTTCCTTCTTGTCCACAAGTGTTATGTCCGGTCTGTTGTGCAGGATTGTCCTATCCGTTATTATGGTGCGGTCGCATTACAGCTTGTGGTTTGGGGTCTCTAGTACAGATTCGTACTAGAAGTACGAACCTGTGGTTAGTACTTGTAGTAAGGTACTTTCTTCGATCAACTGGTATTTCCTTTCTAGCTTCTGATGTATTATCCTGGCTACCTGGTCGTGTCTATGAGCGTACTCGGTCTGGGTGATCACCTTGCATCCCGCGGTGATGTGTTTGATCGTTTCTGAGGCCAGGTGGCATCGTCAACATGTGTCATTGAACACTCCGGGCACCTTGCTGATGTCTTTCCTATAGTTCCTGGTGTTGATTATCTGGTCTTGGATGGCGAGCATGAATCCTTCAGTCTCGGGGAAGAGCGTCCCGCTCGAGAGCCATGCATTGGAAGCAATTTTATCTATGTAATCATGATGGAGATCATTGTAGTGTCTGCCATGGAGTGTCTTTCCTGCCCATCTTTCTAGCTTCGTTAGTGCCTCCTGGTTGGGGGGGGGACTCCTAGCTTAGGTTGAATGAGGTATGCCACTTGTTTATCTTCCTTATGACCTGTCTTCTGTTGCTCAATCAGGTCTATCAGACCCTTCCTCCTTCTTTCCGGGCAATTGTCAGTTTCTCCACAGCAGATTTCGGGTGGTGTTGGCGACTCTTGGTCATCATTGTCCTTGTCTTTCTCAATATCCACCAGCTCGGTGTTCGTCCATTCCATGACTCCGAAGGAGTATGTTAGCACTGGGACTGCATAGGTGTTTATAGCTTTAACTGTGTTCCATCCGTTCAGCTTTGCTTTCAGCAGGCTTCTGAGTCTCTTGATGGTATTTTTCGGTCTTAATTTCCTTGTGCTGTAACTGCTGAGCCTGCATCATCCCCAAGGATTATGCAGGCAATCCGTGGGTCTGGCATTTGTCTAGACCAAATTCCATCCTAATATCATTGCTGAATTCTTCGGTGATCTGGAGTAGTTGCTGGAGGTGCTTCTCGGTTCCCGCGTAGGGCTTGATGTCATCCATGTACATTAGATGGGTGAGGGTGTACAGGTTCTCTCCGTACTTGATACTGTTGGGCATGGTGGATAGCGAGTTAAGTGCTACACAGAACCACAATGTGCTCGGGACATCTCGCTGAAAGAATCGTCTCCCGATGGGGATTGGCCTGGTTGTGATGTTTTCAACCTTAACGGTGGTACTCCATTTCGCTATCGTGTCACCTAGGAAGTTTGTCACTATCGGATTGACTTTGTAGATGTTCAGCGCCTATATTAGCCAGCTATGAGGCACGGAGTTGATGGCCTTGCGATAATCGAGGTAGGCTGTGTACATGTTGCGGTGCATCTTGCTCCATAACCGCAGAATCTATGGTTAGTTGCTCCATAACCGCAGAATCTATGGTTAGTTGCTTCTTGCATCCTTTGCTCAGCCGCTTGCATCCTTTGCTCAGCCGCTTGCATCCTTTCTGCTGTTCGGCCATTATGTTCTGGCTCTCCAAGTGGTCTGATATCTTCCTGGTTATGTAACTGATCAGGATCTTTTACATTGTTGGGAGGCAGGTCATTTGCCTATATTTCGCTGGGTTTCTTGTATTTTCGTCTTTAGGCTTCAGATATGTGATTCCTTGAGTGAGAAACTTCGGGATTGTCTCTGGGTGCGTTATCATTCGGGTGAACTGCTTTGCCAGTTGATTGTGTGTGCGAGTGAGCTTCTTGCACCAGTAGTTGTGGAGGTTATCTATTCCTGGATTTCGCCAGTTGCGAGAGTTCTTGATCGCCTGTTTTACTTCTTCTTCCCGAATCTCCAATCCTCTCATTTCTTGTACGTCCTTGGTTTTCTTTCGTTCTAGTTCTATCCAGGGGGATCGGCTGTTATGTCTAACTCCTTAATCGTATTCTGCTCGGGTGGTCCGTTTCCTTCTTTCTCGTCTTCTCCGAGACTCCTGTAGAAGCGTCTTTGGTCCTCATCGAAGATTCGGTTGTTTACTTTTCTCTAGGAGCTCTCTTTGTTTAGGCGTTGTCTCTTGCTGAGTGCAAGGAGGTTCTGCTTCAATGTGTCCAAGTACTCTCCTATTCTCTGATTTTTTGTCTCATGTTTCCTGTGGATGCTGACGACGGGGTTCGAATCCCGTCGATGACGCGAGGATCTTTAGTTGGCTTGTTTCACTCCGTGGCTGAGTTAATTCGGTCTCAGGCGTAGATAGCAAGGTTTTTTTCCCTCAGAAACTGAGGTTTTTTCGTCTAGCAAAACAGGCAAATAGACCAGAGAACACACACGCAATTTACAGACACGAATACGGGTTAATGTAATCATTTACGGGTAACCCTAATATAGTAATTAATAGTAATTTGTGGATGCTGTCAGTTTGCGCGGGTAGCAGAGAGGTATCGTTACCGTCCTCCCCCACACCAGATGGAAAAGGCCCGGTTTCGAATCCCGTCGATGAGGCGAGGAACTTCAATTGGTTTTTTTCACTCCGTGGCTGAGTTAGTCAGTCTCAGGCGTAGATAGCAAGGTTCCCCCCCCCCAGAAACTGGGAATTTCTTCCAACAAACAGACAAATCGACCAGAAAACACACACAATTAACAGACATAAGACACAGCACGGCAGATGAATTTAATTATTCGGGTGGCCTAAATATAATAGTTTTTTTTTTTTTTTTTTTTGTGGACGCTGTCTGTCTTGGGGATGCTCTTCACTTTTCCAATTAATTTCTTACTCCTATCGCCCGGTTGATAATGGGCCAGTTGGCCTATCTTGATTCTTAATTCTTCTATCTTCTGCTGAAGTCTTCTTTCCCAAGCTGGCGGTTCCTTCTGCTCGAGTGGTCCGTTGCCTTCTTTCCCGTTTTCTCCGAGAATCCTCTAGAAGCCTCTATGTCCGCATCGAAGATTAGGTTGTTTATTTTCCTCTGGGAGCTGTCTTTATCGGTTATTATTATTATTATTATATGCATTGGTGTTCAAAGAAAGTGCATAACCCCTTGAAGCGCTTATGCCTTATAAACTGTAAAACTTCTTCATCGGAGCTGAAAAAGTTTGTAGTTGATGCAAAGCCTAGCAGGGTTGTTAACGACAGTATGCTACTCCAACTGGATCTAGATAAGTCGGACAAATGAGCTGAGAAGTGGCAACTGAAGTTTAGCATTGACAAATGCAAGCTACTGCATATGGGTAGCAATAACCGAAGAGGTATTATGTATTAGGTATTAGGTATGTTGAGGGTCTAACGGTTCCTGGAATTTCTCCCATCTCCGCGTATGTTCTCTGACAACCGAAGATAAATGTACCAACTGTGTAGTACTACACACAGGGAAGTGGAAAGTGAAAAAGGCCTGGGGGTAATTGTGCAGTCGAATATAAAGTTCGCTGAACAGTGCAGACGGGCTGCCAGGGCAGGTCATGGAGTGTTGTTAATAAGATATATAGAAATTTTGCTAAGAGGGACAGGGAGGTGATTATTCCATTATACAAGGCAATGGTCAGGCCACACAGTACTCTAGGTACTGTGGCCTCATTTTAGGAAGAAAATGTAGAGTTGCTAGAAGGAATACAAAGAAGGGCAGCAAGATTGGTGAAGCGAAGAAAGGGGTGCTCTTACCAAGAAAGGCTTAAGTTCTGCAAATTGCAGAGCCTGGAGAGTAGGCACCTGCGAGGTGATCTGATTGAGGTGTATAAGGCCTTGAATGGGTTGGGCAAGCTGAATGCTGATAGGATTCTTCCTCTTGCTCAGACTAAGAACCTGAGGGGGCACAGATTCGAATTGAGGAAAGACAGTTGTAGAATAGATGTGCGGAAATTTGCCTTTAGCCAGCGGGTAGTTGATTGGTTGAACAGACTTCCATCTTTTGTCGAGGAAGTTGATAGCCTAAATAAATTTAAGGCTGAGATGGACAGGCATTTGTAACGAATGGAGGGGTGAAATGGGAGGGTTTTTTTGTTTTTTTTTTTTTTTTTTTTTTTTTATGTGAACCCCAAACACGAGAGGTATTAGAACCTATAGTACTTAGTACCGAGCTTGGGTTTGAGGTTAAGAAGACGAAAGAAGATATTTGTTGACATTGGACTTGAACTTCTGTAGATTGTAATTTTCGGGAAATACGTATGAAGGAAGGTTGTTCCAGAAAACAGTAGTTGAATGAATAAATCAGGAAGATGAAAAGTTGGTTCTGTGGGTTTGAAGTTGGACAGTAAATGGATGTTGGCTGGTGGCGGCACGTGTTCGGACTGTTTTGAAAGAGAGAGCAGGAATTATAGAAGCCAATTCAGAAGAACAGTGCCCATGGAAGTATCTGTAGAAGAGACATACAGCAGAAACAGTGCGTCTATGAGAAAGCGAGTGGAGAGAGATTGTTAGAGATGAATCATTAATTAACCTAACTGCCCTCTTCTGGATGGAATCAAGAAGCCGGAGAGAGGTTTTGGGGGCACCACCCCAGATATGGGAACAATATTCCATGGCAGGGCGAATTTGCGATTTATACAGAGTGAGCAGCTGTTTGGAAGAAAAGTAACGCCGAGAGCGAAAGAGAAAACCAAGTTTTTTAGATGCAGAGGAAGCAATATTTGTAATGTGCTTGTGCCAAGAGAGATTAGGTAATCTCTCTTGATTACCTACTAGGAGGGGAGGCACTTTGAACAGAATTGTACAGCGGGTGGTCTGGCGACTTCCCCCTCCCTCCCCCACCCCAAAACACTTTGAACAGAATTGCACAGCGGGTGGTCTGGCGACTTCCCCCTCCCTCCCCCACCCCAAAACACTTTGAACAGAATTTGTCAGCGGGTGGTCCGTCGACCCAACCCCGCCACTAGGTGGCACTGTCATCGAAACACTTTGAACAGAATTTCAAAGCGTGTGGTCTTTCGACCCACCCCCGAAACACTTTGAACCGATTTTGGTTGCGACGGTCGCCGCTAGGTGGCATAGACCAAGGGCAGTATTCCACCCTCTCCACCCCCCGCACACAGATGTTGAATCTTTGATTGTGATGACATCACCAATCACGTGAATCCTTCCCATGATAAATTAATTAGTGCTATTTTGAATTGTTTTTACTTTAAAGTATTCATGAACAAATCAATGGTATTTTTTAAAGTATTCATGACCGATATTTTTAACCAATGGTATTTTTTAAAGTATTCATAAGCAAATCAATGGTATTATTTGAATATAATTAAAGTATTCATGAACAATATTTTTAACCAATGGTATTTTTAAGTACTCATAACCAATATTAGTAACCAATTGTATTTTTTAAAGTATTCATAAACAAATCAATATGAACAATATTTTTAACCTGTTCCCCAAACACGGTGTAACAAGTCTTAAAACGTCATAATCCTTTGGTGTAATCCCAAGAGAGGATTTTGTTCCCCCATGCATTTGAAGGTGATTTTTTAAATTTTGCTACTGGATGGCAACAGATGTATATTTTAAATATGAAGACTATTTTAAACAACATGTTAATTTTAAATTGTTGTTTTTATTTTAAACTATTCATGAACAATCAAAGGTATTATATGAACATAAAGTATTATTCATGACCAATATTTTAAACATGTTATTTTTAGGCAATAAATTAAAGTATTCATGAACAAATCAATGGTATTATTTGAACATAAAGTATTCATGACCAATATTTTAACCTGTTCCCCAAACACGGCGTAACAAGCCTTATTGACGTCATAAGCCTTTGGGGTAATTCTTGGAATTCAAAGAGAAAGGTTTTCTTCCCCATACAGTGTATTACCAGTCTTATGACGTCATAGTCCTTTGGGGGACAACACAATTCCTAATTAAATAGTTTATTTTTTACTTTATTTTAATTTGTTTTGTAGCCAATAAAAAATAATTGCACGTTTATATGAGTGCAATAATAAATATTGTGATCGTATAAATAAGGGACCGTTTCAAACTGAGTGGACAACCATTTTTTTCTAAATTAATTACAGATGCATTGGTATATTTTGACAAAATGTGTTATCCGTAACAAAAAGTCAGGGTAATCCCCAAAAGAGATATATCATTTTGCCTAGAAATCGGAGTGTCACTAAAGATAAGCATAGGAGTAGAAGAATCCTTTTTGCGAGATATAAGACAAGACTGAGTTTTAGAAGGGTTGAAATCAACTAAGTTGTCTTTGCCCCACTGGAGAATTACCTGAAGATCGGCATTTAAGGAATTGGTAGCAGATTTTCGAGAAGTTGAAACTGATCGAGCAGGACAAGGTTTCTCAAAATGGAAAGTTGAATGCAATGTGCTATCATCGGCAAAACTATGGATAGGATTTCCAGTCAATGGAAGAAGGTCATTGATATACAAGAGGAAAAGAGTGGGGGAAAGAACTGATCCTTGGGGGGACACCGGCATTAGTGGAGAAGTTAGAAGACAGAGAGCCATCTACCATCACCCTCAGTGAGCGATCAGAGAGAAAATTGGATAACCAATTACTAAAAACAGTTGGCAAACCGTAAGATGGAAGCTTGTTTAGAAGACCTTTATGCCAAACACGATCAAAAGCCTTTGAGATGTCAAGAGCAACTACTTGTGTTTCACAGAACCTTTCCATTGAATTAGTCCATAAATGGGTAACATAAGCCAGAATATCTCCAGTGGATCGACACTGACGGAATCCATACTGGTGATCGTTGATCAGACGGAAGGTTTCTAGGTAGTTTAAGAGTTGGCGGTTAATTGATTTCTCCATTACTTTAGAAAGAGTAGAAGTAATTGCAATGGGACGATAATTGGATGGGAGGGATTTGTCACCCTTTTTAGGAACTGGCTGGATATGAGCAAATTTCCAAGCAGAAGGAAAAACACCTTTGGAATAAGAAAGTGAAAAAAGGCGGCAAAGAATAGGAGTAAGTTCAGGAGCACAGGTTTTGAGAACAAGTGGAGAAATACCATCAGGACCTGGAGCTTTCTTAGCATCAAGATTCATCAAAATCCTTCTGATATCCTTTTGACGGAAGACCACAGGAGGCATTGAATGGAGCGTGTTGGGAATGGTGGGAGGTGTTTTACCAAGATCATTAATACATGAGCTGGAAGAAAAATGGGATGCTAGAAGGTCAGCTTTATCCTTGGCTGAAGTGGCAACAGAACCATCTGGTTTGGACAGAGGTGGGAGTAAAGATGGGAAAAAGTTGCGGCCAATGGCTTTGGCAAGAGACCAGAATGCTCGGCTACCACCTAGTACTGCCTGGTAACATAGAGGGGCGGCGTTCCTCCATGTGGTGTGGGCGCCACAACTCGACCCCTGCTTACGGCAAGAAGCAAGTTTTCTACTCTTAGCCTGTTCAAACTCTAGTTTGGACTGGTTAATAACTGCTTTACAACTGTTGCGAGCTTTGGTGTAGGCAGAAAATGAAACTGAAGAATTAGAAACAAGCCAATTACGATATGCAACATTCTTCTCTTGGACAGCCTTAGCACATTTATTGGAAAACCAAGGTTTAGATAAAGGACGAGATTTTAAAGTGGAGTGTGGGATAAAGGATTCCATTCCTGCAAGAATAATTTCACTGACATGATCTGAGCAAACGTTGACATCAGAAGTTTTGAAACAGTAATCCGACCAAGGAAAAGAAGAAAAGAAGTCTCGCAGGTCATCCCATTTTGCATTCTTGTAATGCCAAACAACACGTGGTTGGGAATAGCCATGAGATAAAGGTTCCATTGGAGAAGAGACAATCACCAAGTTGTGATCTGAAGTGCCTAAAGGACCTCTCACTTCGACCGTATACTTAGAAGGGTTGTTTGTGAGAAAAAGATCAAGCGTATTGGCTGTATGATGAGGATTGTCCGGTATTCTTGTAGGTAAATGAACAATCTGTGCTAGGTCATTAGTAATTGCAAAAGCCTCAGCATCTCGACCTGCTGGGTCGGTGTGACTAGAAAACGGAAGCCAGCTGGAGTTGTGAACGTTAAAATCACCAAGGAAAATTACTTCACTGTTAGGAAAGTTGGACTGGAGAAACTCAAGTTGCAAAGAGAGGAAGTCAAAGAGCTCCAAGTGATTAGTGGAGTTGGGAGAACGGTAGAGACAACAGATTAATTTGACACAATGAGGTAGAGAGATTTTAAGCCAGAGAAGATCAAAGAGAGGAGATTCTAAATTGCCAAGTCTCTGACAGGGAATATCAGAACGGACATATGCACAAGTACCTCCTTTGAGGCGAAAGGAATCATACAGCGAATAATTTGGGCATCTGGGATGAGCAGTAGATGAATCAACCGATAACTGAGATTCTGTCAGAAAAAGTACATGGGGTTTGGCAGACTGCAAGTGGAAATGGACATCATTGAGATTAGAATTGAGACCACGTATATTTGTGAAATGAATTAGGAAGTCCTTGGGAGGTTTAGATCTTTTCGCAGATAAGCTTGCTCTATTAGTTTGACAATTCATGGTGTATTCAATAGTAAGGAAAAGTAGGTGGGACATGCTGTATGAAGTAATGAAATTTTTGGATATGGCGTACATGTGGTAAGAATATACCCAGATCCTTGACATAACGTGGCCTCGACAATGCTCCCCGCATACACACTACTCGGACTCCCTCCAGTCACTATCTGGCAGAGTAGAGGCAGCAAGATTATACACTAGCTGATCCGGAAGCTTCCTAGATAGTTACCAATAGGTTCAGTCCGGTGTACTAACTAGCGGCCGGCCTGCGAACACCGTTTTAGAGCTGTACCATCGAAATGTAAGGAATATTGGATCTCGCCATGACGTTCATCATAACCTCAAAGGTCATCAATCATACTGCATGATGGAAGAGATAGGGAAAGGTTGACCGGAACTTAGCTCTAGAGACTAAACATGGGTTCCACCATTTCAAGCCTCCAATAAGCAAAGTGGTGGTATTTCACCGGTTGATGAGAGTCATCTACCACCTAGTACTGCCTGGTAACATAGAGGGGCGGCGTTCCTCCATGTGGTGTGGGCGCCACAACTCGACCCCTGCTTACGTTGGTTCACACCTGGGTGGTCACCCACCATGTACTTGTGCATGGAGGTTATACCCAGGATTACTAACAGTCCCACCATCGTGAAGGTGCAAGCAGAGGATTTGGCTGTCACAGACCGTCCGGACTTCGCCGAAATTGGGTCCACTTGACTTGAGTGTCACCCGAATATCAGTTTCATCAGCGTTTTAGACTCCCAGATAGCAAGTATAGCTTGTCTGGCATATCTGAGAGAATGTCTGTGACATCCTCAAGGACCCAATTTTGCTGCATAAGCTTGTTTTCTTGCATCGTATGCGTCTACTAATGCTAATTAATGCTAATGCTAAAATTTTAATTGTCGTCCGAATAACGATATGGCAATATTTCTTACAGATTGCATCAGATAACTTTAACATGCGTAGGTGATGGCGTAATATTGCATCAGCTATATAAGCACGCTCTGCAAGAGTTGCAGTCATTCCTTGCTTGTGTCAGGATGGCGAGTTATGTGCAGTTGACGCCACGAAGAAAGAGTCCGATTGTTGCTTTACAAATGAAATTTCTAAAGCAACAATATGACGGTAAGAATGTTCTTCCCATCATATTGCTTATAGAGTGTCTTGTAATCAGCGACAGTGAGTAGATTTCTTTCCAAACTCAAGAATACTGGTTCTGCCGTTAGGAAAAAAGGAACCGGATGCAAATAAGTCTCTACGTCAAAACAGGACAGCGTTTTGAAGCGATTATACCTTAAAAACCGTAAAGCTTCTTTGTCTGAGCTGAAAAGAGAATGGAAAATACATATAGGAGTGGTAGTAAGTGCAGTAACAATCAGAAGACGCCTTTTCAAAAATGGAATTGTAGCCCGTCGTCCTAAGAAGAAGCCCTTCCTCGCACAAAATGTAAAAAAAGGCCCGTTTAATTTGGTGTAAGGAGCATGTCAAATGGACCCCCTAGCGGGAAGTCAGTTATTTTCTCGGATGACAAGAAATTCAATTTGCACAGCTCTGATGGGAGACAAACGGTTCGCCATAGACGTGGTGAAGAATACCATCCAGACTGTATGGTGTCTACAGTGAAATTCCCTACCAGCCAAATGATATGCGTGTGCATTTCGTGTCACCTGCAGTTTATAAAAGGTTCCGTAAATGCCAATGGATACCTGGCTATATTGGAAGGCAAATTGCTGCCAACCATTAAGAAATTATTTCAACCTGCCAAGTATCTGCATCTTTCAAGACGACTCTGCTCCTTGTCACCGAGCGAAAAGTGTAAGTAGGCACTTCCATAGTTACTTTAGTTTAATTTCTGCATTAGAGGTTCGACAGTAACGTGTTTACATTTGTTACAGGTGAAAAAAATGGTTGGAAGAACGGTCCATTACAACTCTTGGCCAGAAAACAGCCCGGACCTGAATTCTATAGAGAACTGTTGGGATCGTGTATCTGCAGTTGCCAGAAAGAAACCAAAGACCCTTCGTGGAAGCCATTCAAAAAAAACTGTTTATACTCGGCACGATAACCAAGTCAATAGAGTTTACAATAAATACAAATATTTATCGTATTTATTAGTCACGGGCTTGAACCCCAGTCCACTCAAGAAACGACTGCTGTGCACTCTCGGTCCTGACTACTGGGCTACGTCAGGCGTGCTTGGAACCGAACTATCAGTTGATTATCATCAGAAATTGATTTTGTCAATGCCTTGACGGTGTGCTGCTGTCATCAGGGCCAGTGGTGGGCGGTTCAACTGAATATCAGTTTGCACCTGGTGAACTTTTCATTTTGTTTTCCGTTTAAAATGATAAACTGAAGCAAATTCTGATAACATTTCATCCACATCCATAATTGTCGTGTTTACCAAAACTGTTGTATAAAGGTTGCAAATGCTTATTTTGGAATATTTTGAGAGCACCTGTCAAATATTACTTAGCTTTGCCTTAACTATCTTTTGTTTATATTTCTATCTGTGATGCTAGTCATTAATAAATATGATCTTTATTGTAAGGTTCATAGGTACACACAAAGTAATGTAACGTACCATCGCGAAAAAGGGTTAAAATGTGAAATTCTTAGGTGATGCACATTTTTTTTGAACGCCAGTGCATATATCATATTTTTTGTGTATATGTGTTGTGTTTTTATTTTTATTATTATTATTATTTTTTTTTTTTTTTTTGCTGGCTTCTAGGCCTGGATAAAATCCAGGATAAATCCTGTCCCCTCTGGTCTAGCACCAGAGGGTGCAGGATTTAGTGCCCAATGGCACAGTCAAATTAATAGACCCCTCCACGTGAACATTTTTTTTTTTTGGCTTATTTCATGCAGTACGTACTATTAAGAACAATGATACTAGGTAGAGTTGGACGAGTCTAGGGGCCACCAAAGACAATATATACATACATAATCTGCGGTCGGACACCGGTCCACGGACCACGCTTTGAGTAACACTGATCTAGAAAAGACATACTTCCAAGACTGCGTGGGGTTGTTATTATGGGCAAATCTTGCTTACCCAATTG
The DNA here is from genome assembly GCF_048544385.1 of Mastigoproctus giganteus. Lineage (NCBI taxonomy): Eukaryota > Metazoa > Arthropoda > Arachnida > Uropygi > Thelyphonidae > Mastigoproctus > Mastigoproctus giganteus. The sequence goes on along the minus strand of NC_143583.1, from coordinate 233,493,223 downwards.
ATTGGATACTACGATATGGTTATTGGATACAAAAAAAAAATTGATGTCATGTATTTGGATTTCAGGAGAGCTTTTGGCACTGTTGCACATTAAAAAAAAAAAACAAAAAAACTACTGTACAAATTGGAGCAGTGTGGCATTAAGGAAAAGTTACTGCTAAGGATAAAGGAATGGTTGAACGGGAGGACACTACTCTTCGTGAACTAATGTTATTATTGGAGTTCCCCCCCCCAGGCTTTGGTGTTGTTTTGTTGTTTTCTATATTTATTGATAATATGAGGAAGGAATATCGAGCTTAATATCCAGGTTTGCAGATGATGGTTGGAAGGGCAGTTAATGACAGGAAATAACGGTATACTATTGAACAGGATCTAGAAAAGTTAGGTAGATGGGATGAGAAATGACAATTGAGGTTTAGTATTGGCAAATACAAAGTACTGCATATGAGCATAGCAGTAACTGTCGAGTAATGTACCAACTGTGTGGTTTAATACACTCAGGGTAGTGTATTAAACTAATTAGCAAATAAAGATCTGGGGGTAACTATGCAGTCAGATATGAAGTTGTCTAAGATAATGCAGACAGGTGCCAGACCAGCTCATTGGGTTTTGTCAATGATTTACAGGCATTTTGGTTGCAGTGATAAAGGGAGATGATTATCCCATTGTTAAAAGCAATGGTTCGGACACATCTTGAGTTCTGCTTAAAAGTCTGAGTCCTCATTTTAGAAAGGATGTTGAGCTCCTGGAACGAGTACAGAGAATGGTAGCGACACTGGTGACGGGAATAAAAGGGTGCCTTGTTTGTAGAGGTTTACCACGAACATTGCACAAGTGACGAAGAAAAATGTTTCCGACTTCCACTTTGATTAAAATTGCCATTTTCTTGTACGAGGAAGACAAAGAGATAGAAAAATCCAAAATTAAGAGATGATTCTGATTGATCAAACGTCGGAAAAGCAAAAGGAAAAGAGATGTTGGGGGGGGGGGAACAGTTCTTTCGATTATATCGACATCTAACAGATGACGAAACCAAATTTTTTCGTTACTTCCGATGTCCAGTAATGAATTTCAATACTTCGGAAAATTGAAGACGATATAGAGAAGGAAAATGCAACTTTCCGAGAAGGTATTTAACCAGCTGAAAAAAACAACTGTTCAATTGTACGCACTAGTTCTATCAATTTTTCATTTATTTTGAACGAAAATAAAATTGTCACTTCATCATGGTCGTACAAAGGACACGGAAATTATGAGAGACCGAACAACATTCACAATGATCGGTTTCGGCAAAACGTGCAGGTCCTGTCCCGCTCAAGCATTCTTTCAAAGTAAGATAGCGGTCATGTGTCTGTGATATGCAGTGTGAATGTCAACTTAGTTTTATTTGATTTCTGGAAAATCTCCGCTACGATATTTGACTGGATCATGATCTGACCCTGACCGGACCTTGCTTTGATCGAAAGTGAGAATCGAACTTTAAGGTTAATTCCCACTTTCGGTCAAAGCACGGTTCGGAGAGATGCAATTTTTTTTTTTTTTTTTTTTAAATTTTAGAAAAAATCAAAATTCTTAAAAAATTAAATTTCATCAAGGAATTATTTTGGCCATGCAGTTCACCACATAAAACTCAATTTACAATAAATAAATTAGTTTATAACCTACATTGTATTATTATACTATTAATGCATTAACACGCGGTCCATGAGCGTCGGAAGGGCCATTTTTGTCCATGCATACTCTAAATTCATAAGTTTCGCAATTCTACTTTCAGATTTTGATCTGCTTGTATTGACAGAGAAGTTCGAAAAGTTATGGCCCCAGTGGATCATCACATTGTGTCTCCTTGACGAAGTTTGTTGTGATGTTCCATTGCATTTTACTTTCTTTCCACTTCATTGATATTTTGAATTCATTAACGTTTATCCCAGCCATTACATAAGAAGAATTGCTCATTATGTGACAAAAATATTTACACAAAATGTACAACTTAGATGTTTAAACACCAGTGCTGGTAATAAGCATTGATGTATATTATTAGTATTTTTCATATTCTTTCTCTGTCTTCCTAGGTTGGAATCCTGCTTTACACACTTTTCTTCCACTCTAGAACTAATTATTATAGTTAAACCAACACTCTTCGTTAGCAGCACAGGTCTTGGTCGTATCCTACATTCACTTAATATGTATCCATCTATACAGTAATCTATCTGTCATATTTATGCTAGTTTATGAAATAACCTATCGATATCATGAACTTTCTCCTATATGTACTTGTTTAAAGATCGAAAAAAAGTTAATGAAGGAGGTAATTATCATTGCTTGCCTCTTCGCACAGTTCGAGATTCACTTTTCTGATTTTGAAAGAGGGCATAGGGAATATATAATTCCTATTCCGAAACATTTTTGTTGACGGTGCGAGAAAGGAAGCAATGATAATTTCCTGGTTCATTCGCCTTTCTGATTTTAAACAAGGACATATTTGCTTACTGTTGATCATCATACCAAGAATTTATAATTTACACTATAATTTAGGTAGTTACTGTCACCGATATGCACGAAGTAGCAATGGCAAAGAGAAAAGTGTATATTAAATGCACGAAATATATTGGCAGTTCTATTTAATTTTCTTAGCAACTATTTCAGAAACATAATGCGGAACAAATAATGATCATGCCATCATAAAAATAATAATAATAATATAACAAAAATTAAGTAATGTATATAAAACATTGCTGATCAAATCTGTTATAAATCATTGCTTATCTCGTCAGTGGGCCTGACTGTTGTTATAACTGATGTTAGTGCCAAGGAATTATTATTATCTAATTATCCTTAATTATCGAATTGCCAAGGCAATTCGATAATTAAGATTTTCGGTGTTGGGAGCAGTGAGATATGTTTACTGTTATGCAAAAAAAAAGCAATTTTGTTGTTGCAAAATTGAAGCGAAGGTCCTGATTGTAAAATAGCCGCCGATGTTATGTTAGTATTTATTGTTTCGTGTGATGTGTAGTGTAAGTGATTTATGGAGCATAGTTATTAGGAAGGGAAAAGATTTCAGGTGAAGGGTAGGTAAAATAGAAAGGTTGAAAAGAGAGGCAAGTTAGGTGGAAAGTTGGAAAACGCATCCCCAGTGAAACTAATAGAATAAAATAAAATGCAGAAAATGGTAGAACAGACAACAGGCAATGAAACTGTTGAACTGCACATTTTTTCGATAATATGTGACGTATTGCGTGATGATAAAGTTGGATTCAGTAACGCCACATTCGATGGATAGAAAAACGCCATCCACATTTCTTTAAGATATTTTGAAACTTTTTGAAACTTAAATGTGAATCTTAATATATGAATCTGAAATTTGGAAAAAATTCAGATTCACAAATTTAATATTCATAGTATTTACAAACCAATCTTACCGAAAACCAGATAACAGATAAATTTTTATAATTTTTTTTTTTTATCAAATGCTCATGAGTTGATACAAACTGTAGGATCAGAGGTAACCAGAAGGTAAGGTAAGCCATCGAGTCAGTTTATGAACCTTCTCTTGCTGTTTCAGCAGGAGACGAACCCTGCATGCAGCTAGAACTTACTTCTAAAAACTAGGACGAAACAGAATTCGCAGTGAAGAGCAAGAGCCACGTCTTGTTTAAAGAAATGATGATTGTAGGAAGGAGTTGGCTGTCGTATTATTCGAAAATTATCGTGTGAAACGGAATTTCAGTACCACAGTTTTAGCAACGCCAAGGATCAGTTTCTTGACGATAAAACTGGACGTATGGTGTAAGGACTGGTTCCACGAATTTTGTTGTATAGAACTTTTGACGAAAACAGACAGCACAGTGTGCCATTTGCACTGATGATGAGACTTGAATAAAGGGTAGCGTTGCACTGAAACCTCCTACCTCAGAATTAATACCCCTATTTTCTTTTCCAACGCCTTATATAATTTTCACATATATTTATATCTAAATACTCCCATAACCGTGTATATCCTTGTATCCGGTGCCACTGTCCTCTCGCTTGTGTGTGTTTTCCTCCGGCATGTCGCCCGTCTTGGTTTTTGCGAACATATCAATTGCATGGAAATAAAACTTCCATAAGATGTTCACTGAATTAATGAAACGAAGTAAAACTTTCTGTATAGCCATTATCGAATAAAAATCATAAAAATAACATTGATTATTTCAGATGAAATACCAATTCATCCTAGCAATCATGCAACATCCCCTGATAGTGCAGTTAGGATGACCCGCTCCCCAGAGACCTTGTACAAAGTCCCAAAATATTTTTAGAGCACGTGTGGAACAAACAGCTTCGGTTCTTTCAGCATTACCAGCCAAACTTTGATCTGAGTTAAACATTTGCCCTAACGTAATAGCATTGTGCAAATCGAGGGATTAACGATGTTCCTGGAAATTAAAAGAAAAAAAAAAGTTTAATTTGAAACTTCTTTTTATAAACAATAATAATGCCCCCAGAATTATTCCAAATAATAAATCCGGAGAGCATATTGCGAATAAATTATCTCAGTCCTGTTAGTTCTTGTTCCAATTACACAAACATATTTGTTGTGTAATTCCAAAAAGCTGAACGTAAAATTTTTCTTTCTTTCTTGGCCACCATTTGCTTTTCATGAGTTCATTTAATTTCAGTGTTTGTAAGTGTAAACCGCAGAGGGTGGTGGCAGGAGTTGCGGCGTTCACCTCTTGTCTTATTTGGGCCAGAGATTAATGGAGATATTACATATTCCTAATTGAATATCTTGATGTAGATCGTTTTAAATTAAAATAATTTTTCATTTTTACGAAAGATTTCCGAAAGAAAGGTTGGTTTAAAAAAAAAAATTATTCCGTTGGAAAAAAAGTCTCGTTTTAATAATGTATTTCCTACTGCTCTAAAGACGGCAATTAAAAGTAAATAATAGTCATATAATTTAAGTAACGAAAAGTAGAATTAGAGAGCAGTATTAACTCCACTCATAGTTATAGTATTCATATTGTATTTTTTGGAGTGTTTCAACCCACTCTAAATTGAGACCTGAATTGAGACCTGAATTTAAATCGCCAAGCTCAAGAGGTCAACTGGCGTGGATGATTCTGCAATAGTCAGAAAATAGAAAAACTAAGTCACTAAATCGACATATACATACCGGTCGATATATACACTAAGTGATCACTGAATTATGACCACCCCTATGAAAACTGAATGCGACCCGTTGACCACGTGAGGTACAAGAGTGCGCAGTTAGTCGACCTACGTAGCATAGATAAGGTGTCAGTGGTTCAGTAGGTAGTAAAATTCCGAGCATGATGGGTAAAAGGAAGGATTTATCGGACTTTGATAAAGCACATATTGTGGGAGCTCAACGAGTTGGTGCCTCGATTTCCCAAACGGCTGAACTGGTGGGGTCTTCGAGAGCCGCCGTAGTTAAAGTGTACCAGGACTATCGTCAAAATGGTCAAATAACGACCCGACGGCAAATCTGCAAATGTCAGCGAAAGGTTGATGTTAGAGGTGAGGGCCGGATCCGACGACTCGTACAGGCGCAGCACTTTTGAAGAGTTGACTACCCAATACAACATGGGCCAACCCAGAACAATATCTGGCATGACCATGCGTCGCACGCTCCCACGTATGGGCTATACCAACAGACGACCCCTACGGCATTCTCTCCTAACCAAGGTTCATCGGCGTGAAAGACACGCCTGGTGCAAAGAAAATTAAAGTTGGACGCTAGAAGACTGGAAAGTGTGCTGGTCGGATGAGTCACGTTATTTACTCCACACCGTGGATGGGCGTGTAGGGATTTGGCGTCAACAACGTGAGGCCCTTCATGATACCATTGATACCATCATGCATGGTATCAATACTGCAGGCCGGTGGAGGCGGTTGTATGGTATAAGGCATGTTTTACTGGCAGGAACTTGGACTCCTGGTGCACGTGGAACAACGTACCAGTGGTCTCCGCTATCATCAACTGCTTGCTGACTGTGTACACCCCGCCATGTTACACTTTTTTCGGAATGGCGATGGTGTCTTCCAAGATGACAATGAGCCGAGCCATCGGGCACTTGTTGTGCAGGAATGGTTTATGGAACACAGTTCTGACTTCCAACATATCGATTGGCCTCCGAACTCCTGATATCAATCACATAGAGAACTTGTGAGACACTGATTGATGTCACATGGCACGAACACGTGAAGCTGTTACTTAAGGAAAGCTCTATTTCTTAAAAAGGTATTCGTAGTGTGCCTAATAAACTTAAAATAACTCTTAACGCGGGCGCGCGCGCGCGCACACACACACACACACACACACACACACACACACACACACTGAAATAAGAGAAGTTTAGCAGAAGGGCAAGCCAAATAAGATGCTAATAGAACTAAAAGCAGTAATATATGTATAGAGGCCCCGAGTGCCAAGCGATCTTTCTAGTGCGATTTTCCTAGGGCGAGTACTAGTGCTTTAATAATCCCTCCACCGCTCGCAACGTTACTGCTTCCCTCGCTGAGCAACTTCACTGCTTCACCGCTGGCAACGTTACTGCTATCGCTAGCAACGTACTGCTCTCCTCTTCTGCTGATCGCTTGGTCACTGGTTGGCACCGCTCCTTCCTCCACGTGGCGGGGTCGGTAACCTAGGAGAAGGAATTCCTTCTTCCAGGGCTAAAAGGAGCAGCGATTGATTGCGATGCATATACATTGCTAGAGTCCACGGGCTCCAGACCTGTCTACTCTGATTCAGATCATGACTTGAATCGTCCGAAGAGACTACGGACAGAAAAACAAACAACAGACATGCCAGCATTTCTCATAATGCATTCCCTATCCACACAACCTGTTGGCAAGCTATCGCCTTTTCTAATACAGAAATGTTTAGTATCGGTCGTTGGATCTCCCAAAATGGTTAAACGACTCCAATCTGGAGACCTTCTAATTGAAGCTTCTAAGCCAAGTCGCTCAGAAAAATTGTTAAAATTAACAACTTTTAACAATATTCCTGTGTCAGTAACAGCCCATAACACCCTGAACACCTCTAAAGGAGTTATCAACGAATGGGACTTACTAAATGTGTCTGAGGAAGAGATCATTCAAGAGCTTAGTGAACAAAAAGTGACTCATGCACGGAGAATTACCAACTAGGTCCATTATTTTGACATTCAGTACTCCGAATCTCCCATCTTCTGTAAAAGCAGGTTACTTATACTGCAAGATTCGACCTTACATCCCGAATCCCATTCGCTGCTTTAAGTGCCAGAAGTACGACCATTCTCAGAGGGCTGTGTTCCCTATTTCTGAAACGTGTGACCTTTGGAAAACAGGGAAAAAAAATCCAGAAGTATAAAGTGAAGCGTAAAGTCACATACCCCGAAGCAAGAAAGCAAATAATGCTAACCATGCCTAGCCGACCATATGCATCGGTCACCAAAAATAGCCGCTCAGCTGCAACCCAAACAAATATCTCCATCGAACCGAATATTTCCTTTGTCACCTGTGTCAAAACTGTGCTAACTTACAATAAGAAAACTACAGTCAATGAGACCAGCACCACCCCAATCAGCATCCCAACTGATCATCTCAACCTTGCCTGAAACAACAAAATAAGCTACTATTGAAAACCAGAAGAAAGTGAAACCACGCATTAGCAATATGGAAATGGAGGTTCAGTCAGAGGACGAAGACACAGTATTAGAGTTACATGCTAATGACCCCCATGGATACAGGACGCCCAAACTTTCAAAGAAATGAAAAATCAAAACTAAGCAGACAGAAACCTTCTATGAAAAAAAACAGTCAGATCAATCTTCCTCAAATAAATCCAACAAATTAATAAATTCTTTCAATGGAACTGTAAAGGATTACGCAGTAATATAGATGACTTGAATGATTTACTCATACAAACTAAAGCAATAGGTGTATGTTTACAGGAAACCTTTTTATCACCACAAATTTCTCTGAAAATTAAAAATTATACTATGTTCAGGCGAGACAGGGATTCTGACACTCCTGCTCGTGATGGGGGTGGCTATTTTTATCAAAACTAACATACCGTCAAGACATCTCCAACTACAAACCTCTTTAGAAGTTGTAGCGGTTCGGATAGCAATGGGAATATCGTTAACACTTGCATCCATTTATATCCCATTGAATTATCCTTGCTCCCAGACTGAACTTGACAATCTTATCACAAACTGCCACCTCCAGTCTGTTTACTCGGCGATTTCAACGGTCACCATCCGTTGTGGGGATCTTCCACCATGGATAGGAGAGGCCAATTAATAGAAATATTCCTGGATAACCATAACCGGACTCTGTTAAATTCTGGCTCTCCAACTCATATCCAACTACCTACAGGTACTACATCAGCCATAGACTTATCCGTATGTTCAGCATCTCTTTTTCCAAGCATGGAATTGTTAGTGCTAAATGATCCATTCCACAGTGACCATTTTCCTATCATCAGTTCAATTCCAACACAGACAGTGTCATGTCCTTTAGGACATGACACTGTCTGTGTTGGCCGTACACTGTCTGTGTAAAGGCCGTACTTCTTGGAAATTTCATAAAGCAGACTGGAAAAATTATTCAACTTGTGTCCTACTTGCCAAACATATTGATGACGTAAATGATCACATTACAAGCCATATATTATCTGCAGCAGAAATTTCCATCCCAAAATCTGATCAGCTTAAGCATGTACACCAAAATCTGATCAGCTTAAGCATGTACACCAAAATCTGATCAGCTTAAGCATGTACACCAAAATCTGATCAGCTTAAGCATGTACACCAAAATCTGATCAGCTTAAGCATGTACACCAAAATCTGATCAGCTTAAGCATGTACACCAAAATGAGTGGTGGAATGAAGAATGCTCCAAAGCGAAACGAGAAAAAAACAGTTCCTGAAACAGTTTCGCAAATTTCCAACTACCGCCAACCTAATTATGTACAAAAAACTCAGAGCCAAAGCAAGACAAATTAGGAAGACAGCAAAACGTGACTCCTGGATTAAATTCGCCTCAGCTATTAACAAAAATACTGACCCTCGAATCATTTGGAAAACAATTCAAGCTCTCAATGGGAAATTTCTACCGCTGCAATCCCCGATAATACAATGCAATGGGCAGGACTTATCCTCTCCTACTGACATTGCGAATGCTTTAGCCGAATCTTTTTATAACATTTCTGCCTGTTCCTCTTATGTGATCTCCTTTCAACGCAGTAAAACTGATTCAGAACGTCATAAGTTTAATTTCGCAACGAGACTTTCACTTCCGTATAACCAGCTGTTTACTCTATCTGAACTGAGAGAATCTTTGAGCAAATCTCCGAACGGCGCAGCAGGACCAGACAGCATTCACTACAGTATGCTGAAGCATCTGTGTGAAGCCGATCTCGGCATACTATTACTTTTTTATAACCGGATCTTCTCAGAAAATACGTATCCTCTGTCATGGTGTCATTCCTATATTTGTGCTATTCCAAAACCAAGCAAAGATCCTTCTCTAGTTGAGAATTACAGACCAATATCACTGACAAACTGTTTGGGCAAAATCTTTGAAAGAATGGTACATAAGAGGCTCACTTGGATTCTAGACTCGGAAAATCTCCTTTCTGATCACTAATATGGCTTCCGTAAAAACAGGTCCACCTAAGATGTACTTGTAAAAATTTGAATACAACATTCGTAATGCCTTCGTCAGAATGCAACATCTAGTGATAGTCAACCTGGATATTCATAAAGCATTTGACACCACATGGCGTCATGGTATTATTAAAGACATGCATCAGTTGGGGCTGAGAGGACATCTCCCATTAATAATTCAGAACTTTTTAAAATTGCGTACATTTCAGATCCGATATAAAAGCAGGCTGTCAATATCTCACATTCAAGAAGAGGGTTTCCCACAGGGTTCCATATTGAGCCCAACCCTATTTGCAATTAGGATCAACAATATTTTGGAAGAACTTCCAAAAACGATTGAAGTATTCATGTATGATGACGATCTCACCATATCCTGTCAATCGCAAAGCATGAATACTATCGAAAGACAGCTACAAATTGCTTTAACGAGAATTCATTCGAGGATTCAGATGATAACGAGGATATCATCTGGCTGAACACAAAACCACTACCACTCATTTCTGCAAACTTTGGTCACTTTATCCTGATACAGAGCTAAAGATAAATAACGTGCCAGTTCCTCTTGGTCACACTGTCCGTTTCCTTGGCCTGATACAAGACAGGCAAATGAACTTTCAAGCACATGTGGCCTATCTTCGAACCATCTGCTTGAAGAAATTAAACATCCTACGGTGTGTGTCATCCATGTCATGGGGCGCTGATCGTCATACCCTCATCTATCTTTATAGAGCTCTCATCAGTTCTCGCTTGGACTGTGCTCTCCAGTATAGGATTCAGCGAGGAAAAGTACTTTAGAACGACTAAACACCATCCAGCACTGTGCTTTGAGAGTCGCTCTAGGCGAATTCAGAACCTCCCCGGTTCAGATCCTTTACATCGAAGCTCATGGACCTCCCTTACACCTTCGCAGAAAAACATTACTTCTGATGTATGCTGCAAAAATCCGTAGTCTGCCCTCTCATCCTTGTTGGAGATGTCTCTACAATACTGAATGTGAGTCATTTTACATCAGTAAACCTAATGAAAACCGACCTTCTCCACTTAGATTTAAAGAACTGTCTCAATCATGGAATATAGAAATCAGCAATATATTTCAGGACAAAACACCACCAGATCCATTCTGGAAAAATATCTGTGCAATATATGATGACTACTTTGAACTGTAGGGAAAGAACACGCTGCCTCCTTCCAATATCGCACAGTTACATGCAACTTTCACTTTTTCTAATTCAAACGAATGTGAAATCTATACAGATGGATCAAAAACCGAGACCCAAGTAGGTGCTGCTGCAATCTTCCCGTCATTTAGCACTTCTGTTTCATTGCCAATAGAATGCAGTATCTTCACTGCTGAGCTCTATTCTATAAACTTAGCTCTGGATCACATTATTGAACATCTAATTCCGTCCGCTTTAATATACACTGACTCATTCAGTGCTGTCTCTGCCACAAATACTAATACCAACTCCTCTCACCCTGTAATAAAACAGATTCATTCTAAGTTACTTGCCTGTAAGGAATTGAACCAAACTGTGACATTCTGCTGGATCCCAGGACATCCTGGAATAGCTGGCAATGAAAGAGCAGATCATGCAGCCATTCAACCAGAAACCACTATTTCGCAGACTTTTCAAGTTCCATATACAGATTACAAACACATTATCCGTAAAGCTGGTCATTAATTTGGAAAGGTTATCCAGGAAATAAACTCTACCAAATAAAACCGGAACCAAAGCTGTGGCCCTCCAGCCTCCGAAAAAACAGGCGAGATGAAATAATTTTAGGAAGGCTAAGAATTGGGCATACTCACCTGTATCTATTAACTAATGACAGCGCTCCCCAAATGTACATCATGTCAAGTACAACTGATCATTCGCCATTTGTTAGTGGACTGTCCCCACTTTCAAAATATCCGCTTAAGCACCTTTAAATTAATAGCTAATACGCAGTCATCAATAAATTTATTACAGATTCTGGGGATTCTAATGAAAAAGAACTATTTACTTTCCTAAATAGTATAGGAATATATATAATAAAATATAGTTATCACAATGAAGCTAATATTTCATATTCACCATTAGAAAGACGCAATATGGCCCTAGCATTGTTTCTATACAATATATGTATAGAAACAACTGAGAGGTGGGGTTAAGGATTAAGGGAGTCTCAGAAGGAATATATAAATGTGTACCTGCTAATAATCAGGAACATATTTACTGCAAATTCGTCGCTCATACTGCCATCCATATCAGTTTTTGTAGTACAGTATTTTCTTCTCTTTTCCTTTATTATATAACTGTTTTTCTTTAGCAGTTCGGCTTTGCACCGTGAGTGCTCTTATCTGCTGTGTTTTCAGTTCTTCCTGCATAACGGCCACTGTTATTCCTGCCTATGGCAACAGCGTGCTGAATATTTTATCCGTCAGATGCAGTGATTTGCTTAACGTTTGAAGTGCACTGATTCTGCGACCATTGGCGTTCGACACACAATGGACGCTCTGTTTTCATTTATATTTTGTTTTTTTATATTGCTCAAGTTGTTGTGACTGGTTTTTAGTATGGTCAATGCGATATTTCGCGACATTCGTCTCTGGCGTTACTCAAGCGATACTGTCTAAATTTATTTATAATTGGATTAAATTTAACTTCACATATTGGCAGTTTATTTAATATATTCTAAATTATTATCAGGCACGTATTTTTTGTGTAATATTCTTAATGGGGAAACCGAATTCTTAATTTGATTTCTCCTAATCTCTTGATTGTTTCAAAGTATATTATCGGTGTTTTCAAAGTGAGAGTGCTGAAGGACGCGGTAATCTAAAACACCAAATATTTCATAATGAAGGATGTTACACGCTACACTGCATTGTAAGAACATAATTTAGACAATTTAATTAATTTATAACTTTACAGTAAACGCTAACGCTTTTAGTAATGCTCATCTGTGGATAAATAACTTAAAAAAAAATAAGTATTTAGAAACATAATACAAAATCCTCCTGGTGCAACTTGCTGGGTACAAATAGGCTGAAGAGAAAGATTGCACAAGGAAGAAGGTGCCCCGACGCAAAGAGTTCAAGATATCAGAGGCCGTGTTCTTGATTGGATGCTGTGAGAAGTCCCTAGGAATCAAGCTTTTCTGCGAGCCACGCCGAAGAGGGCGGAGAGATTGGGCCACGTGACTCTTCTTCCTAATTGTGATGTTATAGTTGTTGACTTGTTTCTCTCTGGCCATCACATGATATCGTTTCATTTTCCGGCTTAGAAGATTAATCATTTTATTCAATACTACGATATCAGATAGCTAGGTGTCCATTGCAGCATCTATCGTGGTCACTACTGGAGACGTTATCCAGGAAGGAGCGATGATAACCCTGCTGATGTTTCAATTTACTGTTTTTCTATAATTCTTTTGGATATGAATACCTAAAGAAATAGCGTGCAGCATTCAGCAACTTGGGATCAGAGAGATAAAGAAAGGGTGGTCCTCTGAAATAGTATGATATGCAACATCACTTCGGACGATATTACCACGTTTTGTGAACTGATTGTGCTCATTGATACAATTTTGGGGCATCCGAAGCATTTATGCTATGTAAATCTTTTCTGCAATTACACCCATATCTGATATGTAGATGAGTGGGGAGGGAAAGAGGTATTGGTATGGTTATTTCTGGCGCAAGGGCTACTTAGGCCATATTGCGCCTATAAACGAGATGAGGATTTCACGGTGTCTGTAAAAACAGTTAGAAACAATTATATAGATTTATTCGTTTTAAGAAGCGGAAAAATTCCGGGAGATTTGCATCATTACCTATGAGCTGTTGGAGTGTCAAAGGCTGTTGAAGATTACTGAATGAAGCTTTTCGGGCATCAGTGTATAAGGTACATTCAATGAGTATGTGCTTTATTGTGAGTTGCGGTGCATACACTGCGGAGGATCGTTTCCTGTAAGAAGAAAAATATGGGTGAGCTGACTGTGCCCGATCTGGGCTCTAGCGAGGATCACTTCTTCCTTTCTGTTTACACAAAAACTGGAAACCCATAACTGTGGTTCAGGTTTTATTTCACGGAGCTTGTTATTCAGTTGAGATTGCCATAGAAGTGTCCATTGTTCCTTACATGTATTTCTTATATGGGATCTATAGTCCATATATGGAACATAGTAATCTGGCGATGCTATGTTGGATGAATGTTTGGCTGCATAGTCTGCTTTTTCATTCCCTGATATCCCAGTGTGACCTGGGATCCAGCAAAAGATGACAACTTGTTGGTGATCATGGATATGCATCAGTTGGGATTTTATAGATTTTATTAAGGGATGCGTTGTTGAGGAGGAATTTTGCAAGGCTAAGATTGAACTCTGTGAGTCACTATATATTACACTTTTTTGGATGGACAGTTGGAGAATGTTTTCTAAGGCATGCTTGATAGCACATAATTCAGCTGTATAACTGCCGCATTCGGTGGGAAGTGAAACAGAGATAGTGTTAAAGGGAAAGACAGCTGCAGCACCGAGACTTTACTACCAGACTTTGATCCATCAGTGTATACGCGCGTAAAATTTGGGTAATTTTGTGTGTGATCAGCATGCAGTTGCTGCATATTGGTATTTGCAAGCGAATGTTTTCCCCAGTTTAAGAAATAGCTGTCACAGGATGCTTTAATAAAAGACCATGGAGGATCTGAACTGTTCAGATCATGGAGGATTTTGTCCAGATGTATATTCCAAGTTTGTGATAATTCCTGTAATCTGATGCCATCAGGTCGAACTGCTCTAGGTTTATTTCTATAGTACATTGGGAACTGTGGATTGTTAAGTATTGGCCAATTGGGGTGAGAAGGCAGACTTTGAATTTTGGCTGCATAGTTCAGAAGTAACATCTTTCTCCTGAGGCTGAGCGGAGGTTCATGGGCTTCGATATAAAGACTTTGCACTGGCGATGTTCTATAAGCGCCTACAGCAATTCTGAGGGCAGAATGTTGAATAGGGGCAAGACGTGCGAGGGAAAGAGGAGTGAAGTATTTACTTCCATTAAATCGAACGTGTTCATTATTTTAATTTTGCCAGTTTACTCTCCTATTCCACGATGGAAAAGTAATATGATATATATTTTTAATTTTTTAAATTAATTTAATTTAATTTTGTTTAATTTATTTAATTTTTTTAAAAAAATTAGTTATCCACAGAACGAGGGACGCTTGGATTATTGTAATGGAAAGTTATTAAATAATTAGTGTCTAAATTAGGTTCGCATAACGCAGGTAGTGTACTTCATTATCAAATTATTGAATTTTGTTGTATTGGCCTACCCAAGTTGTCTGTTATATCTGAAATCTATATAGGTAGGCTACTGTATAGATTGCTCGAGAGTATTTTAACACAGCGTTGCTATGCGAGGTTCCACCCATTGCTTTCCACAAAACAAATATGGTTATGAAAAAACTGTAAATAATTCAGTGCGTGTGCCATTTCGTAAGCAAATATTCAGGCCGATCAATTTTCCTCTTTTCGACCACTCTGAATACCGATTTCATTTTATAGAAAATGATGACTAGCTCTTGGATATTCCTGACTTTAAAAAATGCAGATTATGTTTAACCTGCCTAAAAATATAAAAACTGAAAGAATCTGCACAGAAGGCTTTGACAAATGCTTACCTCGCGTGCCTTTGATTGTTAACCAAATTGGCTCAATGTGCATTCGAAATCTTTTTCTTCGTTGGTTTTAGCCCTATCTTATAAGATAGTGCGTAGCACACGCTTCTTGATTAGACCGGGGTTCGAGCCAGTGACCACCAAATACGGAGGACGCGGAAAGGTAAGGGAATGACCACCGCATATCCCCGGAGCAATATGGCCTTAGTTGCTAATGCTCCTAAAAACCAAACAACAACAACTGTGGGGTAGTAGTAGTGACATCTCCAGTAATACTTATCGATATTAGAATCAAATTCTTTTTTGCTGTATCAACCGATGCAGAGATTTTAACTTGGTTCACCATTTGTTGATTCAGTTTACTTGGAAAAAAGGAAAATTTGAAGCAAACACAGAAAAAAAGACAAAAACAAATGAGGACATTAAAACTTTTGGATGAGACACATACACATAGCATACACGTTTTGCAGAAGCATCACATTAATTTCAGTATTTGGATTAAAAATATTCGATATCTGTGGAAATAACTTTAACCGTTGTTTGTTTAGCCAACAAGTGGCTAACCACTCAATAATTGGATTGTGTTTCGTTGTTGTTGGGGAGCATTAGCGACTAAAGCCATACATATTACTCTGTGTATGTTGTCTGTAAATTGCGTGTGCTCTGTCTGTGGCCGATTTTCCGATTGCTGAAAAAAAAATCCGAGTTTCTGGGAGGAAAAAAACATGCTACTCTCATCTGAGACCGATTAACTCGGCCATGTTGTGAAAAAGGCCCGTAAAAATTCCTCACGTCATCGACGGGACTCGAACTCAGGTCTTTTCCAGCACCCGGTGTGGAGAGGATAGCGATTCTTCCACTATGCTACCCACGAGGGCATGCGTTTCGTCGTCTTAAGTTACTCTTCCCTAAAATGAAGAGACTCTAACCCCCAAGCCCATCCGGTAGATTGTCTCAGCCATATAATGAGTAGTATAGTATAATGCAGTGATTTTCAACCGGGGTGCCGCAACAACATTTCAGGGGTGCCACGTAATTTGGGTTTAAATTACTTAAACTTATTATTATTTTTTTAATTTATATGTTTATTTCATTATAAAAAGGTGTACGGTATCTTTTTAATTTTGTTGTGATCTATAATTGATGTTTATTTAGTACCTCTGTGTAAAGAATAAAATTATATACTGTATATATATAATTTGTATTAGGAAATGTAATTTTTATAATTATATTATTGTAATAAATGTCATATAATATATATATATATATTATACAGAGGTACTACAGAGGTACACAGAGGTACTAAATAAACATCAATTATAGATCACAACAAAATTAAAAAGATACCGTACACCTTTTTATAATGAAATAAACATATAAATTAAAAAAATAATAATAAGTTTAAGTAATTTAAACCCAAATTACGTGGCACCCCTGAAATGTTGTTGCGGCACCCCGGTTGAAAATCACTGCATTATACTATACTACCCATTATATGGCTGAGACAATCTACCGGATGGGCTTGGGTGTATATATATATATATATATATATATATATATATATATATATATATATATATATATATATATATATATATATATATATATATATACACACACACACACACACACACACACACACACACACACAGAATCTGATCTAACAGGCAGAAAATTGAGTAGGGGGTGCCGCAAAATAAAATAAATTACTTAGGGGTGCCGTTATTAAAAAAAGGTCGAAACCCAGTGGTATAATGTTTTGCATGCTGCCTTTCACTCTTAATTTTGACTTATTGCAAGTTTTATAGTTTTATTTAATTTTGCTTAGCCATTTTCACACTAAACATGAAAAATCGAACACTTCCAAATAATCGACACGAAACGCGAAATTGTAATTTCATTCAATGATTCTGCATTTTTTTGTACGCTATAAGAGCCTAGGATGGTAAATTTCGAAATGCTGCAGAATACATACCGACTGTGTGTACACTAAAAATGTGCAACTTGACACAGAGTTATAAATTTATAGTCAGATTATATCTTCTGAAAAAACTTATGTGAGCAATTGAAACCTTGATAAATTTCGCTTAACTATACTTTGAAGCAGCCCATACAATCTAACACTAAGCAAAAAAATGTGATTCAAAACGTGAAACTTTTACAACTTCGAGAAGCAGAATGACGAAATTCCACAATCACAACAACACTCAATGACTTTTATCAGAGTGCTGATTTTAGTGACTATTTTGGGAAACTCAACCTGAATGGATATCAGTACGTATTTTGTGCACATTCGAAACTCAAGAACATTCAACGAGTTTTTTTCTGAAACCTCTATTTCTGATTAGTATCACTAAGGCTGATTAGTATCTGATTAGTATCTGATTAGTATCACTAAATGATTCAAGAAAGAGGACTTTTCTGCATCACAAAAAAAAAAAAAAAATAATAATAATAAAATGAATAAATAAAATAAAATAAAATATTTTATTTTATTATCAAAGCTTTTCAATATCAATTTTTCTTTCATTTTTAACGTAATTGATTTTTAAATATAATTTTTTTATTTCTAATATTTTACATACCATTCTAATATTTAGTTTTTATTTTCATAAGGTCAAAGTTTTTGATTCCTGCTTATTTATCAGGGCCCACACGATGTAAAAAATAATCCCCGCGATAGATCGCGGCCGCATTAGACGCTGTTTTGGTCCCCCAGAACTATATAATCTAACTATTCAGTTAGATAGTTCTTAGGGATCAAGCGCATCTTATATTGGTAAATTGGGAACTGACTATTCAGTTTCGAATTTACCAATATAAGATGCGCTTCTACTCACCAGGGGCTTTCAATGGATTAATATTCAAATGCAATGAAAAAATAATTTTATGCACATATGTTTCTGCTAATATCCAGCATTATTCAATTACGATTAAATACAACTCAGGTACCATTAACTTTTTTTCGTATGATTGAAAATACTAATAAGCCAAACTATCTTAAATAGTTCTCACTTTTTTTCCATTCTACAGTAAACAAAGTCCTCTGTATATGCATATCAAATTAAACAATTACCTGATTTATTCCAATCCTAACTACAGCAATTCACAGCGATAAAAGAATGAATACTTAAAATTCGCGTCTTTAAATAGTAAACTGCCCTCTTTAATCAGAAGTACTATTTTTCAATTTTAATTATTTTGAACTTCAGCCATTAATGTTTATTAACGAAATGAAATGCGAACTTGACAATAATAGAAGTGAAAATAATTGAGGCTTTTTATTAATATGTAAAGTTAAAGGTTAAGATATGACAGTTATGTTATCATGCATTTCAATTTAGTATAATAAAAATTAATGTTAAAATTAAATGTTGTCATTCCAACATGAAACAAAATGTTTATGCTATTCCCACTGCTAAAGGAACTATCCAATTCTCCTCTGAATTAAACCAGGCTCCGTGCCCTTCCCACACTGAGAGTTAACTTCTGTCGACAACTCGTTCCCCACTTCAAGACATCCAATCTTCTGTTATTTCCTGGGATTTTGTGTCCACTAGTTTTTATCTCTCTCTCTCTCTACACACACACACACACACACACACACACACACACATCAGATCTTTCCTTAAACTACAAAATTTGATAACTAGGTATCTGTGTTTAGTTGTAAAAAATTTGTAGACCACAAGCCATTCTTTATGTGTATCGATTTGCCTTCATCACTAATCTGGTTGCCATTCTTGGAACCCTCTACGAAAGTTTTTTTTTTTTTTTTTTTTTTTCGGTGCTGTCTCTAGACTTGGATACAATATTCCAAATGCGCTCTAATCATTTCTTGTATATAGGGATAATGACTTCTTTTTCCCTACTAGCAAAGACCGGGAAAATCATGGGCACTACACCCTGCACCATATTAGCCACTTGTTTACGTGGAAAATTTCATTTCAGATTGAATAATCGTTTCAGTTCCTTTCCCCCTACCTTATACCTGACTAGAGCTTTTTTTTTTCCAAATGTATAACCTTGTATTTAGACGCATTAAACCTTATAGTTGCCAATTTTTGGAACATATATGCAACTGATTCAACTCCTCCTGAAGCTCCGTGGCTTGGGATCTACGTATAGAATGTTAAAATTGATAACATCCAACTATTTAATGACTACATCATAGTAATTAACCAGATTGGTCAGGCATGACCTCCCTTTAATGAACACATATTGGGATCTATTCAAGATACCATCCTTGTCAAAATGGTCCTGAATGGCATACTTAACCGCAGATTCCGTGATCTATTTTATCACAGAAGTCAAACTCGCCTGTCTATGGTTACCAAAGTCCTCTTTAGCACAGCCGTTGTGGACTGGGGAGATATTAACATTTCTCTAGTCGAAGGGTATCTTTCTAATGACGCTGTTATTAACATTCTCAAATTTGATACTCTCGGATGCAGCCCTTTTAAGTATAACTCAATATATGCCATTACCCTGCAGCCTTGCTCTCCTTTAACTTCAATACCTTTTCTAACGAACGCATCTTAGAGATGCGTTGGTTAGAAAAGGTATTGAAGTTAAAGGAGAGTCATTATACAAATATCATATACAGTATTTTACAGCAATCTGGATCCTTAATATTCCCCAGAAATTCAAGCTTGCTTTAGACTGTAAATAAGATTGAGAATTAACTGTTCAACTCGTCTACTATTTCTTCTGAGCTTTCTTTGGACCAATTAAATAATTAACATGTTCATTGCTTCTTGAACGCAATTTTCGGCTTCGTATTTTAATCCAGGAGGGGGAACCACCCAACTTTTAAAACTTTTTATTCCAATTTCACAGAAGTAAAAACGGATTTTTTTTGTCAAGCATTTTCACTGGGGGGCTGATTAATTCAGACGTAGTGTTAAGAAAGCCCAAAAATGTTTCTGCCCTTTACAGTCCAGATTGACTCAATCCAGTGGTTTTCAATTCTTGGTCGAAACCGGGTCGAAAAAGCCGGCAGCGAAAGTCATTAAGGACCACTGAAACCAATTAAGAGACATAATGGTATTCACATAAGAAAAGAATTCCATCTCACCACTATCAGATCACTCTTTGTTGTTGCTTATTCGCAATCAGCTTTCTCCCATCTTACCGTCAGTATGTGTTACATATGCTCTTTGCTCATACAATTTTCGTGATTGCCTGCAACTCTCCCGTGATTGTTGCCTGGCTCAAACTCTTAACCTCACCTGTAAATCATTTTGGCATCATACTTTTCCAATTGCTCAGATCTCCAGATCCGTATGCAGTACTCAAGATGTGGCCTGACCATTGCCTTATACAGTGGGATAATCGCCTCCTTATCCCTGCTTCCAAAATTTCTGTATATCATGGACAAAATTCCATGAGCTGTCCTGGCAGTCTGTCTGCACTGCTTAGAGAACTTACCTTGGCTACGATTAAACTTTTGGCTTCGATGATAAATCTCTTGAATATTTCCCATAATATGTTAATATCCGACGTCATACTGCGGACTCTCCCAGTTATTCAAGCTCAAGAATCATCTCATTCTATCGTAGTCTCCTCTCTTGAAGCTGAAGCCAGCCTTAACCTTTGACCACATAAGTATCTGTAGAAGATAAAGCCCATTTTATGGTATTGTGGTCAGTGCCTGCTATTGTCTCTCAAAGTTTCTGATTTGTTTAGGTTCCTTAATTAATAAGAATCACATCTATAAAAATTAACCGGTTTGTTCAAAAAAAAAACCGCTGTCTATAGTGATAGCTGAATGAATTAGAATCCATTCAGCCAGCCTAAAGATAATTTTGTTGTATTCCTCAGAGCCACTCCGACTTTAACATTTCCTATTTTGTATTACGCAATTAGTCGAGTGCTCCAACGAGAGGGGAGACAAGCATGTGATTGAGTAACCGTTGTTCATGCCGCGTTGCTACTTAATACGGTGATGTTCATATATATTTTTCTCTCTCTCGTCCCGGAATATAAAAAAGTAAGTTTAAACTGTTTAAATTTAACTCCCTATCTCTTATAAACATTCAATACTGTATTCTCCAGAATGAGATTTCTCACCTTGTTTCTCTTGAGTAGCACCATGTCTCATTTTTAGCGTCATGATCTTACTTAGGAGGGGAGGTTGTTTTCAGATATCTTGGATAAAATGATGCAAAGGTGGTATTAGCACTGTGTTTTGTAGATTGTTTACTTATATATAAAGAGTTAGGATCCTCCATTTAATAAACATATGTTAAAAACAGGTTCGCTCGGTGTTGAACTTACTTAGATGAAATTCGTTAGAAATTACTTTCACTGAAGTGGAAAGCGATATATACTTTTGGATCATATAGGCCGATTTAGACCTACTTACTGACTTATTAAAAATATTCAGCATAAACAATAGTGTTTCAAGGACAAATAAGTTTGTAAAATTGAAAGTGAAGCAAAATTTGCGAAATTAAGTTTTTAATAGTCAAAGTTTACAAATGATACGAAGATTGGCAAGGTGTTTAATGACAAATCAGGGTATGCTACGGCAACAAGACCTACAAAGTTAGCCAGATGGGCTGACAGTGAAATTTAACGTTGAGAAATGCAAGGTACTGTTTATGGGAAGCAGTAATCTTGAACACCTTAAGCAGATCACCTCAAAGGTACCTAGTCACTAGACGCTACAATTTGCAGAACTGAAGCCTCTCTTGGTAAGAGAAACCCTCACCAATCGCATTGCCCTTCTCTGTACTCGTTCTAACAGCTCTACACCCTTCCTAAAATGAGATTTCCAGATCTGTATGCAGTACTCAAGATATGGCCTGACCATTGCCTTATTCAATGGGATAATCGCTCCCTATCCCTGCTTCCAAAATCCCATGCCTTGGCTCCGAGAAGTTATTTGACTGCACAATTGCGCCCAGGACGTTTTTGATTTCCACTACCAACTGTGTATTTGTACACAGTTGGTATGTTACTCTGGGGTTACAGCTGCAGTAGTTTCCACTTGTTAAAGTTAAAGTTGCCACTTCTCAACATATCTGGCCAACTTTTCTAGATCCTGTTGCAATATCATACTGTCTTTACCAACTCTGCCCACTTTCGTACCGTCTGCAAATTTGGACATTAAATACTTTCCCATATTGGGAAAGTATTTAATGTCCAAATTTAATGTCCATTGATAAATACATAAAACAAGAGGACTCCACTAATAACATTAGTCCACGAAGAGCAGTGTGTATTGATTATCACTCTCTCTTTTCTCGTCTAACCATCCCTTTATCCATATCGGTAACTTTCCCTTAATGCCGCACTGCTCCAATTTGTACAGCAGCCTTTTACGTGGAACTGTATCAAAAGCTTTCCTGAAATCAAGTACAGTACAGCGTCAGTTATCCAGAATAATTGATGCCAGATCTCTTCCGCATAGCCAAATTTTCCAGATAATCGAATCGGAAAATTTTCCGGATACGGTAAGATTAAATTTAATTTAATCGTTAGGTAAGATTAAATAAATTTAATCTTACCTTTTGATTACATTAAATAAGATTAGTTAAATTAAAAAATATATAAACCAATCTCGGAAAACAGAGACATCCATCCAGGCATTTTTATGATTTTTATACAAAACAGGAAAATTTGAAAGATTTTTAAATGCTCTGGGTTTTTTTCTACTTACCGATAACGAGCACGGTCAGCCTGTTAGTCCCAATGGCATTTGCACACATAACAATGTAACTCGCTCTTTTCTCATCTTAAAACTTGGTGCAGGCAATTCTCTTTTAGTGGCTTGGGAATATTTTCCATAATAAGCCCGTCTCATCAACATTATAAACGCATTCTTTCTCATAATTTACTATAACTGAAGCAAACTTACTTAGGACACCACTGCCGATTCGTCTGCAGAAAGTTTCTCGCCTTGAATATCTAGTACACGTATACCGTGTCTCAGTTTCAAGTTTTTCAGCCAACCTGTGCTTGCCTTAAAATCTTCATTACCTCTTAATTTTCGATTAAAATCCAATGCTTTACCACACAACATTGTGCCAGACACTAGTTCACCTAAACTTCGCTCTAAAGAAAAAAAAATAATAATAACAAAGTGAGTGCGCTCTCTAAAGCGGCATTTTCAGGTTTGACATCGTCTTTTTCCTGCTAGATCCTCCTTCACTATTCATAATCAACACGAATTCTATTATAGCATTGGAATTTTTCTTGATGTAAATTTCTGAAGTCACTCTTTGGAGATTGTTCCTAAATTTTCACTTTTTCTAATTCTCTTAATAATTTCCGTTATTTGTTGCAATGTTAAAACTACATACAAGTTTTCTTTTAGTTCACATTTTACCGTAAGAAATTGAGAAAAATAATATATCGCACAGTTTCGGGCCACTATTATTGTTGCCGAAACTACTGTAATCTGAAATTCACTCATGGTTTCTGAGAAAACCCAGAAGTCTCTGTGATATTTTTCTGAAGTACATTTCTGAAGGTCCCATAGAATTCTAGAGGTCACAATCATAAAGCAATAAAAAGAATTTGCAGTTTTCTGTTTATTGTGCTTTTTGTTTGGACAATCTGTTATAAACGGGTAGTAAACTCGAGCTTTCGCTTATTATAATCAAAAATTCAATTTGTAAACGTGATCACTATAACCGGAGCTTACTGTATTACCGTTTTAATAAAAAAAAAGAAGAAGAAAAAAAAAAAAAAGAAAGATCAGAATTTCAAATTATTCCGGATAACCGACGTTCTACTGTATATCCAAATAAATTGTCATATGGCAAATGAAATTTGAGTTTTTCCACATAAAAACGTTTTTGCTGTTGAGCGGTTAGGTATTAGAAATAATTCACACCATATTCGTGTAATAATCAACATTTGACCTAGGTATCTAGCATATCTGTATGTCAAACAGTACACTGATTTAAATAATGTATATTCCTAGTTTATGCAAAACATAAATTTTTTAATGTATCCTAAATCAAATTGGTCAAAAATACTGAAAAATCAGCGATTTGTACAATCGCCAGGTTAAAACTGATTACGTCTCCTTGCAAAACACTCTCTCTCTCTCTTTCTTCTTCAGGTTCCATACTCAATTTCAATGTTGGAGACCAGCATATCCAGCCAACTCTGTCTCTTTCTTTGTAAAAGAGTTTTTGTGTCGTAAGACCCCGTGTCCGTAAAAATTGATGTTATCAAACCACATTTATCTGTCTGTCTTTTTTTGCCTTAAAGGAAAGACTTCCCTTGCAGGATTAATCTCTGCAGGTGGACCTCTTATAAAAGGCGCGAGGGAGGCAGTTTTTATCTTTTCGATTGTAGTTAGTAGTGTCCTTGCCCTCTTAAGGACTTGTTCATTGGTAACCCAATCTGTCCACGGAATTTTGAGCATTCACATCTCGAAGGTTTCCAGTTTCCTGATTTCTGCCTTCCGCATTACCCAGATCTGACATCCATATAGTAGTGTGCTATATGTGTAGCATTTGGCCATTCGATATCTTTTCTGGAAATCGAGTTTCGTGTCACAGAGGAAGTTCTTAATATTCTTAATTACCTATTTGGCCATACCAACTCCACATGTTCGATGGGGGAGTTGCCACAGCGTATTTTGATTCCAGGCAAAGTGTTTTTGCTTATGACCATAGTTTTTTTTTTTTTTTTTGTATTAATTGTTAAGCCTATCTGTTCTTGGCTGTTACCTCTATGTTGAGGAGTGTTTGTAGCTTTTCCTCTGATGTTGCAATGAGGGCAATATCATCTGCGTATCGCACATTACTGATAACTGAACCATTAACGATAATTCCTTATTTAGAATCTTGTATTAGATCTATAATGGTTTCATCATAGAGATTGTACAGCATAGGAGACAAAACACATCCATGCCTTACTCCTTTCTGGATTTGTACCCCGTCTGCGTTTTCTCTCTCTTCAGTGATTGCTGGTTCTTGCTTAGTATAGTAACCGTTCATTGGGATTGATGCTTAGATTGTTTAAGAGCTGGACGAGGAGTTCAACCTCTTCAAAACAACAAAATGAAATGGTTGTTGGCACCCAGGTCCAACTCTCAATAAGGGTTGGACCTGAGTGCCAGCGTAAGATTACATCTTATGTTGAAATACTGTACATATCACAGTGTGAAATAATTAGTTTGAATCTGTCTAAATTTACTTATCGTATTCACGGAAGGGAAAAATAGATTCAAAGCAAAAATTTACAGCCAAAGCTACCAGAATATCGAAATTTCTCCATGAGAAGGTTTTTTCATCGACAAATCCATATGTATAATTAGAAAACTGTCGATGAATGAGAAAGAAATTAACATTTTTTATGAGAAACATTTTTCTCTGCTATTAGCAGGGTGGGGATGCTTAATGAGAATGGAGGGCATAATTTTCCCGTAGCAATCAACATTTTAAACAGATCGTAAACGAAAATTTATACACGAAGTGCTAATGCCGCGGAAACTTTATTAGACCATTAATATACTGTATATTGAACTCTAAATTCAAGAGCAACTAACAAAGCAGGTACGGAAGGAGCACCAAATAATACAGGTTATGATGCAGACTTTCCTATTACTGAAAAATACGGCCGCCTCCGTAGCCAGGTGGGTAGGAGCAACGGTGCGTAGCACACGCTTCTTGATTAGACCGGGGTTCGAGCCTGTGACCACCAAATAAGGAGGATGTGGAAAGGTCAGGGAATGACCACCGCATATCCCCGGAGCAGTATGGCCTTAGTTGCTAATGCTCCTAAAAACCAAATAAACAAACAAACAACTGAAAAATATTGCTGCTCCTTGGATCTGCGTAGGTTTACGTATACTTTGCGTAGGTTTACCCACAGTCTACATGTACGATGGAACACCCCGCTGAGCTCCTAAGAATCACTTGATGAATCCTCCGCGGTATGTGTGAGAGGCACTCAATTTCCAGACAATACTTATGGAGCAATTGGCCTTAGTCGCTGATACTGCAAGAACCCTACAACAACAACAATAATGTGTGAAAGTATGCAGTTTACTTCCGCAATTTATATCAAAGCCACAGCTGTAGTAACCGTTATACTACATTTAAATGATTTCAGTGAAAGTTTATCTTCCAAACGGAAAAAAAAAAAAAAATTACTACTTGATTTTCTGCGTTTTCACCATGCGTTTTACAACACGAAAATATAGAAAGTTTTGTAAATACTAAATCATCGTCCCCTGAAGAGTTTCATGCCTTCTAACTAGAATACTGGTAATAACTTAATCAACACTAACATATCTAAACGTCACTCTAATTTTTCTGGCAATGGCCACCGGTAAAAGGTGGCTCAATAAAGTAAGTAGTCCCTCGCAGCCACTGGAAAAATCTCTGGCACAATGACAGCATCCTATATTCCAGAGAAACAGCTATCTTCAGCCAAACAAGGCATCACGCATAGAAAGATTCATAGATGCTACTTTATCTAGAGGCGTACTTTACCAGGAACAGTACATTTTCTTCAAATCTTGATCCCACTAACTGTGGATCGACGAAACTGCGTCTTAAAACTGAGTCTGCTCCTGCGAATAACTTCCCTGTTTGAAAGTTTCTCCAGGATGAAACGCCTAAATGCTATAAACCCCTTCTGCCTCATTTTATTATTTAGCCTTAGCTTCTACACCCTAGATACATTGCTTTCACTTCATGCACGACAGTATTTCCTGTTCAGTAGAACGAATACTCAGTGATCCCACTGAAAAAAAAACCAACATATCTCAAAGATTTCAGCCTCATTTCAACTGCTTTCACCTTCCCCAACACAGAAAAGTAACACCTTCCATCATTTAGTCAAAAACGCATGCCTCAGAAACCGAAACTGTTGCACTTGGTAGTGATAAATACGGCAATTTTAATAAACTTCTTCATGGCACATGAAGAAGTTTGCTTAATTCAATGCCTCATGTGGTCTTTCGTCAAAAGGATCCAGATCCCAATAGTATTTCTCCACTTGTTCTAAAAACCTGTGCTCTTGAACTTACTCCTGTTCTGTGCCGCCTTTTTCACTTTCTTATTCCAAAGGTGTTTTTGCTTCTGCTTGGAAATTTGCTCATATCCAGCCAGTTCCTAAAAAGTGTGACAAATCCCTTCCATCCAATTATCGTCCTATTACAATTACTTCTACTCTTTCTAAAGTAATGGAGAAATCAATTAACCGCCAACTCTTAAACTACCTAGAAACCTTCCGTCTGATCAACGATCGCCAGTATGAATTCCGTCAGTGTCGATCCACTGGTGATATTCTGGCTTATGTTACCCATTTTTGGACTAATTCAATGGAAAGGTTCGGTGAAACACAAATAGTTGCTCTTGACATCTCAAAGGCTTTCGATCGTGTTGGCATAAAGGGCTTCTAAACAAGCTTCCATCTTATGGTTTGCCAACTGTTTTTAGTAATTGGTTATCCAGTTTGCTCTCTGATCGCTCACTGAGGGTGTTGGTAGATGGTTCTCTGTCTTCTAACCTCTCCACTAATGCTGGTGTCCTCAAGGTTCAGTTCTTTTCCCCCACTCTTTACCTCTTGTATATTAATGACCTTCTTCCATTAACTAGAAATCCTATCCATAGTTTTGCCGATGATAGCACATTGCATTCTACTTTCCATTTTGAGAAAACTTGCCCTGCTCAACCAGCTTAAAATTCTCGAATATCCACTACCAATTCCTTAAATGCCGATCTCCGGGTAATTCTCCGGTGAGGCAAAGAAACTCAATTGATTTCAATCCTTGTAAAACTCAGTCTTGTCTTATATCTCGCAAAAAGGAATCTTCTGCTCCTATGCTTATCTTTGGTGACACTCCGATTTCTAGGCAAAATGATATATCTCTTTTGGGGTTTACCCTGATTTCTAATCTCTCTTGGCACAAGCACATTAGAAATATTGCTTCCTCTGCATCTAAAAAAGTTGGTTTTCTCTTTCGCTCTCGGCGTTACTTTTCTTCAAAACAGCTGTTCACTCTGTAGAAATCGCAAACCCGCCCTACCATGGAATATTGTTCCCACATCTGGGGTGGTGCCCCCAAAACTTCTCTCAGGCTTCTGGATTCCATTCAGAAGAGGGCAGGTAGGTTAATTAATGACTCCTCCCTAACAGAGTCTCTCCACTCGCTGTCTCATAGACGTACTGTTTCTGCTGCATGCCTCTTCTACAGATACTTCCATGGGCACTGTTCTTCTGAATTGTCTTCTATAATTCTCGCTCTCTCTTCCAAAACAGTCCGAACACGTGCCTGTTTTGAAACCACCAGCCAACATCCATTTACTGTCCAATTCAGACTCACAGAACCAACTTTTCATCTTCCTCATTTATTCATTCAACTTCGGTTTTCTGGAACAACCTTCCTTCACACGTACTTCCTGAAAATTACAGTCTGCAGAACTTCAAGTCTAATGTGAACAAATATCTTCTTTCATTTTCTCAACCTCCATCCCAAGCACGGTACTAAGTACTATAGGTTCTAATACCTTTCGTGTTTGGGGTTTTCATAAAAAAAAAAAAAAAAAAAAAAACATCCTTCAAGCCATTGTAGCTAAATATAAATTAACTATTGTGTGCGGTAATATTGACGCTGCGATCGACAGCTTGAACACTACATACCTTTTTCTACTCACTGCAATCATTCAGAAAATATTGTGATCTTCACGCTTTCCTCACTTCATTATTGAAGAATGCTGACGATGTATTACTAACCTTAATCCCCCACATGCAGCAAATCCAACGCCATAGATTAACTTAGCGACACCTTGACCCCACTTGCCAACTACAGACTTTATGTTAAACCTTAACCCAGTTAAATCTGCAAAAAATGATATACTCACTCAAGCAGCTATCAGTGTGATTTAACCAACAATTTGCGACACTCCCATTCCAGTTGTCATCATCCTCGACGTCCATTTTTATTTGAAGCTGAAATTGATGTTTACACGGAATACCTCCATAGGTGGACAAACTCCTTAAACTGAAAAGCGACTTTCTCCATATCAACGAAGCTGCAACCACTAACCGATATCTGTTAACCACAGTTTATCCTAATTTTGTATGCCACTGAACTCTGAGCCTCTACTTCATTGCAGAAACCAGTATATGCATGCGAATACTGGCTCTCAAATTGGCCCCTTATACGCCAACGTCTTCGGGGCTGAACCACTGATGTGGCTGAACAGTTAAATGTATCCAGGTTCCCAAAGTCAATCGATATCAGACGCAAAATTACCACTGCAAAAATGTTCACAGATATACGTCAATAACAACTGGGATATGTCAGTCCCACAACTGTTCGTCGTCCTTGAGGTTAAAGTGTGCATTTATTTTGAAGCACAAAACCGTCTGAAATAGCGTGATCCTTTCTTGCCCGCACAAAGAGTACAGCACCCTTCCACTAGAAATTGATTTGACGGATTTGTCTTAAAAATTGTAATACTGTAATAAATTGTAATAAGGTGGCCTTGAATACTTGTAAGTAATACCCCTGGCAATGTCGCGGTGACTATTGTATAGCAAGTTTTACTAAATCACCATCCCCTGAGGAGTTTCTTGCCTTCTAAGTAGGAATTTGCAATATTGGTGGTTAGCAACAATAAGGATTTATTTATTTATAATATTTATAATTCAATTCAGAAAATTAATACAAACTTTTATATATATATATATAAGTCTGTATTAATTTTGTCTAAAATGTTTGTATTAATTTTGTAAAAATATTTGTCTTAGTACATTGAATAAAGTATGCATAGATGGATGAGAAAATTACACAAAGTGCCACTAACTAGAAAGGGTAAGGATAGTAAAAGAAAGGGAAAAGAAAGTAAATATATAGTAGATATGCAAAAGATGAAAGAATGTTAATATCCTAAAAGTTATGATGAATTAAGAAAATTATGGGCTGAATTACAAAGCAAATGAGGCGCCTCCCTATCCAGGTGGGCAGGAGCAGCAGTGTGTAGCACACGCTTCTTGATTAGACCGGGGTTCGAGCCCGTCACCACCAAATACGGAGGATGCCGAAAGGTCAGGGAATGATCATCGCATATCCCCGGAGCAATATGGCCTTGGTTGCTAATGCTCCTAAAAATCAAATAACAACAAAGCCAATAGAAGGTGGGTGAACTGTAAAGTAAAATTAATCATACAGTAAAATAAAATAAAAAGTGCCTGACCATGTATTAATATTATACCTGACCATCTACCAATATTTTCTGACATCACATTCTGCACATTTGCCTTACATGTATTCGACCTTTATTTAAATATGTTTCCCCCCCATATCTGATGACAGCTGTACCACTTTATTTTATTTTTGTTTTATTTGTATTTTACTGTACTAATTTTACTTTACAGTTCACTCCCTTCTATTGGCTTTGTAATTCAGCCCATAATTTTCTTAATTCATCATAACTTTTAGGATATTAACATTCTTTCACCTTTCACCTTTTACATGTCTACTATACTTCCTTTTCTACTATCCTCACCCTTCTAGTTACTGGCACTTTGTGCAATTTTCACATTCCTCTATGCATACTTTATTCAATATATTAATACAAACTTTGTACTTTTGCATCATTTAATGCTGCTTTGCGCTTTTAAGTGCATCTGTTATACCTGACTTATTAATCTTTTATCAACCGAAACTTTTTCATCAACTAAAACCTCTTTCATCTACTGTAATATATATGTGGGCCATAGGCCAAAAGAACCTATAAAGACTAAGATAAGATAGCCTGTGTTGGTTTACATTGCTATACCCCAGAAATAAACATTATTAGCAATAAAATATAAACATGTAAAATAAAATGTAGCTAATTATTGATATTCGGATACATTGAATGGAACGTTTTCGAGGGCTAACCCCATTCAATAAATCCCACCAATAATTAGCAAGGCTATCTGTTTCTGATTGTTATCTGCCTGTTTAACTACGTCCAAATAATAAACATAAAGGTGATTTATGCTAAACTTTATAAATTTAACAGCAAACCGGCAAGATAACAGCTAGGCCGACAGATTGCTTTGAAACGATTTTACAGAATATAATTGTATTGTATTTGTATTTTTGTATGGGTGGCTTCTAGAACAGAAATTCATCTTCGCCTCGTTGCTCTATTCAGTTTTTACAGACTCTGTCAAGGTAAGGCCAGTGTGTGTCGTGTAATAAAAAAATAATAATAAAATAAATTTAAAAAAAAATTCTCGTCCCGCACAGGATGTGGGGTTCTGTGCCAGTTGAACTGGAATGGGAGAAAAGGGAGCTGAGAGAGGGAGGGGAAAAAAAGTTTTTCATCCCGTGAGGGACAAAGAGGGTAAGAGGTGCAGGAAAGTGCTATTGCTATTCCGGATCCAGGACTAGTCCCAGACCCAAAGTAGAACGCGAAGAGAGAAAGAGAGATAGAAAAATAAAAATGTTATGATAGGACATTTATCGTTTTGCAGTCAGCTGATGTCCTAGGTTGGTGGTCATTAGCTTTAGTCAGGTTTAGGTGTCTGTGTCTGGAGAAAACTTCCTTAGCAAATGTTTGGAAGGCCCTCAGGTTGTCAAGTTGGTCAATATGGCTAGGGTCAAGGTTTGAAACAATAGTTTTCAGTTATGCTCGCTGCTCTTCATATTGAGTGCAATCGAAGACTGAATGGAACCAGTTCTCTTTTAACCACGCCTGCATTGATCCTTGTTTGAGAGTACCAGCTGAAATAGCTTCTCATTAAGGGAGCCGTGCCCCTTTACCAGGAGAGACGTTTCAAGGCTCAGTGAGAACCACCTTCCCACTACTTTATTCATTGTAAATGTTACGTCTGGGAGGAATCTTTTAGTCACAGTCCCGAGGTTCGAGGTGTCCCATTTGGTCTGCCCCACTTGACGAGCTCGTTGAAACATTAAGTTTCTTCTTTAGTTATATATTCCTCAAGGGAGATCTGCATATCCAGAATGGAAATGGGGATTCTTTTCTTCAGTCTAAAACAGAGTCCTCGGTGGATAATGAAAAGATCTAGGGGAAATGTCCCTGCAATTACCTGAATGACAGCCGTGGATACAGTGCGACAGATCCTGTGTGTGGTAAGAATCATGTTTCTCTGGATGGTATGGAGTTTATTTCGCATTCTTACCAAGACCGCTCGGTGAAAACATGCTCCTGCAGCGTATGATACAATAAGTAGAAAAACCGTTTTATCAGGAGTTTTCTTTTATAGAGGCCCCAGTCACTTCTGGATACTCTAACAATGGCTGCGGTGAACCACTTAACGTTAGTGGCCATTTGCTGCAGAAAAGACAGCTTGTGGTCTATTACCACTCCTAAGACTTTATTTTGCAGTACTAGGGGAAGTTGGACGCCGTTGATCTTGACCTGAGGAGGCCACCTGATATCTAGTTTAGTTTTGAATATGATCACGTTTGATTTGGCAGGGTTGATTTGTAGTTTGTTTGTTCTAGCCCAGGTCATGAGATGATTAATTACCCGTTGGGCATTCGTTTCTATTGCGGATTGAGACCTTCCTGCGACTATGCTTGTTAAATCGTCAGCAAAGGCTATGATTTTTGTGTTATCAAAGGTATTATGTAGCCAGTTTCGTAAGACCATATTCCATATCAGGGGCCCCAGGACGGAACCTTGGGGACATCCCCGGTAGGTGGACCGCTGCCCTTGTTGATAATATAGAAAAAAGAATGCCAACCATAATTTTCATTTCCATTGTGGTGATTTTTATTTATTTTATACAAGTGCAAAAGAAAGCATATGCCAACATAAGGAGAAAGGAGGCATGAATAAGTATAGTAATAGTACCTCAATTTCCCTCGAATTGCTCTAATAGATCTTGAGGTATAAAATTTAGGGTTAGAAAGTAAAAAGTGTACTTGGCAGTTACGCTCCCGGTATATCCCAAGTACCATTATAAAAAGCTTTTCACTTTTTACTTTCTAAACCTTAATTTTGTACCTCAAGACCTATTAAAGCAATGCGAGGGAAATTGAGGTTCTGTTACTATACTTATTCTTACTTCCTTTCTCCTTATGTCGGCATATGTTTTCTTTTGCACATGTATAAAATAAATAAAAAATCACCACAACGGAAATGAAAATCATGGTTGGCACTCTTTTTTTCGGTATTATATTTTGTATATTCCTCTCAAAGCTATCTTGCCTGTTTGATGTTAAATTTATAAAGTTTAGCATAAATCGCCTTTATTTATTATTTTATTTATTATTATTATTTGGACGTAGTTCAACAGGAAGATAACAATCAGAAACAGATACCTTGCTAAGTATTTGTGGAATACTGTATATTGAATGGGGTTGGCCCTCGAAAAAGTGCCATTCAATGTATCAGAATATCAATAATTAGCTACATAATCATTATTCTATATTTATGTTCATATTTTGCTAATTATATGTTTATTTCTAGGGTATAGCAGTGTTAACCAACACAGGCTGTCTTAGTCTTTATAGGTTATTTTGGCCTTATGGCCCGCTGAGTACTTTTATGCCAATGTTTTAATACACTTTGAATACCTATATAGAACCAATTATACTCTTACTATAGTAATTAGATTACATCAGTCTGTAATGTTCAATCTACAATTGATGGCATTAATCTGATCTGACATACCTTTTACATCTATTCCGATATTTCATAATAGATTAAATGTGTGTGTTTAATCTATATATAAGTTTGAAAATGTTAGAGGAGAAAGGAAATAAAGGGAATTATTAAAGATTAAGTCAAGGAAAGTTAGGAAAATAGCTAGGAAGAATTACAAAGGTAATATTCCTTCACATGGACGTCTCTCTGCTACTTCCTCAGTGGCTTTGAGCAGACAGATAGACATACTAAAAAAAAATGTCTCGTGCATACCCGTTTCTGTAGTCTCAATAACAGTTTTGCTTACTAAGTACTTATGTTTAGTTATGGATGTCCTAATGTAAATAAAAATCAATTGTTAATTTATTTTAAAATTTTTCTATTTTAATTAGCTGCAAACTGGAATTGGGACCCATCAGAGCAAATATAAAAAGTGCATTTACCTGCGGACACTATAGCTGCTGGTTGGTACGAGAAAGCACGTGCAATCTGCCCGGGAGCCGCTTTATAGGAGGCCATCTGGCATGATTTGTTGGTTAGTTATATGCTTAAGGGGTTAATTGGGTTGTTTGTGATTATGCGACCTGTATTAAATTTGTAATCGATGGTTGGGAATTACGCTGAATACTTACATGGATGTTTAGGCCAAAACATTTTAGGATTACACTTTTTTTAATTTTTTTTTTTTTTTTTTTATTGATAAATCAAAATGGTAACTTTATCCACTGGACAAGGACTGGTATAACCTTTCTACTGAATGACAGCCCGTGTATGCCCAGTGGGATAACTATATACATATTTACATACCCCTCCCCAAGGCGCCTCCATAGCCAGGTGGGAAGGAGCAGTAGTGCGTAGCACACGCTTCTTGATTAGACCGGGGTTCGAGCCCATCACCACCAAATACGGAGGATGCGGAAAGGTCAGGGAATGACCACCGCATATCCCGGAGCAATATGGCCTTGGTTGCTAATGCTCCTAAAAACCAAATAACAACAACCCCCTCTGCATCGGTGATTTTAACCTTGTGGTGCCTTGGACTTTATTATAAGCAGAAGGCGAGGTGTATTTGCTTTTTTTTTTTACCTTTTATATCACTTAGCTGTCAAATTTTTAATATTCAGTGAAGTTAGTGCTGTAAAGCGTTGGGATTGATATGGTGTTTAATGTAGCCAGGGGTCAGCATGGAACTCCTATCATAGTTATTGTTGTATTATTAGGGGTGGAATTTGGAGGTCCGGGTCGCAGTGCGGTCAAACAATGAGCCTTGTCTGAGCGCAATGAACCCGTGGGGGGGGGAGTCTATTAGGGGCGCAGTTGCTCTGTGACCCTATTACGGTTAATGTTGGGGTGATGTTGGGTTAAATTGGCTTGAATGGCTGCTTTAATATGGTATCTGGTGAACTTAACAGGCATTTTGTTCTGGATTAAATTAGCTTTTAGTTTTTGTAGTGCGTCCAGCAGGTTAACTTGGTTACTGCAGGTGTGTATTATTCTGTTAGTTTGATTTCTGATTACGTCACCATGTATTTGTTTTGTTAAATTGGTCTCTCTCAAAGTTTGTAATCGCTTGGAAGTTGTAATGATCTCTTTTGTCAAGGTGTCGTGTGTAGACTTTATTTTGTTTAATTGTTATTTCGCTGTCGAGGTATGTGGCGGGTAGGTGGATTTTAGGGTTGCTGCGTTCGATGGTCAGGTCTGTGAGATATATTTCTAGTGCTAACTGGAAATATGTCGACTTTGTCACAATTGACAAATAAGACATCGTCAAAGTATCTGAAGAAAATTATGTCGTCTTTAATTTTGTTTTCGTAGTAGTGCAAGTAAAGGTTGGCAATGGAACTCGAGCTGCTTGCTCCCATTGCCATCCCCCTACTTTGCACATAGAGGATGTCTCCCATAAGTATGTAGTTATTGATTACGCATAAATTTATTAGGTTTAGCCAGTACTGTTTATTACAGCCTAGAATTTTCTGATTTTCTTCGTAGTAGTCTATTAGCACTTTTTTTTTAAATTATCGTGTGAAATGCTGGTAAATAAATTTTTGAAATCGTAAGTGATATTATTATTTTATGATATTGTTATTTTTGGCGTATTCCATGTATTTTCTATTGTCTGAAACGAACTTGGCATTGGTGAGATTGGTAGATATTGTGTTTAGTTTGGCCTCCAATTTTTAATGTAGCTATTCCTGCATGTGGTAATGAATCTGCAGCCTACCGGGTCTTTACGGAACTTTGGAATCCAATAAACAAATGGAAATCTAGTGCTATCAATTTTTAATTGATAACGCTAGATTTCTATTTGTTCCACTAGATTCTCAAAAAGGACTTGAACAACAGGGTAACGTATAAAATCACCAACTCTACCCATAGTACTATTACAAAAGAACTAATAACCATGCACAAAAAAGTTAAATTAAAATTAATAGAACTGCTTGAACAACGATGGCTGTCCAGTTAGGCCTTTTTTTTTTTCTTTTTTTTTTTTTGGACGGGAGGCATTACCGGTAATGCCTCCTGCCCAAAATAATAAACATTTTCACTACCACTCGCAAAACAAAAAGCAATCGGAACTTTGACTTAATATATCAATGCGCGTACGAAATTACTTTTTTTTTTTTTTTTTTTTTTTTTTGATTTGGAAGTTGTTGGCGCATCGGCTTCTGTGGCCATATTGCACCTCCCAAGGTTTTTGCAGTACTTTGATCCAAGCTCGAGGCGGGAATCGAACCCGCGACCTTTGGGTTGCCGGGCAGGTACTTTACCCACTCGGCTAACCCGGTCGGCTCGACGAAATTACTTATACGAAATATGTATTTTCATTTCCTTTTTGGAATGTTCTGTTCTTATTCACTAAATATCTTCAACCTTTCTGTCTTCAGAATTTAGTTATTCCAAATATATCTTCCAGATATATATTTGCAGTGTATTATTTCCGCTGTTTATTACTTTCTCCTTGCCTACGTTTCACTTCGTGTATCTCTGCACACACATTTTTTCGAAAGCGAGCATACTGGACAATAATTCTATCCCTTTTTAACAGCTTTCTTTTAAGTCCGGTTTTTCACTATAAATTATTTCCCGCCTCAACTTTTTATTACGCATTACTTAAACTCCAGGTATCGATTATATACATTACTATATTTTTTCAACTAGCTGCTTTTTTAGTGTCCGTAGTCTAACGAAGAACCCTTATAATGTCACTCGGTTGTCTGTCTCTCACAGCATTGTATCTCTGGAACTAATTTTTTTAGGGTTTGTACATCATGTGGGCAAACATAACGCCATATTGATCGTTGTTGACAAAAATTTGTCTGAGAAATGAGGGAGGGGTAAAATGTGGGGGGGACAAATATGTTGTCCACAACCTATAGCTTATTATACACCGTTGGAAAGAGCTCAACGAGTAAGTTTAAAATATTTTTAATTAAAATTAAAAATGGCGGTGCCAGACAGGTAAATGTGAGTAATTTTCGTGATCTCCCTCTATTTCCGTCGCTAATGGAGCTAAAAATTTTAAAATCACACTCACTTTTACCGTGTATCTTGTGCTCCTAATCTTAAGTAATTAGATGAATTATATTCATTGCCCGAACTTTCAAGTAACAATCAGTAAATGCCGGTCACTTTGTCCATGAAGTTTCAGCAGCGTTGTTCCAGCAAAAGATAAGTATTTCACTAATTTCTCGTTTTGGCTTTGCGACAATGCACTTCTCCAAGACGGACGCTATATTGTACAGTAGTTATTTCTTATACAGCATAATGGCAGTTAGTGGACACTAGCTAAGTGCTTCGCTGACCAGTAACGTTTCCCTCCCTCTTGCTCAGTTTCGTGTCACCTCAATCTCTCTACAGCAGGAGGTCCCGTAAGCATTTGGAGAAAGCTTTGTTTGCAGCAGTGACTAACGGGGTTAAATTGTGTGCGAGCGCCGAATACGTAGTTTTCATTTATTTACTTAATTATGGAAGGAGAGCCTCGTACTAAAAATTCAGATATCTGCAAATTATGCAAAAAGGAAGGAAATCAATAAATTAAACAAAGGTGCATACATTAAATGTTCGAAATGCAAATTCCGAATCTGCCAGAGCTGCTCAGACTTTTCCCAATTAAGCCTGAAAAAGCTATCAAGCGCAGCCCACGCGAAATTTGTCCCACACTGCTGCCTGAAAAAGCCGTCGAATGGTCAAGGGAGCTCTTCCCACTTGGCCTTGGGCTCTTCCCCTGAAGTGCTGCTCGACTCCCACTTAACGCCACCTTGTCCACTACAGGCCTCAGCAGGGGTCTGGCATCTAAATGGCCAGAAGAACAACGGTACACGACATCACATACCTCAAGATCCATATACTTTTAAATCTCTGGCCTTTACAATGAACTGTATCACACCACAATGTAAACTAAGCGGAGATGGGGGAACCACTGGTGCCGTTCGACCCTAAACACACTTTACACTTTACTACAGCGGAATAGAAGGCGACACGTCAGTGACAGCCAGGTGTATTCCATCCAGTTTGATGAACAGGTATATTTCAGCCAGCTTGGTAAAGAAAGCCATGCTGACGACATGCAGGCGGCAACGGGCACACTAACTGATAACACAGAAGACGGAAACAATAACCCCAATCTAAATCCCGCTCTTCCTGAAGGAAACATCCTAGAACAGATTCGTACATTGCGTATGCAGCTGGAGAGCCTGATGGCCAAATCAAATAACAAGCCTCCGTGGATCAAAACAGGCCTCCGTGGTGAGGTTGTCAATATATGTACAAAGATGGAGACTATATTAATGAACACCCACGTTGAACAAGAAAATGACAACGCTGAACTGGAAGCTTTTTTCGTGGACAGGGCAAACCAAATGCGATACCGTGTCCCAACCTACGCAGACACGCTGGGGAAACCTGCCGATAAATTGGCAACCACCAGTAAACAAATGACAACGAGGAAAGAAACCGTTTTACTCCAGCAACCAAATCTTGTCATACTACAGATGACGCCCCCAAGACAAGTGAGGGAATTAAAACAACTGTAATCACCAAGTTAACGATGATCTGAAAACCACAAAGATTAAATCAATCCGCAAGACTAGAAATACCGGAGTAGTTATAGAAACGTAGACAAGGAAGGGGTAGCCAAAATCCTCAGAAACCAAAAAATTCAGTCGCTGGAACTAGTGGCTGAAACTCCAAGAAAAAGAAGCCCGGCAATAATAATTTTTGATGTCAACAAAGACCTGACCCCAGATGAACTTAAAGAGGAGTTATATTATAGAAACCTACAGGAGGACTTTCCGGTCGCGGAAATGGATCAACTAATAACCCCGAAATATAAAAGATCTAGGAATGGAAATGCCACCAACTGGGTGGTCGAGCTTGCCACATCAGTAGGCCAAAAAATCAGTAACCAAAACAGAGTTTACATTCAATGGGGAAGCCACCCTCCTAGCCCACTTGCTGTACAGGGGGTGAACCTTGTGTTAATAAACTGATAGTAAGTAAGTAAGTTTTAAGGAGCATGTGGCTTTCCCCAAGTGTTTTAATTGCTGCCGCTTCAGCCACACCACACATATATACACCCAGACTGAGCCAACCTGAGGACACTGTGCCGAAAAAGGGCACAAATAAAACACATGCCCTAATAAATCCGCCGAGCCCGTCTAAGAGAACTGCAGGGCACAGAAAATGCAACATGACCACTCAATCATAGATAATAAATGCCCTGTCTACCTAAAATACAAGAGCATACATCAGGCCCGAACCGATTATGGGTACGCCGCGTAAATGCTATAACACCAAGGAGATTAATTTTTTACAAATTAACGCGCAGCGTACTCGAGCGGTAGTAGACCAATAAGGAAAAAAAATCTGACGAAGAGAACATAGACGTTATCCTAATACAAGATCCCTACACGCATAATAAGGAAGTCAGGGGGTACCCCCTAACTTACAAGATCGCCCAAGTGGATGGAGATACCCCATGGGCCGCTGTAGCGGTCCGTAATCCTAATACTGTATTACGGTCACGAAAATCGTACACCTTTTCTCGGCCTGGGCTGCATGTGTGCACCTTATTACCCCTATAGAAGAATTATACATCGTCTCGCTGTATTGTAGGCAATGAGAAGACATCCTACCTGCAATCAGATATATGCAGACAGTACTTGCAGAACTTCCCCCCCAACGCAGATATCGTCATCGGCGCTGATGCTAATTGCCGCTCCCAGCTGTGTCACAGTGAGACTGAAGACCGACGTGGGAATGGCCAGCGACTGGAGGAATTCCTTGCAAATTCCACTCTCACCGTAATAAATTAACCAAACAACCCAGCAACCTTTTCCAGTACTCTTTGGGAGGCCACAATCAAAGCGACCCTTGCAACTAGATCACTGGCACGATATCTCTCGAACTGGACGGTACATGACTCATGGACAACATCCGACCATCGGGCTATTACGTTCCAGCTGAAACAGTCCATTGCTTGCTCACCAATAATCAGAGAGATAAAGCATAGATATGCCCTCGCCAAGGCAGACTGGAACCTCTTCAAACAGGTGTTGGCCGACCTCCTCTCACAGACTTCAAGTAAGTGATTTCCAAGCACTAAATCCAGACCAACACCAACGTGCTGTCACAGACATGATCACATTGGCCTGCAACATCTCCATCAAAAGGAAGAACCCCAAACCGGATGCAGTCCCTTGGTGGGGTCCTGAGCTAAGAAGCCCTAAGACGCGAAGTAAATCACATACGAAAAACTTTCCACCGCGCTCGCAGATCATGGCCAGAGGCTGAGGTAGAAGCCCTCAAGCAGCAGTACAGAAAAGTCCGGAATAGCTACACCGCATTAATTAGGAAGCGCAAACGAAAATCGTGGGAAGACCTTGTTTTTACTTTTGGCAACTCGGATCCCTCGGAGTTAGTCTTCAAGGTAACTACCAACAAGCTCCCCAGAGGTGAAGTGATTCCATCCACAAAGACCCCTCTTGGAACTATAACCACGAGTTGGCACGCATCGATAAATAGCATACTTGATGTAATATTCAAACAGCCAGCTGCTCCACCCACTCAGCAGCAAATACAACTGTGTGAAGACAACAAAAGTTACACCACGCAACAGCAGGAGCCTCCATAATTACAGCCGAAGAACTCAGTATCGGAGCATCAAAACTGAGAGACAGAAAATCACCGGGACTAGACTTGCTAGAGCCGGAAGTTGTGAAAAAGGTGGCGGAGTACAATCCAGAGCTTCTCCTTAATCTATTTAACCATTATCTCCAGCGTGTATGGTTCCCAACAGACTGGAAAATGGCAAACATCAGGCTAATTTTGAAAAATTCCAGCAAACCCATGACCCACCAGATTCCTATAGACCCATTGCTCTCCTGTCAGTAATAAGCAAGTTGTTTGAGCATCTTCTAAGACAAAAAATAGAAACATATTACAACAATGCCAACTTACTATCCCCAAATCAATATGGATTCAGAAAGGGTCGTTCCATTGTTCAAGCCCTGGAGAACATGATTGAAGGTGCAAAGAGCACGGAGAGAAAATATTTCTTAGCCATCTCAGTGGACTTTGCCGGGGAGGTTGACGCATTCTGGTGGCCAAGCGTCATCGGCAGACACCGTACAGCAAATCTCCCTAGCAACCTGCACCAATGCATAAAAATTATCTATCACAGCGGAGCATAACCGTCAGGACACCGTATAGCAAAGTTACGCTCCAAATCTACAGAGGATGTCTCCAGGGCATCCTCTGTAGATTTGGAGTCCGGAGATGTTCCATAGTAGGGAACTATCCGGGTCCCCTACTATAGAACATCGTACTTGATGAGTTCCTGAACATAGACCTGCAGAATGTCCAGTCTCAAGCATATTCAGACGACTTAGTCCTTACCCTTTCCGCTGATACTAGATCCCAACTGGAAGCCGCAGCAAATAGAGCACTCGGAACTTTACAGGACTGGGCCTGGAACAACAACCTGGAAATCTCACTAGTAAAGACAAACTCCATCCTGCTTAAAGGCTCTCTGAACGTAGCGAGGCCACCGCAAATCAAAATCCAAGGCGAAACTATCCGGTTAACAACTGAGATGAGATATCTTGGAGTGCTCTTGGATAGGAACCTATCTTTCACACCACACCTGAAATACCTACATACCAAGATTTGAAAATATAGTGCGCTAGTGGCAAGAATCGCATGTTGCATCTGGTATCTGGTATTCAAAGGCCATCACAGCAGTTAACAAGAGGAAGCTTTACTCGATTCAGTGCGTCAGCATTACCTGGGCCTGCTGCACGGTCAGTACACATGCCTTGCAAGTGTTGGCTGGCATGCTACTTCTAGATCTGGAAATAATCAAATGTGGTTTGCTTTATATGCTTTCCAAAGGTAAAGCCATCTCCTGTCTGGATTTTACCACCGAACCCTCAAGGCCGAGAAGAAGCGCCTCACTGCTTCTTCTCGCATACTTACAGCAAGTCTGGCAGTCTAGGTGGACACAGTCTACAAAAGGAGAAGTCACCAGAAAATTCATTCCTACAATAGCAACAGTATACCCAAAATCTCCCATATGGTTCTCCCCTGGCCTATCACTTTTTTTGTTAACTGACCATGGATCTATCAGAGGAAAGTTCACTGCACTCGGGATCACCGAAAACCCACAATGCCTCTGTGGTTCCCTCGAAAGTTGGGACCACCTGATGTACGAGTGTGAAATATATGAAGATTTGAGATGCCTCCTCCTGACTAGGATACGTTACCTTCCTAAAAACCAAAAACAGCACACGCTCGAAAGGGAATAAGACTATGTCGCCTTTACGCGCTACGCACAAGACTTATTCGCACGACGGAAGACCCTACCATGGATACAGTCACTATGCGGATCATCATCAAAACCAAGAGAAGACAACCACCTATATTTTGGGAATCAATGCAGAGGCCTACCAGCAAATGAGACTACACCACCACCACCAAATCTGATAAGATCCAATATAGGACAACCACAGCTGCATTGCTATTTATATCCCTACTGACTTAGACACAGATCACCGGATGACATCACATCACGACCGGACCTGAAAGAGCAAGAAGATTGTGCCAAATGGCGATCACGCTTGTGTTCTCTTGCACGGCAACTTTTGTCCCACTTCCATCCCATCGCCTGATGGATGTATATTCCATTGTACCTGGGTGATGCCTTCTTCTTCATCCCCCATATTTCTACCTGCCCCCTTTTTCTTGACTCTAAAGCCCACCCGCTCTAACTCTCTCTTTTTTTTTTTTTTTACATTGGTCTCTGTCAGGTAGGTTAGGCGACCCTGCAGAGACTAGCCAGAGAATAATAGGCAACCTAGCTACGTCCTAGCGGTGTGTGCGGGCAACGTGGGGTTCCACCCTGCGGCGAAATGCCAGGACACCCAACAGAACCCAACACAATCTGTTGGATGTATTCCATTGTACCTGGGGGATGCCAGATATAAATGCCAGAAAAGTGTTCTGTGTTGAATACGTAGTATTCAACACAGAACATTTTTCAGGGGGCGCCTGATCCTAATACTATGCACACACTATGCACTCACTTTTACCGCACAGTCCCACGTCGCATACTAACTTAAGTATCACTAATTTCAACAGCGATTTTTTCCCCCCGGTCCTAGCCACTGAAATCCCAGGAAAGTAAGTGGCAGGACCCGCCAGAGTACAAATATTGGTAACACCCGGCCGGCCTCCCCTTGGCGGGTATTGGTAACGTCGGGTATCACTAGGGGCCCGGCGGCTAACAGGCCGGACGAACAATGGGCACAACAAACTACTAGTACATATCCCACACACTTTTAAATCTCTGGCTTGTCCGATACATAGAACATATGCAGAGATGGGAGAAATCCCAGGTGCCGTCAGATCCTCAACATACCTAATACCTAATTAGCTATGCGTTATTCGATGCTATTCCGATTGAAATCTATCATTTAATTTTTGTGTTAAATGATAAAGAAACAATCTTTTATTTCACTTTGATAGCGCGCTTCTTTGTACTAAGTAACTGTCCTTTCGATGACAAAAAGGTTGCTAAATAGTTATTTGATAATTCTATAAAGGCAATTTACAAATTTTGCGTTGAAAAGTATTTTTTAACAATTTTCAAAGCTGGAGTTGTCCCGGCAAGGAGGTACTCAGAGCGCCATTGTTGAGGCGGCGGTGGTGGGAGGCGTCTGCGCGGAGTCTTGCACTGCACAGCCCTCACCTGCCAGTTGCTTCTCCCCCAAGAGTTTAATCGCTTCTCCAGGAAGAAGTCGGAGTCTCTTCTCCTACCCTTTTTATTCACAACAACTTAAAATATTCAAATAGACTAACGTTTTCGTTAGTTCCTCAGTTTTAGGCCAAGCCGGGGTACTAGAAAACTTTTTTTCAGTTACCATAAAGCTCTATTTGAGATACTACACTAAAGACCATTCGTGACTACGGATCCTTCATCCTGAGTGCCCGGCATTCAGTAGTTGACCGATTTATTTGTAATTCTTTCGGTTTTTATTTCGGCTTCTTACAAAGCGGGCATTTGGTATTAGTCTCTTTTTTCTACTAACTCTCTGACAGTCAGGGCTTTTACTAAAAGTATGGGCTTTATATCTTTTTCTTAGCTTTAAACTTTCTACTTCTCCTTTTTTCTCATTTGTAAAACTGTTAGTGCAATACGAGCGTGATGAGAACGTTCATACTGTCCTTAATCTCTCGCTATCTTCGCCTTTTTTATCTACACTTTTATCCCTTCCATGTCCTCAATTCACTTCCTTCCCTAATACCATTTACTTTATACATATCCTTAAATTTGTTCTAAATTTATTCTAAATAGCGTCATTCGCTTATTACCACTTATTATTGCACCTTGGTAGCACTATAAACACTTATTTTTATTTTATTACCACTTTACTCCTTAATTCACCTTAATTCATTTTGTGATAAAGCATACACTGCGTTGGGACTATCCTGTCCATATTTTTGTGAA
The DNA here is from genome assembly GCF_048544385.1 of Mastigoproctus giganteus. Taxonomy (NCBI): domain Eukaryota; kingdom Metazoa; phylum Arthropoda; class Arachnida; order Uropygi; family Thelyphonidae; genus Mastigoproctus; species Mastigoproctus giganteus. The sequence continues at coordinate 233,448,310 of NC_143583.1, read as the reverse complement.
AGGTATACCGCTTTACTCCCTATTTCATCTCACTTAGTTTTATTCTTAAATTTGCTTTTCTTCCACGTGTATGGACAAGTATAGAAACGCAGTCTTTGATACATGACCAGGTGTAGTTCCCTGATGAAATACCTGATTATGTATCAATATTGACTTTTCGCTAACATCAGATTTTAATTTCTCTACCCCTTTTTTGGACCTATAACCAAAATTACCCACCCATATCTGCTGGCTTATATCAGCCTCTTCCTTATATTAATTTAATCATTTTTGCTTTTCAATTCCCTTCTATCTAATTTGCTTTGCAATTCAGCTATAATTTTGTTTAATTCATATCACACAGGATATTCACATTGTTCCTCTCGACTGTAATATCCTGTGCAGCGACACGCAGTCTTCTGTTTTAAATTCTTGGTGGTGCGGAGCGCTATTCTATCAAACACGTACTGCCCGTGCCCAGGGGGAATGTGCTCTTTGCTCCTATCTTTCTAATAGTTACGGCATTTTGTGTAATTTACGCATCCCTCTTAGCACTCTTTGCGTTATCAATTCTAACATACACACACGCTATTGGATGTGTGTCGACAATCACAAATTGTAGATTATTCCATGCTTTCCAATTAATGCTTTAACAGTTACATTTTATAATGGCAATGGATGCCCACCCTTGGCAACAATTCACTCTCCGTAGAAGAGTGAATTGGTGGGGGGGGGGGAAATGGTGGTGCGAGAAAAAGATATGATATGGAGATCCCATAATTATCTATGACCTGTACTTAGTAAGTTGAAGGTCATTATTGCCATTCTGGTGTCTAATCTATGTGATGTTACATAAATGGTTCTGTGTATGTAATATTGAATAATTGCAATAATATTGTGCTTTCAATTTTTATCAAATAACGAATGAAAAACCTGGGACAAAATTATAAAAAAAAAAATGTAGATATTAAACGTTTTTGAATTGAAGCTTATTGTAGCAAAAACAACAGAATAGACTGCGTATATGTATAATTTTCAATTTATGGCAATTAACATGGCATAAATCATAATCTACACGGCAGAGACCCATATCCAGACAGTGGCATTATCATTCCGGTGGACGACAGGTTAACATATGTAAAATATTAAATATAACAAGTATAAACAAATATACAGAAGACTGCTATGAAGTAATATAAAATACATCCTTCAAAAAAGTATTCGAACGCTTGTTTTCATAGTCCATTAAATCTTTCCAGATATTCAATGGCTCAGACTGGTATTTCAGGTATGAGCCGAGTTCGTCGTTATCGTATACAGAGAACAGAACTCAGTGATTTAAAAAAAAAAAAAAAAATGTTATTGTGGGATGTCGTATTGGTGGCTTTTCAATTTGTGCAACTGCTGGCTGCATGTACTATTGGCCGGAAGCCTTTTATATCACATCATCTATTTTCAAAATAAACGAGGTCTTTATATCGACCTATCACAATATTTTTCAAGTGCATCCCTAATGGATGATGTAATCGTCATTCTCCTCTTTCTCCTACACACCGAATTTAAAAGGTTACAGTAACTGGGCATTATCGAATGATTAATAATAGAGAGATTTCAATAATTAGAATGAGTTATTCTGATGAGTTCATCATTCTATTATATCATTCGAAGGATAGAAGGCTAAGAGTAGAAAACTTGCTTCTTGTCCAGACGGTAGCCGAGCATTCTGATCTCTTGCCAAAGCTATTGGCCACAACTTTTTCTCATCTGTTCCCACGTTCGTCAAAACCAGATGGTTCTATTGCACTTCAGCCAAGGATAAAGCTGATCTGCTGGTATCCTATTTTTCTTCTAACTCTAGTATTAACGATTTTGGCAACTCACCTTCAACGATTCCCATTACGCTACACTCAATGCCTTCTGTGGTCTACCGTCAAAAAGATGTCAGAAGCATTTTGACGAATCTTGATGCTAAGAAAGCTCCAGGTCCTGATGGAATTCCTCCACTTGTTCTCAAAAGCTGTGCTCCTGAATTTACTCCTGTTCTGTGTTGCCTTTTATTTTTTACTTTATTATTCCAGAGGTGTTTTTCCTTCTGTTTAGAAAATTTTCATATATAGTGAGTTCCTAAAAAAGGACGGCAAATCCCAACAGCTTCTAAGTGCAGTTGTTGGGATACAGTAGTTAGTCTACGGAAAATAACATTCCATTCAGACGGCCATTGCTTCTTTCCAGAAGTAGAAGAACAAAGGTCTTGCTCCCAACAACAAGTCACATGATAACGTAGGATCGCTACAATTGGCTGTTCCTTGCTGGTGACAAATTTGGAGGAAAGGAATTTTAGTAAATTACTCAATTTTCGGAATTCTATCAGAGCTCCCTGGTGATAACTACCAAGTTTACAGAATTTCAACATTTAACCACTTTTTCATGTTTTCTACTATAACCAAATTGGTTTTTTTAGTGCAATAAGTGCATTTGTTTATATTTCTGGGTGTAAAAAAAAAAAAAAAAAAAAAAAAAAAAAACAGCTGTTGGGATCTGGTGAGTGAATTTTTGAGTTTAACTGTCCCTTGGCTTAATTCTTCAATCAAGAATCACCAAAACCTTGTCCATTTTCCTTCTCAACAAGAATTGTACTGTTTGTCTACTCTATTCCCTGTGTTAGAAGTATCCTACCGCAAGCACAATATGAATGAATAATCTTCTTCTCTTGGTGCTGAGAGAAAGCCCTCGGACTCCTCATCTGATCATAATTCCAGACGGGTCGCAGATGTCCCGCTAAAGTCTATCCAGGAGACACGCCGCAAAGTTCTTTCTGATTCGAACCCCTACCCCCTATGAAGATGAATGAAAATCGAGAAAAACAAAATAGCAAAAAGAGTCAAAAGAAACTGTGATTCGGCTTCAGCTGTTGTCAAGCTGGAAGAAAATCCAAGAAAACAAGTTAATAAAAACAGCCAAAAGGAATTTAGCAATTTGGCACCAGAACAAACTTTCAGGACAGTAAACATTGGTACAAAAGACCTCAAGATTTCCTCAAACAGTACTTTTGAATCTCACGAAAGTACAACCTTAGAAACAACAAGCAAATCCACTAGCAAGGAAGCTCCTAAAATGGTTTTAAGTTGCTGTGAACAAGTTGTCACTCAAGAGAAGACCACCAACTACCTTGGATAGTTCAGGCTTACAAAAAAGGAATGAATAAAAACACAGATGCTACTCAGTTACCAGCCTCTGCTGAACAAAATACCTCGTTTATACAGGGACTTGATCTTTCAGTATCTCTTGATGCTACAGCTGTGTTCAACACTGTTGAAAATAAAGAAAGCCCTTGGGGAATATTTGGCCACGGAGAGTAGCAAAGTTACCAAAACGGCTTTGAACTACATTCAGGGTTTGTGGTTGGATCTTGAGGCGGTCACGACTGCTCTGTTTGTTGAAAATGAACCGTTGAAAGTCAAGACTGCAGAACTCCAAATAAAAGCCAACCATTTTGACAATCTTTTTCGAGACCAGCCTAAACGAGGCACATTCGCAGATATTATAAGACTGTTGGTGCTGATCGTGGGCATCAATTTCCACAAACTTCCAGGGTTCAGGCTTCTCCTCAAGATTATAAAAACCAGCCTTCTGAGCAAATCCCTGTATCTGATAACACAAGATTGGACAATGCAATGGTAAGCGACCCCAACAATATAATCATATTGAGGCCATTGCCTGAAAGCAATATCGCTTTCAGCCAAGATATTCGCAATACAGTTACTGAAAACATTAGGAAAGAACACCGTAATATTAAGATTAAAAACATCAGATTGCTTAGGAATAAGGGTTTATTGGTAGAAACCACCAATCCCACTGATGCCAATATGATTCGAAATTCGGCTACTCTGACCGAGGCTGGTTTATCAATGGACAAACTGAGATTACAAAACCCCACGGTTCTGATACCAAAGGATTACTCTAAGGAAGACATCTGAGAGGATCTATATATAAAGAATTTTCAAGATCAGGGTTTTGTCCGGGATGAAGTGACTCAGGGCACTACTTTAAGTTTCAGTTCTGGCTCTGGTATCAATACCGTAAACTGGGTTATTGGCTTTGTCCCGAAATTGATGAATTACCTTCAGAAAAATGACCGCATCTAAAATTTGAGCTTCACTTCCCACAGGTTCCGCCGTTTCACGGTGGTCACAAAGTGTTTTCGTTGTTTGGCCTTTGGGCCCAAAATTGTACCCATAAAACAGTTTCTTGTAGCCATTGTGCCAATGGCGGGCATATCTATGCAGACTGCCCACACAAAGATGATGATCCAAAATGCGTCAATTGTAAAAGGAGAAATAAAGATTTCCATCCTTCAATCCGAGCCAACCAATATCCGGAATATATAAAGGCTGTTGAAATGGTCAACAAGGTAACCCAATATGAGTAATACGATCTACTCAAATCCTATGCTAGATAATATTAATTTTGAAGGAATCAAAATCCTGCAAATCAATGGACAGAGGTCTAGAGCTGTGATGGACGAGATTAGAGCTTCAGCAATAGAGCATAAAATTTATATCATCTGCTTGCAAGAACCATTTTATTCTAGGCAGGTTGGCGGAGCAGTTAATAAGGTCATGGGTTTTCCTTTGTCAATCAGATTAATACACTCATTGGATTCTCCTCTTAGGGCAACTATTATTATCTTGAATAATGATTTAGTTGTAACTACGATTTCAGGAGATTGTTCTGACACTATAATTTGTGTGATTACTTCTACAACATCAACTTCCTTCTATGTAGCATCGGTGTATTGTCCACCTTCTGAGGAATTCCAACTGTGACTTCATCGCCTTGACAGTATATGTTCCAAATTTTCATCTAAAATCTTAATTATAGCGGCTGATATGAATGCAAAATCCAATTTTTGGCATAGCAGAATTATTGACCCTAGAAGTTTGGCCTTAGAGGACTTTATCCTATCTTTTAATCTTTATGTCCAAAACTAATCCACAAACCTCGCACCTTCTCCACATCCAACGGAGAATCTAATATCGACGTAACCTTAACATCTGCTAAAATGGATGGTTTAATTGTGATCTGGGATGTAATTCCAGGACTTATTAATAGTGACTACCAGGCTATTATATTCGGGGTCTCATCTAGACACACTTGCATTGATGAACAACCTAAAGATCTTCGACGATTTTCAGTGAAGTCGACAAAATGGAACAAATTTAAGGAGTACCTAAACGCTATCCTTAACACGGGATATTCAAAACGCTTTAAACTCAATGACAGCACTGGAATATGTCAACTTTATCCAGACTCATCTTTTCCTTGCTATGCGATACGCCAGCAAAAGAAAACAGTCCAAGAAACCTTTTGTCCCATGGTGGACGCCTGAACTGTCACATTTACGAACACAAGCGGGAGGTAACCTTCAGAGAAACAGACATCTGTCAACTGTGGATGTGCAGACTTACCAGGAAATTTATGGCAGTTTCAGGAAAATATACCATAGGGAGATTGCCAATTCCAAGAGCAGTTGTTGGCAAAACTTAGTTATAAGAAATAGGGAACACGGAACAAGGATTTAGTGCTTTTCGCACATCACAGGTGATAATAGACGCAAGCCTGGATTCTAGTGCCAGGGTTGGACACCAGAAAGCAGTTGCCCAGCTGTTGGCTGCTCCCTGGTGGAAAAGTGGCCTGACACAAAACAAAACACATCTCACACCCAAACATTTACACTTTTCCAGGCCCGCTATACAGAGTTCCTGTACCAAAACAAAGGACAAGTTGGAGATGGGCTTTTAGCCTAGGAGCCACCCGGAAACGCAAATATACACACACACATATACAGATGTTCCCACATGAGAATGTATATTTTAAATTGTACATAAATCTTGTTATAAATTAATGTATAAATCTTGAAAATGTACATAAAATTGTGTGTGTAATTTAAATGAATGAATGCCCTGAAGCCATCCAGCTATCCATCTAAGGATTTTCCCTGTGATTCCAACCTGTTCCAGCTTATAAAGTAACCGCTCATGTGGGATTGAGTTAAATGCTTTGCTGAAATCCAAATAAACAATGTCGAAATTATTCCCAAAGTCCAGCTCTTGAGTGACCCTGTCAAAATAGCTAACCAGATTAGTTAAACATGACTTTGCCTTTACAAAACTATGCTTGAAGTATCCTTCAGAATTCCATGTCTATCTAAATGATCCTGAATTCCAAATTTGATCATGGTCTCCATGATTTTCTCTACTATTGAATTTAGACTAACCAGCCGGTAAATTCCCACTTCACTCTTAGAACCACCCACTTTCCTCCTCCCTTAAGATTATAGGGTATCATTCCATCAACCCCAGGAGCCTTACTGGCCTATAGGCTCGAAAGTTTTTTTTTATTAAATATACCTGTGAAATTTTACCATCATTAATTACATTTTTTTCAACTTCACTCCCAGAATTTCTCATTGACTTGAAGGGATTTTCTTCTGTAAATATCGATGCAAAGTAACTGAATTCATCTGCAACTTCAGATGGGGTATCTAATACTATCCCACGTCCATTACATAAGGGTCCAATCTGGTTTGTTCTTCTCTTCTTTGCATTTATATATGTGAAGAATTCCTTATTCCCCCCCCCCCTTTTCTCCCTTTGCCAGCGATTTTTCATAATCTGCCTTTGCCAGCCTAATATTTTCAGTGGCATTAGTACAGATCATCTTGTAGCTGTTATAGGCTTCATTACTTTTTATTGCTCTGTAACTTTTCCATGCCATATTTTTCTGCTTAAGTAATCTGGCAACTTCATTATTCATCCAAATTGGAATCCTCCTCGTGGAGTATTTTTTTTAATGGTATTTGCGCATGCATTCAATTAATGTTTTAAAGACATACCATAATTCAATTGTATTCGCTGTCTGTGAGATATCTACCCAGTTCTATAGGCCATGTAGAACCTTCAGCCCTCGTAATTTCCTTTCCTGAAGTTATAACCCATTCCTTTGCCTTTAATTACTTCTACCTCTCTCTCTTCATCGTCCACCGTAGAGCTCCGTGATCATTTCCTGCTACTGGTTCCTGTACTGTTATCTCTATTATGTCAACTGGGTCATGATGATGAGGTCTAGAGTATTCTTTTCCCTAGTAATTTTCCTGACAACAAATAGCAATCATCTAGCTGATTTAAAAATTTTTCAATTGATTGGAGCAAATGAGAGGGAAACTCCATGCGGAGTTTCCCTCTCATTTGCTCCAATCAATTAGAGGCAAATTAAAATCACCTATAATAAGACATTCACCTTACTTTCCCACTACATTTGCATGTAGAGGCTCTCATCATAATCTTCATAATCACCTGGCCTGTAAATTACTCCCACTCTCATTATACCTTTGCTTCCAACTATCTTACACCATACAGATTCTATATTAGCTTGAGAAACGTCTGAATCCGGGAAAGCTTTCATCGCGCTCAGGCGGCTTTTGATAAGAAGCATGACCCCATCACCCCTTCTGTCTTTCCTATCCTTCTAAATACATTATACCTACCGTACTGAAACCCGTCATCCCGTATATCCGTGTAGCACCACGTTTCCATACGCCCTTATGTCAGCGTTACTTGTCCTAATCAGCAGTTCGGATTCACTCATTTTGTTGACGACATCAGTGCATAAACAATCAAGACAGTGTTCTTGTATATTAACTACCCTGACTCCCCTTAAAGTTATTTAAGCTCGCTCCCCTGGTATTAGCTGCTCTCTCATTTGAAACGTTTCTGGCCCTCAAAACATCTTGCTAATATGTTCTGTTGCGGTAACAAACAAGATATGTGCAAGTGTTAATTTTACCAATACTATCAGATAAACACGTACTATATTACCCTTGGTCCCGCAAACTAGCAGTTCCCCTGAACTTTTGATGTATCCTCAATAATACTGGTATTACCTTCTCTACCAAATTGCTACATCCTCGCTGCCACACACCGGGTACCAAGCATTCGCTCTTCAAAATAACTGAAAATTGTAGAGACTTGGATTTAGCTTGGGTCAGCAAAGGGTTTCACAGAGATTGCTTGGGACAGGTTATCTTGATATGTAGATTGAATATAAACGGAGATATGCGATTTCTTCAGTGACAATCTCTTCTCTCTCTTTCTCTCCCCCTCTGACACTGTTTTCATAGAACTTTGCATGATAGTAGATTAAAGAAAATGGATCACATTGTAGAATTTTCATACTTTTCCTCTCACTAGACTTATACACATAATTGAAATTGCATTATTGACTTCTAAACTTTATTTTAATTTTATTTGTCTGAGCACATTGTGGAATTCTACTCTCCTATAAATATTATTTGGCAGCATAGTGTATTTGTATTTTGGATTGAATACTGTAATAATAATCTACTTGCCGTCATAAGTAATATTATAGGAAGCCTCTGCAGTATTACAGAGATTTCAGGTGGAGATTTCCTGAAATAAAAGATTTTGTGCCTTTGTCAGTTGACCTATATATGAAACATTGGTGTACATTGCTATCAATCAGTTCATTCTCAGAAATTTTTATTTAGCAACTTTTTGCGCAGCTTCATTTCATAAAGGAATCACGCTAACTCGATGATGATACCACCTCTCTCTTTCTCTCTCTCTCCTTTTTTCACCCAACTCACTGTCGAGGCAGTGAACTACCGTACACATTTTTATAAAATTATAATTAACTATATAATATCGGTGTAGATACATCATAGTTAACCCATAAATTTGAACTACGTATGTAGTGTATAAGGCATCGTTTTAATAGTACCTCATATTGTGGGTGCCTTCACAACGAGATAGCTGGTATTGCACTACTTCAAATAAATAACGCTTCTCTAGTGCAGAAGGCTTAGTAGTAGTATTACCAACACCCTCTCTGGCATCTCTCATATTGTGGATATAACTTTGCAACTGTGATGGCATGTTGCACTACCAGAGTACCTGCCCGCCCACTGATGATGAAGCCCAATAACTTCGAAACGATCGTCTGGGTGGTGGTATCCTCTGAAAATAAATAACAGTAGTCTTCTCTACTAGAGAAGCGTTATTTAACTGAAGTAGTGCAATACCAGCTGTCTCGTTGTGAAGGCAGCCATAATATGAGATACAATTAAAACGATGCCTTTTACACTACACACGTAGTTCAAATTTATGGGTAAACTATGGTGTATCTACACCGATATTATATAAATAAAATAATAATAAATACCAAGACGGCAAACTGAATAATTAATATTATGCACTTCTGCTGAGTGAGCTTGTTGTTGTTAGCAATTTCAAACTGGTTCTCACTTCTCGCATTTACGAGAAGTGAGAACCAGTTACGAGAGTGAGAATCAGCATTCTATTGCAGGTTAAAATAGTTTATAATGATGTCACAAGAGGGCAGCACTACCATAAATTTACGAAATCGCAACCCAGAAATTGATTACGAGCCTGACACATTTTATTTCTGCCCACAGACTTACTGCATTGATCCTCTGTCGTTGAAATCACTCTCAATCACCAAGGGGATCTTTGTGTTATCAATTTTTACACGAGATAGACGCTGCACTGTGATCTGGTCCTAACAACATTAATGGCATTCCGGCTAAACTCTGTAGCTGCCTCTGTTGTATTAAAAATTGTGTGTTATATTAAAAAAGGGGAGGTAAAAAAAAGCATGGGTCCCCATCCCTCACAACCGACTTTGACCTTGAAACGGCATGTCCACAAAATAACTGAATGCACAAAATAATTGAATGAATTGGCTTTATTTGATGCACTGGCATCTGCCGTATCAAGCATAAGCATGGTAGCGCTTATTTTCATTAAAAAAGAACTCTCTCTCAGTGACAGTGTAAAAAAGAAACATTGATTTCCACAGTGTGTAAAGCGATACCTACAAAAAACCAACCCATAATTTCTAAATTACAAATGAACCACGTTTAACGACATGTGAAAATCTTTCATTATAACTGCAGTGAAACCCAATTACAACGAACACCGTTTTAATGGAAATTTCAGAATAAGGAAAATATTTCCAGATCGTGGACGATTTTCCTTCTTATTAGTGCTTCGTAAGAATATGCGGGAAAATTCAGTTCAACGAATTACTTTCAAAGTCCGCCTATGCGTAAAATGTGAATTGAAGATTATGAATAGAACTGCGAACCATATTGTAAATACAGCTATGGGATGATTCTCTGGAAGTCACCAAAGTGTTGCAAAAGAATTCAGTATCATACACTACTTCCATATATTAGTGAAGTAAAACAACAAATAGTGGTTCTTTTAAAATTTCGCGAAATTTCTATACATCGACATGATCGTACGCCTCACGATTTTCGTTGTAACGGAATTTTACTGTAGGCACTTGCAAATTACCCCCCAAAATTTTAACATTTATCTCAGCTTTAGCAGCTGAAAGAACCAACCAAAACATTGCCTTGATTGATACAGATGGTTGCTTTTGTCTTTTGTATTAATGTTAATTCATTTAACATTATCTTCGGAGTGTAATGGGAAATTTAGTTATATCTCAGTTGTAAAAATGAGATCTAAATGGACCTGAACTGTTTCCGATAGATCCATTAAAATTCAAAATGCTACTTATTTCTGAAAAGTCTGAAACTATTCAGTTTTTCCTTAGAGACTCGTGGATCAAAGCGATTTCAGATAGTGTAATTATTTAGTTTGTTAAATCTTAGTTTAAAAATAAATGCAAGAAATGCTGCGATTAAAATATGCGTTTCGTGATGTTTCGCTTACTGGAATTTTATTTCTATCCCTTTATAAAATACGAACACGAATTTTACGTATGGCAGAACCTCTAGGCACAAACATACTCTTATGGATTGCGTGGTTTTTCTTGTTCAAACTAGTTGAAACTGGCTTTTTCCCCCGAGAATTTCCTTTCTGCAAACCAAAAATTTGCAGAAAGGAAATTTGTTGATGGCTCATGGCATTAATTGCACTGGCTGCAAGCAGCGCAGTCCTACTGATATTCTCAATATCTCTGCTGGTTGCTCAGAAGCAACGTTTATGGTTTTTGTGGTGAAAGCAGTGGTTGCAGCTTCAGGACAGCCGAATTCCAGGTTTGGAATCGCGTGTATCTTTAAACATTCTAAACCACCTGTGAGCTGTGCTATGTTGGAATCGCAAATTCGCAATTACCTCTTTTAACATTTCATAATCTGATGTTTTCTTGAGAAGGAAGCAAAATCTGAGAGTAGCATACCTCGCGTGTCACGTCCATTGTTACGTAGGCGAAAATGAACAGGAATAAACTTGACCGACCGCCAAGGTCATATCAATCAGTACCATATAGCAACTGCGTAGTTGGTATGTGATGCAGGTTGGTTTGGTCTAGAAATAGCAACATTACGGCTGTTCTTGAAAAATTTTGATCATTGAAACAGCCATCGTAATTTATGTCTCCTTTTGTGTGTGTGTCTTTTTAGAAAACCACCACCATTTAGTGTATTGAACCAATTAAAAGCCGTGACACTTCAACAGTTCTGCTGCTCTGAGATTCCTAGTTTCTAGACGCTGCAATTTGCAGAATTCAAGTCTTGATTAATCTTGGTGCCTTTTATGCAACTTTAACAGATCCTTCCTAAAATAAGTTTACAAAGCAGTATGAAGTATTCTTGATGCGGTCTCTCCATTCCTTTGTAAGATGGGATAATTACATTCCCTCCTAAAACAATCCAAATGTTGACACGATGATCAGGAATCAGGATGGTCGTTACTTGTTGCATATTCCACATCTCTTTGATCTCATGTCTTAGGTTCGTGTACTTCCTGATCGTTTCTGTTGGATCGTTTCTGAGGTCAGGTGGCGTCGTCGACATGTGTCATTTGACACTCCGGGCTCCTTGGCAGTGTATTTTCTGTAGTTCCCGTGATTCCGTGTCTTGGATGGCGAGCACAAATCCGCCAGTCTTGGGTAAAGGTGTTCCACTCATGAGCCATGCATTGGAAGCTATTTTATCTGTGTGGTCTTGATGGCGGTCATTGTAGTGTCTTCTTTGCCCATTTTTCTGACTTCGTTTATTCCGTCTGGGCGGAAGGGGACTCCTCGCTTAGGGTTGAGTGGTGTCTTTGACTACAAACTGCTGCGGCCCTAATCAAAGACAGGAAATGCCTAGGACCGGACCTGCTGGAGCAGGAGATTATAAAGAAAACAGTGGAGTGTGCCTCCGAGTTAACACTTCATCTATTCAATACCTGTCTACGTGATGGTCACTACCCAACAGATTGGAAGTCGGCCAACGTAAAATTAATCCTGAAGAACCCGACGAAACCATCTGAACTCCCGAACTCCTTCCGTCCCATCGCTCTCCTGTCGGTACTTAGTAAACTCTATGAAAGGCTACTACAGACTTCTCAAACACTACAACAACGCAAACATGGCTTCTCCCAGACAATTTTGATTCAAAACGGGGCACTCCACTGTGGATGCACCCGACAATCTCCTTGAAGCAGTAGGAATTACCCAAAAGAAATACTTTGGTCATCGCTGTCGACTTTGCTGGGGCGTTCGACTCACTTTGGTGGCCGAGCATCCTAGGCAGACTGCACCAATCAAAGCTTCCAGAAAACCTATATAACTCAATCAAAAGCTACCTTTCCAACAGGTTAATCGCTGTTAATGCTCCATATATGAAAATCACCAGACAGGTCTACAGAGGATGCCTACAGGGCTCGGTTCTGTGCCCATTCTTGTGGAATCTTGTCCTCGATGAATTTCTTGGCATGGACCTGGGAGAGGCCACCTCTTAGGCCTATGCAGATGATCTTAGTATCACCGTTACCGACGATTCTAGGGCACGACTGGAGACTTTGGCTAAAAATGCACTACAGAAGCTACAGGACTGGGCTAAACACCACAACCTCACCATCTCTGCCACCAAAACAGATTCTATTCTTTTCAAAGGAAGTCTCAATGAAGCCAGACCGTCACAGATAAAAATTGACAACAGGACCATAAAATTCTCCACTCAACTTAAGTATCTAGGAGTTATCCCTGACAGCAAACTAAATTTCCAGACATATCTTAAATACCTAAAAAGAAAGATACGCAATTACACCGCCCTTGTCATCAGGGTCTCCAGATGGCAATAGGGAATCAATAGCACACTCTGTCCTTATTCTATAAAGCAGTATTTACCCCGATTATATCGTACACAGCAGGCATCTGGTACCCGAAAGCCATCACTGTTACTGGTAGAAGAATCCTCAACTCTCTGCAAAGGAACATCCTGTTCGCTACTACCGTGCCTGCTGCACTGTCAGTACCCATGCTCTGCAAATCTTGGCAGGCGCCATGCCACTGGGCCTGGAGGTGGTCCACTGTGGATTACTCTTCCACCTCTCCAAAGCAAATTCCAAGGCCATCCTCGACTTCACAACAGACCCTGAAAACGACAGAACAGCAGAAATGAAGCGTCTCCTCACGCATCTGCAGCAGGCGTGGCAAGCGAGATAGACTACTTCCAACAAAGGTGAAATCACTAGAAAGTTCTTCCCTTACATTAACAGGGTGTTCCCCAGGCTTCCCCCTGGTTTTCACCTGGCCTTTATGCTGCATACCTGTTAACTGGCCATGGATCGTTAAAAGGCAAACTGGCGGCCCTGGGAATCATCGATGATCCCACTTGCATCTGTGGTAGGACTGAGAGTTTGTCGCACCTTATGTACGACTGCCCTCTGTATGAGGATCTCCGTTGCACTTCCCTGACCTACATACCCAAAGACCAATAAACACACCTACTTGACAGTAGGAAGGAATATCAGCTTTTACGAGTTTCGCACAAGAGCTCTTCAGCAGAAGGAAATCCTTATCTCTACAGTTCCTGTACCGGCACCACAACGGTCCCAAGGAAGACAACAGGCGGTTTGAGACCATGATGGACTTCCATCCAGACTAGACAGTCATGAACTTGACCGTCACACCATCAAACGGACGATATACGACGATTGGAGTTTGAAAGCTACCATTGGATTGGACACCATCCGGACTTGACGGAGGCGCCAAATGGCGATCCTATCTGTGCTCTCTTGTACAGTCATTTTCGACCCCATTCCTTCGCCTTCGTCTGATGGACTAAGTGTCCATTGACTGGTTGGGGATGCCTTCGCCTATATCCCCTTACTCTTACTTTCATTCCCCCTCTTCTTCTGTACACCCTGTACTACCTCACTCTAATCCTTTTTTCTTTTTTTTTTTAAACTTGGTCTCCGCTCAGGAAGCTGAGGCGACCCTGACAGAGAATTATGGGCGGCCTGGATACCTCCTAGTGGTGTGTTTGTGGGAAACGTAGGATTTCACCAGGGGCCCTGCGGCCAAATGCCATGACACACAACAGAACCCAACACACAACACTTTTCTGGCATCTACAGTAGTACTGTATTTCTTCAGTGTATATATGGCGCAGATGTGGGAAACCACAGGTGGTGCCTGACCCTAAGACTATGCACTATGGGGTATTCCACTTGTCTATCTTGCTGATGGCCCTGTACAGTGCTGCTCTTATTATTATTATTATTAATCAAATTAATCTTAGTAGGTAGGTGATTAAGCGACTTTTTTTTTTTTTTTGCTGATTTAGTTAATTTAGTTCATGTTAATTTACAAAAGCACTCTTCTGATATTTATCGTGCAGTATATATGATTACTTATGAGAATTTTCAGAAAATAAATATAAAATAAATAAAATGTAGTACGACCAATCAAATGTGACAAATATACGGTAGAACAATTTTGGAAAGAAGTTTTGTCGACAATTGTATGCCCTGTCTGTAATTGCCATCAAACGCATTCTTTGTTGTTTGTGAAGTTATGTAGTTTAGACAACCTGTTCTGTCTCTTTTTTTAAAAAATGGAATTTTCAGAGAAACAGTGTCTACGCAAAGTTCTATTTCATGCTTAAACGCTTAAACAGTTTCACACCAGCCACTAGAGAGTTGCCTTTTCAACAGCAAGCGTTTAATTGGCGCTTTAAAAAAAAAAAAAAAAACACGTCTCCCTAGTAGTTTCTGGACAAGACTAAATAAAATCTTTCCTTAATTCACCAGGCCATTGTTACTTCTTTGCTCACTGTAATTTCTTGTATCCAAATATGTAATTACTCGAAGGAAAAGATTTTTTAACAGTTTTCGAGACTCCTCAAATCGCAGGAGGTACTTTACAATACGTATTACAATAAAGAATTGGATCTATGGTTAGAATTCGAAAGATGACAGAATCCCTGAGTACAGTGTAGTGTCTCTTAATATACGCTAATTAAGTGTGTTATGTACACTAATAATATATATACACTAAGTGTAAGTCTTAATACACTACAATTCTGTGCCGATTTTGAAAGGAATCTGATGTTTAATTGGGTACAGTACAAGAAATCCGTTTCTGAATGCATTCTCGTATCTGTCGGGTGGCAGTTAGTAGGGCTCGGAATGGGTCGGAGCGTTGTTCCAGTTCGTCACGCGCATCAGTAATATTTGAGTATTACTTATTTTAATTATTAAAAATATTCCTCATTAACGAGCATTGAAGCTCAAAAAAAATTCCATTTAAACCGCTGGATTAATATTTTCGTTCCGTCCAATAATAGTAGTTCTGCATAATGAAAGGCTTACTCAATGACAAGTGATTTTAGAGCATCCAGTGTGTAACAACAGCCCCTCCCTGTCTACATTTGTGCAGTTAATGTAAATAGATGTTCGCATCGCATCTATAAATCATCGGCTAACTGTTACCAAGGCGGTTGTCAACAAGAACCATTAATTGCTTTTCTTCCAATGTAAATACAGCTGTCTGGTAGCCAGTGAGGTCACGTTCTTTACCGAAGTCATCTAGTTGTTGATAAAAGCGTTCTATTGACGCTTGCCTGCATGCTCGCGCGCAAATACACACACAAAAGTGGAGCACAGTACAAAAACTGCTGATTCCATTACAGCATTCCGCTTTGGATGGCTATTCTTGGCATGCTAAAAGAAGAAAAGATAAACCCACGCAAAACATCTCATAATTCTTGGATCTGTACAATCAGAGTTATAAATGCAAAGTATGGTTAAAATTCCAAACAAAATGAAAATTTCGATAGACCCGTACGATCGTTACTAAAATTATCTCCAAAAACTAGAAATATTTTTTCGTAAGACAGCCTTGGTCCGCAAACAGACCACGTCGCCATTTCAACCAGTTCCCTAGTATTATATTACTTCCAAATAAATGTTTTCCAAATGTCCTATTTCATTTCCATAGTATTCATTTCGCCTGCTGCTCACATAGGTTTAGGGTTTCCCGTTCTTCTGACCACAATCTATTGGAGTTGCCCGATCCTGATTCTTCCGTTATCATTAGAATTACCCCTTATCATTCACAACTAATTTTTGGCAGGTCTTATGCCCACACAAATAACGCTCCGAAATTCAAAGACGACGCTAGCTGCCCTCTAATTTGAGCCTCTTTCATGCAGAGTTCCCCTCTGAAGTCATTCTCAGCTGTATAAAATAAGTACAAATATCACGAATTTGTATCACAAGTGGCACGAATATCGCAGGTGTCTTGGCAGATAAAGGACATATTACAGTGGTTATGGATAGATCAAAACAAAAGGTTTGGAACACGTTAGGGATAACAATACATAAAACAATAATAACTCTCTCACTGAACGCTTCAGAGGAGAAAGGGCCTTCTCATATGACGCGCGCAATTCAAAATACACCAAACCCCAGGTTTCCTTACTTCCAGTAATTTCCGGTGTTAGGGCTACATCTTGCAATTTTCCAAGATTTTCCCACCCCCTTTACAATTTTTTGTAAAGGGGGTGGGAAATAATTTTTTGAACAATTTTTTGTAAAGGGGGTAGGCACCATTTCATCATAACAAACTACTAAAATTATAGTAGTTTGTTATGATGAAATGGTGAGATTTAAGTAATGGTAGTTTGAGTTTGTTGCCAAATTCGCGGAGGAATTCATATTGTATGATCAGATAGATCATACAATATGAACCCCATTCGGAAATTATCCTTATAGCCTATATATATATATGTGTGAACCTCTCCGTTTAAATAATTCAATATTTTTGAAGAATCCATTTACAAGCAAATTTGTCATTTATTTGCCATTTATAAGCAAATCTGTGGCGATCTGTGTTCACCACATTTATTTATGGAAACTTTTGAAGTCGAAGTTCTCCGTGAAATCTCCTTCCAGACCCTTTGGAAGAGATGACACAATTCACAATTCTCTTGGGGGGGGGGGAAACAACTTTTTTTTCTTTTTTTTTTTTTAATATTACAGTGGATGTTTCAATTTTCTAATATTTTCAATAGAAATTGAGAATGACCTGCAATGCCGTTCCCTGTCATAATGGTAAAGAGGGTGGGCTCAGAACATCGAGCCGATGTAATTGGACCGACTTATATCACAACAATACTGTACTGTACTCATAATCAAGGAGAAGGCATGGTCACGTAAATCGGAAAGAGAAAGACACGAAGAAATAAAAAGAGTCAGAATGGCTCTACAGAGATGCGACTTTCCTGAACAAAATTTAAATTACTGGTAGTTGTTTTTGACCCAGAAATCACAGCATCTACAGAATAGAGTCGAACTTCTTGTAGGACTCATCTTTTCTACTTAATGTATTGAAGGATTTTTTATATACCCCACCCCGTTTAAAAATTCCTGTACTGGTTATGCAAGAAACTGGAATAGTTTATAGTATATCATGAAAGATTTCATTGTGAACTACACTGAGTGATCACTGAATTATGTCCACCTACGTAATACTTCGTAGGTTCTCCTTTTGGCCTCAGTACAGCAACTATCCGACGTGGCATTGATTCAACAAGACGTCGAACGCGTCCGACGCGTTCGGGAGGTATATGGCCAACTAAGCTGTGTGTAATGCGGTCAGCAATGCAGGTATGGAGGTGATTGGTGTATCCAGACGCCTGATATGCCTTTCCATAGTGTTCCACAGGTGCTCTATGGGATTGATATCGGGGGAAGTTCGGAAGCCAATCGATATGCTGGAAATCAGAACTGTGTTCCTCAAACCATTCCTGCACAACAAGTGCCCGATGGCTCGACGAATTGTCATCTTGGAAGACATCATCGCCATTCAGGAAAAAGTGTAATATAGCAGGGTGTACACAGTCAGCAAGCAATTGACGATAGCGGAGACCACTGATACGTTGTTCCACATGCACCAGAGGTCCAAGTTCCTGCCAGTGCCGCACACCATACAACCGCCTCCACCGGCATGCACTTTTGATACCATGCATTATGGATCAAGAGCCTCATGTTGTTGACGCCAAATTTGTACACGACCATCCACGCTGTGGAGTAAATAACGTGACTCATCCGACCAGCACACCTTCTTCCAGTCTTCTTCTAACGTCTAACTTGCATGCTCTTTGCACCAGGCGAGTCTTTTACGCCGATGAACCTTGGTTAGGAGAGGAGGCCGTAAGGGTCGTCTGCTGGTATAGCCCATACGTGCGACGCATGGTCTTGCCAGATATTGTTCCGGGTTGGCCTATGTTGTATTGGGTAGTCAACTCGTCAACAGTTCTTCGCCTGTACGAATCGTCTGACCCGGCGCTCACCTCTAATATCAACTTTTCGCTGACTTTTGCAGTTTTGCCGCCGGGTCGTTGTTTGACCATTTTGACGCCAGTCCTGGTACACTTTAACTACTGCAGCTCTCGAACACCCCACCAGTTCAGCGGTTTGGGAAATCGAGGCACCAGCTCGTCGAGCACTCACAATCTGTCCTTTATCAGAGTGTGATAAATCCTTCCTTTTACCCATCACGCTCGGAATTTTACTACCTACTGAACCACTGACACCTTATCTATGCCACGTAGTCGACTAACTCCGCACTCTCGTACCTCACATGGTCAAAGGATCGCATTAAGTTTTCATAGGGGTGGTCATAATTCAGTGATCACTCAGTGTATATTGGTGAAGTCATCCATCCGCTGAAAATGCTGATTTTGACCAATCAGTGATAGTCTTTTACTTTTGGTCAGAGGAACAAGACTTCCGGCAAAATGATGTTAAAATTATTGATAGTGCAAGGGATTTCAAGATCCATCCACATAAGCAGCACTAGACAGACGCTATAAGCAGAAATTACGGCATTCGATTACATCTCATCTTTGAATAATCGCTTAGGGTATTTTGTTCCCCACTGCTTCCTACCGCCTGCCACTATTTTTCAATTGAATGCCTTGAAGTTACCTCTGGACAGTCGAGAATTATTACCTTTCCATTCAACTTTCATTCTATGTGACGCTTTTTTATGTATCTGTACTCACGGCCTCTGTGCAAATATTACAGTTGATAAATACAACATATAGAGACGAGAGCTCCCATGTTTTTAGATTTCATCATTTCACTTCATTATATTTTTAATAACTGAGTGTATTTTAAACATTTAACAGTATATATTTTTATTAAAATATAAATATTCTGAAATTTGATCGGAGCAATTAAACATTATTAATATATTCAGTTTCTGACCACCGAAGGCTTCCCAGTCACAAAATACTTCCGTCAAAATCTTGAGCTTCCTTTTTTTGCTATACTAAAGCTCATGTCTTAAAAACAAAAATGCGCATAATTGCAAACAATTATGTATAAATTATAATTGTTATTGACAATTTTAGTTTTCATATAGAAAGCTTCAAAACTAGAAGATTTGGCTCCTGTCTAAAATGCAGTTACGAGTTCTTTTATCCCTTCCCAGAGATATTATTTGCAACGTCTGTCCCATCTTTATCTTCCGTTTCTTTTGGGTAGATGTGCTAAATAGAACATATGTATTCAAAACTTTAGATTAAGATACGTATGGCTTATTTCTTCCTACTTTTCCACTTGCAATGAAATCTTGTTTTTTTTTTTTTTTTTTTTTTACATTAGCGCTCTCTATATCTTAACTGGTCCTCAATGAAATTGTACCACCTAGATACAATGGATGAATTTACCAACTTTGCCTGCATAACTGTGACGTATATGGATGTAAAAGATGAATGAGTCAAGCTACTCGGCGCAATAGAACGTCCCAAAACGTTTTTTCCGCCCTGACGGAGGAAACCGAAGGTACTTTATAAACATATCTAAACGTATGAAACGGAGGATCGACGGTTCCACCGACTAGCGACAGGAAACAGCTCTCTTGGTCCCATTTCCAACATCGTAACACCATTCCTTATTGCGTCTATGTCGAGCAGCACGATTAGGCAATGACTGTGAGAAGTGTGTTTGGCATCGAATGAAATGTGCATCTGGAGGCGCTAGGTGTGTGTGTGTGCGCCTCACACCAAAGCAAGTTAGGTTATAAGGCTTTAGTGCTATACGTTGTGTCTGAAACGTATATTCTTTCGTCGGCTTGCTGTTTTTCCAGGACGCAAAATCTGATTTTCGGAAATGTTAAAAAGTGTGGAGACTGAAAAAAAAAAAGAGACAGTGAGCTTCTCAAGAGGATCTTGAGAAGCTCACTTCTCTTGGTAAGATCTGTAAAGCGTACCCGAATACAAATACTCGAATATGAGTATTTGAAACGTCGAAAGCAGATAGTTGTCAATTACTGAAGTAAGTTACCATCGCGAAAATAAAAGGTCAGCTGAATGAACCTACGTGACGAGGGAAATTAAAGGTCGTTTATTTTCTGTTTTTTATTATTCTTATTTTTTAGCTAGTGCAACAAACAAATGATAAGTTTCCCTGCATTATGTGAGTAAAGTATAATTTGTACTTAGCCTGTCATTTTCTTTCACCTTTTTCTAGACATCAACCTATTTTAGTTTACACCTAACTGCCATTATCATATTTGTTATCACAACCCACTAAATTCTTTCTTTTTTTATCTGTTGATGTTCTTTTAACTTATGAAAACCCCTAGTTTATGCTGCGATGGGTATTAACCGATGCATCTGGTTATGTGATATAAAAGGTTATTTATCTATTTAATTTCTCTTATAGAAGGAAAATCATGGGCACGCAACACATAATGAGAAGATCACTTTTATATTTCAGGTGTAATCCACGAATCACTTATGTTTGAGGTAGAGGTTATGAACTACATAAAAAAAAGTCATTTTCAAGCTGTGGTCTTTTAAAAAGACCAGAGCTTGAATTACAGAAAGGAAAAGAGAGAATATGATGTCCTCCTACCTACAATCAAAGAGGCGCTAAAATTATTTGCTTTTGATAATGAAGTCGAGTTGAATCAGTGAAAAATAAATGACATAATAATATCAGAGAGGAGTACCAATATGAAAAGCTTCTGTGGCTGAAAGTACAAAAAAAAAAAAAAAAAAAAAAACGAAGAAGAAAAGAAAAGTCGTATTAGGACCACCCAAGAGCCAACTTCTCTGTCCATGTGTATCATGTCCATAAATTGCGTCTGTTCTCTAGCCGATTTGAATTTTTTGCTGGAATAAAAGCCCCAGTATCCTTGGAGAAAAAAAAAAAAAAAACATAAATTCCTAGCGTCTTTAGAGAGAATTCAACCTGGACCTTTTATCAACCGTTGTATGGGGGGTTCACTAGAAAGTGCATCCATACTTTCCATCAACAACATCTAAAAATTCAGTTAGCTAGGTACCTGAGTTGGATGTCATGCATAGGACCAAAAAAGCAGTCTCTTCAGCTCAAAATCTGACCTGTATTAACTGCCAAGGAGAGCGCCCTGCATATTGTCGAGCATTCCGGCGCTGGAAAGATGGAAACAAGATACCAAGGATAAAGACAGAGCTGAAAGTATCATAAAGGGGGCAAAGAAATTAGTGAAACAATGTTGCATGGAGATGCTCCATTGGAACATGAAATGAAATGACCATTCTACCCAAAGAGTAATTTACCCCATCGCACGATATTTACTGAGTTCACAAAAACCCGCACGGAAAGATCAATGGCTCAGGGCGCCTAACATTATGGTGATCAAGCGGTTTTCTGAGTGATTTATAGAACATTTTCTCAAAGATGCAGCTCCCGTTCAGTTTTAAAAGTTTTTCTTACGTTCTTATTAATTAATAGTAAATTGTAAGTTTCAGAAAGGAAAACCACCTTTCTTTTTTTTTTTTCCTTTAAACTATCACACTAACTTTTATATCGCTTGGTCGCTCGCTGTAGCGACACTGCTCCTGCTTCCTCGTGAGGGAACAGGAAACCCCTGGGGAAAGAAATCACTCTCCCCGGGGCTCAAAGGAGCAAAGATGGGTAATAACACTTTGTGTATTGTATATACAGGCAACCCCCTATAATACGGTACTTCTACAACACGGTTTCTAACACGATTGATAAATTTCGGCAATGCTCGCACAACCCCGTCCTTAAATAACACGGTTTCGCTCTAACACGGTTAGAGCCTCGCATAACAGGGATTTTTGAGCTTTTGTGCGGGAAAACCCTCCTATTATGTTGGATGTAATTTTTCAACGTTTCCACTCTATTTGAACCCCAGCTGTTGACTCGCTAGTCAAAAAAAAAAAAAAAAAATTGAGAAATCTTTGTATTTTATTTTATTGGGAAATCCCCTTGTTATGTTCTGTGCTATTGAACTTGTGGAAAAATCTAGATTTAAAAGTTTTATTACTATTGGATAGCACGCCAGGCCATCCAAAAGAATTAAGTCATCCACACGTTGAAGTTACGTTTCTACCACCACAGTTGTACTAGGTTAATACAATTTCTTCCATTCTGCCATTAGATCAAAGCATTATTACTCCTCCCATCAGAAAATCGTTACAATGGATTTTGGAAAAAAAATTATTCCGAATTTATTGAAGTAATGAAGGCATGGAAATACTTCTCAATTGTGGACTGTATCAGAACCATTGTTTTATAGCTCAAAGAAGTAAAACCGTCAATTTTAAATGCGTGTGGAACAATATATGGCCAGAGTCGGTTCATTCAGGAAATATGGTCTGCCGGCTCTTCCGTTTTCTGCCGAACCGGCAGAAAACGGAGTCGGTGCGATTGTGGAACTTGCTGTGCCGGTAGGAGGGGGAGGTTTTGATGATATGACTACTGAAGCCCTCGCGGGTAGCACAGTTGACGGAATCGCCCTCCTCCCCACACCGGGTGGAAAAAACACCAGAGTTCGAATCCCGTCGATGATTGGAGGAATTTTTATGTATTTTTCACAACGTGGCTGAGTTAGTCGTGTTCAGGCAGCATGGTTTTTATTCATAAAAAGCATACAGGAAGGCATAAATTTAGCCGAGAAATTAGAATCTTATTTTTTTGAATCCAGATTCTTGAATGAAAGGAGCCCAAAGTTCAAAAGGGAGCTTCAAAAATGCTAAGTTCCATACGATGAAATTCACAAAGATTTATCAGGCAAAAGCGAACAAATCCAAATTACTGATATTTTAAAGAGAGCAGAAGATACACGAAATCTAGAATGGTGTATTTTTGTTAGTTTTGTTAACGAAATAGTGTATTTTTGTTAGCTTTTGGAACGTAACCCCCCCTTTTTGTACTTTTTCTTAGTCCCGTATAACACGGTTTGGCACAACATGACATTTTATAGGAACCTAACTACCGTGTTATAATAACGTTACCTGTACAATAAAGATGACAACTTCCACGTTTAGTACCGAAGACCTGAGACAACTGTCACTGAAAATGAATTTTCGAAATCCGAGCGGTTGAAAAAAAAAAAAAAAATGCCTCAAGAGAAGATACTAACCTTTGTCATTTTGTACTTATCAGCTCAACCACTAAGAAAATTGAAAAAAAAAAAAAAAAAGTAGATCCGTCAATACATCCAAAGAAATTGACAAATTAAAGAAACCTTGAGACACTAAAGTTACATGCGCTGTGTAACTTTAGCTTAACACGTGCGTCTTTAAATTTGTTGAATACGCCTTTACGCTACATCGCATGCGCTTCTCTTACCAAAGGAGGCATCGTGTGGACACACCTTAATCAGAAATTGGTCATTTTCGCGAACGAAGTTATGCACCGTCAAGGCGAAAATATAAATGTTATCAACAGTTCCTTGAGAGTAACAAAGCCAGTATACCGATGGAATTCCTGCATTTGAATATCAAAACTTAGAGGGTTCGGCGAGAGTACGGAAATATCCTTGCATCGACCCGGTCGCTTGGTTGGTCGGGGTTTCCGATTTTAAGGCGTAACAACAAACTGTGGATATAATGCAAGGGGGGCTCGTATTTTTGAATAAAAGCATTCCAATTTTTCTTGGATTATCCTTCATATATGAGCTCTGGCTATGACTACATATTAGAAATTAGTCATTAAAATTTAAATACTGTGGTGCAGACGTATCGCTTATATTAAAGAAGAAATCTGTTTACACTTCTGGCGATCATATAGGTCAGAAGAGTTTACAAATAATCGCTTTGGCAAGAGGGCAATAACTGTATCTAGCAGACACAGGAGTTCGAACCACAAACGCGTGGACTGTCAAACCCTTGGTTGACCAATCGGCTACATCAAACTAAAAGTGTAGGATGTTAACATCGCCGTACGTTAATATTTATTTTAGTTGCGTAAATAATCATGTTGTATCTCTAAATACTTTGAAATGTTTATGGTAAGGAGGAAATGTATGAGAGAATATGTCAAATTGTCTCAGTTCTATTACAATTTTTACGTTGAGGTAATTCTTCTGCCCCTTACTAGTAAGAATGTCTTAGATAACTGAGACATATTCGGCGGAACCGGTCTACATTTCTTCATTGCTTTTCTCTCTCGTAGGCTGCTACTCTGCAGTTCGAGTTTTCGATTAATTTAGTGCGTGCTGAGTTCTAGTGCTTTTGCTGTTTGATTGGCCACTCAGAAACCAAGAAGCGGCGAGCACTAGGAAAACCACTTCCTGGTTCCTGCCCTTAGAAGCGAGGAGGCAGGTCAATTACTACCAGAGAATACGGATAGGTCACCGTGAGTTCACCCGGAGGCGTAGAAAGTGGGTTACCAAAAGAGGGAGAAAACAATGAGGAGGCAGCGAGAAGAGGCCGGGTTAACCGTCAGTAACAGCAAGTCCCCCCCCCTAGAAACTTCTGGGGTGAATCGTGCACAGTTTAACACATCCTATCATACTAACCATGCGCATTTTACGCATACATATGCATACGAAATAGGCGGTATTAACATTCCACCACGGAATGTTAATGTTATGATTGTACCTGCTTTAAGCAGGTATAGAAATGAGACAACAGAGGCTGATAAGTCAAGTCTTTGTTGGCCTCTTGCATCAACAAGCCTTTTTCAACCATAGGATTTCCCTTGTCTGGATGTTATTTGATTATTGGGCCAATTCTGAATATCTGAGAAACAGTCACACGTGAAAATCCCAGCAGACGTGCAGAGTCCGAGATCATACGGGCACATCTGGCGTCGACAATCACGCCACGTTCAGATCACTTAAATCCTTGCCCATCTTTGCACCGAATTGTACACAAACAGCATCCTTTCATATCTTAGATCTGGCGTATCTTGTGTAGTATGAAAACGTGATGATATTACTGAAGGAGCGCCCGATTTCATGAATTCCATGAAAATAGTAGGTTGGTCCCACGCTGTCTAATGAAGTGACCATTCAGTGTATATCTAATAGTTTTCCATGCTTCAGCTGAGTTCAGTCATTGTACCGAGTTGTAAATATTTATTTATATGGTAGTGTGAAGCCTTGCAAGTCTATAATACTGTACTCCTGATAAGTTAAAAAATGAACAGAGGAAGTTTGGAAACATTCTCTCCCAAGCCTACGATGGATGATGAAGCAATTTTTAAAAGAAGTGTGATTCGTAGATTATCTGTCAAGTGGAGGTTGTGTACGTTCTCTGCTTCTCTGCAGGAGACATCTGTGAAAGAGAAAAGAAAAGTTTTAATTTAAACTGTAAAGTTTAAATTAAATCTTTAAAACAAAGTGTTCCCTCTAATATATAAGTTTAAAGAAAAAGTACAGTGAACAAACGATCGTGTGCCGTATCATCAAGCGCCGCCCGGGAAAGTGAGAATTCTGAAAGTAGTTTTTAACACCTTCATCAAAAATGAGAAATTCTCTTTGATGTCTCAAGTATGCCGCCATTGTCGATTATGAATAAAATATTACAGTTATTGGAATCGGGAACAAAGGCATTGGATGTGTTTATTGAAAATGAATTGTTGCTTAAGAACAATACAACACAAAGCGTAAAACTTATGCAGAGTGATAAAGGTGAATAAGGAAGAAAAAGACAAACCTCCAAAAAGTGTATTTAGGAAACAGTGAATGAGCATTACAAAACGAGTGAGGAAGTCAAGACTGAATTGTTGAATTGGGGATGACCTGTTCGTCGAGATGTCAGAATGAGGAATGTCAAAGTCATAATAGATAAGAGAGTTATGATGGAGATGGAGAACGAGGAGGGAGACCCTAGTATACCATACTGAGGTTCCATAGCAAACTATTGGGACAAATATGGCATTATAAATGAGGGCCAGAGCCCGGCGCTTAAGGCCCCATTCTGCAAGGCTTATACGGATGATCATGGGCGAGTATTTTTTTTTTTATTTTCTCTGGCATATATTTCAAGTGAGGATGGAAGAAATTTAGCTTCATATCTAAGACGATTCCTAAATACTTGATTTCTGAGTATAATCTTATGGAGGTGTTGTCAATTTTGATAACCGGTGGTCTTCGTAGTTGAAGTGTTCCCTTGGCCAATATAGATTTTGTTCTTTCTCTCCCAAGATCTTTAGTCGGTGAATGGCCACCCAATCCTGGAGCTTAGCGTGCAATTTGCACACTCCTCTAGATCAGCTCTTGAGTCACCATGTACCTCAAAACCAAATGATCAGCAAACGCAAGGGGTTGAGTCATCCCCAAGTCCATCCCAAGGAACTCGTCCAGGACGATGAACCAAACGAAAGGCCCCAGGACCGAGCCCTGGGGACAGCCTCGGGAGACCTGGCTAGTGACAGATTTGTACCTGGTCCTAACATGGACAGTGTGGTGTCTCAGGTACTCCTTGACACAGCTATAAAAGTTGAGTCGTGCTTTGGCTTGACGGAGTCTTCTGAGAATACTTGGCCACCACAGCCGATCAAATGCTCCAGAAAAGTAAACGGTGATGGCTAGCGCATACTTGACTTGAGTGCTTGAAGAAGTAGATATTAATTTATGAAGAGCATTTTCAGTGCTGCAACCAGCTTTGAAACCGCACTGAAGTGGAGAAACGAGGTTTTCTTTGGAGTAGCATTTTGATAACCTGTTGAGTAGAAGCCTTTCCATGAGTCTGCCGAGACCGGCAAGAGAGCAATTGGCCTGTAAGATTTTGCCTCTTCAGGGTGTTGGTCTCGGTTCTTCAAGATGAGTTTGAGGCACGCCTCCTTCGAGATAGCAGGAACGTGACTTCCAGTAGGCATCTGTTGAAAGTGGCGAGCATGGTGTTAGGGAAATAGGTTGCAAATTTTTTGATAACACCCACCTCGAGGAAGTTATTGCCAGGAGTTTTATTTTCTTTAGTTTTGTCCAGTGCAGCTTTTAGATCGTCATTTGTAAGAGGTTCTTCAGTATTTTCTGTTGTGTAAAAATCGTTAGCAGTAACGATCTGTAGTTGTTCCTCAGTTAGCTGTGCATCATCTGTTGGAAAGTGGGAATTTATCATGAGTGAATAGAGTCCTCCCAAGTGAAGGTGGAAGAACCATCAGGCTTTACAGTTGTACTGAGGACTTCACCTCTAGGGAGTTTGTTCACAACGATGCGATAGACAACTCTCCAGGGGTTATCATTTCCTGTGAGTGAGACCAAATTCTGCTCTGCCAGGAGGCTTTCTTGCAGCGTCTATTCATGGTAGTGCAACTGTTATTTAATAATCGGTAAGTGTCTCTTGCGGCTTCGACCTCCAAGGGTGGGAGATGCGCACGGGCTCTCTGAAAAGTTTTACGAGTTGGTGGACTCTCTTCCTCATGTCTTGTAGTTCAGAATTCCACCAAGTGAATGCATTTTTGATGGGCCTTCTCTTGGAGACTGCCACAGCACATGCCTCTTTGATGATCTTGGAGAGGAAACTGCACAGTCCTCAGAGGCGATGTGATTCAGTTGTGAAGAGTCTTCGTGAAGTCTTCTTACAACTTCGGCTTGAAAACGTGGCCAGTCAGCTTTTTTGTGCAGAATCGCACTACATCACTATTGTGGTGAACGCGAATCACAGAGCGGCCAAGGTGATCGCTCTGTGGCCAGATTTGGTCCATGCTTCATTAATCTTCCACTTGCTGAACTTCCCAGAAATAGTCGGCGTGGTCAGAGTGACGTCGATGTTACTTTCCCAGAGGGCACTCCTGTATTTGGGGAGATTTCCAGGCTGGTTGAGTACTTGTAGTCCGGAGGAAAGGATTAAGTTTTCAAGTTCCTTCCTGTTCCGAGTGGCCGTGCGATCAGGTGTTTGACTATGCCACAAGAGGGAGTGATAATTCGCGTCCATGGCTATGAGTAGCAATGGACGCGAATTATCCCCTGGGAGATGGTCAAGTGCTCTTTGTATTTTGGCGATCGCAATTGAGATGTCTTCACCAGGTCTGCCATAGAGTGAGATCAGATGTAAGGATCCCATCACAGTAAGAACTTGAGGCGTTAAGGGATGTACAAAGTAGAGCTAATTTAGCTACGGAGATTTCAGTGTTACTGACTATGATTGCGGCCCGTGGTGCATCTGTATCACCTTGAATGATTTTGTATGAAGCTGGATAACCTATGACCTTACCCTTGTAGGCATAAAGCTTCTGGAGCATATTATGTCGATATTCTCTTCCTCTGTTTTTAATTTAATTTGTTCAACCACCGCTCTGGCACGCTGTGCATTAATCTGTAAAATATACAGCTTCTTCTGTGTTGGTGGCTGAGTGGACCGTCTATCTATAATTGGTTTTAGCTTGGTATATTCTCTTAAATTTTATACATACAGGACAGTTCCTGATGGAGTGCAGGTGGGATAGTTTAGAACGTTTGCAGTTTTCACAAACTGCTGGTTCCTCCCTTTTGGGATTGTCTTTAAATTCATGTCCGTGCCAGGCACAGTGACCACACGTTGGGACCCGTTGGTTGCAGGTGTGCGATGTGTGCCCAAATTGCAGACACCTGAAACATTTGGAAATTGGAACGTACTCCTTGAATCGGTGGCTTCCCCATCCGATGCAGATCCTCTCATGTTGGCTAATAACCTTTCATTCTCTGGGGGAAAGTTCGACCACCCAGTTAACTGTAGCAGCTGACTTAGACTTTGTGATATGCTTCGGTATAATGTCAGCATCAGCGTCGTCCTCTGCTGTATGAGCGCTAAGGTTTTTATAGTATATCTCCTCCTTTAGCTCTTGAGGAGTAGTTCTCTTGTCCAGACCGTAAAAAATAATAGAAGGTCCTTTTCGTTTTGGCGTTTCCGCCTTCAGTCGGGGATTTCTGAATTCTTTAGTATAGTAAGTGCCTCCTCCCTAGTATCCGTTTCAATGATAACACCAGGCATCCTAGTTTTTCTTATGCTTTTGATCTTTAAGGTTTTCATCTGCTCCTTGGGATTACTGGTTAAAATATCCTTAACTGCGTCGCTAGTTGTTAGTTATGCATCCTCTGTGGGCATCACCAGGATAACGTGCGATTCCGCTGTTCTTTTGTCAGATTTATTAGTGGGATTTTTTTTTTTTTTTTTTTTTGCACTGGGGCCTCTTCGTTGGGCGAGGAAATGCCATTCCTCAACGCCTCGGAAAAAGAACATGGGCATTGTAGCATTTTGTTTTCCCGTTCTTGTGTGAATAAGTCTAATTTGGCCAACATTTTCTCGTTATCTGTAAGCAGATGATAAACAATGTCCTCCATTTTCGACCATATTCTAATAATGCCTGTGTGAGTGACAGCAGTGATTCAGTTTGTCTTCTTGGCCATATATTTCTCAAGGAAGTCGCGCAGTTTTAAGAATTGTTCAATTGGGGTCCCCTGGAGTGGTTCTTCCTTGTCATCAGTGTTATCTGTAGCCGATCCGCTGGATGTATCCCTAGCTGGCTCCCCAGGTATATCCCTTATAGGGGGGAATGTGCCAGATCTGTGTCTTGTCCTCTTAGCTTTCCGCGTGCTTTGTTGCCTCTTTGGTTCTCTCATAGCTTCATCATTCTCATGAAAGAGATTAGTATTTCTAGTGAATCCGCACGGTCTCTGTTCATATATTTAACGTCGGAATCTGACTTGGTTATAGTTCAGCGCAAAATTCCAGAATTTCGGAAAAGAGCAATACAAATTTTCGGGATTCCACAACTATAGTCTTTTAGAGAATCGCAGGAGATTTTGTTTACTTTTCAGGCTGAATTAAATGTTTTCGAAAAAATATATGTACACTGATCAGGTGGGGTGAATTTGTAAGCGCGCTGTAAATAGATTTCCTTATTGTATACGTGGACAATGCCATTTCCCAATAGCAATAGCAAAATCCCGTGGACAATCCCAATAGCTCGTCCTTGTGAAACTCGAACAACTATACAGTAAACGGCATTAACTATTTGCTCTTTTCGGAGAAACAAATGGCAGAGGGTTAGTGCCTTGTTGTTTGAGGCAGGGATTAACCTAATTGTGAGTACCACTGTAGCTGCTGTAGTTGGCATTCACTCTAAGTAGTATGTTCCAAGTGCTTCCCATCGCTACTGCTAAAGTATATAATTATGTCAATCTAAAGTTATCAAAAGTAAATTTACCTCAAAGATTCGGGTCTAATAGTTGTCTCTGTTGCATAGATGACATCTTTAGCTTTCAGGATATCTCAAATACTTTATACTTCGTTGTTTAATTATACTTGAATTTTAAGGAAATGTAGGAGCAGAAAATAACTAGACTGATAGTACATGAGCGGTCTCCCACGGAAAACCAGGAGTCACGAGGAGCAAGGAGTGTTCTGAGATACAGGAAATGGTCTTTGCTGTTTCCAAAAGAATAGTTCTAAATTTGTTATACGCCGTTGTTATATATCGTTGATGAACGGCGACGACTTTCTGAAACAACTCTGGGAGCGAATCCTTAGAACTCTGGAGAAACTGTTGCTGACTATAATTGAAAATAATTTTTATTAATAAGGTTAGCGAGAAATCTATTATGCATGGGGTAAATGTGGTGAACGGACCTATTTATAAATTTTTGAAACGGTACAATGAGTTGATAAAGTGTTCTTAGTTGGTCTGAAGAGATACTTTGGTACAATGATATAAATGTATGGTATATGGTCAAGTAACACAGATAACACCACCCTTGAAATTTTTCTGGTCATTGTGGGCATCCTTTAAGTTTTCCTTCAATTGGTGAATCCGCTGTCGGCATAAAATGCGGAAATAGATATTGAGTATTCTCACCCAACAATTGCCAAGAAATACCCTGAATAAGAATACGTTTAGTTATGACCAACAGCCCTAAGATGTAAGTGAATGTACAACGTGCAAAGGATGCTGCTCTGCGGTTGAGAAAGGTAAGGAGGAGAGGTATATCGACCTAATTCTAGAACCATATTTCGGTTGGAGACAGAGTTAAACGTTACCTTGGCAGTAAGTATTCTAGTATGGGGATGTATGTACTACTAATGATCATGGATGCATCATCTTTGATAGTGTTAGAGCTGAGTGTTGCAAATCACATTTGAAATTAGTAGAGTTTGTGAATTCTGACGAATGATACCAGTTTGATCAAGTTTTAAAAAATATATATGTTGTCGTTTATACTCCAGCAAGAACACCAGATCAGTGGAGTTTACAATAATCATAAAGAACATATACTACTGCAATCTTGCCTGACCACTCGGCTGCGGTTTAATTGAAAACGTTTCTGATGAAACTTTGTGGAATAGTTGGAGTATTTTCAAAGTGTTTTCTAAATATCATCTAAACGTTTATGAAGAGAATATGTTGTATTTGAATTTTACGTATGAATATGAGCGATATCGGACAGAGGATTTGACTAGTCTAAGAAAACTTGTTCACAAGGCAAAAAGTGACTAGCGTAGCAGGAGACTTGGGTTGAAAGATTTGGTTGTTTCTAATAAGGATAGAACATAGATCCATAAAAAAAGTTAGTTGTATTCCGGTTCTGTTACTGGAGCAAAAACCAGTTTAAGAAAAAAATTATGTTTTTAAAATGATCTCAAAAAAGTATAATTTGGTAACATCATTTGTAAAATGCAATACAATAGTTCTGATTAGACTGTGAATGGGTTCAATTGGGTTGTAGTTATTTTAACTAAGCTGTTTCTCGAGGGCATAGTGTCGACAGTGACATGGAGAAAGAAAACGTGATTACTGCGAATCAAAATTCTGATTCAGTCTAATGATTATGCCTTCTCTTTGGCTGAGAATGAACCTTTTTAAAATTGGAGCCCTAGACCAGATTTCCATCAGGCTCATGTTTGCAAAGATGAATTTTCAGATGAAACCAGAAATGGACCTTGATCTGTATCATACTCAACATGTCAGGATGTTCCTAAGATATGGAAGATAGCTTTTCTCAAGATAATTTTGAATGAGGAGTCCATGGGTGACGGATCATATCGGCCTATTGAGTTACTATGGAGTAACTTAGCCAGAATACAGATTCTTGGGTTGAAAGATTAAATGCATGATTGTTTATTAGTAGCATGTTTTATGAATAAGTAAACTGTTTATATGAAAGAATAGCATGGTTTCAACAAAAGGAAGATCAGCAGAGGGTGCTATATATAGAGTTGATATACTGAAGAGTATCAGCGCTAGTATGTTCTTGGATTCAAGAGTGCTTTCGATTCTTTATGGGAAAGTATTCTAAAGCATTTCTAAGAGTAGCTGACTCTTCCAGAAATATATACTCAATTTTTTTGGAGATGAGAGAAAAATCTACTTGAAAACAAAGTAGATGTAAAATTGGCTATTTTAATATACGGTAATTGCAGATCAGAAATTGAAACAAGAAATCTTCAGCTCTGACTAGACTGATCGGTTAGAGTAAATTATGTAAACTTGAACTTTCTAATACCAAAACAGTGCCGTCTACTGAACAGCAGACTGAGCAAAAATGAATAGACAAAAGTCTTCCTTAAAGGTTTCCCTAGAGTTAAGCAATTGGGGATTGTACCGGAAGATCAGTTTATTGTTCTGGACATAGAAATGCTATATTTAGAGAATAATTTAAAGCTTCTTTATGGCCTGCTCAGAAGATCTGTTAGAGTGGATTAGGGAATCAAAGGCCTGTACATGTTTGTTCGAAACATAACCTATGTTTTTTCTGGTGTTTTTTGTATGAAGCAGCAAACTCTGTTATTAGAAAACAACTTTTTGCAACATGAAAATTTGCTCATCTGGGTATAAATGACCGTATAGTACTGTTTCCACGGTTCCATTAAAAGTAATTGCGGATAAACTTTTAACAGAGCTGCTTGTAATCAAAACTGGCACATTTTTGATTAGTTTTTAGCATTAGCGTTAGTACAGGCATATAATGCAAGAAAGCAAGCTTATATAGCATCAGCAAAAAAAAAAAAAAAAAGATCCCGTTGTACCTATCCATTCACTCCAGAAGTTTCTCCAGTTCTTCCTTGAATTTATTTAAGCTGTCAACTTCCACAACGACAGATGGAAATTTATTCCACCAATGAACCACCCTCTGGCTAAAAGAAAATTTCCTCACATCTATTCTACAACTATTTCGTCAATTCGAATTTATGCCACTTCAGGTGGCAATCTGAACATGAGGAAGAATCACATCAACATTGAACTTACTCAAACCATTCAAGGTCTTATACACCTCAATCAGATCATCGCGCAGGTGCCTATTCTCCAGACGCTGCAATTTGCAGAACTTAGGCCTTTCTTGGTAAGAGTAACCCGTTTTTCCCACTCACTAATCTCGTTGCCCTTCTCGGTACTCGTTCTAGCAGCTCTCATCTTTCCTAAAATGAGGCCTCAGGACCTGTACGAAGTATTCAAGGTGTGACCTGACCATTGCCTTATGAAAGGAGATAATCACCTCCTTGTCCCTGTCAGCAAAATTCTTAGATATCATTGACATGACCCAATGAGATACTCTTGCAGCCTGTGTGGACTGTTCAGAAAACTTCATATCTGACTGCACAATTACCCCAGGTCTTTTTCATTCTCCACTACTCTGGGTGTAGTACACCACAGTTGGTATCTAGGTGTAGTATATCACGGTATCTGGGGGTTACTGCTACCATATGCAGTACATTGCAGTTGTCAATGTTAAACTTCAGTTGCCACCCTCAGCCCATCTGCTTAAATTTTCTAGATCCTGTTGCAGTAGCTTACCGTCATTAGCAACTCTACCAATCTTCGTATTGTCTGCAAATTTGTGTATTAAGACTGATGTTCCTTCATCGATATCATTGATATATTGATGAAGCTTTTATTATGGTAAGAAAAATATTCCTATTGAAATTTTCAGCTAGTTCTAGGTTATTAGGTCATTTGGCAATATGGAGTTAAAGAAGGTTGGATGAATGTGGAAAAGATCGTGAGATTTACATTCGTTTTTAAACCAAAACCATGATTGACGCATCGTCTACAATGCACGTTTTCAATTTCTGGGATGCACTGGAACTAAGTTTGTTAGATCTTATGTCTGTATGAGAGCGGCCTGAGTCTTATCATATTAGGTAGCAATGAAACAATTATGTTGATTTAACAGCTGAGCTTTTCAGCGATTAACAGCTTTTTAACAGCGATGACTTTCCTCCAAAATGATAGTAGCTCCCCTACACTCTTCGGTGATAATTTATATTTTTCTTTAATAAATTTGCTTTAACAAACAATAACAAGCTTGCCAAATACTACCAAGTATTTGGCAAGCTAAATAGTCAAACCAACTCATTTCTCTTCCTTTCCCTCCCAACAGATTGTTGCATCATTTTTGAAATGAGGTTCCCAAACTTGTACGCACCATTCATGATGTGTGGGGTAAATAAAACATTTTCAACAAAGGGCGGTCAGCCTAGTCTTTCAAAAGTTTAATCCTCCTCCCCAATGATCTGTGTCTGATGCCACCAACGTTTTGCTAAAGTAAAGGAATACTTATTATGCTAAGCGGTTAAAAAAACATTTTATGATTATCAATAAATTTAATGTAGTTTGGCGCCTCCGTAGTCAGGTGGGCAGGAGCAGTAGTGCATAGCGCACGCTTCTTGATTAGACCAGGATTCGAGCCCGTACCCACCAAATACGGAGGATGCGGCAGGTCAGGGAATGACCACCGCATATTCCCAGCCCGGATAAAGGGTGAGGGTTGGCGTCAAGAAGGGCATCCGGTCGTAAATATTGCATGCCAAAACAATAAAAACGCTGACCTCATATAATAATGGGAAAAGGCGAGGACAAAAAAAAATAATAATAATAAATTTAATGTAGTTTAAAGAATAAATATTCGTCCTAATCAATTTCAATCGCGCCCCTAATTATCTGCACTAAAATTACGAAATATGGCAACAGTAAATAAAGAACAGTAAATATGAAGTAGGTTCCCAAAACTTTGAAATCAAAGTTATAATTTCTGGCAATAAAAGTAAAATTTAACCTGTATGTGTTTAGCTTCATTTTTGAACTCTATATAACGGTATTTTTTTTTTTTTTTTTCCACATGGGACGCGTGTCACTATTAACAGCTGCGTGTACCCCAGCCTAGTACGCATGCCGCGGCTTAGCTACCCTGTTTGAAGTACTGTATATACAGTGGGATAATGATCTCTTTTCCCTGGTGGAAAAATTCCTGCATATCGCTAACAGAATTGTTCTACGTGTAGGCTTGTCTGAACTGCTGGGGCAGGCTGTGAGAAAAGCTCATGTAAGGCTACAATAAACTCTAGCTCTTTTCATTTGGCGCCATCCAAATGACACGTTATTACTGTTTGTAATGCAGTGTCCTACATTTATCTATCAAATTTATCTATCTTAGCATAATAATATAAACTAGGCAGATGGGCTGAAATATGGCAAATGAGGTTGCCAGTTCATGTAAAAATTAAACAAGCGGTTTAATCTTTAGTACGAGAAGGCCTAGTGAGACAATAGCCGTTTAATCTTTAGTAAGAAAATGTCTAGTGTGTTTCTTAAATTAGAGGTTCAATCTTTAGTAACATTAACTTTTCTTCCATAGCGTTAGCGTTGAGTGGGAAGCGGAGTGAATTACTTTGAGGCGCCTTTTATTTTTCTACCTGCTGTAAATCAGGAATGTTCAACCCACTTCGTATTATTTATTACACGCTAGTTGTAACACCGGCCGTGTTACAACTAGCGTGTTGTCACAAAATATAGTTTCAAACTGATTTCTGCAAATAATCGTTTATAGTAATATTCGAATTTTCGGTATTGCGTTGTTATGATATTTCATGTATTTTCTTTTTTTTTTTTTTTTTTTTACCCTACGCTGTTCGACCCAATTAACAGAATACATAAAAAAAAAAAAAAAAAAAAACATGGTGTACCTGGTGCAGCTTGCAATGAAGCAGGACAAAATTTCGTGTGGTGGTATACCGTAGAATAACAATTAAATGAGGAGACAATAAGAAACTTCAGACAGATATAAAGGACATTTATGAGGGTTGAATAAAAATTATCAAAAAGGTCACATTATTCAAGGCACTAGAAAATATAGTCACATGACATCAGTACATCATATGATCCCCTCCAACGGCTGAACAGGCCTGACAGCTGTGAAATATGCTCGCATATGGGTGTCTATATGATTCTGTGGCAACAAATCCCATTCTTCTACCAGCGAGACCTTAGCTCACCAAATGACAAAGGAGTTGGCTGTCGGCGTACAATGTGACGGCCAAGGGCGTCCCACATTTGTTCGATCGAATTTAAGTCTGCTGATCGTGCTGGCCACAGCGGTCCTTGGATATCTTCAGTTTCAAGATACTCCTCCACCACTTGTACTTTATATGCAGTGACAATGTGTGCACGAAAAAATAATGTGGGCCAACCGCAACCCTATACGCGACTAAAAAGTCGCGTATGGCGTTCGAGAATCTGTTCTCAATACCTCTGTGCAATTAACATAACTCTATCAAAATACCGTTGATTATTATTCTGCCCCACACGAGAACACCGCCTCCCACTGTAAGTGTCTCTGACTTTGAAGACATGGTATTTCCGCATTTTTCGTTGTTTTACAGATGAAATAACGTCTAGAATCTGTAGGCTAAAAGGAGAGTAATGAGAGAACAGAAGTGTTCTCTCATTTACACTTTAAGCTCCAGGTCACATGTTCATGGCACCAGTTTCGACGAGCTCTACGGTGGTTTGGGGTAAATGGAATATAAACTACCGGCTTTGTTGCTTAGAGTCCACTTGAATTTGAGCCTTCTTAACACAGTCCGGTTGGAAATATTTTCCTCTGTGGCCGCAGCAACCTGACAGGACATCGTATTCCGTCTTACTGTTAGAACCGAATAATGAGCTGTTCTGGTTGACGTTGCTCTCGGGCAACCTTAGCTTTGTAAAGCTTTCTGTCTCCTGAAGTGCCGAGACGACATTGCATAACTTCCTCCTGCTGCTTGCCCGGCTTCAAGTCGTCCAACGGCCCGCCATCTCAGAGAATCATCTAAACCAGTGGTATCAAACTGGCGGCCCCCGAAGCAATTTTACATTTCAATTATGTATTTGTTGTAAATACAGTGCTTATAATTTTAGAGACATAGAGATACGGACTGAGCTTATGTGCATGACTGCTACTGAAGGAAAAAGAGATAGAATGAATAGGTTGGGGCTTTGTCTTTGTCACTGTATGCTTGTATGCCAGGCCACATGACTGGAGTAAGGTGGGAGAACTTCCCACGTCGATACAATCAGTAAATTTAGTTCGCCAGCCGACAGTTGGTGGCGCTTCGGTATTCTGGTTTTTCCGATTTTTTCTGTTGAGTTGGTACTTCTGATATATATTTTCCTTGAGTCAGTCACTAGTTGGTTAGCTGGATGCACAGCTGCGCAGTTCATATTGCTATATAGATGGAGACAAACTAACGTACGGTCCGTCAGCTGATTTCAGATCGTGCATTCGGCCCGGATGCAATTTGAGTTTGAGACCACTGATCTAAACGACCGTGACTTGCCATCCTGAGTACTGGAGATGTGGCTATCCCACTGAGCAAGTCAAAAAAACGGGAATGAAGTGATGAACTGGTCCCAACGCATATTTTTGTAGTCTTGATTAATTTGTATAATGTGCGTTTCTGTACGGCGGTAGATCGATTTCAATTGGATACTCTGAATTTGCATGTCAGGATGCCTATTCCAACAAATATTGGCCTTCGGCAACACTGTTCACAATAAAATATTCATGAAAAACAATTTGTTCTTTTAATTTCAGCGAGAAGTGCATGTAACATTATTATTACAAGCACGTAAAAAGAATCTTAATAGTGCCATGTAATAAATGCGCTTTAGACTTTTGTATTTCATTATTACTTGCAAAAATTGAAACTAAATATAAAGGTTTATCAAAAAAAAAATTAATATACTATTTTGAAATTTTCGTAATTAGTGTTAAAGTCTTCTGACTGGTGCAACGTCAGGAGTGGACCCCTCAAGTCGGTTCTTGACCCACTATTGTTTCTCATTTTCATAAATGATATTGACGAAGGGATAGAAGGGGAGGTTAAACTTTTCAGATGATTTAAAGATTGGCAGAGTTGTTAATGATCAGTGCCAAGCAGCGCTCCTTCAGGATGACTTGAACAGACTTCAAAGATGGTCAGAAAAGCCGCAGCTATGTTTTAATGCTGCTAAATGAAAATGCGGTCTTACACTTAGGAACAGCAACCAGCAAATAAATTACACACTTGGTGAGGTTGAATTGAAAACGGTGGAGGAGGAAAGGGATTTGGGAGTTACAATACTGGCAGACACGAAGTTTTCTCAACAGTGTAAATAGGCAGACAGGAAAGCCATGGTGTCGTATCGGTTATTTATCGAACATTATCCCTGTTCTGTTCCCTGTTATCCGTTTGAATATAATAGTAATGGCAGTTTTAATAGATTAGTTCTCACTACTGATGACGTCCAGTCAGCCATTTCTCGGCTTAAAGATTTCACTTCTCCTGGTCCCGATACCCTCCCTGCTCTTTTCTTCAAGAAAAGTAGTTCGTCTTTAGCTCTAGTTATTGCAAATCTCTTTAATTACTATCTTCTTCATGTTACCCTTCATCGTTCAAAGAGGCCTATATCATCCGATTTATATATATAAAAAAAAAAAAAAAAAAAAAAAAAACAAGTGATAAAGCTAAGCCGACCTATTGCTATACTGAATACAATTGCAAAAATTTTTGAACTCCTACTTAATAAATATCTTAGTTCCTATCTTCACCCTTTTATCAACAATCATCAGTATGCTTTTCTTCAGAGGAAATCAACTGTTTCAAATATTACCTTGTTTTCTCACTTGCTACAAACTAATTTGGACAAAGGAAATCAAATTGATTCACTTCTCCTTGATGTTTCACACGAATTTTACTCTGTCCACATCGATCTTTTGCTGTTCAAGCTGTCATCTTATGGTCTACGATCCCCTTTACTAGATTTTCTTGATTCACTGCTTAGATAGTAAACTATCCGTAATAATTCATGGTACTTCATCAACTCCGTTTACTGTTTCGCAAGGTGTTC
Source organism: Mastigoproctus giganteus (assembly GCF_048544385.1). NCBI lineage: Eukaryota > Metazoa > Arthropoda > Arachnida > Uropygi > Thelyphonidae > Mastigoproctus > Mastigoproctus giganteus. The sequence continues at coordinate 233,408,672 of NC_143583.1, read as the reverse complement.
CTCAAGGCTCACCATTGGGTAAACTCTTCTTTATTGTTTATACTAATGATCTGTCAACCTTATTTCAGTCCGTTAATGTTGAGTGGCAACTCTATGCAGACGATATTAAACTTTACAAAGTTATTTGTTCTTCAACTGACAGCGATGAACTCCAGTTCTGTCTTGATTCCCTTTCACTCTGGCTCAACAAAAATAACTTGTTTCTAAACCAGTTAAAATGTAAATTATGTCGCTTTCGCTCAAATCGTGTAGTTAGACCCTCCGTCCTTACTGATTATTATATTGGAAACTCTTTTTAATTGCAAGTACTGATTCATTCAAGGATTTAGGTGTGCTATTTCGATCTGACCTTCACCCCTCTTCCCACTTTGATCACATAATATCTCACCCTTCTAAACTTCTTGGATTAATCAAGCGTTCTTCTTTTGTTTTCAAGAGTGACAAAGTTATAATTCTTCACTACAAGCATCTTATACTTCCCATTTTTGATTATTGTGATATTAACCGGTCCCCACAACAGGAATATCTTTCTCACAGACTTGAGAGAATTCAAATTAAATTCATTAAATTCTTACGCTATCGAAATCACATTGCCTTTGGCCGTCGAATTTATGGAGCTCTTTGTGGTCGCTTCAGAATCATTCCTCTTCACTCTAGACGACAACTCCATGGATCACCTTTTTCTACAATATCATAAATTATCAATCCTCCATCTCTTCTAGAACAAACACCTTTCGCTGTACCCCGTTTGAATTCTCGTTATAAAATTAATTTCACAATCCCTGTTCCTCGTACTCATCACTTACTTGGTTGTCCTCTGTTTCGTTTCCTTCAGATATTGAATAATTACAGTATTGATTTTAATCTTCATCCACCTATCTATAAGAATTTGCTCCTTACTGTGTTTTCTTAATGTAAATTTTGTATATATTTTAATTCTAATTTCGTATTGATTATTATTGTTTTGTATTTTCTATAACTCCTAGCATTCTCACCTTTATTTAGGGTCTGTGTGCCCTGTGTGTGAGAAACGTCTGTATATATTAATAAATAAATAAATCCTGTAGAGATGGGAGATCACTGTATAAGGAAATTGTAAGACCACATTTGGAATACTGTGGTCATGTATGGAGACTTCATTTGATGAAAGACATTGAGCTTCTTTAAAGCAGAGGTTCCCAAACTTTCTCGGTTCACGGCGCCCTTAGTGTCCCAGTAATATTTTCACGGCACCCCTAAGCCAAAATAAATACCTAACACAGTGGTTTTCGATCTTTTAATATATACCTATAAAATAATTTTATTCTTTATTTAGAGGTACTAAATAAAGATCAATTTTAGATCACCACAAAATTAAAAAAATACCGTACACCTTTTTATAATGAAATAAATGTATAAATTAAAAAAATAATAATAATAATAACTTTAAGTAACTTAAATCCAATTACACGGCACCCCAAGAATGTTGTTGTGGCAGCCTAGTGTGCCGCGGCATCACGGTTGAAAACCACTGCTTTAAAGATTCCAAAAACGGGCCCCTCGAATGGTTAGATCGGCAAAAGAACAACCATATGAGTAAAGGCGCCGATTATGTGGGCCACAGAGCTTTGCAGCCGGACACCTCAGAGGTGATCTGATTGAGGTTTATAAGTTATCTGTTTATAGTTTCCTGTGTAACTGTCTAGTTGACTGTCAGACTATCCAGTAGTTACCTGTGTGACAAGGGAAGTGTATAATTTGAATTTTCTTATGGACTTGTTTTTTGTTTTGTTTTTTTCTCCAGTGCAGCAAAACCCTGTGGCCTCCTTGCACTATTACCATTATTAAAAATTCAAAGTTGTTCCTGCCTTACTTTTTTTCTTCTTATTTTTTTATTCTCTAGCGATGCCCCTGATTTAGATAATGAGGTAGCATATCGTGATTAATGTCGTTAACCAACCTGCCAACTTTGTAATCACAACTTAGATATTAAACTTGATCTATATGAACATCCTTAATAAATATTAAAACAGTAGAGGGCCCAACACCGAACTTTGTGGTACCTAATTTATTAGTCCGTGAAGAGCAGTAGCCATTTATGACTACTGTCTATTATCACCCAGGGCCATATCAAGACTGTTTTTCTATGGTGCGGGGAAGGGTGATATAATAATGATGATATGTAATTATCAATAATTGGATTAATATCATATCACACAGTATGTTTCAGTTTATTCAGCTCTTCTTGGGGGGGGGGGGAGGACATTCTCCAATGGTGCCATTTAATCATCCTTTAATCAATAGTAGCAATCCTTCCCTAATGTCATTTTGCTGTACTATATGCAGCAGTTGTTCCTGTGGAGCTGTATTAAAAGCTTTACTGGAATCTAAGTGTAGGGTGTCAAACTCCAGTTCCTTTGTGACGATCTCATAGTTGCTAATTATAATGATCAGGCATGACCAATCACCGTTAACAAATGCATGCTGTGATTGTCTAATAGTTACATTACTATCGATATACTTCTTCGACTGACTCCATTATTTTTTTCCTGACAGACTTTAAACTTATAGGTGGGTAAGTACCTGTCACCCTTTTAAGCACCCTTGTGAATAGGCGAGACATTTGCACAATCATCTGGAGGGACTAAATTCAAGAATGATTCATTCTTGAATCCATTTGGATCCCCGAATAATCCAAGAATGTTTTTTTGACAGTATAGCGGGTTCGCCACTTTTCTCTCGTTTGGAGAGGTCTCGGTTCGATGCCCGTCTACGAATGGAAGAATTTCTCGAGTTCTCTTCAATTCTGTTGCACCAGACTGAACTCAATATTACACTGACAACCACTGTTTACTGGTTGTACTCTTTGAAAATCTGTGCTTCTTAATGAAAACATAATTCCTTTTTGATTTCAGTAATACCTGACCGTTTTGTACAAATTGTAGACACAGTATTCCAATTTCACATCTCCAATAATAGCGTGACACCATGTTTCTAATATCTTTGTTATGTCAGAATTTGATCAATTAATCAATATTTCTTCAGATTTATTTACTGCAATGCTTGCCTAATCTTAGTAACTCTACCAGTTGTTTAAAAAGCGGATAATAATTCTTCGCGTCATGCTCTGATTCGAATCTAAACCTTTTGCGCACACAGTATGGAGGGCTGCTGTGCGAAGATATAGCTGAAGATTGCCTTGCTCAATATGAGCATTATTTTGAACATAGCAATACCGAGATCCCGAATACCGGGATCCCAGTCATTTTTTCCCAGTATTCAAATACCGGTATTGATACAAAAATACCGATTTTCGGTTCTAATTTAAAAAACAAAAGTTTATAATTTAATCACATAAAGGTTATAAAATCACCTTTATGTGATTATTACGTCCTTATCTCTACTAGCAAATGTTCGATAAATGGTCTATAAACCAAGTACAGTTCCTCCACTACTGACTTTAGTTCAACTCCACCAAGTGTATAAATTATTTTGGGGTTGCTGTTTTAAAGACCTTGCATTTTGCAGAATTAAAGCATATAAGCTGACACTTTTTTGGCCATCCTGGAAGTCTATCTAGATCACTCTGAAGAAGCTCTGCTTGGCGGCGATCATTAACTACTTTACTGATCTTTACATCATCTGCAAGTTTAGACATCACACCCCATATCTCTTTATAGATGTCATTTAAGATAATCAAAAACAACAGTGGTCCCAATACTGATCCTTGGTGAACCCCACTTCTTACCCAATCTGAGGAATAACCATTTATCACAACCCCCTGCCTGGTGCCCTCAAGTTATCGTGCTATCCATCTATGGATTTTCCCTATGATTCCAGCCTGCTCCAACTTATAAAGTAACCGCTCGTATGGGACTGAGTCAAATGCTCTGCTGATATCTAAATAAACAATGTCGAAATTATTCTCTAAATCCAGCTCACGAGTGACCTGTCAAAATGGCTAACCAGATTTTTTAAACATTATTTTCCCTTTACAAAACCATGCTGTGCATCCTACAGAATTCAATTTCCATCTAAATGATACTAAATTCCACCCTTCATCATTGCCTCCATGATTTTCCGTACTACTGAAGTTAGACTGGCCGGTCGGTAATTTCCCGTTACACTCCTAGAACCGCCTTTATGTTCCAATTTACACCAATCCAACGGAATCTCTCCTGAGTCCAGTGATTCTCTCATTGAACCATGCCTTAATGGTTCAATGCACTCACTTGCCGCCTCTTTTAAGATTATAGGGTATATGCCATGAACCACAGGAGCGTTACTCGCCTGTAGACTCGAAAGTTCTCATTGAATAATCATTTGAAATTTCAACATCATTAATTACATTTTTTTCAACTTCACTTTCATAATATCTCATTGACACAAAGGTTTTTTTTATGTAAATATCGATGCAAAGTAACTGTTGAGTTCAGCTGTGGTATCTAATACTGCCACATGTACATTACTCAAGGGTCCAATATGATTTGTCCTTCTCTTCTTTGCATTTATATATGTGAAGAATTCCTTAACTGCACTCTTTGCTCTCTTTATTCCTTATCCCCACTCTTTGTTGTCTCCCAGACTCAGTAAAGATACTATAGTGAAATTTATACTTCGCTTAATAAAACGTCTTTCTCTTTCAGAAAATGATGAACATAATTCAACCATGGAAGACCAACATGGAACAGAACATCAGTGTTCCGCAAATTTTTCCAAAATAAGAAATTGCCCTACTCCAATGAGATTTTGAAAGATGAACTTGAGTCCGAAATTAATGAAATACTTTTAACTAATTTTGCTGAAAAGGTTCAAATCCTAGAAAATATGTACTGAAATCATCTACTGAGTACCAGAATAGAATCCGAAAGGGCGTTTTCTGCCGCTAATCAAATACTGTATGTACCAAAATTAGATCCATTTTAAACGATCAACTATTCATTGCTTATGTTTCTTAAGAGCTCACTTTATTCGGACAGGTAGTGTCGATGCTTAAACATAACTAAACTTTGCAGTAACAATATGTATTTTTTTGTTTTAAATTAACTGTATTTTTGATGATTTTTTTTCAGAATATTTATTATTGCAATAAATGTTTATTTAAAACTTGAATTCAAGTAATTACAGTACTTGTTTTTTTCCTTACTTTATTAACTGTTATCAAAATTTATTGAGAAAAACATTTGTCTTTGGAATACCGGTATCCCGGTTTCATAAATTAAAAATATCGAAATACTGGTATTAAGATTTTGACCGGTATTTGTAAGCCCTAGCTATAACAATTTAAATTTGACAAAACAAAGTTTGTCCAAGGGCATCTCATATTCGAAATCACTTCGCAACGTGTTACTCGAAGATTCAAGGTATTTTTTTAAAAACTCAATACTTTGTCCTAAACTTCAAATAATTAATACTTATTTGGGAGTAATACTTAGTATTACTTCAAATAAGCAATACTTCTCTTGGAGAAATATCAAGAGTGGACTCACGCACCATTGATGAGTCAACCGACATACGGTGCCGTTGGGATGATAGCATTCCATTCAGAATAAGTAACAATATACTTCTCACAGGAGAAATGCTGCTTATCTGAAATTTAGGTGGGGTAACTTAGTGGGGTAAGTCGTTTTCAGCTATTCACAACATGTGGTGCAGTAGGCCCTTGTGCAAACTTTGTCTTGCCTTAAATTGAGCCGAGTGATGAGACTAAACTCCATAAACAGTCGCTGTAAACGATACGCAAAATTTAATCTCTATCATAGTGTTTACTAAAACCAAAAATCAAGAGGAAAATGGTTGTACAACATTCTTAGGAATTAAAAAAAAAAAAAAAAAAAGATAAATAATAAATAAGAGGCGGGAAAGCTTTTTAAACGGGAGCGCTCTAGACGTTATTAATTAAAACAAATGCAAGGCACATGAAAGGATTGACCAATGCACAAAAAAAAAAAAAAAGAAAGAAAGTTATAACCGCAGTTTAAGTGTATCTTTTTAACTTTTTGATTTTGAAGTATCCATACTAATTGAGCGCGATACGTATTTTGCGGTATTTTGTTATTTATTTATTTAACGGTTGCCTTAGCAGAGTGGTCAAATTAGAAGGTACATAAGTATACGTGCTTAGACTGACCGGGGTTCACGCCGTGATTGCTCAATACGGTGCTGTTTCTTGTATTCACTTGGTCTTCTGAACTCCTGACCGTGTGATTCATTGTACTAGAGTATTCATTGTACTAGAGCACAGTTTGTACTGTGCTCTAGTACTGTGGTCGTCCTGCAGCATAAACAGAAAATTTATTTATCGTTAATTTATAATATTTATTTCCAGGGAGTGCAAAATTTTAATTTTTTCCCTGGCGGATGAATACTTATTTACGCTACTTACAATGATGTAACACTGCTCCGCGTAAAGTAAAACTTTTGTTACTAAAACAAGATTACCGCATTATCAGTGCACCCAGAAATTATACCAAAACTCATTACCCGTTTTAAGAAACAATTTTAAATAAATTAACAAAATAAATAAAAGATAATGTTTCCACAACATTACAGAGATATAACGCCACTATATTGACACCCATCGAAAATTATAATCTCATCGCTTACCTTCTTGTATCTCGCCGTTGTCTAACAAATTATTAGATACAGGAGTATGCCACTGGTTAAGTTCTCTGTCCAAGTCAGGATCGAATGGACTACCGTTAACACTATCACCGTTGCTGTATGACCCAGAACTGAAAGCGTCTTCTCCGCTCGTCTGAGGAATTGGACTTCCATTATCCACATAAGACAAACCAGAATGCGGTGGACCTGGCAGTGTTACAGATGATGATGACAGCAATGGCAATGGAGGTGAAGGATGGCTGCACATTGAGTGCTGGTGTAAACCCAAAGAAAAATTCATTGCATTGTCCCACGGGAGGATAAATGGCGATGAACAGTTATCGTCATCATTTGGTTCTGGAATATTATTATCGTTCATGTTTTCTTCATCATCCAGGAGTAACTTCTCGAAATTGACGCTCGGGAAACTCATAGGATCACAAGGAAGAGAAAGGATGTCTTTCACAGAAAACGGCGTTGTAGTTGATCGTCCGGATACGTTATTCGCAAGCATAATGGCAACCTGTATGGAAAATCAAAAGGGTTAAAATTTACTAATTTAAAAGTAAAATAATTTTGTACAACAAAAAAATAATATTTTAAATATTACCTAGCCGTATGCAGCCATAAACTGCCAAGGAAGGAACAAAAAATAAGTGTAATACCCCACAATTAAAAAACACAGTTTAGTTATTTCTATAAAAATACTAATAGAATTCAATTTCAGCTAACACGTGCATTATAAGTAACACGTGGAACAAAACGAGGGCTTAAACCCTCTGGTGGAAAAACCTGGAGAAAACTCATGGCATGTTTCTTTTGCGCACATCACGTGAGACTGAACCTTTCAACTGGTGATAAGGGTAAGTCAAGGTCTGGAAAAATGACGTAATTTCTTCCCCGTGGCTACGGCATGACGTCTGTGTTTGTATTGGATGACCAATAAAAACTGAGAAGATTTTATCGTGGACTGTATTTATCTGAAAGTTATCATTTCTGCAAGGTTCAGAGTTGCTTCTTGTTCAAATTAAACATAGATTGCTTCTATAAACTAGACAGAAACATAAACGAAGAAGCTATCGCATTGGCTTTTCACGGCCTTAATAAGAGCACCAAGATATTCGTAATATGAAAAGAAAACTTCTTAAAATAATTTTATTTTAATTTCCCTATTTTAAATTAACAAAATAATTTACCTATATATTAACAAAATAAGGTATTTTGTTAATATATGGTTATTTAAATATGGAGGGCAGTTCTGGCATTCCATTTGCTGAAATGCTTGTTATATGTAATTCTTTTATTATTTAATTGAGTTTTAAATGCTTTACAAATTTCAAAAGAATTTGAAATCGAGATTTTTATTTATTTTACTTTATTTTTTTAAATAGATGGCCTCTTAATTAAAAAAAAAAAAAAATCAACTTAGAATTTTCAGATAGAAAATATTCATCAAATTTGCCTGAGATACACAAATCACAAATCTCTGTCCAGTAAGAGAGATATCTCTTATAAATGAAATAATACTATTTTTTTTTTTAATGAAATGAAATAACACGAAATGTGTTACGTATTTCATTTTGTGCCAATGCATCATTAATTCATAACTGAATTTCAATATAAATATGTGTTCCTTTTGTGTAATTAAAGTTGTCCCAAATGAAAGCAGAAAATAAGTGAAATAACTTTTGCAGCGAGTAGTAAAGATTCATCTGTGCCTGCTTAAATTATTAGAAATAAATAAACATTGGCGAAATTATTAAACAATAAAAACCACTTTGAAAAACCTGAATAAAAGTAACAAGAATAACAATCGTGTACTTAACGTTTTTTTTGCTTTAATCGTCATTTGTAAAAGGAATCGATGATCGTTTCTAAATAATTCCATCACGCTTTAACCCAAGCTCTACGGTATAATGCTATTAAGGACTAATTTAATGGTTCCAACTTTACTGTGATCATTAAAACTGAGAATAAAACTGTCAGGAGGGGTATTCTCATTTCTGTTATTCACGGCTTTATCCGTTCCAGTTACCAACAGGTGGAGTGATATAACACCATACGCCTATGATCTTAGGGCATCGAATGTAGTTCTTCCTGTCTGGCAATTACTAGCCTGACTAATAGTACGCTTGCTGAGCGTACGCCACCTGTCCTCGTTCGGCTTTTGGTATAATCGCCGTCCATACCACGCCGTGTGAAAAAGAGTTAAGTTCGAATTCCGTCGATGAAGTGAGGAATTATTATGAACACTATTCCCAATTGTTCATTATTATGAACAATATTCCCAACGTGAATATTGGGAATAGCTGAGCTATTTGGTCTCAGTAGGATGGATTTTTCTCCAGGAAACTTGTTTTCGTCCAACAAACAGAAAAATCGACTACAGACCACATGCAATTTACAGCCATTTCATATACATATATATGAAATGGTGGCAGTGGCGTATCCAGGTACCATCGTACGAGAGCATAGCGACAAGACTTATGAATTGTTTTTTTTTAGAACGCCTCCTGCATTCTTTTTCTTTAATTTCAAAATTTTGGTTGGGGGGGGGGCATATGCCCTCTCTGTCCACCTCTGAATTCGCCCCTGCCGGGTGGTTATAAAATAAGTTTCCATATTCAGGAGACTCTAGTGTCATAACGGTTAGAGATAGCGCTGTGAAAATCGGTGGGTATGTCCTTTAGGGTATATGGGGAAGTGATTTTTATTTATTATTATTATTAGCCATATAGTGCAAGGAAGCCTGAGGCTTATGCAATGCTCTCGAGGCTCGTCGTTTGTACCACGAAAGGTTCCCGTTCTGGCCAGATGTCCAGACAGGAAAACGTTTGAAGGTATCCATTGCCGCCTTTGTGAACATGGGGCCTTTACACCTCGTGCTGCCGACAGAGGACGACCAAGATCTACGACTCTTGAAGTAGAGGAGGACATTTTGGATGTTGTGCATGCCACTCCTGGAATCAGCACAAGCAGAATAGCAATGCAACTGACTGTTCAACGTTCGACTATTTGGAGAGTGTTGCCAGAACCAACTGTATCCTTACCATTTGCAACGGTTACAGTCCTTGTCACCAGCAGATTATCTTGCATGAGTAATGTTCTGCCAGTGGTTCTTACAGCAGTGTGATGTAACTCCTCACTTTCCTGCCTTAGTGATATTCACAGATGAAGCACAGTTCCCACAAGACGAAATCCAAAACTTTCACAATCAGCATGTATGGGCTGAGGAAAACCCACATGCAATTCTTCCATCACATCACCAACAGCGGTTAAGCCTCAACATCTGGGCGGGTGTTTTTGGTGATAAGTTATTTGGGCCCCATGTACTTCCAAACAAACGCACAGGGCAGGCGTATAGAAACTTTCTGGAAAACAACATGCCTGATTTTTTGGACGACACGCCACTGATCATTCGTCAACAAGCACACTTCATGCACGATGGCGCTCCCGCACATTTCAGCCACCTATCCCGCAATTACCTGAATCGAAGGTTGGATGGATAGGTAGAGGTGGACAAACTGCCTGGCCTCCACGCTTACCTGATTAAAGCCACTAGATTTCTTCTTGTGGGGCCATTTAAAGTCGTTGGTGTATTCGACTCCGGTAGCTGATGTGAAAACTCTCCGCAATCGAATTGTGGCAGGTTGTGAGACAATACGAAACATGCCAGGAATTTGGCAACGTCGATGTGAGGCCTGTATTCAGGCAGAAGGTGGACATTTTGAACAATTACTATAAGGTGATGTGAACATTTAAGTGTCATAGACAGACCTTCAAAACTCGGAAACCAAGCATTTCTGGAACTATGTTGATATAAAATATTTTTATTGTCTACATATGAGGAACTCATTCCTGAAGTTATGCCGTGTATTTTTGAGACACCCTGTATATGGCGCAACGTTGCTGAAGATCCTAAAATACAAGACTCACAAACACACACCTCTTCATAATGAAAATACTTTACTACTAAAATTTTAATCATGAAAATACTTTTCAATGCAGCCTCTGAATACGAGGAGGCAGTGTTCACGGCTGGTGCCATCAGTTAATACTGGACCGAAGTTAAAACCTGATCTTAACTGTCACAACAGAAGTTTATTATTACTATATATATATATATATATAGTTTACTTCTTTTGCGTGGTTTTTTCCCTGCCCCGTGAGAAGTACTGGTACCGAATGCATGTGGTGGTTGATTGTGTCCTGTCACTATTATTGTTACTGCTGGTCGAGGAACTCCCTTATTGTCCTACAGATGTTCAGCATTGCGGCTTTCTGGAGGCCTACTCTTGCTCGGTTCTTATGCAGGCTCTTTGGCACCATGCTGGTGGTTAGCACATGCATGTGGTATATGGAACAAGTAATGACTGTCCCATTGGTCGTTACTTATTCCATATGTTGCATATCTTTAACTTTCTGTCTTAGGTCTTAGTACTTCGTGATCTTTTCCTCGTATGTTTTCTGGGGGTTGCTGGTGTTGAGCACCGCTATGTCGATCAGGTAGGTAGCTATTTCCTTCTTGTTGATGCGGGTTATGCATAGTCTATTGTGCGGGCTCGGCTTGTCCATTATTATTTCGCTGTACAAGGATAGTCTGTGAGTAGAGGTCTATTTTTATTTAAGGCAACTTTACCAAATCCACTACCTAGGCCGAAGCCTATCCGTGGTCGAGTAGAAGTCTCTAGTAGGACCTCAGGCACGTACATGTAATACGGTAAACTTTTTTTGATCATCTGGCATTTTTGCCAAGATCGCTAGGTAATGCAGCTTTTAACGTATTGTGTGTCTGTGAGTGTTATCTGTCTGAGTGATCACCCTGCGACCTGCGGTGATGAACTCGATTGTTTGTAGGGCCAGGTGACGTGGTCCACATGTCATCCGGGGTCCTTTGCGTTGTATTATGTTGAGTACCTGACCTTGGATTGCGAGCGTAACTCCTTCGTTTTTAGGAAGAGCCTTCGGTTTGTGAGCCAAGCGGTGGAATCTTATCTATGTAGTCTTGGTGAAAGTCACTGTAGTGTCTAACACGGAGTGTTTCCTTCGCCAATCTTTCTCCCTTTGTTTCTTCTGTCTGTGGGGTTCTCTTGTTGAGTGTTGCGTGCCGTTTGTTTGTCCTCCTTAGGGCTTGATAGATTGATGCTGTTTTCCTGGAAGTAATCGTGCATGTTCTTACTCCCCTTGTTCTGTTTAAAGAGGTGAGTAAATCCCCTCCCTCCTTTATTGGCTATGGTGCGTCTCTCGATGCCCGATTGTGGGTGGTGTTGGCGGCTTTGGTCATCATTATCCTGGTCTATCTCATAATCTCTTTTAGTTCGGTATTAGTCCAATCTGTGATCCCAAAAGAGTCCGTTAGTACTGGGACTGTTTAAGTATTTATGGCTGCGACCGTGTTCTCACCATTCAGCTTTGGTTTTTAACAGGCTTCTCTGTCTCTGGTATTTCTCAGTCAGGCGGGCCTCGATCTCCTCGTGCTCTAGCTGCTGGGCATGCATAATCCAACGATATTTACATCTCTCTCTCTCTCTCTCTCTCTCTCTCTCTCTCTCTCTCTCTCTCTCTCTCTCTCTCTCTCTCTCTCTCTCTCTCTCTCTTCTCTGTCATTGCTTCAGTCCGGTCTTCAGCCGGTAGTTTCATCTGAGTGGATGTCCTTGATTCTCGGGCTTTGCAATTGTCTAGGACAAATTGCACCCTGATGTCAGCGCTACAGTTGATTTTATGTTGCGGCATACAGTTTGATGTCATTCATGTACATCAGGGTATCACCGCTGGTTGGACAGCCATCCTGTCGACACCGGGTGGAAAGAGACCTGAGTTCGAGTCCAGCAAGCAGAAAATCGACCTCAGAACACATACAATTTACAGACTTTATACACGGAGCATCGTTTTTTTCATCTACCTAGTTATGTGGTCGAGCCAACTGCTCAGATTGAGTGAGTGGATGGCATCCTCTGATTTGCTTCTATGGAAGATCTTCCCTTTATTTATGGTAGCCTCTAGGTGAAGTTTTATTGCCTCCCTCTTGTTCCTAATAAAAAGAGCCCTAGCTCGGGAGAATGCAGTTCTGTCCGAGGGTGACCCGGAGTTTTTCCACCGCTTGTGCTTGTTCTGTTTGACGTGGAAGCTTTCAGAGACTTTTGGACTCCATCAGGTCCTTGAATGCTCTGTAATGGTTAGCTTCTTTGTTGCAGCATAGAGAGAGATAGTGGCTATCCATCTTGTCATTAGGTCAATTCCGAGTTCAGGGTCGCATTCCTGAAGGACATCCATGGGATGGACATCCCACCTTTCAGGATCGAGGTATTTGGGCGCCGTAATTGTTTTGGCTGTGACTTTCCTCCTGCCAGAAGTGATGTTTGCACAGAGAGAATGATAGGGTTATGATCAGACTGTATGTTGCTTGTCGGGTTTTGATTAGCTACACAATTTGCTGACTCAAACGCGAGGTCCAATGTGCTTTCACCCTTCGTGGGTGGTGTGCTCACCAATTTAAGACCTAATATGTCTATATGCTGACTCAGTCTTCTCTTAAGGCTCCCCAGAGTATTTGGGAGATTGAAATCCCCACAAACGATATGCTTCAGTGATGAATGGAGATGGTTAATCAGCCAATTGAGAAGTTCGTCAACTACTTGTGCGTCTGGAACTGGTGGGATATACACTGCGACAATGTCGAGAGAAACGTTCTGGCTGTTGTTGTTTTTAGGTTTTAGTGTGGCTAGAACTGCCTCGAAAGAATCGGACTGGCTCGATACTGAGTGGAGGATAGACAATACCTGTTCATTGAACAAAATTGCTACTCCTCCTCCCCTGCGGTTTTCTCTAGACGTACCTACCATCTGATATCTTGCAGGCCAAGTAGAAGAAAGTGTTTCTTCACTGGGATCAAGCCATGTTTCTGCGAAACAAATCACGTCTATTGAACTGCACAGCAAGAGCTCCTCAACTTCATGCAATTTGTTCCTCATGGATCGCACATTTTGAAATAGGAGTTGGAATGAAGCTGATCTCCTGGCCTTGACGGGGGATGTATACTGTCTGGTCCGTCTGTGATGCGTTGCTGGTTTTCGATATGTTGAAACCATGACAGGGATCGTAAAATTCGGAGATAGAGATGACGGAGATTTTGAGTAGTTTTCAATCACTGTTGAGAGTCCCTTTTCCATAGGTATGTTAAGGGCGAAATATGGAATTACCTTTTTGCTTTGGCCAATCTCATGTAGAGAAGTTCAGTTGTTAGTTGGGAATGGAAATACATCGTTTACTCAGAGTCTGGACTGTTGTGGACACCTCTCAGGGGTATTTGAGGGTATCGCTTCTTTTCTGCTTCGTGTTTCATAAAATGGCCTGATGATGGTGCCGAGGGGCCATTTGGTACACGTTCCAATCCTTTCAAACTGGCTTCTGTCACAATATATGCGAAAAGAAGCATAAGATGTGCTACGAGTGTTCAGTTTCTGAATCTTTAAATCCAACTGGAGTTCCTCAAACAGTACATCAGTGACGAGTTTTGCTGACGTGTTCGGGGCCAAATGCGATACAAACAAACTGCTTGGGGAGAGTCGGGGTGATGAACCAACCGGTTTGAAAGGCTGAAACCTCGAAACTAGTGCAGTGCCCATCCAAGTGTTTTTCTTCTTATTCGAACTGTTTTGATTGGTAGTCTGGGAATTTTCCGGTTTGGCACCCAACACCAAGTTGGTGGCAGACTTGGTAGTGGTCCGGGTTTGTTTAGGACTAAGTGACGAGTGAATTCCTGCGTGCAGTTCAAGGGCGTGTGATGTGGCATTTTGGTTTCTGTACTGATCAGGACTTACTTGGTCGGGTGGCAAATGAACACCGTTTGTTTCCTTGGGCAGGTTTAGCTTGGGCATATTTCAATATATGATTTAGTTCTCTCAGAGGGGTGTTCAATGCAGTATCTTGTTTCTCTATTACGCTCATAGACAGTAATAGGCGGCGTGTTAGCGACTGCGCCTTTTGGTCGGTTTTCCGCTTCAACGCCAGAGCTAGTCGTCGGAAAGGATACACGTTCAACACAATCTTTTACCAATTGAGGAGATACAGTGTCAACATTTCTGCTAACTAGTTTTTAAGTCTGAGGAACCTGCAGAAATGATCTTAATGAGGATCTCTCAGAAAGCATAAATTTGCTCTTCAGATCTATCATCTCATTTTTCAATACGCTCATTTTCTTTCTAATTTCCTCGTTCTGTGCGCGAAGCTCTTGGTTTATACTGAGTAGAGTGGATAAACATTCATAATTTTTTGGAAATTTCTCCTCTAAATTGTGCGTGTGCTTTGCCCTGCAAAATTTGTTTGCCCTGCATAGCAGCAGGGTAAACAAATTGCGTAAATGCTTCCGCTATTACGCTGCTAAGGCTATTCAGGTTACTGAGATGTGAGGTGTGTGTCTGTTCACTCTCTGCATCATGGGGATCTGCGTGTACGGAGCAGGTACGACCGGCATTTTGGCAGTTGTCAGGACAGATATAACAACAACACGATTTGCTTATAATAGGGGTGTCGGGCTGCGTTTGTGAGCTCGTGGCTTTTCCCTTACCATCGCTGGGTGGGTCATTTCTCGGGTCTCGCTCATATTCCAAATGAAGTCTAACTTCCTGATCCAAATTACTTTCTTTATTCTGCAAGTCATTGTTTCGCATATCAGTGAAACGGCGAGGGGTTACGGAATTGCCCTCTTCCAAAGTATTAAATATTTCTGCCGATGTCTTCTCTTTGCGGAGGGGGGGGTATCATCCTTCCTACTGGCTGTTGATGTGGTTCCTATTTGTTTTCCCTTTACACAACATTTTCCCAGAAACCCTTTCCTTTTGCTTAGTGACAAGCGAGAGAGACTTGAATACCCCGAGCATAACAGGCATATTCTGTGCTTTGATTTGCTACAGATTAAGGTTTCGTCTGCAGAAGTATGACAGAGGTCACATGTCCCAGCAGTTACTGCGAGTGTTGTGTTCTTACTCATTATTGCCGTTAGCAAGCAGCTTCCTGTTATTGCTGAATTAAAAGATTAAAAGAGTTAGTCCCTGAGGAAGGGTAGCGGCCATTTTCGACTCCTGAGGCTAACTAGTCAAGTAGCTCTATTCATGCAGGATCAACGCTAATCTTGAAACAGGGTCAGGCGGTTTTATGGCCAGCGTCCATAGTTCAATTACTATTAATATAAAAATATTAATAAATAATTACCTGATTAAGGCACAGGTCAACGAAGATTATCACTATGTAACTGGTATTCTTAGGATCATGTAGAACTGTTCAGTACAAAAATAAGAATGTACGTTTAATGCCTGCAAAATAATTTCAAGATAAACCATGCCAATGTGTTCGGAAATGTAATCAAAATATCACTTCTGATGAAAGACAACAAGCCATTAGGGCATGGCTTGGTGAGTCAAGTTAAATTAGGATAGCAATAATTAACAGACATCGTTCCAAAGATAACACTGGAAGCCAAGATTATTATTTTATTTATTTATTTGTTTATCATTTATTTTTTTTCTATTATAAAACAAAATCACTTGTATAAACAACGAATTGTAAGATTCCTCTGGATTTCTGTGTACGGAATCATTATTGTATAAAATTTATGTTAATAAAGAATCTTATTATTATTATGTAGAACACATGGAACTGTTCTTTCACTATTAAACGGAAACACGGAGCACATAGAGTTTGCGTCCGCACCGACGCTAAACACATGAATAATCACGTCTTTATTATGATAAAATAAAATAAAATAAAATACATGCATACCTGATTGTATAACTATATGTTAAAATATTAAAACAAAATAAAATAAATGTTGTATAACAAGAATAAAATTCAATAAAATATATAAAATTAAAAGCGATAAAAGTTGTTTAAAATCACTAGAACCACTAATACAAGAGCTTTCGGCAGCAGCGGGTGCCGTAAGCTCCTATATTAGTGGTTCATCAGCTATAGTATTACAGAGTTCCTGACTCCGGAGGCCTTTTCAATGGATCGTTCGAATACCGGACGGAAACGGAGCCGGAATCCTGACAAATGGGCTCGAAATATTCAGAACCGTCAAAGACTACAAGGTATGCAGTACAAAAATAGGAATGTACGTTTAATGCCTGCAAAATAATTTCAAGATAAACCATGCCAATGTGTTCGGAAATGTAATCAAAATATCACTTCTGATGAAAGACAACAAGCCATTAGGGCATGGCTTGGTGAGTCAAGTTAAATTAGGATAGCAATAATTAACAGGCATCGTTCCAAAGATAACACTGGAAGCCAAGATCTGAAGCCAGGGAACTGAAGGATCGCGTGGTTCCCAAGAAGTTTCATCATGCTTAATTAAGTATATAAAAACTTATGCTAAAAATCATAAAAAATAATAATAATTTTTTTAAATAATAATTCAGATTCGTGCACCGGACAAAATATAAATATTAAAACTGGTTCAAAGTACAGAAACAAAAGACGAATCAATTGAAATGAAAATTTTGTTAAGTGCACATAGTTATTTGCCTAATGATTCAGATTTCGCCATTATAGAATTGCATATACTGTATATATATACATTAGAAGAATCAAAACATTTTTCTCCTGCTGATTGGTACAAAATCATCAGAACATGTAAGAAGAAAAAGAAGAAAAGTTTGATGTGGTTGAAATGACTCATCAGAACTTTCTTTCCTCAAAACCATTAGAAGCATCCATCACTAACAAAAAGAAAACATTTATGGTTTTATCAGTCAACTGGCTCAATACGCAAATGATTAAATTAGAGAGGTCGAAACACAAATTATGCAATTTCAAATGCAAGTTTAACGAAGATATAGAGTTTGACTCAATAAATATTATTAAATCCCAAGCAAATAGACTATCAATAATGAAAAACATAGACCAACCTTTTATATCTTTCTTGTAGATCTCTACCAAAAAAAAAAAAAAAAGAAAAGACATGATGGACCTATTAAAATTAATTCTTCCCATTAAACATGACTATTACAATAATTTCGAGGTGATGACACATTGGATGCATCTAGCATTGAAGATATTATTTACGTTGATACTAATAATATAATATAACAAAAACAACAACAATAATAATAAAATAGTTCCTACATCGATTTGATGTTGAAAGTTCCATAATAAATAATGTTATAATGACGTTTGTCGTATTTGTTTTTTCCGCAATTTCCATCTTTTCAGTTGCCAGATCAATTAACTCCATAAGTTTATAGAAAACTTGTAAAATCATGACAAAATGTTTTTTTATATATTTATTTTTATATCTTGTAATATAAAACCTAGATCTTAAATAATGTTCTTGTTTATACTCCGGCACGACCACCAGGTCAGTGGAGTTTACAATGAATTATCAATACAAACATTATTAATCATATTTAGCAGTTACGGCAGCTCAAACCCCCTGCCCGCTCAAAGAGCGTATTTATAACTTCATCAATTTTTTTTTTTTTTTTTTTTTACTTTGTATTTCATGGAATTGATCAGTTTGGTTTCTGAGTGGCTCATTTGTTTAGCCTTTCCAAATTCTATTAAAGTCGAATCAGTATAAATAAGGAAATTATTATTTTCTTCATACATATCACATAGGCTGTCCAAATACATCCACTCCCTGACTTACGTAAGGGTTGCGCCCCGCGGAATCTACGTAAGTCGGAATTTTCCTAAAGGCTTATGCATCACTCGCAACTATGCGCGCTGAATTTGACTCAAGCAAAAAAGTAATGTTCTACGAACATGTAAATAGAATTATTTATTCAATTTTTTTATCTCATGCGCAAGAAAAATTTACAAAAGTGTACAAAATTACAAAAAAATTATAAAATTACAAAAAGAGAGAGGAGACAGGCATAACGTCAACAAGTTTTACCTTTCCAGCATCGTTGCCAGAATCGAAATTTAGAAGGCGTTTTTTTCCAACACATCACAAAATTTCTCTGCATCTGCAGAATCTGCACTGGCGACTTATTAGAGAAATATTAGAGAAATGTCGTCAGGTCTTCTAGTGCGGTCATTACTGGTAGTGATAGATGGCAGAATTTAGATGGTATTCATGTTTTGTAATGAGAGGGGTTCTACTTCTTCTACTCCCTCTCACCCTACTGTGAAGGCTTCTGTGGACACGGTTTTTGGTTTGCGGGACCTGCTGACTCGCGTCTTGGAGTCAGATCCTAATATTTCTGCAACCACTGTGATTGAAGTTACTAAGATCTTTAACGTTTTGGAACACAAGTACCTGGATGTTTGTGCCTTAAGGTCAGCTCCTTCTGTCAGTGCACCTTTGGCTTCTCTTCCATTGCCTTCCAATACCTATGCCAGCATGGCATCTACGGCACCGGCCCAATCTTCTCAGCGTCCAATTCAGCCGCAACACATAATCATCGTTCGAGCTTCTGAATCTTCGGATTTAAAAACTAGTGAGGAAGTAAAGAAAGAAATTACTACTAAATTCAGGGACGAATTTAGAAAGATTAAAATTAAGGCGGTCCGCAAGGTCCGGGACCGTGGTATTGTGATCGAAACAGCTTCTAAAGCCGACCTTGTTTCCCTGCAATCGTGTCAGAAGTTCAAAGACTTAAAATTTTCTCTTGACACTCCAAAGAAATTAAATCCTACGGTAGTTATCTACGACATTGGTAAAGACACTTCTGAAGATGATTTTATCCAGGATCTTCATGATAAGAACTTCATTGGCACTGATTATTCCCTTGAGGATCTTAAGAAATTAGTTAAATTTCGATTTAAGATGAATTCCAAGCAAAAGGACTGCCAGCACTGGGTGATTGAGGTCCCTGGCCCTATCAGGCATATTTTGTTACAAAATAATAATAGAATTTATATTGGGTGGTCAGTCCACGGTATTAAGGATTTCATAATATCTTCTAGATGTTTCAAATGCCTGGGCTATGGCCACTCATCTAAAAATTGTAGGTCACCTGAACACACCTGTGGGCACTGCGGTTGTCAGGGCCATCAAATTTCTGATTGCCCCAGTAAATCTTCCCCCATAGTTTGTCCCAACTGTAAAATTAGGAAACGCAAAGCTGACCATTCTTACAAGGACATTTCCTGTCCCGAATATCTCAGGGCCCAAGACCAGGTGAGGTTCAGGACATCTTATGAATAGTACCCATACTACAGTTGTAAATATGAGTGTAAAATTCCTTCAATTAAATTGTCAGCGAAGTTTATCTGTTATTAATGATGTATCTAGTTTAATTTCTTTACATAAATTTTCCGTTTTGGCTCTCCAGGAGCCATACTCCTATAAAAGTGTGATTAAGGGCTTGCCCTGTCAATCTCAGTTAGTTCAATCTATCCCTGATACGTCTGGGGTTGGAGGCAACGCGGTGACTAGGGTTTGGGCTGCTCTGGTTATCGTGGACCCTCTGATCACGGTTACTAAGATCAATAGTCTCTGCTCCAAGTTTGCTGCTTGTGCCTGTCTTGAGGGTTCCTTCGGTAGGATTTATGCCGTCTCTTTGTACATGCGATGTTCGCAGTATGCACAGCCTATTGAGCCGTTCTTAAATTACCTGGAACTGTTGTTAACCAGACTTTCTGGTCTTCCGTTAATCATTATGACGGATTCTAATGCTTCTTCTCCCCTTTGGGGAAGCCCTACTTCTAACCCCAAGGGTGATCTCCTTGAGGATTTCATCGTTGCAAAAAACTTAATTGTCCATAATGTCAAGGGTCATCCCCCAACTTTTTCCAGTTCGCAGGGTCAATCTTACATTGACATCACACTTTCAAATCGTGCTTTTTCTTTCGGTATAAATAATTGGTCGGTTCGTACTTCTTGGTCGAGCAGTGACCATCACCCTATCACTTTTGACCTGGTCACCACTGTTAGGCCTTCTTCCCCTCGAGTTAATCATGATTTCCCTCGCTATAAAACTAAGGGTTCTGACTGGAGCATTTTCGACTCTAATCTTTTGAGTTTGGTTAATGAGGATTTCATCTCTAATCTTTCTGAATTGGATCCAAATTCCCTGGAAGAAAAGATAACTGGAATTATTACTGAGGTCTCTGACCTTAGTTTTCTTAAAAAATCTCGTCGAATCAATTCTGTTCCCTGGTGGTCTGATGGTCTTTCCTCTCTTAGAAGAGATCTTAGGACTACCAGGCGAAACCTTAACAGAGCTAGAAGGAATAACAGGCCACCAATTGAAGTAAATAGGCTTGCTGACTTGTATAAGGCAGCTCGCAACAGATATTTTAACAGTATTAGAGAGGAGAAGGCCCAGGCTTGGGCTCGTCTCGTGGAAAGAACTATTAAATCAGATCCTTGGGGTTTACCCTATAAAGTCATTGCCTCTAAACTCCACCCACATATTCCTCAGACCTCGATCCATGTTCCAAATTCCACTGAAACTTTAACTTGGTCGGCATCTGTTGATGCCATCTTGGATGAATTGCTTCTCAGGGACATCTCTGTTCCTGAGAGCAATGAACAAACTCTTTTTAGATTACAGCATCTTGTGTTTGAAGGCTCTTCTTCTAAGGATCCCTTCACTAATATAGAAATTGATTCTGCCATTAATACCCTTACTATTGGCAAAAGTCCAGGTCTGGACCTCATGGAGGTTTCTGTGATTAAAAGAATCTGGAAAATCAAACCTATCCTTATTTCTATCCTAATGAATTCTTGCCTTCGGTTTGGTGTTTTCCTTGATCGCTGGAAAATTGCCAACTTAAAAATCCTTACCAAGAGTCCTGGCAATCCAGTTGCCTCTCCTTCTTCTTATCGTCCAATTTCCCTTCTTCTTTTTCTTGGCAAGTTGTTGGAAAAACTTCTGGTTTCACGTTTCAAGGGTTACTATAACTCAAAAAATCTTTGTTCTTCTTCCCAGTTTGGTTTCACGCAAGGTAAATCAACTACAGATGCAATTAATCTTCTCCTGAGCACTGTTCGAGCATCTCCTTCTAAATACGTTCTCGGTCTCTTTGTAGACTTCAAAGGGGCCTTTGACACCTCATGGTGGCAGAGTGTCCTGGCGAGGTTTCGGGAGGCCGAGGTCTCCTGTCCTATCTACAAACTAATTTCTAGTTATTTCGATAATAGAAGCCTTGTGGTCTCCTCCGGTTTTTGCTCGGTTACGAGGCCGGTTTCTAGGGGTTGTCCTCAGGGATCCGTTCTTGGCCCTGTTTGCTGGAACGTGGTCCTTGATGGATGGCTAAATGCCCCTCATGATGATATTGTCAACATTGCCTACGCCGACGATCTTGCCTTGCTTGTACCTGGGAATTCTCGTCTAGAATTGGAAATTAAAGCAAACCACATCTTGGATGATCTTCACATGTGGTGTTCCCTCCATAAACTCTCCATTTCAGTCCCTAAAACTAAACAGGTTCTTCTGAAAGGCCTACTGAATCGTAATCGTCCCCCTGTGGTTAAAATTCTTGACCAGGCTGTTAAATTGGTAAGTGAATATAAATACCTTGGGGTGGTGATTGATGATCGTTTATCTTTCATTCCCCATTGTAAGTACCTTCGGCAGAAAATCCGTTCTCTTACCGGCTGGCTGTTGCGTCTTGCCCGTTCCCTCTGGAATCTTAAGTCGTCTTCTCTTGGTCTTTACTACAAGTGTATCTTCATCCCCATCGTCTGCTATGGTGCTGGCGCTTGGGGCTTCAGAATTCTTAATTCACTGGTCCAAAAATACCTTCTGCAGGCGCAGCGGTCCTTCCTTCTCTATACTTGCAGGGCATGTAGAACTGTTTCTACTGATGCCCTGCTTGTTATTAATGGTCGTCTCCCTATCTACCTGGAAATTATATTGCATTTCTTGTCTTACCATAGGAAATCTCTCTCTCCTGCCTCGGTGGGAGATTTTGCTAATAATTATGAGAACTCTACAAATGTTGATCTGGCCAGACTTTCCAATCTTGCTTTGGAAGAGTGGCAACACTCTTGGGATGATTCCTCTCTCGGCAGAATCACATACGCTTTCTTTCCTCGTGTTTTTATTAAAGATAAAAACTTTAACTGGCTTCAACTTGGGTTATTTCCCACTTTCTTAATCACGGGACATGGAATTAATTCTCGTTTATATAGATTTGGACTCGTCCCCTCTCCTCTCTGCTTTTGTGGCTCTGAGGAGACGGTTGAACATATTGTCCTACATTGTAATTTATATGTGGATTTAAGACAACAATTGTCTATCTGTACAAATGTAAATAATTTAGATGATTTTTGGCGCCTGGTTGGGTCGGCGGACTCTCTTTCTGCCTTCTCTTCTTTTGCTAATAGTGTCTTCCGGAGAAGAGCGGCTTTATCAAGGAATAACCCTTGATTTCGTTATTTGTAATTACTGTATTGATTTTTTTTTTTTTTTTTTTTTTTTCGAGAGGAGTTTCTTCCTTGCCTAAATTGTCTTGTGTTTTGGACGCAGAGTTTTTGCGTCTTTTTCTGGAGACTTGTTTCAGGTTTTTGCCTGGCCGAGTGGGAGAGATGGACCTCCCCTCTCCCACTTCGAACTCTGTCCGGGTTGCCTGAAATGATTTTCTGTGTTAAATTGTATGTATTTTGTAAATACTGTAATTATCTTGTTAATATCATGGTGCTTTTGTTTGATTTGTTGTTTGCTCTCAGAATTGAGAGTAACTGATTTTATTGTGTTTTAAATCAGCAGTTAATCTTAAATGTTTATATTGTACATTACTTGTGTAGTTAGCTCATTATTATGTTGAAGAGACAGTTTTTCTCTTCTTGCGTTGTCTGTTTGGCTCTGAGGAGTGGGATGGACCTCTCCCTGCTCCCTCAGATCCAACCTTCAGTTGGCTGTTCTGGTTGAGTGAGATGATTTTCCTCTCTAGCCTGTCTTACTGCTGGCTGCTTTTCTTGCTGCTTGTGTTTTGATTTAATTTTGTTTTCCTGCGGGGCTGATTATTTGTTGTATTTTTCTTTCCTGCCTGATTGCAGCTGCAATCAGTTGGGTTTTTGCTAGTACCATATAGTTCTTAGTCTAGCATTTTTAGTTGTAAATGGGTTTTGGTTCTGAGGGGTGGGATGGACCTCTCCCCGCCCTCTCAGATCCAATTGCTTTGTTGGCAATTGACATCCATTTTTTTTTTTTTTTTTTTAATGCTTACCTATGCATTATTGTTAATTCTACGTGTCTTGTTATTTGAAACAAGTTTTGTTTTTCGCAGCTTGTGGTAGCAGTTTTGCACTTGCTGGTTATGTACATATGTTTATAGATTAGATTACTTGTGCAGAGACATCTTCTCTGCATATTAATTAACTATTGTTTAATACTTAACTTATTATTTTGATCTGTTATACTTAGATTTAAATTTAGAATTGCTTTTGATTCGGTTAACTAATTTATTTGTACAGTATTTATTGGTTTTGCCTTTGGCATATATTTGCCTTGGGTGAGTTCTGTTTGTCTCTTTGTGTTTTGTATATATGTTTCTACATTTCTTCTGGTTGACTATTTCTGTTAATTTCTTGGTTGACTAATTTTTCAGCCAAGATTTTAATTACTTTGTAAATATTGTATATTTTACTCTCTGCTTATGCAGTGTAATTTGTTAATATGTTTACTGCTATGTTTCATATCGGTGACATAAGTATTTATTATTTATCTTAATTTATTCTTTTTTTTTAAGTGGCTATCTAATAGCCACTTGTACATTACCTATGTTCTTTCCTTGAGCCTTTTCTTTTTCCCCTTGTCTGTGCAAGTTGGGCTTCCTTCCCGGCTAGGGGAATCTTTCTTTCAAATGTACAAGCCTTCAGGCTTCAAAATTTTACCTCTTCAAGCTCTCTCGCTTGTTAGATTTTCCAACTAGTGTTTTCCTCTTTCCTGTTTCTTCTTTTTCCTGAGAGAGTGTTTTGCTCTCATTTCTTCTTCTACTTTCTTTTCTCCTACTTTATCCTCCCTATTCATTATTTACTATAACCGGGATTCCACTTGTTGGAATCCCACTAAGTGTAATTTAGATAGTTCCTGGAGCGCCTCCACGTGGCTAGGGACGGGAGTCGGGACGCAGGTAGCTTGCTCCCTGCCTCCCGGCTGCTAAGACTCCAGGGCCGGCAAACAACAACCATCACAACACACATATATACTTACACACACACACACTTACACACACTTGCCGGCTATAAATAACCTACAGATGCTACAGCGGTATATAGGGGTAACCCTGGAGGCCGCAATCAATACAAGAATACCTTGTCCCTTGTCCCTTGGTATTCTTGTACTGTAAAACAAAGAGGGATGATCCGTATTTTCATATTTTACATTGTAGTTTGCAGATATATTGTTAAACGTTTTTATTTCTTCAATTTTTTTTGCAAATGTATTTGCTGTTTCATTTTTTGAATAAGTTTTGCCATTTTTATAATTTAGATGAAGTGTTTTTAACCCAAGAAATTTCTTCTAGAATTAACTAAATTCCAGAAATACTGCATTTTTAAGCAGTGAAATGAAAGTTTGGTGTATAGTTTTTTTTTCCGACAAAAAAAAAGAAAAAAAAAACCGAGTTGCTCTTTTTCTTATTTATTGTAAGGTCACAAATTTATTTTTGATTGAATATCTGTTTACTTTTTTTTTTTTTTAATACTCATTGTGTGCTTTTTCGTTTTGATGTAGGCACGTTTAGTTCGTGATTGAACCAAATCGGATGTTTTTTATTTGTAGAAAATTTATTTGGGACATTTATATTGATTATCTCCACTATTCAAATAATATATATATATATTTATATATTTTTAATATTATTTACGGGTGTGCTTTGATAAACCGACTAATAGTGCACCTTAGACAACAAGAAATTTAGCTTCGCCCAATTGGATTTCTTAAAAGTTTTTTCCAAATTCGATTGGAATGTTAACAAATTTATTCACTGATAGTTTGAATATCTCCCCTTCTTCCTCCCAGATACTCAACTCACATCACGAGTGCAAGGCGCATCGCTCGATGCTCAATTATTCGACAATCACCACTTTTGGAACTCCCTGCGACGTTTGGCTGCTTCTTACCGATGTCCAGGATTTTATTATGGAAATATTGCTGAACTGATAGAGAAATTTAATAATTTCTTGTCTGCACCGATTAGGCTAAATGAACTGAATTTCTTTGGAGGAAAGGATTCGAAGGATGTGCTCTTATAGGGCAATTTCATTAAGCAGTGCAGGTTTAAGTATGCGAGGTATTTCGTATACTAGAGGAGACGTGGTAGGACTTGAACTATCATCTGCCTCTCAGCCCTCTTCAGTAATCATTATGTTCATTTTTTGCATTGAAAGTTAAATTCCTCCATTGAGTCAGAAGCATAGCGTAATATTTATAATACTATTTTATATTTAAAACTTAATAATAGTTTATTAAGTTATTCGCCTAAACTGTATTATTAATTTCACGTAGTATAAGAGTGGTATTAAATATAGTAATAATCTTGACGGAGAACAACCACGTAACGTCCTTCCTTAACTATTCATAATACTATTTTATTCTATTCTGCTATTGATAATACAAATTATACTATTCTGTAGTTTTCGTACAGAAAAACTTGTTTCCTGCAAACGTTGGGACTAATGATTTTAACAGACCACGCGTACTTAGAACTTACATTGTTTTAGCAGGAAATACTTTGTCAAAATCTACAGAATTTATACGCAGTAATTGAGAAAGTAATGCTCAAGTTTGTTTGTTGTTTAGGAGCATTAGCAACTAAGGCCATGTTGCTCCGGGATATGCGGTGGTCATTCCCTGACCTTTCCGCATCCTCCATATTTGGTGGTGACGGGCTCGAACCCTGGTCTAATCAAGAAGCGTGTGCTACGCACTGCTGCTCCGTCCCACCTGGCTACAGAGGCGCCTAATGCTCAAGTAAAACAAAAACATCACAATCATTCCATTAAAAAAAAAAAAAAAGAAAAACCTCGACGCACTGAAAAAAAAAAAAAAAGAAGCATATTCATTACTCTCATTTTACTCTCTGATTCAGGCTAGCCGTCTAAGCACGATTCCAATCCAGAATGATAAATTCTAGATCTAGAAAAAGCGAAGCTAAACATATTAAACATCCCATATCCTAGAAGTTTAGAATGTTAACTGCTAAAAAGAAGTTAAACGTTCTTACCGCTAGATGGTAGCACCAACTGTACTAATGAGAAATAGAATCGGATTTCTGAACATTTGGAGAAGACAATGAAGGAATTCATTTCACAAGAATTAAAAGCGGTGTAACAACGACAAAAAAAAAAAAAAAAAAAAAAAAAAAAAAATCTATACCTGAGAAGGTGGTAATTAACTGATATCATTTCGCATAATCAAAATGCAAGCCAAAACAACTAATAGTTGAGCGGGACTTCATCATTCCATATATGGAGAGTGATTGTCTCTCAATTACTTTTAGTGTGGAAAGACTTCATTTAAGCCCATGCCTGTTTCAATTGGCTAGGACTCAGTGGTTTTCAACCTTTTTTTTTTAATAACGGCACCCCTAAGTAATTTATTTTATTTGCACACCCCTACTCAGTTTTCTGCCTGTTAGATCCGATTCTCTCTTTTCGTATATATGGAACAACCTTATATTTGTACCAATATTTTTGAGACAGGGTGTCTCAAAAATATTGGTACAAACGTTTAGGGAAGGTAGGTAACATCTAAAGGAATGTGAATCGCATAGGAACCCATAACCGGAAACGTCACGGGAAAGTAGTAGCAGAGGAACAAGAAGCAGAAATGACACAAGACAGTAATTAGGGGCAAACATTTATTTTTGACATAATATTAACTGTAAGACACAAAGTCTTACAAGTTAAATTAAATATCAACATAATTAAAGAAAGAACGCTAGATAGAGTGATATTGAAAACCTTACAAGAAAACACTTAAAGTCACAAATATTTAAGATAGTGGGTCTCACGTTAATGGAATTAAATTATGTGGAAGCTATAGTTAATGTAAGAGCTAGAGTTAATGTAAATATACTGTGAAAATAAACATTAGAAAGAGATATACGATCAGCGCCCACTACCTGAAGCAGCAAATGAAGATATCGAGACAGAAGAGTGGGGAATCAATTGATAGTATGGCAAGGGACGGAGTGCTCCAGAGATTACAATAGGGATACCAGCGGGGAGCAGCCTGGTTTACCGTTAACAGAGCAGGCGTGGTCATTTCATAGTAAGGCGAGACGAACCAAGTAAATGGACGCAGGCGTTTTCTGGATGGTTCTAGAAGGATTCTGAGCTGATGGAATTTCCGGTCATCTTACTAGAAAGTTCGAGAAATTTCTGGAAAACGGAAGTCTCCTTTCTACACCGGAAGGACCTCGACCTTCCGGTGTAGGTTGAGGAAAGGAGGTTGCGTTACGAAATTTTTGGAAATAAAAGGGGAAGAGCGCGCCAAAGGGGGTGATAAAGTTTTTTTCGGAGGGCGATAAAGTTTTTTCGGAGGGTGATAAAGTTTTTTCGGAGGATGATGAAAGTTTTTCGGAGAGGTATATTTTAGAAAGGGGGATGAAAGTTTTTTTTCGGAGAGGTAGGCTCGGGAAACAGTCCCCGGAAGTGATCCACCAGTAGAACCAGTTATGGTGAGTTGATTAAGTTCTGATAGCTTTAGTAAAGTATAGATAAGTTACAGTCAAGGGAACTTCCTCGAGATGGGACATAGAAGTCCGAAAGCGTCCACTGAGAGATATATTTAGGAGGACAGCGAGATAATGCTTACAGAAGAACACCGTACCGTCCTGCAGCCTACAGAGAGAAATAAAGTAAAGGGAAGCGACTCCTACTGAATGATCAGGCACAGCGAAGAAAGATATGACACCAGGAATGATCGGCGAAGCGAATAGTATCCCTGGCAGATGTTAGCAGTTCCGAAGCTGAAGAAAAGCGATCTCAGACTGAGGGTGGACCCCGATGCAGAGCAGAAAGTCAAAGACCAATCCTAGTATTGGCTGAGGAATTCAGCTCACCAGAAGTAAGTGCTGAACGTCATTTGTACCATTAGGTAGTACAAAAGACTGTAGCTAAAGATAGATAATAGTTAAAGGGAATTATTTTGGGATGCATATAGTTGAATCAATACTTATTCTATAGATAAGTACAGAAATGTCATAAGGATTGTTTAATAAGAGGGTAGTTCATAGTTACGTTTCATCTGCCTAACTTTAATGAATGTAGAATAAAAACTTTTTGGTAGGGTTAATCAATAGAGCTGTTAGAGTTGTACGTTAACTTATATAATGTTACTGAAGTAGAGGCCGACCGGGCTAGCCGAGTGGGTAAAGTACCTGCCCGGCAACCCAAAGGTCGCGGGTTCGATTCTCGCCTCGGGCTTGGATCAAAGTACTGCAAAAACCTTGGGAGGTGCAATATGGCCACAGAAGCCGATGCGCCAACAACTACCAAATCAAAAAAAAAAAAAACTGAAGTAGAGAAGTGGTGCAAT
Organism: Mastigoproctus giganteus; assembly: GCF_048544385.1. Taxonomy (NCBI): domain Eukaryota; kingdom Metazoa; phylum Arthropoda; class Arachnida; order Uropygi; family Thelyphonidae; genus Mastigoproctus; species Mastigoproctus giganteus. The sequence goes on along the minus strand of NC_143583.1, from coordinate 233,379,648 downwards.
TAGTCGCTAAATGCTGAAATTTACCTGAGAGAATCAAGAAATAATTAAACCAATGTATATTTCATTAACGGGTAATTTGGTTGCGTTAGGGTGAGACTAGATTAGAATAATTTGTAAAGTGGACATTTAATTCCAGAAGAAGAAATGTATTAACCATGAAGAAGAATGTAGGATTGTGCTAGATAAGTATGAATAATAAACAAAATGTCAATTGTATTTAAGAAAGAGTTAAGTTAAACTGATCGTAGGAGAGTGTTAGTGGTCCAATAGTAAGAAGAAGATGATGGATAGGAGAGCCTAATGACCAGGAACGTAATCCATGCTATGTACTTATATCAAGTGAATAATGTGTAATGATTTGCTAGATTTTTATTTGTGAATATGTATAATAAACTAATTGTATTTAACTTAATGAAAATGGAGTTTGGTCATTTCTGAACACACAGCAAAACCCAAAGGAGGAGTGCACTAATATAGAAACTCCCTCAGAACCGGAATTCTTCTGTGAGATAACAAGTCAGATGCAAAGTGGGGTATAGTAAATATATAAATAATAATAAATAAAATAAGTAAATAAAGACAAAGAAACAAAAAATATAATAAAACAACCCCACCCCCACATAACAATGGAGTACGAGATGGATGCATTTCATGATGTTACAACAGATGCTCGAAGGTTCCACCATGAGACGCGATGCATGCGTGACACCGAAGCAGCATGGATTGGCGGACACGGTCGAACACACCTGGAGTTTCTTTGACAGTAGCAGCAGCGCAGACGAGTCTCGCCACGAGATCCATTTCCGTCTCCACAGGCGATTCATACACGACAGATTTGAGGGCCCCCCACAGAAAGAAATCAAGGCTCAAAAAATCAGGTGAGCGTGGGGGCCAGGCAACGGGTCCACCACGACCAATCCATCGACGCCCAAACGCCTGTTCAAATGGTCACGAACACACCTTCCATAATGGGCAGGCGCCCCTTCATGTTGAAACCAAATGTTGCATCTCACATTTGCTGGAACATCGTCAAGTAACTCTGGTAGAACTTCTTCAAGAAAGATCCGATATTTAGCTGGGGTTCATGCGGGATGGTAACAGGTATGGGCCGACTAAGCAGTCACCAACCATACTTGCCAACACATTTATTGAGAAGCGATGTTGTGCCGCATGGGGGCGCACACCATGTGAGTTGTCGCGAGCCCACACATGAGCATTGCGCTGATTGAATGAGCCTTCCCGAGTGAAATAAGCCTCATCCGTGAAAAAAACATAGGCTGGAAAATTCAAGTCTTGAACACTTTCTTGGAGACAACACTGCGCAAAAGCCACACGTGCAGGATGATCTTGGGGGAGCAGTAACTGAATCATTTGGAGATGAAAGGGGTGTAAGGGATCGTCGTGCCAAACATGCTGTACACTGCAACGAGACACTCCTAAGGCAGAGGCAACGGCACGTGAGTAGGAGTGATAGCACTTTGAACCAGATTGACCAGGGGGGACGGTCTGTCAACTCTCACCTCTGGGAAATAACAATTTCCCCGAGGAAATCTCAAACGGAGAAATGACAATTACACCCACTAATAAGGCTCCTTTGCGACGAGCTTAAGAATTTTCATTTAACTCTGATCACTGTGGGACCACAAAACAGTTCGTTGCAAAGGAGTTATATTATTTTATTTAATAAAATAGCTATTTTGTGGTCCCACAGTGTAAAGTGCAGCCATTATCAACCCACTGCAGGATGGAAGCCTGCTCAACAATTCATGCTGAGGGAAATGGACTATAATCTGCCACGCTGGTCCAGTGCGGGTTGGCAGATCGACCGTATTAAGAAGTCAGGGGCTTGAACCCCGGTCTACTCAAAGAGCGTGTGCTACTGCACTCCCGCTCCTGCCCACTCGGCTACGGGTTAAATGAAAATTCTTAAGCTCGTCGCAAAGGAGCCTTATTAGTGCTCCTTTGTGGTGTAATTGTTATTTCCCCGTTTTAAGGTTGTTCCTTATGCACACCATCTTTTCACTAAATCAAACGTTTTGATTTAGTGAAACCTAACCTAAGTCAAAGATTTCACTAAATCAAACGTTTTGATTTAGTGAAATCTGTGACTTAGGTTGGTGTTGTTCGGTCTTAGCGTGTGTAAAATAGCCGGTGATCTGCAGCTGTTGTTTTATTTTTCAGGTTTATTTTGGTTCAATGTGAATGTGAAAATAGCATGTACATTCTTAGCCTAATTGCCTTCAGCGGGGTACTATTTCTGCAGAAATCGGCTATTTTCAGTCGAAATAATGAAATTAAAAGTGTGACGATTCAAATGTATACGCTTCCAGTTAAAATTATCTTAAATTTTCATGTGTTTGCTTCGAATTTTTCCTTTTTCAAATATAAAGTAAGGCGTTACATTGGTAAATGACGAATTATATAATAAACACGGTATCTGCTGATACGTGAATAAGGATGATTGTAACGGCCGTGATTATTACTGCTATTACCATGGTTTCAGAACTCTTGTTTGCTTTGAGATTCAAAATTACTTATGTTTCTGGAAAATTGTGGTGAGTTTTCCTATTGTAACACACTGCTGGTTTTTCTTATTGTAACATGCACTTTAAATATGGTAGTTTAGAATTGTATGAACACATGTATGTTGTTTTGCCCTCATCTAGTATGTTGTTTTTGTCTAGCTTTGTTAAATCAAGATTTTTGTCTCAAATTACCGTTGCTCATCTTTTGTATGAGTGTGTGCATATGAAAATTCATCAGTTGTTATGCCGATAGATTCATAAAAGTATAGTTTCTGTTGTCATTGTTAATTTTACAGTGTGGTGTGTGTATATTCATGTTTCTGCTGCAACAACAGATCCAAAAATTGTTAACATTTCAACTGTTCAGAGTACTTTGAAAAGTTTCTTCATTATTAAAAATATCATCTTTTTACTGTTTTGCCATGTAAAAACCAGCAAAGTTATTTGTCTATATGTCGCACACGTGCAAATTTTCAACTTTTGATTGTAAATAAGAAAAAAAAAAACACTTTTTTATTTGAAAAAACCCTATTATTTTTCACTAACTCTAATATGTTCCCTTGATTCCAAATGTGTAATTTCTGAAATTTTGAGGGATGATGGAATTCCTGGAAACACAAAATCTCTAAAATGTGATTATTTCAATGATAACGGTTAATATATTTTTAATCTTACGCGTGTCTTAACAGCATAATCGTTTTGAGGGGGATTGTTAAGAACCTGTGAAGTTGTGGCTGTGGTCTGAGGGTTGAATAAATGTTGAAGCTGTGTTATTTAAGATATTTTTATTTAATTTTCTTATATTTCTGTCTCTTGACAGCGTTTTGAGTGTTTCCACCCTGATTTTTACTGTGATGAATGAATTTCATGTTTTGACAGCACAAAAATGTTGTGATGTGCAAGCAAGTTTTAATTAAAAATCTCACAAACACATCTCTTGGGTACATGGGAAAAAGCCGATTATTTTCTCTCTTTCTGACCATTTTCTCTAATTTTAAAGGGTCCATTAATTACTTGTACACAGTTTCCGTTGTTTTTTCATGTTAATGTGTAAGCTTATTGGAATTCTGAGAAAAAAACCCAAGAACGTTATAAACATTATTAATCCCCTTGAGTTGGTGATGACGCTCTGTATATTTTTGAATCATGAGGCTTTAATCTGCTGTGACACCGTAATCCTCTTGTGTGGGTGGGGTCTGAATCTTAAATAAATGTTGAAAAACATTTTATTAAGATTTTTTTACATAATTTTTCTTTGATTTACCGAGGTTTGGCTGTATTTGTTGGAGTTTTACGCTATTTTGGGATGTGTGTTACGCTGTTGAACAAAATTTTTCCATCAAATAGTTTCTTTTATAAAATAATTTTCCATTCCAATTGCCTTTATCTGACATCTTTTTGTAGATGTGACTTTCTTGGAAATGGCTCTCTCAGGAATATGTCAGTTTTGTATCAGGTGATTACAAGCTCAATATAAATCCGATAGTTCTTGAGCACTTTCTTGTTGCGTTTCATGATTTTTGCTGTTATTTGGTTGCTATCAGTTGTAATTGGTGATATGGAATCCAATACTGTAAGTATTATTTATAAAATTTGAATTTTTAACTTTAGTTTACCTGTTTAATAAATATTCATTTTTCAGAACATTCGTTTTTTTTTTTTTTTTGTTGTTAACAATAGAAATAAGGTGAATGTTTTCTATTGCTACTTTTCCATGGTAACAAGGCGGTTTTGAAATCACAACGATGTTATTGTTTATCGATAAGTTGTTATTACAAATTCCGCATTCTTAACGGTCAAATTGTTAATCTGTAGGATATTGTGTATAATGTCCACCAAATTCATACGAAAAATGGGACGTGTAAAGATGCGACTAGGGCATTTTTGATACCTTCGAGAACCTTCTAATAAGAAATTAAATTTGTTGGTTTTGAAATTTTTGCTGATATTTTTATAAATACAAGATCTTTATGATTCATCGTTTTAGGTTGAATTTTAGATTTATCGTAATTGAACCGCATGCATTTTTTTTCAACTAATAATGGAGTATAAATAATATGCTTTTTTTTTTTTTTTCATGGTAACGATACGGTTTTGATAGCACAACGATGTTATTGATTATCGATAAGCTTTAGCTGTCGAATCGTTAATGGAACCTTTTGCAGAATAAATAACCTTTTGCACGAATTGTGTATAATGCACACCAAATTCATAAAAATTGGGATGTGTAAAGGCTTGACAGGGACAATGAACATATGTGATATATATTTTATTTTTCTTTCCAAAAAGTTAAACAGCCTGTCAGTATGGTAATCTTATTCTTTCGACAGTGTTTTTTTTTTTTTTTTTTTCATATTCTTAGTTGTACATGTGAAATTTAACAATTCGGTGTCGTTATCTTTTAGGTTATATTTGTAATAAATTACTGAAAAAATGTACAATTGTTTTAATAACCACTCTCTTTCTTTTAAGGTAATTGATCGTGTTGTCGGTGATGTTTCAAAAATCTGTATGATTATCGACATGGACGATTTTATGTTGATGTGGGACCACCTCAACGTCAACTGACCACAGACAGTTCCAGGAAATGGGTCAAAAATCAGCAGTCATCGATTTACAGATGCTTCTAAATTCTCGTGGAAATTATTTTATAAAGGAAGTTGCATCCTGTATGAGGAGAAAACCTCTTTGAATTTCAGGAATTACCCCAAAGGGTTATGACGTCATAAGACTTGTTAGGCCATGCAATGGTTTTAATCACGATTGAACATGTCTAAAGTTCAACAATTTACAGATTTAAAGAGGTTTGGAAGTTTATACCTTTGCGCATGTTTGTATGCATCTGTTTTTGATTGGTTGAAAAGTAGGGTGATATTTGGTTTAAAAAGGGTTTTTGATCTGTGCTCGTTTCAACTCTCTCTCTCTCTCTCTCTCTCTCTCTCTCTCTCTCTCTCTCTCTCTCTCTCTCTCTCTCTCTCTCTCTCTCCAACCATGGCGTCTAAGTTTTGCTATTACAGTTTCTATCGCTCTGTGTCTTCAAAATGGCTTGTCCGGGTTGGATTTGTAAATTTTAAACCCTGTGTTCAGTTGCAGTCCGATTCTCAAGTAATTGTTATTAAGTGTGAAGAATGGATGCTGCTTAAAAAGAAACTTCAGGAATTTTCAAAATATTTGAACCAAAAAGAAGACGCCGAATGCAGAATAAGTGAAAATCTGGCAACAGTGTGTGGGAATGGATCTTTGACTATTCGTCGTATAGAGAACAACGATATTCACGATGTTAAACTCGATGATTTCGAGGTGGAAATTTTATCAATTAAAACCATATCCATTCAAAAACGACTGCAGTTTTTACAGGAGGAAGCGGCTATCTTCGAACTTATGGGTGATATTATAGTTTCACATTTATATCAATCTCGTGAGGTGTTCCTAAAAAGGAAACTCTTTCAAACCAATACATTCTTGAACGGCGCCGAGGATGAAAATTTCATCTATATATATGAATTATATTTAAAGACTGTATATCCTTATGATGTTGTTCGTGAATTTGACGGGGAAAAGAAAGGTAAAGGACTCTTCTCACAATTCGATTCTTCTCAAATATTCAATGCTGTAAATTCAATGTTATCTGAACTGAGATCCATGTTGTTAGACCAAGCACGTGCTCATTTTTATTATTAGTTTCCATTGTGCACATTGAAGAGAGAGCGAGACCTCCACTAGTTGAATAGGAAGTGTCAGAAAGAGAGTGCTTCTAAAAAACAAAACCTTGTAACACTACTGCCATGGTGTGTAAAGATTTTACTTGTGAATAATTTTGTTAACAGTGTTCAATAAAAGACTTCGTTCATTATAATTCTGTGTCTTCATTAAAAATTATATTGAAAATCACTTTCAACTGACAAAATACCATTGATTTCTTCATGAATACTTTAATTATGTTCAAATAATACCATTGATTTGCTCATGAATACTTTAAAAAACACCATTGGTTACAAATATTGGTTATGAGTACTTAAAAAAATACCATTGGTTAAACATATTGTTCATGAATACTTTAATTATGTTCCAATAATACCATTGATTTGTTCATGAATACTTTAAAAAATACTATTATACTTTATGTTCAAATAATACCATTGATTTGTACATGAATACTTTAAAAAATACCATTGATTTCTTCATGAATACTTTAATTATGTTCAAATAATACCATTGATTTACTCGTGAATACTTTATAAAACACCATTGGTTACAAATATTGGTTATGAGTACTTAAAAAATACCATTAGTTAAACAATTCAAAATTTATTGCCTAAAAATAACGTTAACATGAGAAGGATTCACGTGATTGGTGATGTCATCACATTCAAAGATTCAACATCTGTGTGCGGGGGTGGGGAGGGCGGAATACTGCCCTTGGTCAGCTAGGTTAAAAGTTTTTCTATGGCAGTGCCACCTAGCGGCGGAGGGGGGGGGGAGGAAGACCACCCGCTGTGAAATTATGTTCAAAGTGTTCATATGGCAGCGCCACCTAGCAGCAGGGGTGGGTCGACGGACCACACGCTGACAAAATCTGTTCAAAGTGTTTCGGGGTGGGGGAGGGGTGAAAGGTCGACAGACCACCCGCTGTGAAATTCTGTTCAAAGTGTTTTGGGGGTAGGGGAGGGGGGAGGTCGACAGACCACCTGCTGTGAAATTCTGTTCAAAATATTTTGACTGCGGCGGGGGAGAGAGGCAGACCGCAGAGAGGGGAGGGGTGTGGGGAGGTGAGAGTTGACAGACCGTCCCCCCTGGTCAGTTTGGTTCAAAGTGCCATCACGCCCGCACTACTCCTGTTACCTCTAAATGACCCATAGTCGCACAAATTTTGATGCACACGCGCAAACAAACAGTGGTCCGGTACATGTCTGTCTGGGAAGCGTTCTCCATAAATTCGTTGAGCGGCTCGTCCATTGCCCTCTGGTAATCCATACACTAGGTGCATGTCTGCCAAACCACCAAATACAGAGGATGCGGAAAGGTCAGGGAATGACCACCGCATATCCCCGGAGCAATATGGCCTTAGTTTCTAATGCTCCTAAAAACCAAATAACAACAACAACAACAGCATGTCTGCCAGCTCACAGTTCGTATATCGATGCATGCGCTTCGTGCGGCGACTACTACTTGAATGAGTAAACCAGAAATTTTTCCTCTCGCGAACTGATGAACAGCACCGTGTACCCACTTACGGTGACGTTTCCGGTTATGGGTTCCTACGCGATTCACATTCCTTTAGATGTTAGGGGAGGTCCCCTAAACGTTTGTACCAATATGTTTGAGACACCCTGTATATATATATATACATACATAAAAATATATATATATGTTATATGATATTTATTACAATAATATAATTATAAAAATTACATTTCATAATACAAATTACATATATACAGTATATAATTTTATATAAAGAATATAAAGAATTTTATTCTTTATATAGACTTAGTACTATATTCTTTATATAGTACTAAGTAAACATCAATTATAGATCACCACAAAATTAAAAAGACACTGTAAACCTTTTTATAATGAAATAAATTAAAAAATAATAATAAGTTTAAGTAACTTAAACTCAAATTACGTGGCATCCCTGGAATGTTGTTGCGGTACCCTAAGGTGCCGCGGCACCCCGGTTAAAACCATTGGGCTAGGTTGTGATGGTTGAGTGGGAGACGACAGAGAGAATGATAAGGGTTCGGTTTTGGAGCCATTGGCATCTTCTATATTTATCAATGATACTAATAATGCTGATAGGTGGCAACTAAAGACAAGCATCGGCGTAAGAATACCGAACGTTCCTAGTTTCCTGGGACACGGAATTGACTATCTGGTCCCCAGAATGAACCGTTTTTCAGAAGATGACACCAGACTGCGAAACGTCATGCACTCAAGACTTTTTCAGGTTAATATTCGGCATATTACTTATGGAACACTAGCGAAATGGTCAGTGATGATGCATTCGCTGATCACTACCCTGTTCGCATTAGGTTGCCTACGCATTGCCAAGCGAGCGACGAATCGCGAATTCGAACCCAAGCTGTCTGCGAATTCTGAAAAATTTTGGGGAGAGAATATTAGAACAATAAATCGTATTCACCTATTAAAGAATACGTCTTTTAAGCGTAAGTAAATTTATTTTATATTTATTTTGTTCTTTGCTTTTCGCACGAAACAACAGACTTCTAATTTTAAATGTTGCTTTAAAAATAAATAAAAACTCGAGCCTACCAAATTTTGTTAAAATTGGAGAAATAAAATATGCAAACTTTTTATAAGAAATTAATTTATGAATCGCTGGCTGGCAAAAATGTGTTTATGTGTACCATACCGCAGGCCGCTCCAAGTGCCCATGCTAACCACGGTTCACTGGCGACAGCGCCCACAATGGGCACGCGAGCATCGAAACTGGACCTTTAGTGATTCGAAGAAGGTTGTCTGGTCCGATGAATCACGTTTCCTGTTGCATCATGCGGACGGCCGGGTATATGTGCGTACCTGGGGAATTGATGGCGCCTAGCACGAAAACAAGCCGGTGGCGGTGGTGTCGTGCTTTGGGAGATGTTTTGCTGGGACACCCTGAGTCCAATCATCCATGTGCCAGGCACTCTGACGGGTACCATCTACCTGGATGCCCTCAAGCAGACATGCAGCTGCCGGGCAAGCGACCTGTGCCGGCTCGCTTGCCCGGCACACTTTCCTCCCTCCCCTGGCAGAGGGGGAGGCGACAGCCTTCTCATTGCCTCCCCCTGCCATCCCACATCTTTCTCTCTGGTGGGGCATGGGCATGCCCAACTGGCACATGCTGGGGTCGTCTACTCTATTGACCCCTGTCTTTCCTAGCTATTCCCCCCTAGCCTTCAGCCTCCTCCCCTCTCTATCTCTATGCTAGCGCAAGACCCACACCAAAATTCTAGCTTCTTTAAATCATTTCGCCCTCAGAGTAAATGCAAATTACTAGGTACCTGGTCTGCCTCCACGGGGCGAAAGTGGGGCACCGTCGGGCCTCAGCAGGGGCCTGGCAGCTAAATGGCCAGAAGAACAACGGTACATGACACCACACATTTCAAGATCCATACACTTTTAAATCTCGGGCCTTTACAGTGAACTGTATCACTACAGAATGTAAACTACGTGGAGATGGCGGGAAAACCCTGGTGCAGTCTGACCCTAAATACACTTTACTTTACCTCAACATTATTGCTGACCAGGTACACCCTTTCACGGCAACAGTCTTACCATCCGGCAGTGCCATCTTTCAGCAGGATAATGTGTTATGTCACTCCGCCCGGATTGTTCGAGACTGGTTCGCGGAACACGAGGAAGACTTCCAGGTATTGCCCTCGCCTCCAAATTGCCCAGACATCAATCCCATCGAGATAATTACAATAATGATTACAAGACTCAAGAGATAACTGATTGTTGTATAACAATAATAAAATAGATTTATTGGAATAAGTAGATTAAATAGAATAAATAGATTTATGGGAATAAGTAGATTAAATAGAATAAATAGATCTATGGGAATAAGTAGATTAAATAGAATAAATAGATTTATGGGAATAATAACATGAGAAAATTAGATCAAATTAAGTCGATAAAAATGAAGAGAAATTGATCAATGAGATTAGTAGGAGAAAGTCAGCGGTCCATTTTGAACTCCGTCATAAAACAGTAGCTATTGCCACATCCCAGGAAGAAAATAGCAGTCCGAATTGGCCCGTTGGGTTTCTGGCCTTTACAGTGAATGTATCACCACACAATGTAAACTAAGTGGAGATGGGGGAAACCCCTGGTGCTACGTCAGAATTCAACCACGAGAAGGTTTCAGCCAGGATTTGTTTTCTGTATTTCTTTTCAAAACATATTTTGCTTCGGTCTATTTGATGTATTTTGCAGAAATTCATGGTATTGGAGGGAAACATGTATGAAACTCATATTAGGCTTTGAAGTGCGTTTTTTGTGGATAGTAAAGTTGTAATTTTGGTATCTTCTTCTAATCCTGCTGTACCATCTGGCAATTTCTGGTTTCGTTACGATGTTGTAAATGCTGGGGGGCATCCAAAGTTTGGGAAAAAGCTGACTAAAGGTTATACGACGTTTCCACGGTAGAATGTTCAGATTTGAGAACAGTACCGCCTTGGAGATTGTGAAGGGTTTCCTCGTGGCCCAGTTCAATCATCGCGGGTACCAGTATTCTAATCCTATTTTGTACAATTTGTTTATTGTACAATCAGTTAATCATTATTTTTACAAATTTTGACCCGGTCTTATATTATTATTATTTTAATCCGATAAAGTTTCAGTAATACGGTTGGGTTGGTGTGTTGCATTGCAGTTCTTATGATGTCAAAGATACAGTCATGTTTGCATCAATATTTGAAGCATTTCACTTACGGGATGGATGGAGAATTCATTGCATGTTTCTGAAACCAGTCAGATAACTTGCGAGACCCTTGTGGCATGATGCATTGTTTTGATAATAGATACTGGAATTGCCTGAATGCATGCCATAGCCGAGTGGTCAGTGCGAGGGTGCATTAGTGAACCCTCACACCGACCTGCCATGAGTGACCAGGGTTCAAGTCCATGACTGCTAAATATGGCGCTGTTTCTTGTTTGTCTCTATTTTGTGAACTCCTGATTGTGTGGTCGTCCCGGAGTATAAACAGAAAATTTATTATTTATATTTAAAACGTAATGCCATATTATCAGTGAACACAAATTTGAACTCCTCATAATTTTTTGCGTCCCATCGAGTTTATTTTAGACATCGTCTCATTACGATAAATTTCATTTAGGGAATCATATATTTCTCCAGTTTGATGCCTTAAAGGTCGAAAAATGTTAGTGCGGCTTCCCCATCAGGTATCCGCAACAGACTTCAATGTCAACGAAGAAATATATTTCTTGAGTACTTCCCAGCGTTTTGCTGATCCTGCGAAAAATTTCTTTATTTCTTGTACAGTTCCAAAGAAACTAATCGTGTTTCAATATTTACTTTAGCTTCATCATTGACGATTAAATTGAAGCTGTGGGCAGCACACGGTACAAAGAAGCCGCTAGAGTATTTGTTTAAAATCATTTTTTGTAGTCCACGTTCTGCACACTTCATATTCGCCGGTTATCATACCCTTGTTCTCCTATGTCGCCAGTATACAGATTACAAGCGCCTAATTTGTTTTACAGTAGCGCTATATAAACCTTCGCTCATTCAATCGGATTTTGGTAAAACCCCAGGAAGTGCTCTGAAATTACACCATATTATCTAAACATGAAGCATAGTATTTAAATATTAAAAAAATCAAAACAATTAAAAATGAAAAACGTATAAAAACATAATTAAAAACAAAACTCTCTCCACTCTTTTATATAGACTTTCGGCTGCACCCCTTTGTTAAGGATACTTCCGTGGGTATGTTTTTCTTGGGGCATCTGTAAATATCACCGCTCCCTTCTAAACCAGTTCGAACATATGCTTCAACTAGTGAGTTACTATAATCGATTATAGCAACTCAGTGGATTACGTTCATCATTGGCTTCAACCAGTCGACATCCATTCTGTGTCCCATCATTGACCACAACTAGTCAACATCCATTCTGTGCCCAAATTGGTCCTTGAGGTTGTCACAGACATTCTCTCAGATAAGCCAGACAAGCTGTTCTTGCTACCTGGGAGTCTAAAACGCTGATGGAACTGATATTCGGGTGACACTCAAGTCAAAGTGGACCCAATTTCGGCGAAGTCCGGACGGTCTATGACAGCCAAATCCTCTGCTTGCACCTTCACGATGGTGGGACTGTTAGTAATCCTGGGTATAACCTTCATGCACAAGTACATGGTGGGTGACCACCCAGGTGTGAACCAACGTAAGCAGGGGTCGAGGTGTGGCGCCCACACCACATGGAGGAACGCCGCCCCTCTATGTGGTGTGGCGCCCACACCACATGGAGGAACGCCGCCCCTCTATGTTACCAGGCAGTACTAGGTGGTAGATGACTCTCATCAACCGGTGAAATACCACCACTTTGCTTATTGGAGGCTTGAAGTGGTGGAACCATTGTTTAGTCTCTAGAGCTAAGTTCCGGCCAACCCTTCCCTATCTCTTCCATCATGCAGTATGATTGATGATTTTTGAGGTTATGATGAATGTCGTGGCGAGATCCAATATTCCTTACATTTCGAGGGTACAGCTCTAAAACGGTGTTCGCAGGCCGGCCGCTAGTTAGTACACCAGACTGAACCTATTGGTAACTCTCTAGGAAGCTTCCGGATCAGCTAGTGTATAATCTTGCTACCTCTACTCTGCCAGATAGTGACTGGAGGGAGTCCGAGTAGTGTGTATGCGGGGAGCATTGTCGAGGCCACGTTATGTCAAGGATCTGGGTATATTCTTACCACATGTACGCCATATCCAAAAATTTCATTACTTCATACAGCATGTCCCACCCACTTTATCTTACTATTGAATACACCATGAATTGTCAAAATAATAGAGCAAGCTTATCTGCGAAAGATCTAAACCTCCCAAGGACTTCCTAATTCATTTCACAAATATACGTGGTCTCAATTCTAATCTCAACGATGTCCATTTCCACTTGCAGTCTTCCAAACCCCATGTACTTTTTCTGACTGAATCTCAGTTATCAGTTGATTCAACTACTGCTCATCTCAGATGTCCAAATTATTTGCTGTATGATTCCTTTCGCCTCAAAGGTGGTACTTGTGCATATGTCCGTTCTGATATTCCCTGTCAAAGACTTGGCAATTTGGAATCTCCTCTCTTTGATCTTCTCTGGCTTAAAATCTCTCTACCTCATTGTGTAAAATTCATCTGTTGTCTCTACCGTTCTCCCAACTCCGCTAATCACATGGAGCTCTTTGACTTCCTCTCTTTGCAACTTGACTTTCTCCAGTCCAACTTTCCTAACAGTTAGGTAATTTTCCTTGGTGATTTTAACTTTCACAACTCCAGCTGGCTTCCGTTTTCTAGTAACACCGACCCAGCAGATCGAGATGCTGAGGATTTTGCAATTACTAATGACCTAGCACAGATTGTTCATTTACCTACAAGAATACCGGACAATCCTAATCATACAGCCAATACGCTTGATCTTTTTCTCACAAACAACGCTTCTAAGTACAAGGTTGAAGTGAGAGGTCCTTTAGGCACTTCAGATCACAACTTGGTGATTGTCTCTTCTCCAACGAAACCTTTATCTCATGGCTATTCCGAACCTCGTATTGTTTGGCATTACAAGAATGCAAAATGGGATGACCTGCGAGACTTCTTTTCTTCTTTTCCTTGGTCTGATTACTGTTTCAAAACTTCTGATGTCAACGTTTGCTCAGATCGTGTCAGTGAAATTATTCTTGCAGGAATGGAATCCTTTATCCCACACTCCACTTTAAAATCTCGTCCTTTATCTAAACCTTGGTTTTCCAATAAATGTGCTAAGGCTGTCCAAGAGAAGAACGTTGCATATCGAAATTGGCTTGTTTCTAATTCTTCAGTTTCATTTTCTGCCTACACCAAAGCTCGCAACAATTGTAAAGCAGTTATTAATCAGTCCAAACTAGAGTTTGAACAGGCTAAGAGTAGAAAACTTGCTTCTTGCCCTAATGGTAGCCGAGCATTCTGGTCTCTTGCCAAAGCTATTGGCCGCAACTTTTGCCCATCTCTGCTCCCACCTCTGTTCAAACCAGATGGTTCTGTTGTCACTTCAGCCAAGGATAAAGCTGACCTGCTAGCATCCCATTTTTCTTCGAGCTCATGTTTTAATGATCTTGGTAAAACACCTCCCACCATTCCTAACACGCTCCATTCAATGCCTCCTGTGATCTTCCGTCAAAAGGATATCAGAAGGATTTTGATGAATCTTGATGCTAAGAAAGCTCCAGGTCCTGATGGTATTTCTCCACTTGTTCTCAAAACCTGTGCTCCTGAACTTACTCCTATTCTTTGCCGCCTTTTTTCACTTTCTTATTCCAAAGGTGTTTTTCCTTCTGCTTGGAAATTTGCTCATATCCAGCCAGTTCCTAAAAAGGGTGACAAATCCCTCCCATCCAATTATCGTCCCATTGCAATTACTTCTACTCTTTCTAAAGTAATGGAGAAATCAATTAACCGCCAACTCTTAAACTACCTAGAAACCTTCCGTCTGATCAACGATCGCCAGTATGGATTCCGTCAGTGTCGATCCACTGGTGATATTCGGGCTTATGTTACCCATTTATGGACTAATTCAATGGAAAGGTTCGGTGAAACACAAGTAGTTGCTCTTGACATCTCAAAGGCTTTTGATCGTGTTTGGCATAAAGGTCTTCTAAACAAGCTTCTATCTTATGGTTTGCCAACTGTTTTTAGTAATTGGTTATCCAGTTTTCTCTCTGATCGCTCACTGAGGGTGATGGTAGATGGCTCTCTGTCTTCTAACTTCTCCACTAATGCCGGTGTCCCCCAAGGTTCAGTTCTTTCCCCCACTCTTTTCCTCTTATATATCAATGACCTTCTTCCATTGACTGGAAATCCTATCCATAGTTTTGCCGATGATAGCACATTGCATTCAACTTTCCATTTTGAGAAACCTTGTCCAGCTCAATCAGCTTCAAGTTCTCGAAAATCTGCTGCCAATTCCTTAAATGCCGATCTTCAGGTAATTCTCCAGTGGGGCAAAGACAACGTAGTTGATTTCAACCCTTCTAAAACTCAACCTTGTCTTATATCTCGCAAAAAAGGATTCTTCTGCTCCTATGCTTATCTTTAGTGACACTCCGATTTCTAGGCAAAATGATATATCTCTTTTGGGGATTATCCCGACTTCTAATCTCTCTTGGCACAAGCACATTACAAATATTGCTTCCTCTGCATCTAAAAAACTTGGTTTTCTCTTTCGCTCTCGGCGTTACTTTTCTCCCAAACAGCTGCTCACTCTGTATAAATCGCAAATCAGCCCTGCCATGGAATATTGTTCCCACATCTGGGGTGGTGCCCCCAAAACCTCTCTCAGGTTTCTTGATTCCATTCAGAAGAGGGCAGTTAGGTTAATTAATGATTCATCTCTAACAGAGTCTCTGCACTCGCTTTCTCATAGACGCACTGTTTCTGCTGCATGCCTCTTCTACAGATACTTCCATGGGCACTGTTCTTCTGAATTGGCTTCTATAATTCCCGCTCTCTCTTTCAAAACAGTCCGAACACGTGCTGCCACCAGCCAACATCCATTTACTGTCCAACTTGAAACCCACAGAACCAACTTTTCATCTTCCTCATTTATTCATTCAACTGCCGTTTTCTGGAACAACCTTCCTTGATACGTATTTCCTGAAAATTACAATCTACAGAAGTTCAAGTCCAATATCAACAAATATCTTCTTTCGTCTTCTCAACCTCCAACCCAAGCACGGTACTAAGTACTATAGGTTATAATACCTCTCGTGATTGGGGTTCTCATAAAAAAAAAAAAAAAAAAAAGCTCCAAACCCACAGAACCAACTTTTTTTTTAATTTATCCCCTTCTACTTCTCATGTATTTCCTGAAAATTGCAAGCAGGAATTCAAGTCAACAAGTTCTCTGTCTTCCCAACCGTTAACTCGTGCACAGTATTTTCGCATAAGAAATTTAAAAAAAATAAAAAATCTATCTCTGAAACTGGTAGCTTTTTGCAAGTTGTTATTATTTCGAGTATATATAAAAAGGTAAAATGCAACCATTAGCAACCCATTTCTGGATGGAACCCTCCTCAATAATTCATGTTGAGGGAAATGGACCATAATCTACCACGCTGGTCCAGCGCAGGTTCGCGAGTTGGTAGATAGCCCATATTTAGCCTCAGGCTGCGAGAGATTTAGACAACGTACAAGTTATTATTATTATTATTATTATTATTATTATTATTATTATTATTATCAGTTTATTTAACAAACACCCCTGTACAGAAATTTCCTAGGAGGGTGGCGCATACATACATCACTTATTAGAGTGTAACATAGGATTAAATATCAGGAAATACATAAGATATATACACATAGAGGAAGAATTACATACAGACATCATGCATTCACAGAAAAATTACAAAACAGTATATGTACATAGAAAAATTACAAAATTACGAAACAATGTACATACATAGAAAAATGACATCGTCATTTACACTATGAATTGGTCCTCATTTTTTATTCTCTGAACAAAAGGAATACCCTCAGTCCTATAAGAATCTTTTGGAATATAATATATCGTTCATTTAAGATTTTTATCAGTTCGAGGGCACTTGAAGTCTCTCTTCAATTACGTTCTTCATCATATCTGTAGTTTCGTATACAGATCCGCTGCAATGAGCTTCCTGTAAGTTTTCTCGTGGCAGTACCTGTCCGGGACTATTTTGAGGTCTCTAAGCAGCTCCAGAGTATTGGCAGGAAACATCCGCTTTAATCCGTCCGTGTGGTGGAGAGCGCTTCGGAGACTATGAGGGTTGTGGAGGCGGGCTCCAGGGCGGGGCCTAACTACAAGATTTTCAATTTGAGGGGCATCTAAACTCCCAGTGAGAAGTTGTGCTAGAGTGCAGATGTTTCGTATTGTGATCATCTGAATCCACGGAGCTGTGTTCAGGTTTGCGTAGAGTATGGATTTCGAAATTGTGAAGGGCTTCCCGGCGATCCTATTTAACCACCGGAGCAACCAATATTCCAGGCTGAGAAATTTCCTGATATAAGTATTTGGAGCAGAGGACCAAACTGTCAAAGCATATAAGGATACAGGAACGATACATCTTTGGATATATTGGGTCAGTAGCTGCTGGTTTCGAATCCCAGTTATTTCCTGTCTTACAGCCCATATGGCAACGAGAGTTTTTGTTCTCGTGTTCTGAAAGTGCCTTTGGAAGGTAAGGCCCTCGTCCCACATCACTCCTAGGTCGGTGTATGAGTTGACTTTCTTAATCTGTGCTCTATTCATAGATAATTTGATTTCATTTTTTATCTTCTTATTAGTTATTGTCAGTTGCGCTGACTTGTCTGAGTTTAGCCACAAACCGATTTTGCGTAGGTATGTCTCCAGTTCATACAGCTTAGCGTTGGCATTGAAATTGACGTCGGACACCTGAGATCCTTCGTTAGAAACAACAAAATACTTAATATCATCGGCGTAGGAAATAAAATTCTGATTTCGCGCCAGAAAAGGCTCTCGGGCGGCAGCAAACAGCAAAGCTGATAAAACTCCTCCCTGAGGGATGCCCCAAGTGAGGGTGTATTCTGCACGGAATTCTTGGTGTTCTACAATGAGGTGCCTTGGCTTCAAAATGGTCTTGATGATCTGCAATAGTTTGCCCTCAATGCGGAAATATACTTCCAATATGTTTTCAAGTGCAGGTAGTGACACATTATCGAAAGCTGCCTTTATGTCAAGGAATATGATGTCAATTTGGGCTTTTTCATTTAATGCGTGCTGCATTCTGAAGAGAGTCTCCAACAGATTAGTAGTAGTGGATCGTCTGGGTACTACGGTATGGAGGTGGGGTGGCCTGTGCGCGAAACACTGTTGGGTTAAAGCAGGAAGGATGGCTTTCTCAAAAAGCTTTAAAAGAGAACAACTGATGGATATAGGCCAAAAGTCTGAAGAAGCCTTAGGATTCTTCTTTTTTGGCACCGGTCGCACAAAGTAGTGATTCCATCTCTCGGGGAGGATTCCATCTCTCAAGATGTTTTGGTAAATGTGCAACAGCACATCAACAATATAGGCACTGCATATTTTTAAAATAAAGATAGGAAACCTGTCGGGGCCAATCGTAGATTTGGTAGGCAAGGAATTGATGGCATTGATGAGATCTTCTCTAGAAATCGTGACTGTGGATAAAGCATTCTCACAAACGCCTCCTCTCACTAAAATATGTTGTGCCATATTCTCCAGCTGATATCCTTGGACATTTTTTGCTTTACCTTCAACTGGCATCCTTTCAAAGCACTCCTTAGCCCAGTGTCCGAATGTGGTTTCATCCATTTCAAATTTGGCGGCCTTTTTGCTCACGATTCTTTTCGAATGTCGAAGCTTTCTAATAACCTCTTCGTAGCGTGAATGTCGTTTCTTTTTCAAAAAATGGCTCTTTTATTCTTGTAGTCCGTGAAGTCTTCATTCAATCCTGATTTTTTCCATTTCCTATAAGCCTTTTGCTTGGCCACAAACGCCTGTTTTAAATATTCGTTGAACCACGGTTTAGTTTTGTCAGTGACCCTTACCTCTTTTGAGGCACCGAGGTCAGCAATAAATAGGAGCTCTTTCTCTATCAAGTTGGCAGCTTCTTCCACCGGTTTATTGTATAGAGCATTCCAGTTGTAGGTCTTAAGATGTTTTAAAATAATCTCAGGTCTAATGAACTTAAGAGAGTAAATCTTCTTGGTTTGACGAGTTTGTTCATCGATGCGCTGCTCACCTGCACTATTGGATAGGGGAATTTCACAACATATTGGGTTGTGTTAGTGCAAACGCATCATATTAGTACGCAGCTAAACTTTGAATTAGCAAACTATGCAAAAGCGGCATCGTTTAGGTTATATCTCATATTGTGGATACCTGCACTACTTCGAATAATTGCACTACTTCGCTTCACCAAAGGAGAAGACTATTGCTACTTATTCTCAGCGGATACCACCACCCAGACGGTACCGTTTCAGTGACATTTGGCCCTTCTTCGGTGGGTAGGTACCTTAGTGATGCATGATGACAAAACAGTTATGAAGTATAACTCCACAATATGAGAGATGCCTAATATGATGCGTTTGCAATAACTTGTACGTTGTCTAAATCTCTCGCAGCCTGAGGCTAACGCCCTTAACATATTTCAGTCTTAATTTATATTATACACCATCAGACATCTCTCATATTGTGGAGTTATACTTCATTACTGTTTTGTCATCATTGCATCATTAGGGTACCTACCTACCCACCCACCGAAGAAGGGCCAAATAGCCTTGAAACGGCACCAGGGGGACCTTATGATGTGCGGAGTTTCCAAGAATTAGTAACAACAGTCTTCCTCACTGGGAAGACTGTTGTTACCTATTCGAGGAGTTTATTCGTTGCCTATTCGATGAGTTTTTGAGTGGTGTGAGTTGAAGGAGTTACTGGTCCCTTTCATTCTTCTACACCGTTTCGTTTCCTCTTCCACTCTTACTATTACTTTCCCTCTACATTTTTGCTTTTCTAAGTCTAATAGGGACAAGTGGATAGTCGAGTTATTATCCCACACATACAAAATAGCCCTGAAACGGTGCCGTCTGGTTGGTGGTATCCGCTGAGAATAAGTAACAACAGTCTTCTCTTTTGGTGAAGCGTTACTTATTCGAAGTAGTGCAATATCGTGGCAACTCACTGTGAAGGTATTCACAATATGAGATATAACTTAAACGATGTCGCCTTTGCATATTTTTGCTAATTCAGAGTTTAGCTGCGTACTAATATGATGCGTTTGCACTAACTTGTACGTTGTTACAATTCCTGTAATCAGAAGGGCGTTCTATGACCTTTGGATTGGACATTATTTGAATGATTTCGAAATTTAAGGTAGGAGAGGTAAGCAGATCCACAATGCCTCATTTGGCCATTCTAATATCAATTTGACTGAAGTAATTTGATCTTAATTAATGTTAACTTATTACTTAAGAAATACAGGAAAACGTAAAAATTATGGAGCAGGAGTAACACTAGGAATGTAAAGTATGAGCAACGCTAATGTAGAAGGAAAGGAACAGGCTGTTTGTCTTTTGTAACAAGTATTGGCAGAAAAAACTGTAAACATTACTTTATTAGAAATGTATTTTAAAGTACAGAAATTGTGAGTATTTATGATCCACCCGATTAGCTTTTCTGGCTGTGTCAGGGTAATTTTAATAAACAGATTAAATAAATTAATTCAGTAAACATAAAGAAGTCATTGTTATTCTTATTGCTTTTATGATTTATACAGCACATAGGCCATATGACAATCTAAGGCCATACGACGATCTGTATATCATGTCTGTATAAGTGTGTTGACTGTCTGATTTTCATGTTTTGAGGGATAGAAACACGGAATAACTGAGATTTAAAAATAAATTCAAATAATGTTTTCCTTTGTCTTTTCTCAAATGAAATCAAAATAGTAAAGCACAATTCGATCTGATGAGAGTAATTGTTTAATGCATTTTACTGATAAAGCAACTGTAAAGTATAACACTGCTATTATTATTAATTTTACATTGCAATTTGTGATTGTGAACCTCGTTCAACTGTCCTAATTGTGAACCTGTTCGACTATTAAAGTTTTCTATTGATATTAATATTTTCGACTAGACTAATTTATTCAGAGCAAAAACCTTGCTTAGAAATTTCTGATCGGCCGAACGAGATTCTGAATAGGCGAGCATGTGTTAAAATAAAGAATCAGCTCATCACCCAAGTTTCTTGCAGCGACCGACTAACTGGTTAAAATAAATTTATTTAAATAAATGATATATACATAAGATAAAACAGAGATAAAATAAGATAAAGCGTTAAAATACAATAAGATAATATAATTATATAAAATTATAAAATTATATATAATATAATATACTATAATAAAAGCGATAAAATACATAGAGCTTTCAAGGCGAAGTGCCTCTTCGGTCAGCTAGTCGGTGAATGGTGTACTTCATATATATATTGCAATAGAAAAGTCAGCTGGGCATAATCATGTGTTCTACCGACACCAGACTCGTGGTACATGATAATGCCAGATGACTTTTGACGACACCATTCACCGACTAGCTAATGAAGAGGCACTTTGCCTCGAAAGCTTCTATGTATTTTAACGCTTATATTATACTGTATTATATTTTAACACTTTTATCTTATTGTATTTTAACGCTTTTATCTTATTTTATCTATGTTTTATTTTATGTATATATCATTTATTTATTTAAATAAATTTATGTTAACCAGATAGTCGGTTAAAATAAATTTAGTTTAACCGAGGCCTGTTTTTTAAAGAATCAGCTGTTCGGAACTTCAATAGAAATATGGATAAATATAAGAGGAATATGGCGAGGGAGAGAATTTTCAAGTTACTAAAAGTACTTGTAGGAACCAGCCTTTTACGTTCTCTGTACAGTAGTAAAATGATTATAAGACCGAAATATCAGAATAATCATATTTATGTAATTTTCAATTATGTGGCTAGGAAAAGTTTGAAAATTTTCAGCTCATACGAAAATCGTACTCTAATATATATTTCTTGTTAATGATTATTATTATTATTTAACTCTGTGTCATCTGTTAACATCTCTTTCCCAGGTGCATTTATCACATCCTGATTCACTCACCGTTGGGCGTTTCAAACCCAGCAACAGATTTTGATGGAAGAGCTCATTCTGACAAATGCACTTGATGACAGGCTCAAAGTCGAGGACGTCTACGGTAGTCCCTCCAGCAAGTGCATACTTACTGCTATGCCGAAGTGATGACGTATGCAATCGATCTGGTAGTGAATCTTTCTTGTGCAGTTTTGCGTACGTCTTTTCGGTATACTGCCACATCACAAGATCCACTTCTTTGTTGTTCTCTGTCTTATAGATCTCGCGACAGAAATAATATACCCCTTCCCGCAATCGTCCGATTTAGAAGACTGTTGTCAACAAGTTCTATTAGCTGCCTTAAAAACATCCGCCATATTTTAGTAAGGAATAACATCCTTTGGGGATGAGACAAGTGGAACTGTTTGTCACTTTAACCGAATGCAGCCAACAGAAAGAGGAAGCTGGGAGACGGATTTCTTTTTGCCGTCGTCTTGTGGAATGTACAGTACTATTTTTTTTTATAAGTAAAAACTTTTGGTGGGAGGGAAAGAGAGGCACAAAATATCAAAAAAAAAAAAAAAAAAAAAAAAATTAAAAATACAGATTTCATTCATTACAAATACTTTTTGAGAACGATGAAGAGCTGAAGAACAATAATTTTACCATGACTGAAATGTGTCCGATTTTAGGTCCATAGGATCTACTTCTTTATTATTCAGAAGAAAGTACAAAGCTCCTTACATTTTTTGTGTTTTGTTATTTTTTATGCTGACGCCAACTACAAAAATGTATTAGAATCCACAGTACTTAGAGTCGTGCATGGTCCGAAGAACGAGAAGATGGGAGGCGTTTGTTAATCTTGGCAATTGAATTTTCAATTGCCAAGATTAACAAACTTAGAGTACTTAGAGTCGTGCATGGTCCGAAGAACGAGAAGATGGGAGGCGTTTGTTAATCTTGGCAATTGAATTTTCTGTACACTATAATTTTCAGGAAAAACATGTGAAAGAAGATTATTCCTAAAAAAAGTATAAGGGCCAAATAAGGAGTAGGAAAAGTTAGTTTTGGCATCTATATAATAGTTTGCTTATGTCCCTCTGTCCGGAACGCTCTTTGAACTTGAATAACTCAAAAACTAAAAAACAAGCCTAATTCCGTTTGCAATAAGTTCTATTTAGTAGTAAAATTGAAGGGGAAAAAATTGCAGTAAATTTTTCTGACCGATTATCAAATTTTCCGTTATTTTTTTTTATCAGTTGCATTATGAAACTATTCAGCAACCGTTTCGTTACAGTTTTGGAGAAATATTCTTCACGGGTATATTAAAATAATTGTAATTTTGTCTGTGCAATATTGCAATTTTTTAAAAGACGATATAGTAATTTTTTTTTGATCACTGAGTCCATCCCATTAACAGCTTAACTAGCAGAGAAAGAGCTGAGAGGGAGATTTTTCTAATTTCTAATTATATTAATAATATCGATGTAATCATTTATAATTACATTGGTATTAATCTTTACTTCTCTGGAACAGTTTTGGCGAAATATTCGCCACGGGTACACTACTGTTTGAATTGTGATTGAATGTTGACTAGTTAAAGCCCGTATTTGGAAGGGGTTTTGAAGAGGTTGAAATTCAGATATTATTAGAAATTAGAAATAATAATAGAAAATATAATTAGAAATTAGAAAAATCTCCCTCTCAGCTCTTTCTCTGCTAGTTAAGCTGTTAATGGGATGGACTCAGTGATCAAAAAAAAATTACTATATCGTCTTTTAAAAAATTATGCCCAGGAAATATCTGTAGAAAAAGAAGGCAGCAGAAACTATGCGTCTGTGTTATAAAAAGTGGAGTGTTCGTAAGAGACTGGTCATTAATGAACCTGACTTCTCTCTTTTAGATAGAGTCGAGGAGCTTAAGAGAAGTCTAGAGGGGCAGCTACTCCTGATCATTTTTTGACAACTCTTCACCTCGTCATCCCTATGGAATCGACACCCTTCCATATCATTATATCTTCCAAAAACATGAAAATCGCAAGTACAACTACACTATAAGTATAATTCTCAATTATTTCCTAATGAATTTGTGCGGGGCTGGTACAGCGTAATGAGTGTGTGTGTGTGCACTTTGGAATCCATATTGCGTGTACCTTTCTACACTGTAATCTGTCATAGATGATGTTCTAGGTTGAGGTTTCTTAACCATTTTGTACAGTCACCACCGTTCCAATTTTAGTGTCTCTGCCTCACTAATATACAGGGTAATTCACTACCAGTGCGACAAACTTGCAGGAGGTGTAGGGGACACGAAGACGAATCGGAATCACATAGCATTGTAGGGTCCGAAATGCCTTCGTCATGCGGTAGAGGACGTTGAATGGGAGGTCGCGTGAACAGCGATCCCGCTGGAAGTCAGCATTTGCGAACCGTTTCTGTTGAAGAAACCAAGTAGCAAAAGTCCTCCGAAATGGATAATCCGCAGGCTCCAATGATTGGACGCGTTGCAGATGGTATGAACTCATTTGGTTTGTTGACAATATCCTCCATACAATGGATTGGGAAATACCCAATCGTTGGCCTATCGCTCGAGTACTCGTACTCGGATTGCTTTCTGCAAGACGTAGGACATTCTCCTCATTGTCTGGCGTCCTCGTCGTTCGCTCTCGATTCATGGTACCTCTCGTGAAACAACCAGTCTCACGTAACCTTCTGTGCACACGTGCAAAAATCGTATGATGAGGAGCACGCCTGTGCGGGAAACGTTCCTGATACAAGCGCACAGTGGCGCGCCCGTTACAGTCCGCAGCTCCATACGCGGGGTGCATGTCGGCCAGTTCAACGTTTGAATACTCGTCCATCCTACTGCCTCGGGAACCGGTTCGCAAATGCTGACTTCCAGCGGGATCGCTGTTCACGCGACCTCCCGTTCAACGTCCTCTACCGCATGACGAAGGCATTTCGGACCCTGCAATGCTATGTGATTCCGATTCGTCTTTGGGTCCCCTACACCTCCTGCAAGTTTGTCGCACTGGTAGTGAATCACCCTGTATATAAATAAAAAATTGCAATCGAAATACCGGTCAGAACGACTGGCGGTCATTCTGACTTCTGGTGTACTGAGAATACGGAATCAGGTGGCTGTCTTTCGTTTTTATTAAATATTATTTATTTTTCGTTTAGTTGATCATAGAGCAGTGTTTCTCAACCTTTTTTGTTCGCGTTTCCCCAAATAACCACGTTCTTATTTTTGTAACCCCATATATGTATTGTCTGTGTTTTGCGTTGCGCGACAAATTGTCGAAATACTATATTTTACTACAATTAAACCTCTACATTTGAATTCTGGGGCTTAGAGGGGAACAGGCATCCTGTGTGTCATCAGACACTCAGCCTAAAACACTGATGGATCCAATATCTCTCTATTACAGAAGATTTAGGAGAAGTCCAGTTGGCCTGCCTTCCTAAAATCCACTCATGCACACCTTCTCGATGGTAAGCCCTGTTACGTCACTTAGGTGGCAACGAACGTGTAGAGTGGTTCTCTTCAAGACGCCTGGTCAGCGTGAAGAGGAAAAGACCAAACCCGCCAGCAATGAGAGCACAACAATACAAATGGCCCTCAGTCCCCAGCAGCTTTCACTCTCCCTCTTACGGCAGCGAGAGGATCAGAGTGGAAGCAGAGGCTGCTAAGAATCTCTGGGTACGACCAGGCTGCCATGCACGGAAATTGAACTTGGCCTGTTATAACGTACGATCACTCATCGGTGAAGACAGGATATTAGAGCTGGAAAAGGAATTAGAAAATTTGAATTGGAATATCATCGGTTTGGCTGAAACAAGAAGAAGAAATGAATCACTTATAAGTTTATCAAGTGGAAATCTGCTGTACACTAATGGAAACAGTGAAAGGAGTGAAGGTGGAGTTGGGTTTCTGGTCCATAAAGATTTTAAAAACAACATTTTGGAATTCAAAAGTACATCACCAAGGGTGTCAAGACTAATACTCAAGATTTCTACGAGGTACAAGCTAAAGATTATAATGATTTATGCACCAACATCGAGCCATGATGATGAAGAGGTTGAAGAAATGTACACTGAAATTGAGTCTTCTAGATGAACAGAAAACCCACTATACTATTATTATGGGGGACTTCAATGCTAAGGTTGGAAAAAGGCAAAACAGCGCAGAAAGAGGAACTATAGGAAATTTTGGAATTGGTGAAAGAAATAAAAGAGGTGAAAGACTTGTGGAATTTGCAGAATCTCAAGGAATGTCAGTAATGAACACTTTTTTCAAGAAAAGGGTGAACAGAAAGTGGACATGGAAGAGTCCAAATGGATTAACAACTAATGAAATCGACTTCATCCTCACTAACAGAAGATATATTGTGAATGATGTTACCGTCCTGAATAAGGTAAATGTTGGAAGTGATCACAGAATGGTAAGATGTACACTTGATATAGATGTAGGAAAGGAAAGGAAAAAACTGACTCGAGTAAATAATACAAAGGTCTTTGAAATAACAGAGGAGGAGAAAGAGCAGTATGTACTGGAACTTAAGAACAAGTTTGAGCTTCTGCAGACTGCTCAGGACCAAGATATCGACGAGGAATATTACAACTTTCTGAAAGTGATAAAGCCCAAGAAACCTATAGGGAAACAGAAATCAAAAAGAAGAAAAAATTAGTCAAGAAACACTTGTCATGATGAACCAAAGACGACAAATGAAGAGCAAGAAAAACACTGACAGGGAGAAAATTGAGTATACTGAGTTATGCAAAGCCATTAGAAAGAGACTCAGAGAGGACATCAGAAGATTTAACACAAGAAAAGTAGAACAAGCATTAAAGGAAAACAAAGGATTTAAATCAGCTGCCATGAGCAGTAATACAGAAAGACAAATGATACTGAAACTGAAGAATAGCGATGGTGTACTTATAAACAGCAGAGAAGGCATAATTCAAATAGCAGCAGACTACTATAGAGAATTATACAAGGAGCGAGGGAATGATACCAGCAGTGGGGAAGGTGGATTGCAAAGTAGCAACACATACGACATACCCGATATTCTTCCTGATGAGGTAGAACATGCATTGAAGAAAATGAAGAATCGGAAAGCCCCGGGGGAAGATGAAGTTACTGTAGAGTTGATAAAATTGGGAGGAAGAGACATAACACAAAAACTGGCAAGGCTCTTCACAAAGTGCATTAGAAAAGGTGTGATGCCTAAGCAGTGGAATAATGCAATCATAGTTTTGCTGCATAAGAAAGGAGATAAATCAGAAATTGGAAATTATAGACCAATTAGCTTGTTATCCCATATCTACAGGTTGTTCACAAGGGTCATTACTAACAGATTAGAAAGAATACTTGATGAGAATCAACCGAAAGAGCAAGCTGGCTTTAGGACAGGATTCTCAACTATGGATCACCTTCACGAAATATCACAGCTAATGGAGAAAGCAAATGAATATAAAACACCATTATACCTGGCATTTGTGGATTATGAAAAGGCATTTGACTCCATACAGTATAAGGCAATGTTTCGGGCACTGGAAAGACAAGGCATAGATACTCCATATATTATGATTTTGAAGAAAATATATGAGAGTGCTACATCCTTTATTAGACTAGACAAAGACAGTAGCAAATTTAAAATCGAGAAAGGAGTTCGACAAGGAGACACAATATCTCCGAAGCTGTTTACTGCTGCCCTTGAGGAAGCTTTCAGAAGATTAGACTGGTCGCAGAAAGGAGTCAATGTGAACGGTGAGTACCTAAACCATTTACGATTTGCAGATGACATTGTGGTCATAAGCCACGATCCCAAAGAATTAGAGGAAAATCTTAATCAGTTATGCACATTTAGTAAGGATTTTGGACTAAAAATGAATATGGCTGAAACAAAAGTAATGATGAACAAGTATGCCACGGAAAGGGAAATAATGATTGAAGGAGCAGTAATTGAAAAGGTGGAGTCATATACTTATCTGGGACAAGCTATTAGCTTTAATAATGATAAATGGCTGGAAGTCAAGAGAAGAATAAATTTTGGATGGATAGCATTCAGGAAATATAGTCACATACTGAAGAGCAATATCCCAGTTTGTCTGAAACGTAAAATAATGAATCAATGTATACTCCCCACCATGATTTATGGAAGTGAAACTTGGGCACTCACCAAAAGAATGGAAGAGAAGCTAAGAACTACACAGCGAAGAAGGGAACGAATTATATTGGGAATCAGACTGTTAGATAAGAAGAGAAACACATGGATTAGGCAGCAAACTCAAGTAAAGGATATTCTTATCAAAACTAAAGAACTAAAATGGTCTGGGTAGGACACATAGCTCGAAGACATGATGACAGATGGACTAAGAAAATAACAGAATGGTACCCAAGAGGAGCTAGAAGAAAACCTAGAAGACAAAGGCGGAGATGGATAGATGAAATTCATGAGTTTTTGAGTAGTAAATGGATGGCCAGTGCTCAAAACAGAAGGAACTGGAAAGTTGCTGGAGAGGCCTTCATCCTGCAGTGGATTGAAAATGGCTGATGATGATGATGATTTGAATTCTAAGTGCTTACAGTGAGTTAACGTTTTTTGTACTTATATAGTAAAACAGATAATACGAACCCTTTTATGCACATGTTTTGTGTTGCGCGACAAATTGTCGAAATACAGACATTTATTCTCATTATAATATCGTTTCTACAAAAGTAGTGTTTAAAAGAAATACAAACATTTATTCTTATTATACATAGCAAATATTAAAAACAATACAAACATTTATTTTCATTATAAATAACAAATACTATATTAAAAACTCAGTGAGATTGTTGAGCTTGTTTTGTTGAAGCCAGCAGTTCAATTCGTGGCGAGTAGAAGTTAGGGCAAGAATGATCGCTGAGTCTGGGTTCAAACGGTTTCTGTCCTTAACTTTTAGCGACTTTAAGGCAGAGAAGCCTTGTTCACACAAATAAGTTGAAGGAAATGCGAGAAGCTTTGAAAGAACCCCATCACTAATTTCTTTGACCTGTTTCTGATTTTTGGACCAAAAATCGAATATTGTCAGGTTTTCAAAAATTTTTTTCAATGAGTTATCCGCTGCAATTTCTAATAAACCCTCTTTTAAATTGACTGGCATGCCAGCTGTTATGACACTGGCTATGACGAAAGGATTTAATACCCAATCGTTTATTGTTTCTTCGTTCTTGATATGCGGAAAATATTGTGTGAATTATGTGCATCACTGAGACTCAGGCGTCTCCGTAGCCAGGTGGGCAGGAGTGGCAGTGGCCAGCACACGCTTCTTGATTAGACCGGGGTTCGAGCCCGTGACCACCAAATATGGATGATGCGGAAAGGTCAGGTAATGACCACCGCATATCCCTGGAGCAATATGGCCTTAGTTGCTAATGCTAACAAAATAACTGAGACTCATCAAGTGAGATTTAATTATTTAATCACACTGACACTTACGGGAACTCCATTCTGAACAGCGAATTCATTAAGATTCGGAAAAGCTGCGATATTTGCATCATTGATACATTTTGCCCACAACGATATTGAAACCCTTTATTTTACTATGCATCTTGAAAATATTACTATCGAATCCTTGAAGTTGGAGATTCAGTTCGTTTATCTTGCTGAAAATATCTGCAAGGTAACTGAGTTGTGAAAGCCACTCAATGCTTTCGAAGTTGGATACATAGTCAGATTTTATTTTTTCTAGGAGGCTCTTCACTTCCTCCCTCAGTTCAAACAGGCCAGTTAAAACACATCTTCGGGAGAGCCACCTAACCTCGGTATGCAACAATAGGTTGAATGTGTGTGCGGAACCCATCTCATCGCATTGCGTTAAAAAGCCGTGAATTTAGTGCTCGATACTCATTACTTCATGCAACTGTGGAGTCATATTTTTTGCAGCCAAACTTTATACAATGCTGCCAGCCGATGTCAGGATTGATTTCACGTATACTTGCAATAAGACCGCTTTTTTCTCTAGTCATTGAGGCCGCTCCATCTGTGGATATACGGATACACCATTCCCACTGGAGTCCTAATTCAAGTCTCACAAAATTGTGGAAAGTTCGAAAAATATCTTTTCTCTTTGTCAGTTTACAACTCAGCATGTCGTCCTTAATAGCACCAATTTCAACATCAAAATAGCGGACAAACACAATAAGCTGGGCATCGTTTGAAATGTCTGTAGACTCGTCAATTTCCATTGAAAATCTTTTATCCAGTTTGATCTTTTCAACGGTTTGCAGCATTACATCTTGTGCCATTTCACAAATTCGGTGACCTACAGTGGTATCAGAAGTTGGTATGCTTTTTATTATGTTTGAACACTTTTTGTCTAGTATTTTATCAGCGATAATTAAAGAACCAGGAATGATGAGTGTTTTTTATTTTTTTATTTTTAGCAACTAATAAAGCTAATTCATAAGATGTTTCTAAAGCATCTTTAGAATTCGAAGTTTGGGTAAAACTTTGAATAACCTTTTGATTTTTTTATTATAGAGTTAGCTTTGCGCTTAAAAAAATCAATAGCTTTATCTTTCACTTCGACATGATTTGTTACAGGATGTCGTTCTAATAGAGAGGGCTTCATTCTATTATAAGACAAAGTTTGATTGCATATTACACATACCGGAAGAGGTGGATCACCCTTGTTTGAAATGAAATCATAATTAACATAACTTTCGTCATAATAACGATATTTGAGTTTAGTCTCAACTTTCATAGATTTTGCGGTATTATGTTTAGTTTTAGTAGATTTTCCAACGACATTCTCAACACCATTCTGTCCAGATGAAGGAGTAACAAGTGTAACTCCATTAGATCTTTGCAATTCATTATTTTCATTACATACACCGCCGTTCTCACCTTCACGTTTTCGCTTTAAAATAAACTTATCCATAATGGGGTATTAAAATAACCACACGGAAGAATTAACAGGAAAACTCACCACACAGCTGCAACCGTGCGCGCACAATCGTCCCCTCGAGCTTAAAGCGAAGAACTAAAACAAAATGGATGGTGAACGACTGGTAATCCAACAACTATCGAACACAGTTCGAGTGATTTCGTAAATACTCGGTAGTACTGACAAAATCTGATTATACGCACATTGAGTTTTTGGATTAATTAAATTTGGTTAAAAAATTTGACTAAGAACAAAATTGGATCATGTGTATTAATCCACGCCAGATTATGGGGCAGTAATTTTTTTAACCACTAAATTAACAATAATTAAAAAGAAAATTTAATTAAAAGCATCAATATATACTTAAAAATATCATCATTTCGCATTTCTTAATAGCAATAAATAAATACAGAGATAAATTAGTTTTTTTATTATATAATCTAATCATGTATTTCGTTAATTATTACATTTGTAAAGTCTTAAAAAATCATTTTTTTAATAATTTTTTCGAAAATATATATAATCTCAATCAGAATGTCAAAAATCTTAATCAAATTTAATTAATCCAAAAATGGAATGTGTGTATAATCGGATTTTGCCGTACAGTATTTAACACTTCAACGCAGCACTTCGAATGAATCATCACTTAAATCGCAATAGTATATACAATACAAAACACTTAAATTAAGTAAAAAATCGGATAAATCATCAATTATGATGAATCATCACTTAGCTTAATAATCGCAATACCGTAATTACTGCAGAATATGGTTAAGTAAAAAATACGTTTCAGTTGTTCCAAAATATTTTTGTTTCTTGTTAATCTCTCGCGTACCCCCGGTTGAATAACGCTGCTATTGGGTTTTATGTGACATGATTTAGACACGGAAATTATTACTGTTATTCGGAGAACTACGTTCCTGCCACGCAGCGAGTTTAACTTGGGTTTTTTCTCCATTTGACTGTCGTATTCTACGTTTTTGGTTGTACTATGATGATAATCAGAATTCCTACTGATATCTGATTTTAATTTTCTTTCATTTTATTAAATTATTTATAATGTACGCTAGGAAATTATTAATATATTATATATTGGATCTCACGGCCAATCTAAGAGTAGCTGAGTAATCATTTTACTACTGTTTTGATGAAATCGGACGCTCCTTCAGTAACACACGTGTTCTTACTGTGTGATATTTAGCAAGTGTGCAGAGATGCAGTCTGCGTGCATTTCTGTGCGAGAATAGACAAATTGAAAGATTTCAGTAACTTCGAACATGGCATGGGAATCGGCGCTACCACGCCGGTTTGAGCATTGGAAATTAAACCGTGCTGGAGTTTTCACGTGCGACTGTCTCTGGGGGATCGAGATTGGTCCAATAACCCTTTAGCTTTGTGCTGGAAAGGGGATTTGGGCTTCCTCTGTTGGCGAGTTGCTAGCATCCGCCGATCTTGCACTCTACCAAGTGAATGCGGGATTTTTTTTTCTGAATGACCATAAACTTGTTTTGGGCGCCTACCACGACACATTCTTAATTGTGGTCCACGCCTCGTGTTGTAACCGGCACTGGCCACTTTGACACCATTTTATGGTGTCAAAGTGCTCATTAACATCTAAATGACACGCGCGCACACACACACACATACACTTCTGGCCGTTTTACAGAGTTTTCTTTCCTCACAGTGTACCATGGTGGAGTCGACTAAGGTTTCGGAGCCATCTTATATACTGTACTATGTTCTTAAAATTGTTCTTGTTTATACTCCGGCACGACCACCAGGTCAGTGGAGTTTAAAATAAATCATCAATGCAAATGTTAATCGTATTTAGCAGTCTACCCCCGAGAGCATTTATTGCTTACCAGTTAGTGGATGTCTTCTTGGGCTCTGTGGTTGGTGGGGAACCAGGGCGCTGAAACAAAACAGCTGTAAATTCTGATAATGTAAATCTTTCTTCTGGGATCCCAATATGGTCACATTCAAAACATTTTGGTGAAGCATTTGATGGTATCATTCCAGGAAAGAGACCCAGGAGGGAAGCCATATCGGGTCCAATCCTGAAGTTGCTGATTATTCAGTGCAAACAATATGAAAAAAATGTAACCAATTTTTATATGAGGGCTATTTAATAAAGAATGATCATAATTTTTCATGAACAACAGTACTGTTTGTTGTTTCTAGCTGAGCTGCGGAATTTAAAACCAAACCGGGCTGCATCACATAGCAACGGCATAGCTGACTCATGCCCTTAGTGGCCGGTCAAGTTTATGCCTGTTCAGTTTCTCCTAAGTAACGACGGAAATGATACGCAAGGAACTGTATGCTGCTCTCAAATTTTGTTTCCGTCTCAAAAAAGCATCAGATGAAGCGTATGAAATGTTAAAAAAATCCTAATGGTGAATCTACTCTTCCATATAGCACAGCTCGTAAGTGGTTGGTTAGAATGTTTAAAGGTGGACGCGATTCAGTCATAAAAATCGGAACTCCTGGGGCTCCAACTACTGCTGTCACCACTGAAACTATAAACAGTAAACTTCAGTAATCGTGAGAGAAGATCGTTGTATAACAGTAAGGCAGCTACCACAGATGTTAGTCAGAATGTATTCTCCATGACTGTTTGCATATTACACGTGTTTTTTGCACGCTAGGTTCCAAGGCTACTCACACCTGAGCAACAGCAAGTTCATATGGAGGTTTGCCAGGAGCTCCAACGGATGGTTAATAAAGATTGTGTGGTTCTGAACAAGGTGATGACAGCTGATGAAACATGACTTCATCATTCCGACCTAGAGGTAAAAGCTCCGTTTGGAAGTGTACGTCATCGCCAATACCAAAGAAAAGCAAAAGTTGTGGCTTTTGCAAGAAAGGTTATGGCTATACCTTTTCTTGACATCAAGAAACGGTTTACCAGCATGTTGTGCCACGTCACACGACTGTTAGGGTACCTTTAGGGTACTGCACTTTGTGGGATCACATTCGTCGCAAACGACCACTCAGGTGAGTGGATGGTGCATCACAACTTGGCGAGACCTGATATTGCTCATACAGCACTTACCATGTCAAATGTGTTCCGCATCCGTCCTGCAGCCCTGACCTTGCACCCTGCGATTTTATTTATTTACAAAGTAAAAAAGGAGCTGCGAGGAAAACGTTTCCGGTGGTCAGAAGAAGTTGTAAAGACATCGGAAGCGATTCTCAACCGCATGACAAAAATGGTTTCCACTATGTTTTTGAAGAATGGCAGAAAAGTTGGAGTAAGGTGAATTTCATCAAATGGGGACTACTTTGAAAAGGACCATCAAAATATGGATCCTTAATAAACGCATATTGGGAAAAAAAATATGATCATTCTTATTGAAGAGACCTCGTACAAAAGAGCCTCGAAGGTTTGTTAGCTCTGTCCAAAGTCTGTGAAATGTTTACGATCAGGAGGCAAAAACCGATACGACTGTTATAAAATCAAATAAATTGGTTTTGTCTGTACTGTAATATTAAATAACTCTTGTATAGCTTAAGGCTTTCATCCTAAATATTCATTTGATTTTGAAACTTATATTCCATCCAGCATCTCACGAAAAAACGCAAACTGAAAAACAAAATGAAAATAATCTTTCTACCTCAGCTCTATAACACTCTTACGGTTCTCGAATATATTTGCTCTTTCTCGAATCAGTATTCTAGCAAAAGCTTATTTGCCCTCTCTTTACTAATTTCCGCTACGTGCAGTACACTCCCGATTATCCGTGGAGAAAAAATAAATTTACCCGAATGAGAAGATTTGATATAAAATACTGTACTTATTGGAAAATGAAACAGTGAAGTTCGCTTTTTATATTTGTTGGCCTTACTGATAATAAAATTCTGTTAATTTCCGAACATCTTACCAACAAGAACGGTGGGCCTTGCTGTTCCATGTAACTATGTAGAGATTCATCAACTTTGAAACAATAATAAAAAATTCCAAGAAGAATGTTAAAACACACCTTTCAACGATCTTAAAAATGAAGGATTACCGTAAGCAGGGGTGTGATGAAGACTGAGAAACTCAAGGACCTTGTCTACTGGTTTATATTACAAAACATAAACAAGCATCTCCTCTAACGGATTCCAAATATTTCTTTCTGTTATCCAATTTAGAATAACTTCAACGTCAGTGGACCGGAAAGTCCCAGTTAATTCGAATTAATCCGCCACCAGGATAATGTCCCAGAATGTACTGTATTATGAGTATGTTGCTTTGCGCATTCCTGTGCATATATTTATCTGCTCTTACATATTTACACTGTTTATATATAGCCGTTGTTTAGGTATCTACTACTTGTCTGTATTATTTTTGCCCGTGTTCTAGATCCATTTTAATGCACAAAAAATAATTTTTGTGTACCTGTTTAACCTTCCCTCGCTGGGCGTCGGTGAACAGTTTGTCTACTCTTGATTTTGTACGTATATATGAATAGTTTGTATACCTTTATCCGTCTTGCAATGTTATTTCAATGTTATCTTGTTATGTCTGACATCAGTTATGTTTCTCGTTAGTTCCTGGCTTCGTGCCGTGATGGTCATAATGTGCCTTTTACTCTGTTATTTATTGGCTCTGGTACATCCAATATAGATTTATTTGTTTATTTAATGAGTTGAATATAAATTTTTATTTAGTACATTAGCTATCGCTCACCTTTAGTGCATCTGATACATCAAGTACATTTCATTTTTCATTTATTAACACACGACTGTATGTATATTCTCAAGATACATATTAATGAATTTATATACAAGATTTATATACGAAATTTATATGCATACTCTTATATATGCTGTAGCCCTTGTGTACATATGCATTAGTGTGTCCTGGTATGAAGGGTGGCTCCTAGACCCATTTCCACCTATTACTCCTGTGAGGTGGCCCATTTCCACCTATAACTCCTGTGATAGCACAGAACCTCTGCAAAACAGGCCTGAGAAAAAGTGTTGTGCAGGCCATTTCGCCACCAGGGATCAACCAACACCTGGATCAACCATTCTGTGTGTGTGCTATAATGCACAAATCCCGCAGCTACTGGTAGGTGCCAGCAATCTCACCCCCAAGGTTGCCTGGACCTTGGGTATCCGCTCCTGGATACCCAAATGCAGGCTATGCAAGCCTGCATTTGGGTATCCAGGAGCGGAAGATGAACTCGCACTGTAATCCAGATACATCCTATGAAGATCAGTACAGCAAGCATTCTGTCGTCAAATGTGCAGCACTTCCGTTAATTGGTATCTTACTGTAGAGTTCTTAACTCCTGTCTTTTAAAAACTTTGACCGAGAATTCCTAAAGCAAAGCAAAGATGTTCCAGCTCTGAACCAAGAGAGGTAAATTATTCTCCGTGAGGTTTGGTAACGTATTTAGTAATACCTGCCTGTCTGAAGCATACAGTCCGCATTCAAGGATAATATGTCTCCAAGATTCAACCTCACCGCAGGAACAGTATGGGTCAGATTCTAATCCTCTTTAAAATAGTTTGGCCCTTAAGCCATATCCAGTGATTAAGTGACTCGTGGTCATGGTGGGAACAAACCAAGGAGACACCCTCTTGCAAAGCTTACAGACGGAATGAACCCTCTTCTAATGCTTACAGACGGAATGAACCCTCTTCTAATGCTTACAGACGGAATGAACCCTCTTCTAATGCTTATGAATAAATATTAATAATTGCTTGTCTAACTCAACCAACCTGGAATACTCTGCGTCCTTTGTTGGCTGCAATGCATCTGCGAATGGATTCTTTCAATAGGATAATTCGGTGTATCACAAAGCTAGATTTCTGCGCATTTGGAATTCAGCGAATGCTCTCTCTCTCTCTCTCTCTCTCTCTCTCTCTCTCTCTCTCTCTCTCTCTCTCTCTCTCTCTCTCTCTCTCGTACAATACTGGATACTGGTCGTGAATGATTCATTCATATTTCAAATTCCTAGCGTCAGTGTCCCGAGGACATGGAATTCATAGCTCTCGCCTCCAAACTAAATTATTTTGCCTCTAACAGGTTTATTAGTATTCTACCCTTATAGGTTTTTAAATTGGTGCGACCTTGAACTGAAAATAGAATTACTTTAGCACGTAATTCTAAAAATAATATAAGTACACACACACACACACACATATATATATATATATATATATATATATTATTATAGCCTTAGTAAAATAGGTAATAGCCAATACCTATTGGCTATTACCTATTTTACCAAGAAACTCTATAATAGCCAATACCTATTGGCTATTATAGAGTTTCTTGGGTGATTGTGGTCAGCATGTTAAATTACTTATGTTCGTATATCTATACATGAATAGATTCGGTTTTATTACATTTTCGGCCTCTACCAATTAACTAACATAATATCAGATTAAATAGCATGTACCTATTTTACTAAGGCTATAATAAAATATATTACGACGGATGTAATGTACAATCGAATATAGATGGCAATAAACCGATCTGAATTATATTACATTATATAAAATATTTATAATTTGCTCCTATTATATATATATATATATATATATATATTTTTTTTTTTTTTTTTTTTTTCATTTCAAGACGGTATAACTTTGAGAGTGTGACTTGTCTTCGGACGAATACCGTGTGTGTGTGCGCGCACGCGTGCCAGTTTTATTTATTCGTATATTTTTGCAGCGTTTTCGAATAATAACAATTATGCATGCTGCAGATATCTCAGTGAGATATGAACCTAATGGATTCTCTGTAGTTCTACGAAATGAGGCAGTTAGGAACACTCAGCCCTTAAATGAAGGGATCTTGTAACATCGTAGGCTTTTAATGATAGAAAATTGGCTCTGAATAGATATGAACAGAACACTATACCGACGCACGCAGTTTCACTTGAGTGCACTTGAAATACCGTACTAATTCACATCGCAGAGCCCAGTGGATACAAAATTGTCAGTTGAGGCACCTTACGTGATTGGAGCCATATGCTTGAAGTTTCGCTCATATTTGCGTGACTTGCAACACGGCACATGCAAGGCGGACAACGAATGCTTATTATAGGTGAAAAGTGCACTCAAATGAACACAAGAGGAGACTTTCGATAAAAGGTAACGTTAATCGGCTAAGCATTGCCGAAGCCAATACTAATGGCGAAGTTTTTTGATGGACAGCTTGGCCATGGAACCGGATTGCCTTAATGGGTCAGTGACTGAACACATGAGAGAGCATGACCTTTTGTTGTGCTCTGCATTTACGAGGAGCTTGATAACAATACCGAGATTATAGCGGGTTGCTGCGTTCAAGTGGTGGCCGCTTTGATCAGCCATACTCGAAAAGGTCCATTCTTCCTGCTTGAGTTTGAATCTCTGCCACCCCAGCATGAATAAGTCTGTCTTTCACCGTACCGAGAAAAGGTTCACTTTACGAGATTTGATGAGCTTAAAACGAGCATATTGCCATAAAACATACCTCTGAAGAATTTTTTTCTGAAATGCAAAGTTGACTCGTCCTGTGTTACTGGTCACTGGTTTCTCCCGTGGACAGGTACTTCTTCTCGAGCCCGGAGTATATGAAACAGGAAAAGCAGAATATCAGAAAAGTATTGTCGATTTCCGTTAGAGGAACTGCAGGGCCAGGAAAATAGTCTCCACCCAGAGGTATTTCCCTCTGTGGGGAGACTATTTGAGTAAATAATACTGTAGTTGAGGGACCTCAATGAAAGGCATTCCTTTATTACGGTAACTTTTACCACTCTATGGGAAGGTTAAAATGAAATGTATACACAGTGGCAGATTATGTTAAATGTAAATAAATTCTATTAGACCTTCAAAATGCAAAATAAAGTGATACAGGACACAGCAGTCAAATATTTAATCAGTCTGCCTGTATCATTGATTATTCTCGCTAGAATAAATTTCAACATTACCGGAAAATAGCTTAAATGTAATGGCAGGCTCAACCAGTCTCTTTTAAAAATATGATGGCTGCTTTAGAAATGTTGTTGTTGTTATTTGGTTTTTAGGAGCATTAGCAACTAAGGCCATATTGCTCCGGGATATGCGGTGGTCATTCCCTGACCTTTCCACATCCTCCGTATTTGGTGGTGACGGGCTCGAACCCCGGTCTAATCAAGAAGCATGTGCTACGCACTGCTGCTCCTTCCCACCTGGCTACGGAGGCGCCTCTTTAGAAATGTGTTCATTGTAAATGTAATTCATATTTCTAATACAATTTCATTTCACGGGTTTTGAGCTGGATACAAATCAGTGAACACAACAAACCAGTTCAATGTGTGATCTTGAATGGCGCTACTTTTGTTCCCCACTTTCACTTGAAAAAATGAAATGGTGCTGCATAAAAATCCAGAGTTACTTGCAAGTTGCCGCGTTCTGCAGGTATTACAAAATGTATTGTTTTTATTGTTATTGTTAATATTGATTAATTAATATTAACAATATAATCAATAAATATTAAATTAAATAAAACTTATATAGTTATTAATATCTATTTATTTATTTTTTATTATTTTTTCTCTCTCACTGACTTAGCCCAACAAGGATTCTCCTGCACCCACTAGTATTGTACTTCTTCTGTGGGTTCTCGTCTCTTTTGGGACCGGTTGGGTAAATATTAACCTTGGCCTATCTGCCCGTGGTTAGCGAGGTATACATCCCTAACCACGGGAAGAGGCCATCCAAGTGCCTGCTACTTCTGGATAGCCAAATGGACAGAACAACACAACAACATTACATGCTATATTCGCACAAACACCACATTACACGCACATATAAACGAGGTGGAATTGAACTAACGTTCCAGATGCTGCCCAAACATACAGACATGCATGCATGCACGCACGTATTACGCAGATTACTGATATTTCTCTTCTTGAGGAGTCATCATTATTACTAGTGCAGCATGGAATAACTAGTCGTGGTAATCTCGCAGTTTGAGAGATCAATGTCTTTTCTTTAGACTTCGTACTTTGTTCTAGCCTGCGGATGCAAATCCTATTATAGCCAGTATTTTTACTAATAGGCTGAGTAATAATGTTAAATATATCTGAATTATTCTGATAACAGTTAATTGATTACGCTGTACATGATAAACATTTTTTTCAGATGAGTAGTCTTTCTGATGCTATGTGACACAAAACGATTTATCACTAAAACAGGAAGCTGTAAGCTGTAAGCCTCGACTAAACAGGAAGAACAGCTGTCTTGGTTGGTATTCCAAATTTTCTGTTCTTGCCAAAGATTAGCCAGTAAAATGCTTATTGATTTGCTCCAAAGAATCATTGATCAGATATAAGAAGTCATCATCTTTGCTTCTTTGCATACTCTCAACAATAGGTCGTTAGTTTTCTTTGGAGTGACATAAGAAGAGAAGGAATGTTGAAATGTTAAAAATTGTCAAAAGTATATATTATAGATGTATTTACAGACCTCATCGTGTATTTAAAACGCCCAGGCGAATCAAATATCTTAAAACAACACTGAGTGAGTGAGATTATAATTATTATAACAGAACAACAAGGTATTGCAGCTGGTTTGGAGAGAGCTGGATTCGATTTCTCGTCTATGACTGGAAGAACTCTTTAGGCCCATTCAATCTGGTCTGCTGTTAGCCGATCTCAGGAGGAGAGAGAACAGGGTTTGCCCATGCACAACAGGAAAATCGCCACATAAATACACACGTTATATACAGTAATTTTGCCAGCAGCGAGGAGGTGATTATCATTGCATAAGACAAAGGTTAGGCAACATCTTAAGAACCGATACAGGTCTGGAAAGCCTCACTTTAGGAAGGACGTGGATCTGTTGGAAGGTATGCAGAGAAGAACAAGAATGGTAAGAGGACCAAAAGGGTGGCTTACCAGAAAAGGATTCAGTTTTGCAAATTACAGCGTCTGACTACTAGGCACCTGCGAGGAGATTCAATTGAGGTGTTTCAGGTCTTTAATGGATTGAATAAGTTCATTGCTGATGGAATCTTTCCTCTTACTCAGACAACACACACACACGCGCGCGCGAGAAGCATAAATTCAAATTGAGGATGGATGTTTGCAGATTGGATGTGCGGTAATTTTCCTTCAGTCAGAGGGCAGTAGATTGTTGAAACAAACTCCCATCTGGTGTTGTGGAGGTGACTAATTTGAATAAATTTAGCGAACCAAGATAAACTGTTAAAGGGGATGGACAAACGAAATGGAAAGGATTGGCTTTATAGTCAATCCTTTCCATTTCTACAGGCTA
The DNA here is from genome assembly GCF_048544385.1 of Mastigoproctus giganteus. Classification (NCBI taxonomy): domain Eukaryota; kingdom Metazoa; phylum Arthropoda; class Arachnida; order Uropygi; family Thelyphonidae; genus Mastigoproctus; species Mastigoproctus giganteus. Next base: position 233,338,596 of record NC_143583.1, on the reverse strand, counting down.
TTTGGTGTCAACAGGAGTTGACTGGACATGATCATTCATGATCATGCCCAGTCAACTCCTGTCTTTTACATAACATAAATATGCGTGCAGAACACCATTCACCGACTGGCTAAAGAAGGGACACCTCGCCCCGAAAGCTACTATTTTATATTATTTTATTTCATATTTTATATTTATATTTTATTGCTCTTTACCTATGTATTTTAACGCTTTTATTTTAATTTATATCCATTAATATTATATTAGTATGTATATTTTATTTATCTTAATAAAGTTTAACTTAAATCAGTTTGTCGGTCGTGAATAGAAAGTATATAGTAAGAATATAACTGAATTATATAGGGAATCTCATATGTACCGAAAAGCCCACAATTTGAACTCTCGAACTTTTTAATAAATCTGGTGAACGAAGTTAATTAACAATGCACTTCTTGGTCTTAATTTTCCTAAATATAAAAAATATTGCACAAGGAATAACAAACCTAAATTATTGAAAATGAAAGTTCCAAGAATATTTTTCGCTGTTTTACCTCTTATTCACGTGGCATCCCAATTAAATGATTTTTGTCAAGTCTTCTCGTACTTGTTTTGTGATCGGGAACATAATAATTAAGTATAATTCTGACGGATAATTTATTATCATAGTTTTTTTTTCTTTTTTTCATATGATCTGCTACATGCTTCTGAGTCTGATTGTGACTTAATTATTAAATAAAATCCCATCAGTTTAACATTTTAAAATTATGCTTCATCATATGAAATTAATTAATTTAAAATGTTAATTTATTTAAATAGAGTTTATTTTTTGAGTGCCACCAAAAATAGATCCGGGCATCACTTGCCACGGTCTGTAGAAAGGGTTTAATGATATACCAGGAGCACACATGGATAAAGGACACAAGTGAGGTTGCTGGAAAGCAGTCGGGGTATATATTACCTGGCCATCTTTCATGAGAACCTTAACGGCCACCTTCCTAGCAGAGAGTTCTGAATGCTGCTGTTGCTGTTGTTGGCGACGTTTCACCTTGTAACGACGGTTTTGGAACCAGATTTTCACTTGAGTCTCCGTCAGCTTCAGTGCTCGGGCAAGATCTGCTCGTTCCGGTCCCGATAAATAACGGTGGTGATTGAATTGACGCTCGAGTTCGCATATTTGCGAATGTGAAAATGCAGCTCGAGATCGCTTCTTCCGTGGTTTAGTTTTGATATTTGTGCATCCAGTGTTGCCGAGTTTCGCTTCTTCTACTGCAATGAATAGAAACATCAATGCTACATTTTAAAATGCCAATAACTAACATTTATTCATTATATATGTAATGTGAAAGTACTATATGGATACTGATATTTTAAAATAGATATTTATAGACCTGGGGTACTGTTATATATAGTAGAAAGAACCCAATGAATATAAGGAAGTGCAGAAATATAGAGTTTGTGGAAGAATAAGAGAAATTTACCTCAATATGATATGTAAAACATTTCTGTATGATACATTCCAGAAATTAAAACGAATAAATTATTAACCCATGGATTAATTTATTCCTTTTAATTTCTGGAGAGTATCATACGGAAGTGTTATACGTATCGTATTGAGGTAAATTTCTCTTATTCTTCTACAAATATTGATATCAATGTAAAACGTATTGAGCCCAACAGCTCTGTTATATATACTAGGAATTATAGAATGTAATGAAGGGAGAGGAGATAGATAGTCTAACGAAACTGGAAGTCGAAACTATGGAAAAAAAGAAGGTGGAAAAATACCTGTAAAATAAAAATAATAATATATGTATATTAAATGTAATTAATGCTGCAAATTCGATGATTTTAACGATGCCATCAAGGGTAAGCGTCAAAACCAAGGAAAATACAGCAAGAAGTAAGGCCTCTGTTTCTAACATGACATATACGTAGCACGCGGTAGCAACAATGAATCCGAATCCTTCAGTATATAGAAGCCTAGTTAAGTGTGGCAGTAAATATATGGAGTGCTAAAGTACATATAGTATTTCATCGCTGACCCGACAGAGGCAGAGATAGGAAAAAGAAAGGAAAAAATAAATGAGAGAAATAAAATAAAACAAAACAACATAAGAAGCCGAAGCGGACGGCTAAAGATATAACTTACTCTCGTACCATGCCAGATTCGAAGGGCGAACGTGTGACGTAGACCATCACGCTGCTTTGGAGATGAATAACAGAAATACAGGCTATTGTCAGAGGAAATGTACAGTGGCGGACAAAAAAATTGCATCACTTGTGAATTTTGCAAATAGTGTGTTTTGCGCTGCATTGTGCTTTGCAGAAATATTCGAAATGCATTTGTTAGATGGGATATATACCTCTGTGAATGAAATCCAATAAAAAGACTCCAAATGATATATCTAATTGTCACAAATATCTTCCCAAAGGGTAAAATGCGTAATTAATGGAAATATGAGAAATCATGCAAATTGTAATTATGACAACAAAACATGCATTTTATTGCATTTACGTGTACAAACTGAAATGAAAAATTAACGTAATAGTATTATGTACTGTAAATCAGCAAAATACGTCCTCGATATTTTGTTGTTCCCTCTCGAGCTGCAATTACAGCCTTGCAGCGATTTGGCATAGAGTTAATCAACTTCTGGTACCACAACCTTGCAATGCTCTCCTGCAGCTTAATATTACTTCTTGGCTTCTTCTGAGCAATTTTAGACGACATTATGTACCAGCAATTTTCAATAGGATTCAAATCTAGACTGTTGCTGGGCCAGTCCAACACTGTAATGTCAGCATTTCTGAAGTATGACTGCGCCCTAAAGGAGAAAAACGAGGGAAAACATTGGTGTAAGTATATGTTAAGCCTTGTGAGACAAGAAGACAAACTCATCATTAAATCTAAATAGCATAAAACTTACCAACTTTGCTGTGTGGCAAAGTGCTGAGTCCTGTTTAAAAATACAGTTTTGGGCATCATACCTATTAACGGGTTTCAAGCACTCCTCTAAGAAAGCAGTGTAGGTGTTTTGCATTCACCGTTCCGTTAATAAACTTAATTGGCCCCACCATTATCGCTTCCCATTCGAGCCATGCACGTTGAATTTCGATTCGTCAGAAAAGATGACGGTGTCCCATTGCTCTTTTGTCCACAAAAAATGCGTTTTAGCTCAAGCAAGTCGCTTCTTCCTCATTTGTTGGGTCAACAAAGGCTTCTTGAGCATGCAGACCACATTTCGAAAGTTGTCTTTAGATAGTTCGTGCAATTGTTTCAACAGCAGAGGCCATCTCAAAATTGGGTTTTAGATCAGGAACACTAGCATGGCGATTATGAAGGTATACCCATCGATCTTGGGAAAGCCTAGCCACTCTTTTACGACCTGATCCAGGTCTTCTCTTCACATCACTGGTTTCACGCTTTAATTTCAGCACCCGGGATACTGTTGACTGGTGACAACCTATTTTATCAGCGATAGCACGCGTAGAAAGCCCTTCCTGGGACAGAGCAACAGCTACACTTTTTTCTTGGTGTCAACTGAACATATGGCGCCATGCTTACACCTCCGCAAAACTGGATACTGATGAGCGTGTACCCTTCCAACACCGTATTTAATAGAAACAGCTAATGCAATACCTTGCACTTATATGGCACTTTAGAAACAGGCTTTCAGCGTCAAACCCCATATTAGTGCTTTAATGTAAGTGATTTAAAATCAACCGCGGTCGTTCCAATTTTATTTTAGGTCCTAGCCACTAAAATCCCAGGAAAGTAAGTGGCAGGACCTGCCAGAGTACAATTGACTCAATGGTAACACCCGGCTAGCCTCCACTTGGCGAGGTATGGGCAACGTCTGGTCCCATTAGGGGCCTGGCGGCCAATAAGCCGGATAAACAATGGGCACAACATATAACACTACTCATGACCCACACACTTCTAAATCTCTGGCTTTGACAGGGTACTGTCACCGATACATAGAACATTCGCGGAGATGGGAGAAATCCCAGGAGCCGCTAGACCCTCAATACCTCATACCTCATACCTCATACCTTGCACTTATTGTCTGATGCAATAGAAGCATTATCTGACGCAATCCCTTTGCTTAGCGACAAACAAAATGACAGTAATCAAACAATATCTTATACGTTTCACTACAAATACTACTTATTTTAAGGTGATGCAGTTTTTTTGCCTGCCACTGTAAATGTGTAAATAAAAGTGTGAAATATATATATATATATATATATATATATATATACGTAATGACTATACTATGTAGGTATATATACGTAATGACTATACTATATAGGTATATAATACGCACACATTATATATATATGTGATTAAATGGCTTGTTTTCATGTAATGTTCTCTTCTTCAAACTGTAAATACTGTGTGTGTTTAATTTTACTAGCTGATTAGTAAGGTTCTCCTGAACCACCTTATCATATGCAAATAAATAAATAAATAAATAAATCGGTTCATTATTATTATTTTGAAATAAAGAAAGAGTTGCAGTTTACTCATGTAAGAATCGAGAAAATTGTTCACAACAAATTGGTTTATTTGGTAAATAAACAGACGAAATGAAGAAGTACACTCACTGGCCAAAATATTAAAATCTTTATTCAATATCTAAATGGGCTATCTTTTGCTCGAATCACAGAGCGTACGCGCGTGGAATGAATTCCACCGGGTGTCCGAGCGAGTCTAGCTCAGACTTGACCATTCTTCCACCAGGGTATTTTTCAGCTGTTGTATTGCAGTCGGTGGAAAACTGCAAAGCCGAACTGCCCTTTCCAACGTATACCAGACTTTATCAATTAGATCCAGATCTAGAAAATTAGGCGGCCAGGATAGATGTTGGAAATCTTGGGAATGTTTTCTCGAACCATTCAGATACAGTGGTAGTTGCGTTGTCGGTACGACAGAAAGATATTATTCGGTGGTAAAATAACATTCTAACTGTATAAACGGACTCAGTCTGTACTCTGTACCAAACAGACAGATATCATGAAATACCTCCGTCTGCTTGACTGGACACAAAACAGTCTGGATGCATGGATTCATGCCACGCTTCCACCCTACCATCGGTGGAGAAAACGGCAAATCAACGCTCGTCACACTATGTGGTCTTTTTTTCCACTGTTCCAAAGTCCAACCTTTGCGTTGGCCGCACCACTGCAGCCATATTTTTTGATTTATTTTTCTATTTATTTCATGTCATCTGTTTATTTATTTATTTATTTATTTTTTTTTTTTTGTAGAAGTGGCTTTCCTGTAGGAACACGACAACCGAAAGACAGATTCTTCAATTATCGCCACATAGTTAGGCTAGAAATGGATCTTTGCTTAAATTGAATTTTTCAGTTATTTGCTGCACACTGGACCTTCTGTTTTTACTTACAATTATGTTTAAATTCGTTTGTTCTCGTTCTTAGTGTACTGACTTTTTGCCACATTTCTTCTTTTTAGATTTGCTCTCTTCTTTCGTCATCCGCTCCTTGTATACTTTTGGGATGGCTGCTTTCGACTTCCTTTGTTTTCTCAATTGTGGCTCCCCCTCAACTTTTTCCAACAATACTATCTTAATTCGGAAGGTTATCCGTCTTCCCCATGACTGGATCGACTAAGAATCTCCAAGAAAGTTTGCAGTATATAACTGATACCAAGAAACTTGTGATCATGTCATCTGACAAGTGACATCTGCATACCGTACGGTCAATTATTTGTTGACACAATTATAATAGGGTTCTAATTTTATGTCCGGTGAATGAAATATAAAACAAGTGCTTCATTATCATTTTAGACAGAATTTTATTGCGAGTAAAGTAACCCAGAACTGGCGGAGATATACGTATCAAATAAAATTATTGTATATTTAAAGTAGATTAATACTTACTATGTCAGTGAATAACATGAAAAGTGCTTTGTTTTTTATATAGTGTAGCATTAACAGTTATTAAACTAAATATTAACCATCAAACAACTTTCACACATAAGGACCTTGAGGCTGTCACAGACATGCTCTCAGGTATGGCAAGCTGGGCTTTCTACCAGGGAGACTAAAACGCTGATGGAACTGATATTCAAATTATATTTGAGTCAAGTAGACCGAATTTGGACGAAGTACGGTCGTTCTGCGAGAGTCAAATACTCTGCCTCGGCCTTTACGATGGTGGGACTGTTAATAACCCTGAGTATAACCGCCATGTGCAATTCCTAATACATTGGAGAGGATCACCAAAGTGCTAATCAACGTAAAGAATTCCGCCAAGCAGAGGAAAGCCATCACTCTGTGTTACCAGACTATACTAGGTAGATAACTCTCATCAGCAGGTGCAATACCACCACTTTGCTTATCAGAGGCTTCAAGTGTCCATTACTCTTTATTCGTTCATTACTCCATTACTCTAGAGACTAAACATGGTGAACCCCATGTTTAGTCTCTAGAGCAAAGCTCCAGAAACCCCATCTCTCCTGTAGTATGAATATAGTAGTAATAGTATGAATGGCTTTTCAGATTATGATAGGCATCACCGCGAGGTCCAATCTCCCTTATATTTCGAGGGTATAGTTTTAAAATAGTGTTCGAAGGTCAGTCAATATATAGTCCACCGGATCGAGCTAGGAGTCATCCGAATCAGCTAGTGTGCAATGTCTGTATCAGAAAGTGAATGAGTCCGAATAGTGTGTGTGTGTGTGTGTGTGTGTGTGTGTGTGTGTGTGTGTGTGTGTGTGTGTGTGTGTGTGTGTGTGTGTGTGTGTGTGTGTGTGTGTGTGTGTGTGTGTGTTGGGTATAGTTTTGCTGTGTAAGGATTTAATCAAAGGATTTAATTACCTTATACAAAGAAAGTACAGAATTCATGGGATACCTGGTTCCTGCGCAACGCGATGCTGTCATCTCTCACGCTAGGGGACGAACCCACCGTTTGTCATGTTTGTAGGTACTCCGCATCACTGCATTCACTTAGACGGTAATTTGATGTCAGTATGGATTGACGCCGTGAGTTAACTGACTTTGAAAGAGGGATCATAGTGGGTGTCCGCCGCATGGGTTACTCTATCTTGCAGGCAGGTGTTACAGAAATTGCACTCTCCCCGTTCGACAATATTAAGAGTTTATCGGGAATACGTCATTTCTTGAATAAAATCTCATCGTGGACAGCGCTGTGGGCGGAGAAAGGTGGTGGATGAACGTGGCTGTCGACGTCTGTCTCGCGTTGTTTCAGTCAACCTGAAAGCAACAGTGGCACAAATCACCGCCGATTTCAACGAGGGAGGTGCCATCATCATCATCATTACTAACCTACACTACTTGTAGAATGCACTACCTGAGCAACAGCTCATCAGCGCTTAACTCTTTAATATATAATTTCATCCTAAATTAATCCTTTGCCATGCCCCCCCCCCATTTTCTAATTTTATAATTCTTTCATAATTTTTTTTCTTTTCTCCTTCGTTCTTTTTTTCTTTTTTTCCTCTTTCCCTTTCCTTTTTTTCTCCTTCCTTTTCTTTTTTTCTCTTTCCCCTTCTTCTTTTTCCTTTCCTTTCTTTTCCCCCTTTTTTCCCTCTCTTTTTTTCTCTCTCTTTTTTACCCCGTTTTTTTTACAAACTGTCAACAATTGCTAATATAAATAAAACTCATCAATGCAAAAATAACTGTGATATAAATAACTCAAATATAAATAAAAATAAAATACCTAAAAACATATAAATAAAAACAGCATCAGTGCAAATTAAACTCTTAAAACTCTATTTACATATGTACATATTTACCATATATACAATCCATTCATTTCTCAATCTTATATTACTTATTTCATTAATTCCCTTAGCATAATCCAAAAAAGCTTCATACCAAATCCTATTCTTAAATAAGTCACTGCAGATGTATGAGTCAGAGCCTATCTTAGAGAAAAATATTTCTCTCAGTTCTGTGTACTTTGCACAATTTTCCAACACATGATCCGTGTCTTTAATGTGCCCACATACACACCTCGGATCATTTTCTATTCCCAGCTCCACCAACCTTTTTCTCATTCCATGCCCAGTTGCTATCATTGTAGCTATCAGATCCAAGCCCGGCATCTGTCCATTTCTCTTACTACCTTCACTCCAAGCAGGAAGGCATATGTGACACGGCTCCTGTCAGAACGGTTCCACCTTTCTTGCCAAATATTATCTATTTCTTGTTGCAATCGTTTTCTTTCTTCCTTTATCTCTTGCTTCCCATGTACTTTATTTTCCTCAATACAAGATTTAATCCACATTATTCCTATCCTCTTATTTTTCTTGATTTCATACTCCATTACTCGTTTAACCACAACCAAATCAATTGGTGCTTTTTCTGATACCACTTGTAATGCATCATTTGAAACCGTTCTACAAGACCGCGGCACAGCCAAAAGGACAAATTAGACTCCTTTTAACGTGACTGTTAGTCACCCTGTGCCCCCATGTCCCACATGCATAAGTCACAATGATCACAAAGATACACTTATAGAGGAGATCCAGGGATTTCCCTTTCATCCCCCATCCCACTCTACTAATCTTCCTTATTTTAGAGTATATAACCCGCACTTTTTCTTTCAATTTCTGCACGTGAGGCAAAAAGAACATTTTATCACCCGCATGTATTCAGCCACATGTATTCCACCTTGGAATACATGTGGCTGAGAAAATGTCGTTTTGACTACAGGGGCATATGTCACAGATGTTTCTAATATCTTCTTCTTTCACTCAGCACACTTTTAATCTCATCAGTGTATATCTCCATCTTGCGCATTATTACCCATCTTTCTAATTGCCCACAGCTTTTTTCGACCTATCCTCTATTTCTCTTCTTGAATTACCTCTCACCATTATTAATAGGTCGTCTGCATAAGCGCCCAGCTCACATCCGTCCCACTCCTGAGGGCAAATGTGGTGATGCTCATGCATCACTACATTCCAGCTATACGTGCCAATAATTGACCCATGCGGGGCTCCTCTATCCACTATTTGTGAGATTTTATCATATCTTGTAACTACTATTACACTCCTCTGATTAAAATAAAACTTTAACACACCATAGTACTGCCCAGAACATTTAATTTCTCTCAGCCTTGCTAAAAAAACTCTGCCACCACAATCTGTCAAATGCCCCCTTAAAGTCAATAAATATACCAAGTGCATTCTTCTCTGGAGCCTCTTGAACATATGTCACCATTTTATCAATGGCATCTTCAATAGATTTATCCCTTCTAAAGCCATACTGCCTAGAGCTACTCATTCCACTTTTTACATAGTATTCCTCTAATCGATTCATTAGCAATCTTTCCAATAAATTTTCCATTATCAGCAATAAAGCCACTGGACGGTACGAGCCTGGGTCCGTTACTTCCTTATCTCCATTTTTCAACAACATTTTTGTGTGGGCCTCCTTCCATCTCTTTGGAAATATCTTTTCCTTTAAACATTTATTAAATAATACCAGAAGTTAATTTCCCCATTTCTCTCCTAACTTCTTAATCACCTCAGGTAATAACCCATGGTTTCCAGGGGCTTTCTTTAGTTTCACCTTCCCCAAAGCTTTTCGCAATTCTTCCTGCCCAAACTCTCTTTCCTCTTCCCGTTCTCCTTCATAACCAATATTCAAACTCCTAATTCTTCTTTGTTTCCTATTCTCAATACTTGGGCGGTCCCTTGGAAACAACGAGGAGAGCAACCGAGGGAGGTGCCAGAAATGTCTCCACCTTCAGGGGTCATTAGCCGTAATAGGTTATGGGAGCCGCCGATCCACCAGAGTCCCATTGCTAATGTCATGACACAGGACCCTACATCTCAACTGGGCGAAAGAACATCAGCATTGGACCTTGAATGAGTCCACTTTCCAGTTATTTCGAGCGGATGGGAGGGTGCGTATCTGGCGGAAACTGCACGAAGGTATGCACCCATCATGTCAGCAAATAACTATTCAGGCAGGTGGACAGCCGGTAATGGTTTGCAGCGTGTTCGGCTATCACACGTTGGGACTTCTGGAACGTCTAGCCGCATCTCTGAACGGTCCGTCCAGGTTACGTGTTCATCCTTGTAGACTATCTGCATCCCTTCATGGTCATCGTGCACCCACAGGGCAATAGACTCTTCCAGCAGGACAATGCATTTCCCCACAGAGACGTGGTGACTAGAATGTGTTTCGAATTTACCACCAAGGAATGGCCTCCCCATTCAACGGACATTGCTCTGTGGAGCATCTTTGGAATGCTGTGGAAATATCCGTTAGAGCTTTGGATCCTCCACCCAGGACTGCGATGGAATTATGGACGGCGCACCGCTGTCCTGTGGAACGCCTCCGGCATCTCTTGGACTCAATGACTGCCGTGTGACTGCCCTTATCAGGACTAAATGGGCCTACCCGTTACTAGGTAGGTATCCCATGATTTCTGGCCGCTCAGTGTATAATATGTCTCCCACCTTTTATACTACTAAATAGATCATGAATAGTCAGACTAATAGAACCAACTTATCCCGAAAACATCTATACCACCCAAGAAATTTTTCGTTTTGCATGAATATACGCGTTCTCTGTTCCAATCTGAATAATGTCCATTTGCACTAATAGTCTGTTCAAAGCCCCTTTTACTTTTTCCGACATAATACCAGTTATCGGTTGATTCAATCACTGCTCATCTCAGTTGTCCTAATTACTCTCTGTACGATTCCTTTCGCTTCAAAGTCAATACTTTTCAGTGTGTCCACTCTGATATTCCCTGTCAAGAGACTTTAGACATCACGTAATTTGTAACCCTCTTTTTACGATCTTCTTTGGCTTAAAATCTTTCCACCACATTCTTTCAAAATTCATCTGTTGCCTCTGCCGAACTCCCAATTCCACTAAATCACTTGGACCTTCTTAATTTCTTTTCTTTGAAGCTCGACATTCTCCAACTAATAGTGAGAGAATTTTCCTTGGCAATTTTAATGTTGCCAACGCTATCTGACTTCAGTTTTCTAGTCAAGCAGGCTCAGTTGGTCGAGATGCTGAGACTTTTGCTATTAGTAATGATCTCTCACAGCTTGTTTATTTACTTACCAGAAAATCCTAACCACTCAGTGTTCTGTAGGCACCTCCCATTCCAACTTGGTGATAGTTTCTTCTCCAATGAAATCTTTCTCTCGTGACCGTTCTCACTTTCGTGTTGTTTGGCATTACAAGAATGCCGTGAGATTTTTTTTTCACTTGGGTGGATTACTGTTTTAAACGTTCTGATGTCAATGTTTGTTCAGATCGTGTCAGTGAAATTATTCCTGTAGGGATGAAATCCTTTATTCCACACTCCATCTCAAAATATCTTACTTATATAAACCTTGGTTTTCCAATAAATTCGCTAAGGCCGTTTAAAGTAAGAATGTTGCTTATCGCAACTGACTGATATCCAAATTTCCAAGTTTATTTTCTACCTACACTAAAGCTCGCAACAATTGTAAAGTTATTATCAGTCCAAACTAGATTTTGAACAAGCTAAAAGTAGAAAACTTCCTTCTTCAGATCCTAATCAGGCATTCTGGTCTCTTCCCAAAGCTGTTGGCCGCAATTTTTGCCGCTCTCTACTCCCACCTCCGTTAAAACTTGACGGTTCTATTGCCGCTTCAGCTAAAGATAAAGCCGACCTGCTAGCATCTTTCTTTTCTTCCGACTCTTGTATTCACGACGATGGTAAACCACCTCCTACTATTTCCAGTACACTCCACTCAATCTCTATGATCTTCCGTCAAAAGGATAAAAGACGAATTTTGAACAGTCTTGCTGCCAAGAAAGTTCCAGGTCGTTATGATATTTTACCACTTGTGCTGAAACCCTGTGCTCCTGCTCTTAGTCCTGTTCTGTGTCGCCTTTATGTTTTCTTTTTTCACTGGTATTTTCCTTCTGCTCGGAAAATTGCTCATATCTAGCCAGTTCCTAAAAAGGGCAACAAATCCCTCCCATCCAATAATAGTCCCATTGTACTTGTAGTCTTTCTAAAGTAATGGAGAAATCCATTAAGCGCTAACTCGTTCGCTTGAAATCTTTCAGCTGATCAGTGATCACCAATATTTTTTTTCCTCGTGTCAGTCCCCTAGTAATGAATTTGGCTTATGTTACCCATCTATAGATTTTCAGTCGATAAATGTTGTCACCTTGGCAGTTGTTCTTGACATTTCAATGGCATTTGATCGCGTTTGGCATAAAGCTCTTCTAAATAAGCTTCCATCTTATGGATTGCTGAATTTTTTTTATAATTGGGTATCCATTTTCTCTCCTGACTGTTCATTTCTAATCTCTCTTGGCATAAGTAAACCAGAAATATTGCTTTCTTATCATTCAAAAAAAAAAATTATCTTTCCTTTCTCTCTTGAATAGGAGGCACCTGCCTGTAACCATCCTTCCGCTGCTAGGGGAAGGATGGTTACAGGATTTCTATTTGTAATTTTTGTTATTGCGGAAGTGAACAGTTTGAATAAATTCAAGGAAGAATTAGACAAATTACTGTAGGGATTGGACAGGTGTTGCGGAAAGGGTTTTTTTTTTTTGTCTGATTCGTTATAAGTTTGCTGCTTTTTTTACATCATATGCCATCCCTAATACTAATACCAAAAGCAGTCTGTTTTTGAAAAAAGTTTCGAACCATTGGGGTAATAGATACTTTTTATCTTAACTGTTCCTTGCAATAACTGAATTCTGGGTCAGTCTTCTTCAGGTGCATTGTTGATTGTGGGTGAGTGAGAGAGAGCCTATTGTCTGAGAATGTCTAACAGTACTAGGGACAAATTAAATTGGGCGACAAAATCATTTAAACAAAATTATTAGACTTAAAATGGTAAGATAGAAATGTAAAGAAAAATTTATCTTACTGATAAAATAATTAATACGTGTATTCCAGGTTAAAAAATGATCAATCCATAATCTAAGATATTCATATTGAGAATCAATTTCAATAAGTCTGGTGGTTTTCAGTGTTTCCTTCAGTAAAATCGAGTTGGTCTTGTCCGGTGAAATCTGCAGGTGATGCTGTTCAGCTCAAAGTTGGAGAGTCATAAGGGCTTCGTTCGATGCGTCCTCTAGTTGTCTACGGGAATCGGCACCACGGTAAGAATGAAATCATCAGCAAACGCCTGAGTGGAGACGTCCCGCAGATTTGGTGTGCAGGAATTCGTCTAACACAAAGTTCCAAAAAAGGGGTCCCAGGACACACCCCCTGGGAACACCTTCTGTGCACTTGTCTGGTCACCTGGTAGTATGGTGTTTTGACTGTTATTTTGCGAAAGATAATCTCAATGCAGCAAAATAGATTATATGGTAATTTGGCTTCCCTGAGTCTGCCGAGGACGTTTGCCAACCAAAGTGAGTCAAATTCCCCGGCAAAGTCAACGGAAGTATTTTATAGACTAGGAAGACCAGGAAGTAATTTCTATCTGTGTTCCTTGTGGAAATGATGATAGCTATCAGCGTATCCACAACTGAGCAGCCGTTCTTGAATTCGAACTGTTTCGGCGACTGTAGGTTCATGTTGGAGTAGTGCTGACTGATTCTGAGGTGGAGAAGATTCTCGAACGGTTTGCTGAGCTCAGGTAGCAGGGCTATGGACCAGTAAGAATCTGGCTGTTGAACCTGAGGATTGCTCGGGTTTTTTAGTATTAGTCGGATACTAGCTGTCTTCCAGGAGGATGGAAAGCGTCCTGTTTTTAGGCAATGGTTGAAGAGATTTAAGATTATGGCCGGGGTATATTCCACGACTTTTTTTACTATCTCTGGTTATAGCATGTCAATTCCAGGAGATCTCCTATTCCTGAATTTGTTGGATGCTAGGCAGAGTTCTTCCAGTGTGAAAGGCAGATCTGTTGTTTGCATTTTTAATTTTCCTGGCACAGGTTGATCTGCTTCGGGGTGGCTGGGGAAGCTGGTGTCTTGAATGTGGTATTTAAGATGTTATTGATGCTGGAACCGTTTGGTGCTATTGTGGAGAGCAGCGAATTTTATTGAACTATTTTATTGAGAGCCAAGATAGAAAGATCTAAAAAATGTAAATTATTATATTAGGATTACCCGAAATTTAATAAATTAACTCGTATTTGTGTCTGTAAATTGCGTGTATTCTCTGGTCAATTTCCCTGTTTTGCTGGACGAAAAATCCCCAGTTTCTAGGGGGAAAAACCTTGATGTCCACGCCTGAGACCGACTAACTCAGCCACGGAGTGAAAAAAGCCCACTAAAGTTCCTCGCGTCATCGACAGGATTCGAACCCGAGCCTTTTCCACCTTGTGTGAGGAGGACGGTGACGTCGTCCACACACCGGGTGAAAAATACCACTGTGCTACCCACACAAAGATAGAAAAGTCTGCATTCCCACCGGGTAATTAATGATGATCATTAACCCAGATCATCCAGGGCATGTCACGAAAATAGTCCCACAGCCCTGACACAACTGCCTCAGGCCTGCCGAACCCAAACAGTGCATTCAGGTGCCAAGGTCTCATGTTGCTGTCTAAATTCACTACATCCCCATGAATATGGATCACCACCTGCTTGAAACTGTTGAAGAATATACAGCCTTCAATATCTTTGCAAAGGACTTATTCTAGAGCGGTGTTTTCCAACGTGGGTCCCACGCCCCACATGGGGGAAATTTGATTGTTCAGGGGGGCAATTCAAAAATTGCTCGTCTAAGAGTTTAAAACAACTGCCTACTATGATTTAACCTGTACAAAAGAAGAATTGTTGGTATCTCAATTTGAAATAAGCATTCATTAAATGTTGTACTTTCTATAGAGCCGCACTTGAAAGTTTGGAGTAATATCAACTACAGTTTGCTCAGAGAGTATTGCTTACTATGCCTAATGAAGGAGTGGGCAGGAGCGGGAGTGCAGTAGCACACGCTCTTTGAGTAGACCGGGGTTCAAGCCCCTGACTACTGAATATGGTCGATCTGCCAACCCGCACTGGACCAGCGTGGTAGATTATGGTCCATTTCCCTCAACATGAATTGTTGAGGAGGCTTCCATCCTGCAGTGGGTTGATAATGGTTGCACTTTACTTTTTTATTTTTTTTTATGGCATACGCAATGCGTAAGCAAAGTGGTTGTCTATGTAGCCTACCGCAAACTCCGCATGTTATATGAAATAGGTAATTCCTTTCATACAAATGCTCATTTGGGCGTCGTGACTGTACGTTTGGATAGGTTTGGCGATCTCAGATTAAAATAAAAAATTACTTTGTCTGCGCACAGAATTATTATTAATGAAGAACCATGATACACAATGGTATGTATTTGTCGTACATGTATATTTCTGTGGTCTCAGTAAATAAGCAAATAACTCCAAAAACTCGAATTTGCAGGAGAGGAAAAATAAACTTCACACTCTCATATAAACATGCGCATATTCGAATATACAAATATTTATTACTGACACTAAAACTACAATAATGAAGATATATGCATGTCACATAATAGTAAATAATAAATACTTTTTTATAGTGCACTTATCTCATTTTTGACAAATTAGACTTATCTTATTCACAGAGACCATAGATTTAAAAGCCCGAATTCAGTTATTTGTGTGATTTATTCATTCAAAAAGCATACTAATAATTAATTTTGATATATTAAAATAAAATTAAATTAACTTTAATTCATAGTTTATTTTTAGTTTTTGATTTATCGTATATTTATTTCTTTCAGTTGCACAGTAAAATGAGTAGTGCAAGTAAAAAAAAAAGTTCGTCAGTATTCAGAGGAATACTTAAAATTTGGTTTCATACCCGCTGTCCACGATCAAAGGTCACCTTTTTGTCTTTTATACCAACAATGCTTGACCAACGAATCAATGAAGCGAGGTCGTCTTGAGGCGCATTTGAAGGCGAAACATAATGCTCATGTAAATTCAGATTTAAATTACTTTCAAACTTTAAAGAATTTTGAAAAAAGAGCAACATTAAAGTCTGTTTATTGCTCATACTGCAACTGTCAATCGTGCTTTTGAGGCTAGTTATGAAATTTCTTTACTCATTGCTAAATCTGGGAAAAATCATACTATAGGAGAGAATTTAATCAAACCATCAATATCAGCATTTCTTAAAACAGTTCTGGAAGAAGATGACAAAGACGTGAAAGCTATGCCACTCAATAACAATACTGTTAGCAGAAGAATAGATGAAATGAGTGAATATATTGAAATACAACTTGTTGGAAAGCTGAAAACAAGAAAATTCTCAGTGCAAATGGATGAATCAACTTTGAGAGACAGTGAAGCCGTACTGATAACTTATGTAAGATATATTGATGAAGGTAATTTTTCTGAAGAAATGTTATTCTGTAAATCATTAGAGAGCACCACTACCTCCAAAGATATATATATATATATATATATAATAAGCTAAAAAATTACTTAGATGACAATAATATACCAATGAAAAATATAACATCTTGTGCTGCAGATGGTGCTCCTAATATGATGGGCAAGAAAAATGGCTGCTTAAAATTGATGAAAGATGAGAATCCAGAAATGCTTCTTGTGCATTGTGTTATTCATAGGGAAAACTTGGTAGCTAAAAATATTTCGCCTGTTCTTAATGAAGTACTAAAATCAGTTATAAAGTGTGTCAATGCTATTAAAGCTAATGCCAAATGTGGGCGTCTCTTCAAACTTTTTTGTGAAGAACAAAATGCAGACCATGTGAGACTTTTACTTCACACTGAAGTAAGGTGGCTCTCGAAAGGGAACTGCTTGAAAAGATTTATGGAACTATTTGATACTATTAGTGACTTTTTAAGTGACAAACCTGAAATGAAGCATCTGTTAATGGTCGATGGTAAAGCATTTGTGAGTTTTTTAGCCAATATCTTTGAAAAACTAAATATATTAAACAACTTCAAGGAACAAATAAAACTCTCGTCAATGCAAAAGCGAAGATATTTGGTTTCATTACATTTTATTGAATTATGTCAAAAATATATTTTTAACAAAAATTTTGAACAGTTTCATTGGCTGCAAAAATGTGAAGTGACTGATACCGCTGTACTTCTTATTGTCGATCATCTGAAAATTCTGTCCACTGATTTAAAAGAAAGGTTTTCTGATTTAAAACCAATTGATTTTCCAACCTGGATGATGCAACCAATGTTAGTGGATTTGTCTGATGTATCAATGCAGTACCAAGAAGAACTCTCAGAAATGCAAAATGATGAGTCAGTTAAAACTTTATTCAATATAAAAGGAGCGATGGCATGGCTTTGTGATGAAACAGAAATTAAATACCCAAATTCAACCAACTTTGCAAGAGAGCTATTGTTACCGTTTCCATCTTCATATTTAGCTGAATGTGGATTTTGTGCCATAAATGATTTGTTACTAAAGAAAAGAAATCGACTGGATATTACAAAACGGGGAGACTTGAGACTGAAGCTGACTAAATTGGAACCCAGTATAAAATCTCTCTGCGGCAAGCATCAAGCACAAGGGTCTCACTAAATTTTGTGCACTCATCTAGAAGTGACTTCACATGGATTGTTGAAATTATTAAACAATTAAATAATAATTACTAAAAATTAAAATATTATAGAAAAATCTTTCATATAAATTATTTCGTACTTGAATTTTAGTTGTCTATTATGTTTTGAAAATTTACTTACTGTTTTTTTCTTAATAATTTCCTAATGATTTCTTCCTAAAACCTAAGTCTTGTATCCTGAACAAGTTGTAATTAGGCTTCATTTAGGGAATAATTCAGTTTTTGAATATAAAAAAATATGTATATGTTAATAGGGGGCATCAGAATTTTAGAAAGACTTAGGTGGGGCATGGTAAAAAAAAGGTTGGGAAACACCGTTCTAGAGACAAAAAAAAAAAAAAAAAAAAAAAAAACCTACCCAGAACGTAAGAGATCTGGGAATTGGAACGTATTTTGCCATCAAAATCGACTGGCGACTGAGACCCACCACCCACTTAAAGACTGCCCTGATCATTAATCTATTTCGAACGGGACCTTCTGTTCCATGAATGCTGCCAAATCGGACCAGATACCCAACTTGGACTCTTCACCAACAGTGACAAGGTGCCAGTGCCTGATGGCGATCTATACCGGGCTCCCTTTCCCGGTAACTTTATTCCCTATCTCTGGCGTGGGGAGGAAACAGTCCTGTCTCCTACCCTCCTCTGGTAACTGTTAATGTTCTCCTGGTGGGGGCGCGTGCATGCCTCACTGAACATCCCAAAGTCGCCTTCTCTACGTCCCCATACTTCTGTCTTTCTCCCCAGGCTTCAGTCTCCCTCCCTATCCTGCCTAATACGCTAGCGTATATCCCACACAAACTGCAAAATTTTAATCTCATCCAAATTAAACCTCATAAGCCATATTTGGCTTTTCTAATTCCAGTGCTCACCCTTATCGAGTTTATTTTATTTATTTTATTTATTTATTTTTTTTTATAGGGCCTAGTCACTGAAATCTCAGGAAACTAGGTGGCAGGGTCTGCCAGAGTAAAAACTTCAAACTACTGGGTGCCTGGTCCGCCTTCACGGGGGAAAGTGGGGACTACGTTGGGCCTCAGCAGGGGTCCGAACAAGACGGCCAGATGAACAACGATACACAACACTACGCATATACAAAATCCACACACTTTTAAATCTCTGGTCTTCCCTTCCCAGGGAACTGGTACCGACAACGAAAGCAACGCGAGATGGGTGAAACCTCTGCTTCCGCTAGACGTCAATACACTTTACATTTTTCTCACAGCTCAATACATGAAAGTTTACAACGATTCCTTTTCCATTTCCAATTTGCCTCAATGATTTGTTCATGAACTAATCGTTGAGGTAAATTTCTGGATCTCAAATATTGGCCATTATGCTAGTTAAATAGCGTTTGAAGAATACGATCCATTCTGTAGACGAACTCGTACAACAACACCATGGGTGCAATCATCTTACCGAGGAATATTCCGGTTTTCCCTTAGCTCATTTCCCGATGTCTTGAGCCTCCTGACATAAGGAGATTGGTTGTGGAGGGGGAGGGACGAGGATCCTAAATTTGCAGGAAGGCCGTCCGCAGATCCACGCATGTCCCTAGTAGCATTATAAACAGCATTGATCGACTAACAGGATTCTTCCCGGCCAAGAGTCTACGATTCTACAACATGGTGGATAGTGATCACAAATAAATTTTGAAATTAATATTCAGGTGGATAACCAATGATTCAGCTGTAGTGAACTGTCTTAGTAAAATGTGAAACTGGAATTAATAACAGGAAAGAAATAGCAACTTCTTTACATACTCGCATTTTTCTAGGGAACAGACACGCATTAAATTAATTACTTAAAGATTAATTAGAAAATTTAATTCTTATCGATTTAATTGTCGAAGCATTAGATATAACGATTTCTTAATTTTTAAAAAAAATCACAATATTTTAGATATTTCAAGTACAAAATTTTAATATTCACGATGATAAAGAATTATTTTCAAGATGGCAGAGTGTACATTATTTATGGGCTATCAGAGAATGAATCCTTTGTCGTATTTGAAACTCCATTATTTTTTACCATTTTACTTCTACCAAACACTGAATAATCGGAGTTAATGTTAGAGGGGAACAAAACAACGGTTCTGCTATTACAAGTAAAAGGCATATATATTCGCTCTATTTTAAGAAATCTAACAAATTAGAAATATGAAATGTGTTTTATCGGAAATATACTTCCAAATATGACCGTAAACAATGCAATACTTGGTTCGCTGAGCTTACCTGCATTAATCCCTTTAGATTTGGAGCTAAGCAGTTTGTTGAGAAGGAACAATGAACTTTCTCTATACTGTGATGGAATTCTTTGACTTGAATGAAATTCTTCGCAAGGTCCCTTCGATTCAATAGTTTCTGTTCCGCTAAATATATTCATCGAGAGGATTTTTTGATTGTTCTTTTTGTTAACAGAAAAGATGAAGACCAGGGATTACAGACTTGTTTCCAGAAACATATGAGGAAGCAATCCTTTAAGTACTGTCTACCACAAATATAAAAAAGTGATAAATGTGTAATTTCCTAATTTCGTTAATTTCTTATACAACGTTAGTGAGAAATAATTCACTAGACGGGTTGTTCCATCCACTCTGGTTCACGCAACGTCTTTAAAATGCCTCTTATTAACTGTTTACTTCGCTCTGCTGAATTCTCGTAGCCCTTTCTTTATAATCGCGAAACTCTAAGAACTATCCTACGATTCCTCCAGAACCCACACGGTGTCCGCTGACCAGCCCAATGTCATGCAGTCAAAGTCTTCGTCCAGCTCATGTAGTAGCACAATTCATAGAGCTGCCAATTTCACTGCCGCCTCGACGCTTCGTGCCACCCACGTGCGCGACGTCATTTGCACACGCACATAATACAAACGGAGTCGTTGCATTTAGTTCCCACACCTTATCCCTCTCGTTGAGTGCTTGGGGTGGGCATGCGAAGCTTAATTTGGGAAAAGAAAGACGCCGAAAGAATAATGGATGATCACCCGATCAACACATGCAATGTTGGTTTGGATCCAATGATTTATTATTGGCAATACTCACGACCGTCTTCCAAAACATTTATTTCTATTAACCAAAATAAATTTTGTTTAATAAAAATAAATGTTGTAAACAAAATCAGTTTTGTTTTATAGTTATTTTTCCGCATTTTTGTTATAACTTTAACAAAACTAACATTTTTTTTTTTTATAACACAGAAGTGCATAACATTTTGTTATGCACTTCTGTGTTATAAAAAAATCCCAGTCATCAACAACTGAGCGTTTTTGAAGAGACAAGGATTGTGTTGTTAATCTTCCTAAACACAGAAGATCACGTACAGCTCGACAAAATGAACAGCTTAATGTCATGATCGTATAAGCAAGCTCCTGGACTGAACTCCCTCACCTGATCTAAAAAAATTCGCAAGAAGGTCAGCTAAAAATACTCTAAACGCTAAAAACAATAAAAGAATCGGAATACACTGTTTACCTTCCAAATTGCGTCACACACTTAATCCTAATGATCCAGGTAGGTAGCTGACTGTGCGCAAAAGATTCTCCAGATGTGAAAAGTAATAAAATTTTTCCCAATAGAATCTTGTGGTCTGATGAGGAAGTTTCATGATCAGTGGCGCATATTAGCATACTTTTGAATCGATCACTTTATAAACACCGTTAGTCACAATTTTTGAGGAAAATTAGGTTACTGAAGTCCCCGATGAGAAACGGACTCCAAACCATGCAATTATCCCGTCAAATGTAGTGTATATTGTATGAAACGGACCGTTGGATCCTAGAGTCAATGTAAAAATCAAAAATTTGCTTTAGAATGCTTTGAAAGACGTTTTCTTGGAGCAAGCTGTGCTGGCAATTCTTTTCCTTTCTCATAGTTGACACAAGCTTAAAAGATTTTTTTTCTTTATTTTTTACTCAGACTACAATACTTAAGAGACAAATAAGAGAATAATGCTTGCAACTGATTCAAAATCTGACAGTGATTCAGTAAAATGAAGAACCATAGAAGATTCTTAAGCGATAAACTGCGCGCATGACTTGAGAACAACTATCTGTCAGAATAAAAAGTCGACCATTAAAACATATTCGTGTGTGTGTTTGAGAGAGAGAGAGAGAGAGAGAGAGAGAGAGAGAGAGAGGAGAGAGAGAGAGAGAGAGAGAGAGAGAGAGAGAGAGAGAGAGAGTTAATGATACCCAAAATGAGAAGGAGAAAGCCAAGAAATTCCACCAACAAACCTTAAATTCAAACTTGCATATATAATATCGGTGTAGATACACCATAGATAGCTCTAAAGCAAAAACTACGAAAGTAGTGTAAAAGGCCTAATTTCATTTGCATCTTATATTGGGACTACCTTCACAACGAGTTACCATGTATTGCACTATCTCGAATAAGTAATGCTTCACCAATGGAGAAGACTCTTATTTATTCTTGGCGGATACCACCACCCACACGGCACCGTTTGAAAAATGGTATAGGATAAGATACTGTGTTATCTTTACTGTCCCTATTAGATTTAGGAAAGCAAAAAAGGTGTAAGAAAGTGAGAGTAGGAGAGGAAAAAGAAGAAACGCCGTCGAAAGAGGAAAGGGCCAGTTGTAAGGACCTGTCCTTACAACTGATAAAAAAAAAAAAATTGAGATATTATTAAGAAAATTAATACAGACAACCAATTTGAAATATATATGGTCAAAAAACTAATAACTGAAATTGTATAGGATAATTCAGATAAGTCAAGGTTTAATTGTGCTCGTTACGCCTATTACCTTAAGCAAGAGGAAGATTAACGTAGCAACGGGGGGGAAGCGTTTCGAACACGCGATACAATAGGAAACACTGATGGAGCAGACTGTAGTTAATGAGCTCAGATCAGAGTTAACATTTCGCCCTAAAGAACAATGAGCTGAAACAAAAATAAATAAGATAGAGATGGAGCTCAGTAATGGAGGTATTCATGATATTTAAGTGCACACTTTAAAATTTCACGGGGGCAATTAACGACAGGTGTATCAAGGCCAATACAGGGCATAGCTGGGCAAACACAAAGACGATCTAGAAACTCCAAAATTACAGGAATTTCCAGTTGCCTTTCTAAAAAATTCTAGGAATTGCTGGAAACAAGTAGCCCTCTCTAAAAAGGATGGAAGACACGCCCATGGAAGAGTATAGGAGACGAATGGGAATCACAGGGGAAGGGATGTACTGGTCAGCGATTGGTCTGAACGAAAAAGCGCAGGAAATTTTGAAATTCAGAGTGAGGAGAAGGATAAGTTTTTTTGAAGTAGCTTTTGGAAGTGCGTAGAGGAAGACAGTCGTGGGGCAGAGTCGTTGCTGAGTTTGGGGGAGATGGTTGAGTAGTTTTCGGAAGTGTGTAGAGGAAGACAGTCGTGGGGCAGAGTCGTTGCTGAGTTTGGGGAGATGGTTTAGGAATGGGAAGAAAATTTTCTTTGTGAGAAATTTCGTAAACCTAAAGTTGGGAAAAGAAATGTGTCCATGTGGAAGAAAGAATATTCTGCAGTAGCCAATGTATACTACAGCAGTGTGAGAAGCCGACAAAATTCATAGCGAAGGAGGAAGAGTGCCCAAGGAAAATCCTAGAGAACGCCGTAAGAAAAGGACCCTTATTCAACTCAACAGCGCAGTGCCTATGGGAGAGCGAATCTCAAGTAAATTGATGCATTCTATGGATGAGCAACCGCCCGCCTCCTAGTCTACGCCGTTACGCTGATGGTTATGGCAGCCCTGAATAGGAAAATCTCTTGGAAACTGAGTAAGTGATAGTTCCGTAAGAAACAAAACTTAAGTTTACAAAGGAAGGACTCTAGGAGAAATACCTAATCTATAAGAGAAAGTTAAATGTAATTGTAACTATGCCCACAGAACTGTAGTGAAATTAAGTGTAGGTTTTTAAGATAAAGATTTATAAATAGGTAGAAAGGATACTTTGAGATAATAGTTAATTTTGAGGGAATGACTAAGTAGGTAACAAAGGATTGTAGTTGATTATGAAATTATAGCGAATTTGGATTTATAGAGAGAGTATAACACAGAGTGATAGTAATTGTTTTAAACGGATAAAACACCGATTGAGTGCCCTGCTAGTTAAAGGATTATAGGATTAGATACGGGAAAACGGTTAATTACTATTGTTGATTATGAATGATGAACAGGTCTGTAGTTGAGGAAAGGATTTGCTAACTGAGGTATATTTATATATATGTATGTATACGTGGGGATTTTGGAAAGGGATATAAATATGAATATATATATAGCTTCTTAAAATTGTTTATTGCCATGCTGGAAGCCACTTGTAAACCTACTAGGACAGTTGATTGGTCGGAAAACTCATGTAAGGATCATAAGATGTAATGACTCTTAGATCCATTAGAACCCAAGGATGAGACACACGAAGAAAATAATGATATGTATATATATATGTATGAAAACTCTGTAGTTTGAATTACAAAGATATACACAGATAAAGCCTAACAGCCTAACAAAGCTACACATATTAAAGTTCACAGTCAATCGTAGCTATTGATTGGAAATGTATATATATTGTCAATAAATATTATTATGTTTTGGTGCTTAAGAGTCTGTCAGTCATTTTGAACTTCAGCCAATCCTGAGGAAAAAAAATATTGAGACCCCCTTAGAGTCTAGAATCTTCTGGGAGACAAACAAGTCAGGTGTAAAGTGGGAGGGGACTAAACGGGGGGGGGCACAGTAGAGTACAGGGAATAATTAAATAAGCCCTTATAGCATTGTGGAACCGGTTGAAAAAAAAGGAGGATATTTATAAAGGAAATTATTTAAATAAAGTAAATAACAATAAAGAATAAACATAAAAATAAATTCCCCCCTACACAGTTACTCCTCACACTCACTCACTGAACTAAACCACACAGAAATCCTCCGAATAGGCAACGCTTTCCCATTAGAGCAGGCTGCTGTTGCCTATTCGCGGTAACGAGGGCCCCATCAAGACCCTCCCTCCTTATAAATATTGGATATCCAATATTTCTAAAAAGAATCATAGTAATATAATAACAACGCAATGTTTAAGAATATTTAAAATCTTAACAATATCAGTTGCATTAATATGGAAATTACTAGGTTAGTAAGTTAAAATGAATGGTGTACAATATCTAATTCCATCTTAAAGTATGTTACTTGCATGCAATTAAACTGACATTGTTTGAGATGACATATGGACATTGAGCTATAATTGCACAGTGCTCCATAAATATTAGCTTTTTTCAGAGTTTGTATATGTCTGCTCGATGGGAAGGCGTATGTATATATTTGTATAGTTGCCTGTGCCATTAGACTCTACATTTGTCTTTCATTCCATTGTGTATGTCGCTCCTACACAATGGAATGTCAACGTACATTACATTGTGTATGAGCGTAAGCCATGTTTTGCTATGCTATGTTTGCATTTTCTTTTTATTATTTTATTTTTATTTTGGCTCCCGCTCTTAATTAACATATTCTTAATTCTACTAATTAATATATGAGGTGTGATCATTTAATTCGCGGACTGGTGCAAGATCTTATCTTAATTGTCATCATCTGAATCTTCTGTGGATTTCTCGTTCTCGAAATACTCTCCCTTAAAAACTTTACACACTTTGCCCACCGTCGTACCCACGCATTAAATGCTTCTTGCAAGCCATTTTTCGAAAAACTGCGATGTGCTTCCGTTGTGGCTCTGCGAGCATCGTTGTGCCGGACGCGAAACGCTTGCCTTTCAGAGCTTTCTTCAGATGTGGAAACAGAAAGAAATCACACGATCACTGCCTGCACAATATTAGCCGTATGGGACCTGGCATTGTCTTGATGGAGAAACCATTTCACACCGGAAAGTTCGGTCACACCGGAATATGGCCGTCCTACCAAGACACTGACTAACATACGCTTCATTCATCTTTTTAACTGTTTCCGACTCGTTTAAGCCCCGTCTGACACAATAACGAACCCATATAGCTCTTCAATCTGTATGTCCGACAGGATACTTTCTTCAAAACGATCGTCAGTGACACGCGGCTAAAAAAACTCGTCACGCAATATTAGCGACAAGTACTGGCATGCACGCACAGTCTGCTCAGTAGCGATCTGGAAGAAAGCCTCTAGCGGCAGTTATGGAAAGTTCGCGCAGTAAACATCTTGCACCAGCCCGCGAATTAAATGATCACCCCTCATATTACTAACTCTGGCGTATGCACTTGAAGTAGGGGAACCTTTAACATCGCTTAACGGAAATTTTGAAAGTCTGGCTATTTTGTACCACCCATTAACATAATACATAATAAGTACCACGTCACTTATTATGGTTTTTTTTTTTTTTTTTTTTTTTTAGAAGCGTCGACGACTAAGACTATGTTGCATCGTGTTTATTATCTGTAAATTGCGTGTGTTCTAAGGTTGATTTTCTGTTTGCTGGACGAAAATCCAAAAGTTTCCAGGAGAAAAAATTATGTTACCTTCACCTGAGACCGACTAACTCAGCCACGTTGTGAAAAAGGCCCATAAATATTCTTCTCGTCATCAACGGGACTGGAACTCAGGTCTTCTCCACCCAGAGTGGGGGAGGACATGCTACTTATGTTATCTGATTACACTGGTTGGCATAAAATTCCTCCCTGGAATAATAATTTTCGATAGATTCTAGGAGGAAATATGTTTAAAAACTGAGATATGTACTTAATGTTTTCCAAAATTGTAGGTTAATGACCGAAAACCAAGACCAAGGTGGTATAATTATCTTTTCCATCTATTTTATCTATTTATTTATTTTACGGGGGAAGTGGTATTAAAATCGCAGTGGAAGCCACTATCACAACTTGTGAGAAATGTCTATAAACTCTATTTTGAATGTAAGGTCGATAAAGCGTGGGCTCCAAAGATTTCTTGTAGCTCATGTTCAAGGACATTAAGAGACTGGCTTAAAGGTAGTCATAAATCGATACCTTTTGCTGTTCCGGTGATATGGCGGGAACTTCGAGATCACATCAACGCTTGTTACTTTTGCTTGAACAACATTTCTGGTATTTCTGGGAAATGTAAATATAAAGTAGAGTATCCCAATATACCTTCTGCTCAAAGTTAGGTTCCTCACGATGATACAATGCAGTACCAAAGCCACCAGAAACTTATGGACTTGACTCTGATTCAGGATCAGAAAAGGAGTCTCCAGATGATGCAGAACCCGGAATGAGTACAAATCTAGACTTTTCAACTCTTGATACTGCAAAGCCACATCTAATCACTCAGTCAGAATTGAACGATTTGTCCAGAGAGCCAAATCTCTGACCAAATTGTTCTCTCCAAAACAAGGCTGAGTTACTGGGATCACGGCTTCACCAGTGGATTCTTCGTGAAAAGGGTATCAGGGTGTTTTTTTTATAGTAAGAGACAATCTAACATAAGGACCTGTTACTCCTTGTATGGTGCTTTGGTTTATTGTAACAATGTCCAAGAATTAATGAAAGAGTTACATCTGGAGCACGTCCCCGAGCAGTGGAGGCCTGTTATTGATTTATCCAAGGTCAGTTTGAAAGCGATTTTACTCCATAATGGAAATAAGTATCTATCTATAGATTCATTGGTCCATGCAGTTCATATGAAGGAAACGTACCAGAACCTATAGATTCTTTTGCAAAATATGCTATCAAGAATACAAATGGAATATCTGTGCCGACATAAAAGTAGTCGCTTTGCAGACTGAGTTGGATACACTAAATGCAAGGTAAAAAAGTGGTCAGATCGTTCAGAAACTACACCAGGCCAGAAAAATGTCGCACATCCTCCTTTGGTGGATAAGTCAAAAACCTATTGCACGCATTCTCTTCATTGCACATCAAGCTGGATTCGATAAAAATGTTTGTGAAATCGAAGGACAAAAAGGGAGAAGGATAGTCCTGTTTGAAGCAAAAGTTTCGTCCATCTGTTTCCTAAGTCTTCGGCTTCTGTTCTATCTGAAGGTATCTGTGATTTTTGTTATCTAATATCGACGCATATTCCGTTAACACGAATTAGGAAATCTTTTGTGGAGTTCCTTAACACCTATTCAAAAAATATCACTATTTTCATTATCAAACCCACATAGTCTGCGTATATATTATGCTGTTCTTTGCAACTGAAGGAACTGGTTTATCAAGACTGGTCATACCTGTGAATCACAAATCTTTGTTCATATTGTTTTCTAACGGATTCCTTGTATATGACACATTTAACACAGATGACACTGTGTCCTGTATTGTGATTAACTAAATAAATAAAACAATGCATATCATATATAATACGATAGGATGATGCTTGAAAAAGTTCGTGGTCTGATTATGAAAGGGTAGTGGTTAAGCGTTAAAAATTTCTCTACTTAATGTATGCACTTCAAATATCAAACGTGCACACTTATTTTTACATAAGACTAAATGCAACTAGGCATAATATTTTTAAGAGTATAAATTATCTATATAATATTGGTGTAGATACACCATAGATAACACTTAAACGAAAAAACTACGATAGTAATGTAAAGGGCATCGTTTCATCTTATCTCATATTGTGCTCATCTTTCAAAACGAGTTGCAATGTATTGCACTACCTCGAATAATTAACGCTTCACTAATAGAGAAGACGATTGTTACTTATTCTTAGTGGGCACCACCACCACCCGGAGAGCACCGTTTCAAGGTTTGTTGGCCTTTCATCGGTGGGTGGGCAGGTACCCTGGTATTGCAGACACTTGAAAATAACCTGCAAAGCAACAACAACACCACACTTAATTCTTATATTAAATTCACTAGATCTTTATTCGCCCCCTTTGAATACTTTTTATTCGGACCACATCCACTCTCTACAAAACATGGTGATGTATATGCATTCCCTACTTCGTATTTTCTTCTAATCAAAATTAAAATGCTTCGTATTAAAAAGGTTTTTAAAAGTAAATTCAATTAAAGAAAATTATTAACTTTGATTTAGCAGGCGTTTTAATTTTTTTCAATCATCTGAGTTTTTTTTTTGGGGGGGGGGCTATAAAACTTTTTTACGCACTCTTTTCTACTTTTATTGTAAGCCATGGTAACTGTGCCCATCGGAAAACCGGGTTTTATCCTGTGGCTTTTGATAGGACAGACAATTATATTTTTACTGTCTGTTTTCCTGTCCACTAAACGGTAATGCTCTCTTAATGTAAGATTCGAAGTGCTACGTACAACAAATTGTAACTTCGAAATATAGTTATTTTTATTTATTTAACTGTATGACTACGAGAAATCTGGAAAATTTCAAGATTCTGAAAGTCAAGCCCAGCTTGCTCGGTTTGCATAGTGCTGCCATCTATTAACGTTTACTAGAACTACAATTTTTGAAAAATAAATTGATTTTCTATAAGCTCTTGTAATGTTTTCAGTTGTGCGGGTGTGCACGCGAATTGAAAAAAAAAAAAAAAAAAAAACATTCAAATCTAGTGACATACATGTACTCTGATTTCAAAATACAATGTATAAATAATCGTAGAAATTAATTTAAAATACACGTGATTTTTTAATTAATCACATGAACACATAAAAGTTGAAATATACAAAGTAGATCATGATATAGGAAGTAAATGAAGTACGTAAATTCGAATCAAAAAAATTAATATCAATTGAAAATTCGTGCGCTTTTACCTGACTTCGATTTCGAAACAAGAGAGGCTCGCTATTTATACCGAAGACCAAACACTTAGTGCTAAGTTTGAATTTATGTTCGAGCCAGAGACTGTATTTGTCTCTGGCTCGAACATAAAGTTTTACGCACTTCTGACTAATTTGTACACACCTTTTTAAAATCATATTTCTGCTACGAATATTAGAAACTTATCCGTCTGTTAATGTCTGTTAAATGTCAGTTACTCACTCGAGGTCAAAGTTTCCTTACTTTAATTTGTTGCAAATACGGAGTCAGGTAGTGAAACGGGCGATTTTAAAAACTTCTTCTTCAAGAGGAGTGTTTCCATTTACAATGGGTTTCCTCAGCCTACAAGTTATTTCTTGTTAGGAATTTTTTTCCCGCCATAAAGTTCGGTTCAAGGTGTCTTGGTCGGTTAAGCCTCGGGCTGTCATGCACTCCCGTACTCCATCCATCCATGTCCTCCTAGGTCTTCCTCTTCTCCCTCTTCCAGGAGGTATCCATTTCAGGATAGCCTTTGGATATCTGTTTTCTTGCATCCGTTTTACATGTCCATGCCAAGTTAGACTCTTTTCTTTGATGGTGTCAATAATAGTCTTTTTCACTTCCATTTTTTCCCTTATGTCTTCATTCCATTTTCTGTCTCTTCTAGAAGTTCCTGCTGAGCGTCTCCAAAAATCCATTTCTGTGGAGAGCAATTTGTTTTCCGGTCGCCTATTCAATGTCCAGGTTTCTGCTCCATACAATAGAAGACTTTGTAGAATCGTTTGAAATATAAGTTTCTTTGTTTTATTTAGGATATTTTTGCTCCACAGAACAGAGATTAACATGCCGATAGCCTTTCTGCCGTCTGTAATTCTCATATTGATCTCTGCTTGGGATGATCCATCACTTGATTTTAAAAACTCAATAACTAATTAAAGATTTTGTTATTTGCCAAATTACAAATATCTAATCTTATATGTAGAAATGTATACACTGAGTGGACAGAAATCATGGGATACCTACCAAGTAACGGGTAGGCCCACCTATCGCCCGGATAAAGGCTGTCAAACGGCGAGGCATTGAGTCTACTAGTTCACGAAAGAGTTCCACAGGCATTGCCACTGATGCTTACTCCACCGCTGTCCATAATTCCGTCGCATTCCTGGCTGGAGGATCCAAAGCTGGAACTGACCTTTCCACAGCATCCCCAAGATGCTCCACAGGATTCATGTCCGGTGAACTGGGAGGCCATTCCATAGTGGGAAAATCTGGCGAATGCTCTTAGAATCATATTCTAGTCACCACAGCTCTGTGTGCAAACGCATTGCCCTGCTGAAAGAGTCCATTGCCCTGTGGGTGCACGATGACCATGAACGGATGCAGATGGTCTGCAAGGATGGACACGTAACTTGGACCGTTCAGAGATGTGTCTAGACGTACCAGAAGTCCCAGCGTTTGCCAGTTGAGCACGCTCCAGACCATTACCGTCCCACCTGCCTGAACAGTTACTTGTTGACATGACGGGTGCTTAGCTTCGTGCGATTTCTGTCAAATGCACACCCTCCGGGCCCCTCGAAATAACTGGAAACGGGACTCATCGGACCACGAGACCCGTCTCAAATTATCCAAGGTCCAGTGCCGATATTCTTTCACCCAGTTGAGGCGTAGAGTCCTGTGTCGTGGCGTTAGCAATGGGAATCTGGTTGGTCGGCCGCTCCCAGAATCTATTGTGGCTGATGTTCGCCTGATGGTCTTGGTGGAGACGTTTCTGGTACCTCCCTCGTTGATGTTGGCGGTGGTTTGTGCAACTGTCGCTCTCCAGTTGGCTGTCTGCGTGGGTAGCACAGTGATATCATCACCGTTATCCGTACAACGGGCGGAAAAAGCCCAAGTTCGAATCCTGTCGATGACGTGAAGAACTTCAGTAGGCTTTTTCACTCTGTGGCTGGGTTAGTCGGTCTCAGGCGTAGGTAGCAAGGATCCCCCCCCCCCAGAAACTGGGTTTTTTTCCTCCAGCAAAACAGGAAAATTGACCAGAGAACACACAATTTACAGACAACTGTATATAGATGTAATCATTTACAGGAGACCCTAATATCATAATTTTTTTTGTCCAGTTGGTTGAAACAATGCGAAACACATGTCGATGTCCACGTTCATCCACCACCTTTGTCCAGCCACAGCGCTGTCCACGATAAGATGTTATTCCGGAAATGGCGTATTTCTGATACAATCTTGATACTGTCGAACGGGGATAGTACAATTTCGGTACCACTTCCGCGATAGAGTGACCCATGCGTCGGATACCCACTATCATCCTTCTTTCAAAGTCGGTTAACTCACGACGTTTATCCATACTGACATCGAATTACCGTCTACATGAATGCGGTGATGCAGTGCACCTATATACCTGCCAAGTGGTTGGTTAGTCTACTAGTGAGAGGGGTGACAGCGTCGCGTTGTCTAGGAACCAGGTATCCCATAAAAATGTTCTTTCAGTGTACAGTCTTATGGAAAGCTACTCCGGAATGTTAGTTCAACTCCATCCAGGTATTTTGTGATGGCACAAAACTCTGTAAGCAATCGTGAGTAGCACAGTTGGTTGGATCGCCGTCCTCCAAACACCGGGTGGAAAAGACCTGAATTCGAATTCCGTCGATGATGGGAGGAATTTTTATGGGTCTTTTTCACGGCGAGGGTAGCATGGTTTTTACTCCCTGAAACTCGGGTTTTTCGCTCAGCAAACGAAAATCGACGCAGAATGTACGCAATATACAGACAATATACACGGAGCCACATGGACTTAGTCGTCGATACTCTTAAAACCCAAAAACAACTGAACTCTATAAAATGGTCAGAACTGGGGGTAATGTTATAAATAAATAAATATTCGTTATATATATTATGATTGTGCAATATGTGTGCTATTTATTTGTTTCTGGCCACTTAGTCAAGCAATCACTTGTAAAAGGCCACTTTATTTCTGGCCTTTTTTTCTGGCAATCACCTGTAACTGTCCACTCTGTTTCTTTATTTGCTTCTGGCCGCTTAGTCAGGCAATCACCTGTAAAGCCTGCCCAGTATCTGTCTACACCACGGCGAGGTGGGCCACAACCAAGTGTGTCCTTAAATACCAGGATGTCGGTCACTACAAACTTTGTCTGTCCTAAAAGGACGGAACCCGCGCCGACTGTAGGAAGTGTTTGAGCCCAAAAAATCGGCTGTTATATTAGGCTACCCCAATATTTTATTCATCTGCCGTGCATTGTGTATTATGTCCGTAAATTGCGTGTGTTCTCGATTGGCCTGTTTTGCTGGACAACAAACCTTAGTTGCGGGGGGAGGGAACCTTTTTATCTTCGCTTGAGACCGACTAACTGAGCCACGGAGTAAAAAATCCCACAAAAGTTCCTCGCTGGTGGAGAAGTTCCCGGGTTCGAATCCCGTCACTGACGGGATACGAACCCGGGAACTTTTCCACCCGGTGTGGGAAGGACGGCGACGATACCGCTGTGCTACAGCGCAGACAGTCTTTCAGCCCAGTAGTCTTTGTGCTGTGCAGTGGTGTTTGCTGTGGCTTATCATATTACTGATAGATGTCTGCGCGTGTAGCACAGTGGTATCGTCACCGTCCTCCCCACACCGGGTAGAAAAGGCCTGGGTTCAAATCCCGTCGATGACGCGAGGAACTTTAATGGGCTTTTTTTCACTCCGTGGCTGAGTTAGTTGGTCTCAGGCGTAGATAGCAAGGTTTTTCTCCCCAGTAACTGGGGTTTTATCGTCCAGTAAAACAGGAAAATCAACCATAGACCATACGCAATGTACAGACACAAATACGGGTTAATGTATTTAATTACGGGCAACCCTAAAATAATAATTTAAATATTACTGATAGATCGATCGCGCGTTCTACGGAGTAATCTTCACGCCAACGTTTCTGTGTGTTTAATTGTTTTAATTGTAAGGTCTAGTTACATATTGTTCTCCTAACTAATAGTGATTTTTTTTGTGTTGCTGTTCCAATTTTGTTTCTGATTATTAATTACAAGTTAAATACTGTGTTGAGGCATGATGTGATGTGGTTAAGTTTCTCAACTATTCAACATTGAATCGTTGAAGTATAAGTAAGCCGTGAGAAGTCTGGGATTTTGATAAATCGTTTCAGATTGAAATTTCAAGTAATTGTGTAGTGAAGGCCTGAGAATTTTGATAAATTATTGCTGAATATATATTCAAGTTGGCTACAGACGAATTCAAGTGTTACAGATGGTTTCATTGATATGTGGAAGACATTTGGTGGAAGCACACAATAATTGTTTCAGGTATTTGTAGGAAGTTATTATCTTCTTATTGAGTTTAATAATAACGATTTTTACTGTTCTCATTTGCATTTTGAAGTGTCGATAGATTGCATAGTGGGAAGACAGGGGGGAAGGAGGATGAGATTCGTGCCCTTACCTGCGTAGGTTCTCCTACCATTGTTTGGCGCATAATGGCCTTTAGCTGCCGTTACGCCTTAAAACCTCCAACAACAACAACCTTCGCAGACTGCATTCGGAAGTAAGAAAGACTGAATAAAGAATAAGTGATAATAAGACTTCAGAAGGAAAAACGATTAAATCTAGCGTAGTATCAGTTAGTCTATTTACTGCAAGTCATAGTTCTAATTAGGCGTCTTCAGATGTCAGTCAGAATGAAAGGCAAGGGAAAATTGTGGAAAAGGATCATGGTGTAGGTCAACCTACAGAGGCTGTTAATAGTGTAGGGCTAATAATTAATGTGTCAATAGATTAGATATACAGTGAGAATATTATTGAGCTTGATATTGCATTGTGTGAGCAAAGTGCGAAAGTGGAAATTGGTGAGTTGGAGAATTACCAGTTATATGGTTCTGGAGGAATGGAAGGGAACAATGGAGATCGTGTTTGAAAATTGATAGTTTTTTAGTGATGTAAGTAGAAAAATTTCTGGCACGACCGTCCGTAAAAGTGACATAATTGTTAGTAGTATCGAGGAGCAGAGGGAAAGATATGGTGACATGTGTACAATACACGAGCTTATAACTAAGTTGAAAAAACAGGTGGCCGCTTATACAACCCATGAAGGGAATAAAGTCACAAAAGCGGTTTCGAATTATGTACTTGACAAGTGGGTTGCTTTAGAGGTAATTACAATGGCACTCCTAATCGATAATGAAAGATTTAAGGCAACGCTTGAAGAGTTGAGTTTGAGAGCTAATTTGTTTGACGATATTGTCAGGAGATATTCTTCTCCAGCAATAAGTGGGGAACCGCAAACTTATGCAGACAAGTTAAAAGGGGGATTGCAGTTGGCCAGCCGAGTGGGTAAAGTACCTGCCCGCAACCCAAAGGTCGCGGGTTCGATTCCCGCCTCGGGCTTGGATCAAAGTACTGTAAAAACCTTGGGAGGTGCAATATGGCCACAGAAGCCGATGCGCCAACAACTACCAAATCAAAGCAGTTGGCCATTATTTATAACCCCAGTTGGATGGGGTCATAAATAATGGTAATTTTTTGAAAATGCCTAAAGGTGGAAGTTTAGAGCAGTACACAGATCATGAAGAAGGAATGGGGGGACAACAATGATGTTACAATAAGAAATTTGAGAACAATTAGAAATAAAGGAGTGTTAATTGAAGCAGAGGGAAGCACAGATCTTGGGAAAATTATGACATCTGAATTGCTTTCGGCAAAGGGGTGGGTTAAAGCATGATATTCTGAGATCGAATAATACATCGTTATTAATATATGAATTTCCTAAGGATTTTTCTAAGGAAGTCGTCGTTGTTTGGTTTTTAGGAGCATTAGCAACTAAGGCCATATTGCTCTGGGATATGCGGTGGTCATTCCCTGACCTTTCCGCATCCTCCGTATTTGGTGGTGACGGGCTCGAACCCCGGTCTAATCAAGAAACGTATGCTACGCACTGCTGCTCCTTCCCACCTGGCTTTTCTAAGGAAGAGTTTGTCAAAGACTTGTTTTATAAAAATTTAAGGGAGGTTGTGTTTGAAGAGATACAGGTTCAGAAACTTGAGATTTAGCATAGGTACGTAAGTCTCGATTATCTAATTGGGTAGTGAGTGTTACACCAAAAATATTGAGAAGTCTTATCTCTTGTGGCAGAATTTTTATAAGTTATAATTCACACAAGTTCAGAAGATTCGCTGTAGTGTCTAAGTGCTTTAAGTGTTTAGGTTCGGACACTCTTCACAAATTAGGTAGTCACAAAACCATGTCATCTGGTCACTGTGCAGAAGGAGGACATGTTTTCTTGGATTGTAAAAACAGGAATAAACCACGATCATAGGGTAATTGTAAAAGAAAAGGCGGGCCTCTTGATCATTCAGTAAGAGATTCATCCTGTCCAGAATATAGAAGAGCATGAGATATGGCAAGGGCGAGAGAATACAATGGATAGTGAACGCTTCTTTAATTGTAATAAGGGAGTACCAAGTGATGTTAAAAAAATGGGGGGGTGGATCTTATTCAATTTAATGTTTATAGATCTCGTGCTGTTTTAGGATGTTGAAGGTAATTTCATATGAAAAGGGTTTGATATTTTATGTATACAAGAACCATATTTTATGTCAGTGGCTAATTTTTACAGAGTCCCTGGATTCCCAGAAGGGAATCCAGCTCATGTCAAAATCATGTCAAACCAAAAACTGCTATTGTATTCATCCAGTTCACTTTGGAATTTAGAAACAGACGGGTCCCTTCCATTCTTAGCTGTTCTGTTAAAGCGTGTGGGGCCCACCCCTGGAGACCTCAGTATACCAATTTGTAAGCCAATTTGGTGCTGGCAGTTTACCAACTACAGATCGGGCCACGCCCCTAGCCATCTCAACAGCACCGCCCGCACTCTATTCTCCCGAGCTTGGAGTCATTCCAGCTCAGAGGAAACTAGACGCACCGAGATTTCCAAGGTATAAACTGACCTGGTCAATTGTGGAAAACCAACCCACATATTAGACAAGTGCTTGCTACAAGCGCAAGAGCTCGCAATCTGCCCGAGACCGTCATCACCACATGACGATATGCCTACCGCCAAAGTCCCACCCAACGTTCCCTGGTTTCTAACGTGAAAACTCGGTTGCCCCTCTTTTGCGTAGCGGAATGGTATACCGCGTAACTTGCAAAGATTGTGGCAGTTGCTACATAGGAGAGAGCTCGTGACGCCTTCAAGACCGCCTTCCGGAGCGTGACAGATCAATTCGCCTTGGTGACACTGACCACTCCGCAATCGCGGAACATTTCTGGTTGACCACCAGAAATGTTCCAGATTACCTTAACCCTCAACGCGATTAAGAAGTGATCGACCAATCCTGGAACTTCCACAACCACGTTAGAGTCGCTCAACATATCATGCAATTCAAGTACCATGAATCGCTGCAAGGGCAGGAGGCTACCTATCTTGGAAACAAATATCTCGAAGCAGGATAAACGCTGGCAGCAGACCCACAGAAGTTCGCGCACCAACAGTGTACCCCAATCTAGTAATTGAATGATCAATCTCGCAGCCATGAACAACTCTGTATCTATTAAATTTTGTCTCTGACGTCATTATTCCGTTAGAATCTGTATATTGCTGATGAAGGGGTCCATTTTACCCTGAAAGCTACATTTTGTTATTAAATATATTACTGGATACATACAATATTAATCTCCTTAAACTATGGAACCATTACAACAGGCCCATTTGTATTTATACTGCTATTGTAGTTTTAAACAATGATCTAAATTTAATTAAAATGATGGCCCCTTGTGTACAGACAGTAAGTTTTAGTTTTTATTTAATATCAGCATATTGTTCTCATAGTGAGAACATTGAGGCAATATTACTATTTGGAGTGAGAGTGGCGGATACAAATCATGTCTTATTTACTATGGATGTGAATGCAAAATCAAGTTTGTGGCATAGCAGTAATATCGATTACAGAGGAATTGAAGATTTCATTTTAACAAATGATTTGTGTGCGTTAAATGCACCTGGAAATTTGTACACGTATGATAATATACATGGCCATTCCAAAGTTGATGTGACTGCTTCAATGTTTGGTTTGTTTCATAGCGTTGTTAATTGGGGCGGAGGGGGTGAAAGCAGATTATACATCAAGTGATCATAGATCTATCACTTTTAAGATTATATTGGATACCGAGGAAATGAATGACAGACAACTTATTGATACTATCAGATTTGGATACAGGAACATTGATTGGAAAAGTTCTTGGAGTCAGTAGTGAGCCTGAACCTTGCCTCTAAGACATTAACGGAACTTTCTGATTTAAATGTTGATGATTATGTATTTTTCATCCAAAACACTCTTTATTATTCGGCTAAGAGACGACGTAAGTTATCAAAAATAGTTACTTGGTGGAACGATGAACTGTCTAAATTGCGTAGAGAGGTCTTTTTCTGTTACTAGTAAATACACCGATGAGCTAAAACATTCTGACCAGCGAGTCGTTATGCAACTGCAAGTGAACTACGGCGCGGGTCGAGACACGGTATAAAACACACCTGATATGTATAACAGGAGTGTTCTTTTAGAACACTCCTGTTATACATTGTTAGACAATCCAGTCAGTCTGGATTGTCTAACAATGGCTGCAGTTAACCTCTTAACCTCAGTGGCCATTTGCTGCAGGTGCGGCAGGAAAGACAGCTTGTGGTCATTAGCACTCATAAGAATTTGGTTTGTAGTACTAGGGGAAGTTGGACGCCGTGATCTTAACCTGAGGGGGACGCCTGATATCTAGTTTAGTTTTGAATATGATCATGTTTGATATGGCAGGGTTGATTTATAGTTCGCTGGTTCTAGCCCAGGTACCATCTAGCCCATGGATGATTAATTACCCGTTGGGCATTTGTTTCTTTTGCAGATGGAGATCTCCCTGAGACTATGATGGTTAAATCGTCAGCAAAAGCTATGATTTTTGTGTTGTCAAAAGTATTATGTAGCTAGTCTTGTAAGACCATATTCCATATCAGGGGCCCCAGGACAGAACCTTGGGGGCTCCCCGGCAGATGGACCGCTGCACTTGATGACGTCTTGACTTTACTATTATTGTTCTGTTGGAGAAATAGGATCTGAAGAGTTTTTACAATTTGAGGGAACATCCAGCCGCCCGGAGGCTTCCCAGGGCCCTCTCCCACCATAGATTATCAAAGGCCCCCCTCGAAGTCGATGAAGATTGCTAATTCGTATTTAGACTGAGACGTTTCTAGGTGGAAGACAAGATCGGTAAGCGCCTCCTCACAAGACCTTCCTGGGTGAAGCCATACCGTGAAGGAGAGTATGGCTTCATAATATGACTTCACCCCATACTGTGGGGTGAAGTCATACTGTGATGAGCTCTTTGTCAGTGAAGAGATTGGTGATCCTTAAGGCCATTAAGTGTTCTTGTATTTTGCCCAAATTAGCTAAGAGTGCAATAGGCCTGAACGACTTCGGGTCAGTAAGCGCTTTTTTGGGTTTGGGTATGAGTTCAATCAGTGCCACCTTCCAGTCATTGGGGAAACATGAGAAAGAGAGACACTTGTTGTAAAGCAGGAGTAGGTGTTCCGGTTTAAGTGTACAGAAGCGCATTATGAAAACATACTCAATACAGTCAATACTTGGGCATTTATTCGTATTGATTCTTTTGAGGACTGATTCCAGTTCCTGTAAAGTAAACGGTTCCAAATTGCATTGCGGGAGATATTCTGCGTTCCTCTTCCTGGTTGCTGTATGGTCAGGGTCGTCTTCAGAAGGGTTGCCATTAGGGAAGAGCCTGTCAAGAATAACATTTGTGGAGTCTGTTCAATTTGCTGTTTCCTGGTGGTTAGACATAACTGATCCGTGGATATCTGCAGTGTAGGTGTTTTCCGTTATGATTTTGTACAGAAGTCCCCGGGGGCCTGCATTACCAGACTCTTTGACAAAGGTAGTCCAAGTGGTAATAGCTATCTTCCTCTTGGTAATATCTGTTGTATAGGTATTCTTTTTGTGAATATAATCATTGTAAAAAATTGGGCGACATCTTCAGCAGTCCAATCTCGGTGGGTCTGATACAGTCTTATAGCCTGATGTGTTATTATTATTAGTAGTAGTAGCTATATGGTGCAAGGAAGCCTGAGGCTTATGCTGCACCAGCCAAAAAAAAAACACAAAATCGCCCGAGTTACCCTGAGAGAGAGAGAGAGAGAGAGAGAGAGAGAGAGAGAGAGAGAGAGAGAGAAGAAAGAAAGAAAGAAGTAGATGGGAATCACCAAGAAAGAGAAGGATGATGATATCCAGCTCAGGATCCTGGGTGTGCCAAGCCCAAATTCACCAGATGTGAGCCCCATAGGATAATAAGGGCTGGGTGTTTGTCTACTAAGATTTGCAAGTTTAGGAGGTTGGAGAATGCCAGTAGTTGGACTTTGCATTGACATCAGCTGTAAGAAATCCAATACGTGCTCCAGGTATTTCAGCAGCTCTGCAATATCTCTTGAAGGTGGACAGTACAGTGAGATAAGGTAGATTGAATATTGTTTCGTGGTGAGTTGGAAGCATGTCGCAAACTGTGTACAAAGTCCGTGGATTACTAGGGTGTCCAGCTCTCTATTGAGAATAACAATACAAGTCTTTTGTTACTCTTTGGTAGGCTGGATCAGCCTTGTTTGTAGTGAGTGTCCCATGATCTTGTGGCTGTTTCCAGCATGTGCCTCGGCCACGAATGGCTCCTGGACACAGATGACGTCCACTCCGTAGATTATGTGTTAGATTTTGCCTGCACATGTCTTCCGCTGCCTACCGAATTTCATCACCAACGGCTCTCGAGCGATGCCCATTTATTTGCATTATTTTTAGTGGGCGAGTTCGAGTTTAGTTGGATTGTTGAGAACTAACTACCGAAACAGTCTGGGGGAGCTGAGTTAGGGTGAGACAAGTGTTACTCATTCGCGGTTTGCCATTTCTGATGCTCCCTTATATTCTGGGCACGCTGCATCCTTTACTTACTGGTTGTGAACTCCCGCCTTCCTTTGCAATTGGCAGCCGGGTGGGTCCTCCTTGCTTGGACAAAAACACATTTTTGCCTGCACATGTTATATTATATCAAATATAACATGTGCAAATATAGCATCAAATATAATATAGCACATGTTATATTATATCAAATAATTGGATATAATAACAATATTATATCCAATTGTTACTGGAGACTAGTGTTAGTATTAAAGTGGCTTACAGCAGCTAGTCCGGAGCTACCAATCAGAGACAGTCCTTGTGGTCACGTGATCCACGACGGCAACCTTTGTTATTCCCTTTGTTTACCACCACGCGGTAGAAGCAATGGCTGCCTCCATGGCTACATAATTATTAGACACAAAACTTACACCAGTTTGTAGTGAGCAAATCATATAAATAATAATATGAATCACTAGCGCTATTCAAGAATAGTCACGGCACCACTAAGTTTTCAAATAAGCAATAATATCAAGGTTATCCACAACAGGAAATTACAATGTTAACAACAGCCAAACCTATATGGCATCTCAGCTCTGTGTTCCGTTGAAATCAACGACGTACAGCCTGAAATTAAAAATTGTTAACAGTTTCGAAATGCCTTAGAAGTTGGACAAAAATAAACCCTCAACGGACTCACCAGCACCTAGAGAACTTGATGGGCACAATTTTAATCCAAAAAGAAGACTGTGAACCACTTTGATGACAAAAGAATATCAGAGTACCAAATTCATATAACTGACCAGTACTTGATCAGCGCCACCTTTTTCTCGGAGCATGTCAAAAGTGGAAATGTGTTTTTGTAAGGGGCGGCTCTTAGAACGTGAGTTCATCTTCGCCTCGTATTTCTGTGAAGGACAGTACCACTATAAGAGGGCCAGAAATGTGAGTATTATAGGTTTGAGTGTATTATGTGTGTTTTCTGGCCACTTGGTTATCCAGAAGCATCAATCACCAGGACAGATGATTCTGGGTACTCGTCCACACCACGGGAAGTCCCTATGGAGAACGTAATGTCTCGATACGAGATTCTGACCCACCTGATATTGCCAAAAGGTGGGCCAGATTTCTCTGGGGGGGGGGACCACTTTTCTCTGGGAGAGGAAAAAGAAAAAAAAATTCCCGTGGTGCAAAAAAAATAAATAAAATAAAATAAAATAAATATAATAAAATAATAAATAAAAAATCCCCGTGGTGAAAAAAAAGAAGTAAATAATAATAATAATAATAATAATAATAATAAAATAAATAAAATGGACTCACCCCCGAGCAGTGGAAGACAGTTATTTTCTCGGATGAGAAGAAATTCAACCAGCATGACTCTGATGGGAGAGAAACAATTCGCCATAGACGTGGTGAAGAATACCATCCAGACTGTATAGTGTCCACAAATGATATGGGGGTGCATTTCGTATCACCTTCAGTTTATAAAAGGTTCCGCCTGGCTGCCAATGGATACTATATTGGAAGGCAAATTGCTGCCAACCATTAGAGACCATTTTAACCTGCCAAGTATCTTTCAAGACGACTCTGCTCCTTGTCATCGGTGGACGAAAAGTGTAAGTAGGCACTTCTGTAGTTACTTTAGCTTCATTTCTGCATTAGAGGTTCGACAGTGTTGTGTTTACATTTGTTATAGTTGAAAAAATGGTTGGAAGAACGGTCCATTACAACTGTTAGCTGGCCAGGAGACAGCCCGGCCGGACCTGAATCCTATAGAGAACTGTTGGCATCGTGTGGAATCTGCAGTTGCCAGAAAGAAACCGAAGACCCTTCGTGGAAGCCATAATTGGTGTTTGAAAACACGAACTATCAGTTGATTATCTTCAGAAACTGATCTTGTCAATGCCTCGACAGTGAGTCATCAGGGCCAGAGGCGGTTCGACTAAATATTAGTTTGCACCCAGTGAACTTTTCATTTTGTTTTCTATTTAAATGATAAACTGAAGCAAACTGAGGGCTTCTGATAACATGTCAGCCTTAATTGTCGTGTTTACCATAACTGTTGTATAAAGGTTGCAAATACTCATTTTGGAATATGTTGAGAACACCTGTCAAATATTACTTAGCTTTGCCTTAACTATTAATAAATATCTTTTGTGTATATTTCTATTTGTAATGGTAGCCATTAATGTAACATATCATCGCGAAAAAGGGTTAGAAATGTTGAATTCCTAGGTGATGAAATTTCTTTGAGCAACAGTGTATATATATATATATATATATATAATCCAAAAATTAAATAGAGAGATAAAATTTAATAAAAATATATATTAAAAATAAATAAATAAGAAAAAATAGTGGGATTTTAGTATCATTCCGTCGTTGCATGGATTTGTTTAGCGTTCGAAATGCAGTGATTCCCTGACTATTGGCCTCGTGGTTCTCTGTTGAGATGGGGCATAATGGTCAGCCTATTTTATTATTTATTATTTTTAATTTATTTGGTCATGTAATGTTGTTAGTTTACGTTTCCATCTTAGTGAGACTTCACATAATTCTGAAACGGGTGCCATCAAGGGGGCGCCGCTAAATTTCTTTTAATTGGCTTAATTTTCTAAATTATTTTAGGAATGTTGCTTCAACACTACCCT
This sequence comes from Mastigoproctus giganteus, assembly GCF_048544385.1. Classification (NCBI taxonomy): domain Eukaryota; kingdom Metazoa; phylum Arthropoda; class Arachnida; order Uropygi; family Thelyphonidae; genus Mastigoproctus; species Mastigoproctus giganteus. The sequence continues at coordinate 233,295,813 of NC_143583.1, read as the reverse complement.
CTTCTTCTATCCCCCCCTATATATTTTCTGTTATTGTTATGTTATTTTATTTGACTAAGTTCTTTTTCACTCTACTGGCTTGCCATGCTACTGCAAATATCCTATTTTAATTTAGCTTATATATATATATATATATATATATATATTTTATATATATAGAGTACCAAAAGAGGGTACATAACTCCCTTGTTTCCGGACTTCTGGAAACAGTAAATGTCATATATGGCACATATTTACATAGAATAATCTTAAAGAACATAGTATGCATTTATTTTTTGAAGATGATATCCTCGAAATGACCTGCGTCTATGCTCAGGCATTCTTCTAATCTTCCTGCCACGCTCCCATGGGTAGCACAGTTAGTATAATCACTGCCCTCCCTACACTGGATGAAAGAGACCTGTGTTTGAATCACTCAATGTCGCTTGGAATTTTTGTCGGACTTTTCTCCAATGTGGCCCATATTTCAGAACATTCAAGAAGTCCTGAAACAAGTGTTGTGGCGTTATTCGATTTCAGGTGAAGGTAGCATTGTTTTTTTCGCAGAAACTTGGGGTTTCTACCAGCATACAGAAAATCGACTACTGAACACGCAGTTTACAAACATATTATATACGGCACATTATGGCTTAAGTTGCTGATGTGCTTAAAACCCTAAAACAGCCACCCAACCAACCTTCGACGCACGTTTCCCATGACGCGGAGTAGCATCTGCAAAGGAACGTTTTCATGATTTTTTCTTTTAGCTTTTCCGTATTGTGTGGGCGATGAGAGTGCACTTTGCTTCTTAAATACCCCCATAAAAACATAAAAGTCACATGCTGACAGGTGTTCGGACCTTGGAGGCCAAGAAATGTCACCAATTCCTGGAGATGATGTGGTTATTACAAGGAAGTCGTCCGGCGCCCATTGTTGTGGCAGTATGATTCATCGCGCCGTCTTGTAGAAACCAACTGGCCTCATTGACTTGAGTGCATCTAGTAACTAGTTCATCGGTCAAAATTGTGAGCACGTTAGCTTAGCGGTCTAAAGCCACAGTTATTACCTTGCCATTATCACTTCAAAAATATATGGGGGAGATAATTCCGTGAGTTGTTATTGCACACCAAGTGTTACCCGGTCACTGTACAGTTGCTGATGGAATTGGCAAGGATTTTCTTCAGACCAATAACGAAGTCTGCGCGAGTAGCACAGTGGTATCGTCATCGCCCCCCCCCCCCACGCCGTGTGGAAATGGCCCAGTTTCGAATCTTGTCGATGAGGCGAGAAACTCTAATGGTTTTTTCAACTCCGTGGCTGACTAACTCAGCCACGGAGTAGAAAAGGTCTCAAGCGTAGATGGCGAGGTTTTCCTTCTCAGAAACTGGTATTCACTATCAAGATCTCTGTCTTGATAGTAAATACCTTTTTCGTACAGCAAAACAGGCAAATCGACCATAGAACACACGCAATTTACGGGCATAATACGCAATGCACGGCAGATGAATTTAATTATTCGAGTGGCCTAAAAATAATAGTTTGTTTTTTTAGTTTTGAACAAAAACGAAAGTTTTGTGTATTCACTAAACTGTTTAGATCAAAGTTCACATATTCACAGATGATTCTTCAGTTATGCACAGACTGCGAAAAAAGTGCAGCACTGCCTGTTCTATGTTTACTAAGTGGCATGATGTGCAAGAGTGCATTCCACTCCACCACATCGGTATCCCGAAAATCGGTTTCCAAAATCGCGTGTTTTCATGCCCCATCCTGTAATTTTATTTCTGTTTTGTTCGCCATGATCCATTCTAGTTATCTTTTCTTGATAAAAATTTTCCTGATAAGGAGATCGCTAGGTTTTAATTCTCTCAATTCCTGTACCTTTTAAGAATGGAAATTAATTCCTGGTTCCTGTTTCTCACGTCTTCTGTTGGATAAGCTCATTGATAGTGCATGCATGCCGATGTGCCCTATGGGCTTCATATGACAGAGGTCTTGATAGTGAATATCATCATGTTGTCTGGTGTTTTTCTTCTTAGTTATTCTCTTATGAGTGGAATAAGAGAACAACTGAGAGCAGAACCTGTTTCTTCAAAATTGCACAACCTTGTTTTAATGCCATAGGTAGACAGTACAGGACCTTGACGCTTAGGCTTAAAAGGAAACGCAAAATAAATTGCGAGTGTCCTCGTAAATGTCGTTGTTTTGTAAAATACCTTGATGTCGAAAGCGCCTTGTGCACCACTGCCTGTTCTATGTTTATTAAATGGCATGATGTGAACAAGAGTATGTCAAGTGACGCGCTCCTCTCCACCGCACCGGTATCCTGAAAACCGGTTTTCAAAATCGTCGGATCCCTGTTCTATTATGTATTTATATTTCTGTTTTGTTCGCCACATCTTTAATCTCGTCTGACTATTATACAGTTGACTTTGACATCGATTAGGATGTCTCTCATGAGGTCAGGATGAGGTTAGTTTCAAGAAATTTAGAAAACAAATATAACCGATGACATTTGTCTGCGAAGAAACATTTATTATGCTAATTTTCAAAAAGGGTGAGAGATTGATTCCTGCTTCCTATTCATGATTTCAATATTTTGGCCAAAATTATCAGCCTATTCTATAAACGGCTTATGAATGGTCAGATGCTTTAGAAAATCACCATAGTTTACTACCTGTTTTTTGTTCAAATATGACTAATTTATTGATTTTCGATCTATATGTATTTGAAGAGTTCAATGAACGCTAATCAGCAGGTCGATGGCGTTTATCTCGGAAATCATTACTGCAACAACATTTATCGTGCACATTGAAATTCTGTGTTAATCGGACATTTTCTCGTCGAGTAATGGTAAAATATCCGAAACATACTTCTATTTATGTAATCAAGAACCCTACAGATTACGGACAAACCTGTGGAATTTCTTTTAGTCCTACGTTAATGAAATTTTCGAAGGCAGCATAAATCTTTTCGAAAAACATAAATATAACATTTTAACGAAATCTGTCTGCTGAGAGTCGCGCTTTTATATGCGGACGGACAGACATGGTGAAGACAGAAGGCGCTTAATGTATTTGCGAGGCCTACAACCTCGAAAATACATTAAGATTGCAAAAATGAATTTTTTGTTTACTTTTTGTTGAAGTTTTTGTTTCGCGAGCATTTTTGCGAGCAAAAATGCTCACAAAAATGAAAGCAAACTAACGTTGCTCACAAGTGTTATATATTCATTATATGCAGTAAAAATATGGTTTAATATGTGAATAAATGAAAAATTTACATGATTAAAAGAATCTGAACTTGATTGAACAATTTATTCATAGCCAGCCCTCACAGAAGAGCAACATTTACAATCATTTGGAATAATAGCAGCAAGGAAACACTAAAAAAATAAATAAAATAAAATAAATTGTTAATAACCGCGATGTTAACGAAGTAAATCTACCGACCACTAATCTGAATCTTTATTGCCACAGGAACATACACTGGGTGATCACTGAATTATGACCACCTACCAAATAATCCGTAGGTACTCCTTTTGCCCTCAGTACAGCAGCTATCCGACGTAGCATTGATTCAACAAGATGTCGGAAGTGTTCGGGAGGTATGGCCAACCAAGCCTTGTGTAATGCGGTCAGCAATGCAGGTATGGAGGTGATTGGTGTATCCAGACGCCTGATATGCCTTTCCATAGTGTCCCACAAGTGCTCTATGATATCGTGGGAGTTCGGAAGCCAATCGATATGCTGGAAGTCAGAACTGTGTTTCTTAAACCATTCCTGCACAAGTGCCCGATGGCTCGGCGCATTGTCATCTTGGAAGACACCATCGCCATTTGGTGTACCCAGTCAGCAAGCAGTTGACGATAGCGGACCACTGATACGTTGTTCCACATGCACAAGGGGTTCAAGTTCCTGCCAGTGAAGCATCACACCATACAACGCCTCCACCGGCCTGCACTTTTGATATTATGCATGATGTATCAAGCGCCTCATGTTGTTGACGCCAAATCCTTACACAATCATCCACGGTGTGGAGGCGAGTCTTTTACGCCGATGAACCTTGGTTAGGAGAGGATGCCGTAGGGGTCGTCTGCTGGTATAGCTCATATGTGCGAGCGTGCGACGCATGGTCATGCCAGGTATTGTTCCGGGTTGGCCCATGTTATATTGGGTAGTCAATTCTTCAACAGTGCTGTGCTTGTTCGCCTGTACGAGTCGTCGGACTCGGCGCTCACCTCTAACATCAACCTTTCGCTGACCTTTGCAGTTGTACCCTCGGGTCGTTGTTTGACCATTTTGACGCCAGTCCTGGTACACTTTAACTACTGCAGCTCTCGAACACCCCACCAGTTCAGCCGTTTGGGAAATCGAGCTCCCACAATCTGTCCTTTATCAAAATCCGATAAATCTTTCCTTTTACCCATCACGCTCGGAATTTTACTACCTACTGAACCAAGTGGGACAACGTCGGGCCTCAGTAGGGGTCTGGCGGTTAATGACCAGATGAACAACGGTACAAGGCATCACACATATAGAAAGTCCATACACTTTTAAATCTCTGGCTTTTCCAGTCAACTGGTTCACCCACAATGTAAACTACGCGGTGATGGGGGAAACCCCTGGTGCGCTTGACCCTAAACACACATATGTCATGAGTAGTTACAGTAGGCTTACAGCAGATAAAGCTAAGTTGGATGATGAACTATATTAACATCAGTGTTTTCCGACGACATCAATGTTGCCAGGGGGGAATCAAGAGAAGGAATAACTAATTACAAATAGATTGAAACAAAATAAACACGACATTGAAAAGATTTGACAACTTTCGTTAGACAAATACTGTATGTTCTTAATGTTTCTTCAGTGTTATTTTATATTCTATCTGTGCTGGCTAGAAGGTATTAAAAATATTATAGATGTACATCTGGATACATTAGTTCGCAGAAATGCTTAAAAAAATTGAGACGTTTACGCATTGGCATTTTTAGATATATTTTGTATGTAGTGATTTATAAATTAATGAAAGTTTCAGAAATCACGCACGCGCAGTTTCTACGTTTAATCGGTTTATATTTTTCGGAACTGAACGGATCTGTGAACGCTGTCTTTTGTTTTGCGTCCTTAACGGAATCGTGCCACTAGTATACGTGTCTATAATAGAACCTGAGTAGATCTTTCCTGAACGAGAATTTAATAATGCAATTCCAAACCACTTTCAGAATGATTACACTCACTTGTAAAATAAATAAAATTGTTCAAATGAAAACAGTAAAGCACAAAGAACGAAATCAGAATACCATCGCGAGGGACCGAATTTAGTTTATAGTTCTTAACACTTAAATTATTATTTAAAAGTTATTGTTTAAAAATCGCGTTATTCGTGTTCTATTTGATTTGAACTTTTGGTATTCAATGCAGTTTTAAATGTAAATATTTTCATAAGGTAGGAAACTCGTGTCCTAACACAACACAAAGAAAAATATATTTCAAATAGTTCAAGTATTACCCACTAGATGGCATCACCGTACACATTTCATATCCACTTTTGTTGGGTTTGAGCGCCGTATTGAAACATTCGGAATGAAACACGAATATAACCCAGTGCAGGATAGGCCATACCGTTAGGTGGGGATGAATGAGAATATTAACGTTGGGGAGAAAAACAGCAGGGAGTTCTCTTTCCTGTATTGGGAGGGGTTCTGTTTCGTTCAGGTCCTTTACAGCCTGGACTCAGGTGAATTGCACTCGCTGTGTTCCCTCTCAAGGGCCGGTTCTAATCCTTGTGCTTTTGCATACTTTTTGAGTAATAGAACACTCTAGAATAGGTAAGAAAATGGTGAATCATCAAATATATAAAAACTTTATTTCGCTTATTCACTTCATTACCCACACACATCGGTAATTCTCATGGAACACCGGTTGAAGACCATTGCTATAACAAATTTATTTTGATCTGGGTAGTAATTCCCTGAAGTCATGTTTCTGTAGTTTAATTTCAACATAATAATAATTCAGTGAACAATGTTGATATTTAAATATGCGCTAATATTGGTAGCTATTTATTATAAATTTATACTATTTATAAAGGATGAACTATTTATTTTGGACATCTACAATTTTGAAGATCACCCACCCATCTGTGCATAGTGGCCGTGTAAATTCGGCAAGAAGTTCTCGCATCATATCTTGAACAAAGCGTAGCCGAGATATCATGTGCATACATACACGTAACTATTGATAAATTCTGGTTGACAAAATCTTTTAAACCAACCTGAATACGAATCCCTGTTTGTGGTGCCGCTGAATTGCATCAGGAATCCATCATGTTGCTATAAGTCTAAATCAATATTTATTTTAGTTTTTATTTATTTATTGTTTCATAATATTTTTTCAATATCTATTTTAATCTACGAGAATCCCCTGACATTGTACTGCACTGAATGTAATTCAGTCCATCTGTGTCCTTTGCCTTACAAAAGTCTATTCTAAAATGGTTCAGTCTGAGTCTCCGCACTCTTTTTCTTCTAATTGGTCATGGTTTCCTTCGTGCTAAACTTGCTATGTTTAACCTGTCTGATTCACCCCTCTGTAACTGTGGTATCCAGAAGACTGGCAGCATGTTCTTTTCACCTGTCCATATTACTTGGATCTTCGTCAGCCTCTGCTCTGTGTCAACCATTTTCCCCAGGCAATGAATCTTCTCTCTTGGACTCCAAAGAAAAATTTCATCTTCTGCAAGATTTTGCACATAAAGCCTTTGCCAGACGTGGACAAATCGTCAGTAGTGCCCCAATTTCAGGAACTACTCCTATTCCGGCTCTACCTCCAGTCCAGACCAACATCTCTATCATCACCATCTCGTGATACCACCACCATCGTCACTACTACCATTTTTTTAGCTCAAATGTACCATTTTCACCACCATCTTCGACTTGGACAGTTGGTTAACAAATGTGTATGACACCGAGTGACATCACTGTGTCTTCTTGATTTCTATTTCCTACTAACCTCAGGCTGGTCCTGAGGCGGGGTCATCTGCTGGCACCACCTTACTGGTGCGGGATGATTTTTTTTTTTTAATTTTGTTATTATTTTATTTTTCCATTTTATTAACTTATTTTTAACTATATTTTTACTGAATTTTATTTTTATTTTATTTTTACTGAATTTTATTTTTATTTTATTTTTACTGAATTTTATTTTTATTTTATTTTTTTTACTTATTTTTATCTTTAATTTTTCTGATTTTTTTTGTTTTTTTTTTTTAAATTTACTGTTAAATTTAATTTTATTTGCTCATATTTTGAATGATTTCGACATTCAGTACGTGACACTCGAGGTTTGCTGCGGTTCGCGCTCAGTTGTGGCCCGCCTCCTGGCGGCGTAGACGGGTATCAGGACGCACCACCCTGGTGCTTGTTGCTTCCTGATCGCAAAGCGGCCAGAAACAACTAAACAGCATAACAAACACATACACGGCACAAACATAGCATTGCACACATTTCTGGCTTTTCTGCAGAGTTTTTGTAACATCACAGTGCACCACGGCGGAGTTGAACTAGCGTTTGGGAGCCGCCTTACATAAGATACTATACAGGTTTTCATGTCTACTGACAATTCCTGACACCACACTGGCGGAGGTAGTACTGGTTACTATCACTGCCCTTTCACACAGTGCGAAAAAGGCCGGGGTTCGAATCGTTTAAAGGTAGAAGCGATTTTTATTGACTTTGTTTCATACTCTGACCGTTAGCGACTCGAGCGAAGGATGCTGGTACTCCTCTCACAACCCAAAACGAGAAATCGCAGAAGAGAAAGTGAACTGACCATAATGAACGCAATTTACAATTTTTTTTCAAATTATTTTATTAGAGTCATACAGAATCGCTTGTATATACACACATATACTGTGTCTGTAAATTGCATGTGTTCTCTGGTCGATTTGCCTGTTTTGCTGGACGAAAAAAACTTGCTATCTACGCCTGAGACCGACTAACTCAGCCACTGAGTGAAAAAAGGACATTAAATTTCCTCGCGTCATCGACGGGATTCGAACCCGGGCCTTTTACATTAGGGGTTTATGAGGAGGTAACGATACCACTGTGCTACACGCTCAGACATTACGCAATTTACAGATAATAAATCCTATAGCGTTAGTTCTTTTTCGCGCGAAAACAACAGTAACCTGACACCATTTCAAACGGCTTCTCCGTTTCCGCTGATGCACGAAAGAGAACACCATTGTGTATTGCGTTTTGTTTTATATTATGGGTGTATATTGGTTCCTGGCTTTCGATGTTGAATATTTTGGCGATTTTGTCCGAAATGTTGTCAATAATTCATAACTTTGGTTCTACTAGCTGTTCGATTTTAAAACGGTTCTGATTTTCGTCAGAGATAAAATATCTTTCGTGCATAGGGGATTTGGACATTTGGACGTGTTAAGTGCCAATGCAACTGAGGCTATTATGAGCGACAATATACACTAAGTGATCACTGAATTATGACCACCTACCTAATACTTCGTAGGTCTTCCTTTTGCCCTCAGTACACCAGCTATCCGACTTGGCACTGATTCACCAAGGTGTCGGAAGCGTTCGGGAGGTATGGCCAACTAAGCTGTGTAATGCGGTTAGCAATGCAGGTATGGAGGTGATTGGTGTATCCAGACGCCTGATATGCCTTTCCATAGTGTCCCACAAGTGCTCTATGGGATTGACATTCAGGGAGTTCGGAGGACAATCGATATGCTGCAAGTCAGAACTGTGTTCTTCAAACCATTCCTGCACAACAAGTGCCCGATGGCTGGGCGCATTGTCATCTTGGAAGACACCATCGCCATTTGGGAAAAAGTGTAACAAAGCGGAGTGTACACAGTCAGCAAGCAGTTGACGATAGCGGAGACCACTGATACGTTGTTCCACATGCACCAGGGGTCCAAGTTCCTGCCAGTGAAACATTCCCCACACCATACAACCGCCTCCACCAGCTTCTACTTTGGATACCATACATGATGGATGAAGAGCCTCATGTTGTTGACCCCAAATCCGTACACGACCATCCACAGTGTGGAGTAAATAACGTGACTCATCCGACCAGTAATCTTCTGATAAATCTTCTAACTTGATTTCTCTTCGCACCAGACGGGTCTTTTACGCCGATGAACCTTGGTTAGGAGGGGATGTAGTAGGGGTCGTCTGCTGGTATAGCCCATACGTGCGAAGCATGGTCATGCCATATATTGTTCCTGGTTGGCACATGTTGTATTGGGTAGTCACCTGTTGAACAGTGCCGCGCCTGTTCGCCTGTACTAGTCGTCGGACCTCTAACATCAACCCTTCTCTGACCTTTGTAGTTTTTCCGTCGGGTCGTTGTTTGACCATTTTGACGCAGTACTGGTACACTTTAACAGCGGCAACTCTCGAACACCCCACCAGTTCAGCCGTTTGGGAAATCGAGGCTCCAGTTCGTGAAGCACCCACAATCTGTCCTTTATCAAAGTCCGATAAATCCTTTCTTTTACCCATCAAGCTCAGAATTTTACTACCTACTGAACCACTGACAGCTTATCTATGTTACGTAGGTCGACTAACTCCGCACTCTTGTACCTCACGTATTCAACGGGTCGCATTCAGTTTTCATAGGGGTATAGCTCGTTCAGTTTTCATAGGGGGCGGTCATAATTCAGTGATCACTCAGTGTATAGAGCTCTTCCTCTATAAAAGAGCTTTCATCTGAGCAAAGAGACTTTAAAGAAAATCATTATCTGTATACTCAGAAAATCATTATCTGTATACTCAGAAAATCATTATCTGTATACTCAGAAAATCATTATCTGTATACACTCAGTGATAAATTGAATTGTAACAGCCCCATCAGTAGTGGACATTGTCATATAGCTCGCAGCATAAAAAGTCGAACTTCGTACGCCATAAACACTACACAGAAGTGGCAATTTGCATCTGGCATGCCATACAAGTCAAAGTGATAAAATAACAGTTATGGGACGTGGCAAAGATAACACGGAGTTTCAAAATGGCGTTATTGCAGAAACTCGTGCGTCGAGTGCCTCCATGTTGCAAATGGCATGTCTTATCGGTTGATCGCCGCTCACTGCGAGTGTACTAAGAAGTATATCGAAGGGGTCAAATCGCACCCCGCCGACAGAACTAAAGAATTACGCAAACTGGATGTTCCTGGTAAGCGAAGGATGCGACGCGTTGTACGGCTCAAGAACATGTCACTATGCATTAGTTGACATCGCAAATCAAATATCCCAAATGACGATACACCACATGCTCAGACATATGGGGTTCTACATCAGACGACCAAGAGATACTCTTTCCTCACCGCTGATCATCTTCGACAGCGAATGCTGTGTTGCCAACAGCACGTTGGTTGAACACTGAGGGACTAGAAACGTGTGTGCTTGAGGGATGAATCCAAATTCCTGGTACAACACGCTGACGGATGCCTTCTTGTGTTCCGCAAATAACACAGGTCCATGGGCCCATCGTGCATGGTGTTCACTGTTCAGGCAGCTGGTGGTGGCTGCTTATCATTAGGAATGTTTTGCTGATAAGAACTAGGACTCCTACTGCGTATGAACCAATATTTCTCTGGTGAGGTCTACTTACAGCTCTTAGAAGACCATATACTCCCAGCCATGTTGCATTTTTTCCCGAACAGAAACGGGATGTTCCCAGACGATAATGCACTGTGTCATCGGGCCTGCACTGTACACGAGTGGTTCGAGGATGACCAAAGATACCATTTATCTTAATTGGCTTCCAAAGTTGTCTGAAGTAAATCCAATCGATGTGCGATGTTTTGGAACAGGAAGTGAGTCGTATCGATACGCAACTGTCATCTATTACGACGCTGCGGAAAGTCTTGCAGGCAGCATGGCTGCAGGTTCCTATGGACGTCTTCAGGCATATAGTGCAGTTAATGCCTAGGTGAATATTGGCTGTTAGCAGTGCGAACGGTGACCCAACATGGTATTAGATAGGTGGTCATAATTCAATGATCATTCAGTGTATATCGCAATTGAAGAAAATCACTCGGTCACTAAGAATCTTGCCACTCGGGATCGTGTGAGTGAGTGAATGAGAAAGAGATGGGTGTAATCCTCACTTGAAACCACGCGAGGATTACATTTCACAACTCAACCACGTTGTGAAAAAAAAAAATAAATAAATAAACACATAAAAATTTCTCGCGTTATTCGAACTCATGCCTTTCTCATCCGGTTTGGTAGAATGAGGTTTATAGCCACTCTACTGCCCCCGAAGGCATAATTTCCCTTACAGTATTTTTACAGTACATACATACATTTAGAGTGTTTAGCCGCTTGATCGGGAAGTGTTTAACTTCCTCAAAGAATTTTTATGAAAAGATTCATAATTGAAAGGATTTTCCTTACTCGAGTTTCCGGATAAAAAACCGTGCAACTCTCACTAGTCTCAGGCGAAGGTTGCACGGTTTTATCCTGAAAAACATGGGTTTTTCGTCCAGCAAGCTGTCAAATGGGCCAAAAGATACACGAAAAATAGCAACTAAGGCTATGAGGCTAAAGTACTGTATGCATGCAGAGTACCTAAGAGAAGTCACCAAAGGACCAGAAGGAAAACCACCTTTTTTTTTCTTCTTCACTCATTAACAAAGACTTACTATCCATACACTAAATTTCAGCCGTTTGGTCACCAGGTGGCACGCTCCTTCCTCCTCCTTGTGGTGGGCCCCGTAACCGAGGAGGAAAAGTTCTCACTTCTGGGAATAGCGCCACTCAAGTTTATCAACTTCATGCAAATTCAAACAGGAACCAATATATGAAAGTGATGTTTATTATAACTGAATGCGATCATCCTGCGTCATGCTGTTCGGCAAGCACAATTTAAAAATTCCATGCTCCTTCACTCGGTCCTGAAGAAGCATTTGCGCTTAGTAATACCAAAGCATACCAAAGACACCTCGTGGGGTACAGAAATGATGAAGGAAACAACACCGGCACAATAACGTTAACAAAACGGTACAGGGGGTCTTCATTAAAAAATGGCAACATACACTGGCTGCCAAGATACAGATGCACCACTGCCAAAGATGGAACAAAAGGAAGAGGTGGTCCTCAGTAGGAGATATGGCCACCCCTAATGTTGATGCAGGCTTTGTACCGCATGTCTATACTTAGAACAATGTTGTTGATAAGTTCTTGCGGTAACATAGTCCATTCCTCTGTCAGCGCCATCTTTAGCTGGTGAACATTTTATGGTGGGTGTGGACGTGCCGCTAGGCATCTCCCCAGAGCGTCCCATATGTGTTCAATGGGATTTAGATCAGTGGAACGGACAGGCCAATCCAATCGAACAATTTCCTCACTTTTCAAAGGCATATCAACAGCTGCAGTGGGATGGGGTGTGTCGTTATCATCCATAAACAAGAACTCGGGGCCAATGGCATCTAGGAACAGACGCACATGGTGAAAGATTACCTCACTACAGTAGCGTGCACCGGTTACAGTACCGCCTTCCAGTATCTGGAGTTGTGCACATCCATCCTAGATAATGCCTCCCCAGATGAGAACATCTCGACCGCCATATAGATCCCTTTCGGAGATGTTTGTGGGGTGATACCATGTGCCAACCTCTCGTCAGATTAGCTGATGTCCAGATGTCCTTAGATGCTGAGACTGAATCTATTATCATCAGTAAAGAGTACCTTAAATAAAGAATTTGTGGTTGTAACCTTTAGAAATAGAGTTGGTCCTTAAGTTTTGCATACGAGTAGTAGTAGTAGTAGTGGCATCTGATGCAAGAAAGCAAGTGTATGAGCTTATTCAGCATCAGCCAAAAAAAAAAAAAAAAAATCACACCATTCCCTCCAAATGCCTGTCCAGTTCCTCCTTAAATTTATTCAACCTATCAACTTCCACAACGACAGATGGAAGTTTGCTCCAGAAATTAACCACCCGCTGGCTAAAGGCAAATTTCCGCACATCTATTCTACATCTGTCTTTTCTTAATTTGAATTTATGCCCCCTTAGGTTCGTAATCTGAACAAGTGGAAGGATCCCATCAGAATTCAGCGTGCTCAACCCATTCAAGGAGTGTACGACTGTAGCGCTCTGTATTTCCTTAGGGCAAGCGCCAACCGTCTTACGTGACAGTGTAACATGGCTGTGGCTTGCGCTGTGATGGCCTTAGTGAAGTAGTTGAAATGGAATATCCTTGAGCAATCCCCTCCTTCTTGCAACTCAGAAATCTACAGAAATCAAGTTTTCCTGATAACAAACGCTTCCCACATGGTCTGGGTCAATTGTGATTAGTTTGGGTGTTTGTAATCGTTAAATGCTATAACGAAGGCTCCTTTTTGGTAATGCACTTGTTGTTTCTGCTTTTTGAGCAAGATGAATATTTTGAGAATTTTCGATATGAACATGAGGGTGTATAGAAACAAAGGGCTCGTTCGCTCTCTCTCTCTCTGCTTTTTATCCTCAGATTGTCTCTTGATCGACCTCATTTGACCGAAATTACCTCCTCCAAGTGCAAGAGAACAATTTGCCAGAAACGGCTGACCAGGTCTGCTTTCAATGGGCGTGATCCTTCTGATGCAGTGTACCAGACCCAGATCTTTTGAAAATCGGGAATTGGGAGGTTCTTGACACTCATCATGCAGTTCAGGCTTTGATTCTTCTGAACTTTCTGTCGCTAGCCAGGCACAGGAAGTTGAATTTTTACCTGCGAGGCATTGCAGATTTTTCATCCCGCACATATACAGATGTCATTCATCAGCGCAATAAGATCTAAGATACTAATTAATGTGCTCGACGGAACAAGGAGGTCAGCGTCTCAGTCCACTGAAAACATTCAGCGGGAAATGGAAAGATGGCTTCGTTAACGGGGTTTTATTTCTTTATTTTCTTAAAGTGATATAACTTTAAAAAACAATTTATTAAATAAATAAGTGGGGCAACGTCGGGCCTAAGCAGAGGCCTGGCGGCTCAATGGCCAGAAGAACAACGGTACACGACACCACACACTTCAAAATCCATACACTTTTAAATCTCTGGCTTTTACAGTGATCTGTATTACCACACAATGTAAACTACGCGGAGATGGGGGAACCCCCTGGTGCCTTCTGACCCTAAATACACTTTACACTTTACTTCTATTAAATAAATAAAAAAGAATTAATATTTATAAGCATTATTTTCTTAAAGTTATACTTTATTTTATTTAGTTAATTTGAAATTACAAAATTTGTCCTGGATCAGCAGTCTAGGCTTGGGGGAAGGTATAAATTAAAAATAACAGGAAATACAAAATTAGAAATATGTTAAAAGGGGTGACGATATTATTTTTTGAAATAATTAAAAAATAATTTTTGGCCCGGTTACAAGTGTTTTTATTATTAAAATATAAAATCATTTACCGATTTGTAATAACAATATATTTAAGAAATAAATATTAACAATTTTTTTATTTAATTTCTTTTTAATTTTTTTTATCAATGTTAATTTGTTTATCTTTTGAGAATCCCATTTGAAATGATAATAATGTAAACGGTATGTCCCTGATGGCTTAATGGTCTTGCCGGACAATTGAAACTAATGTGTCTTAATAGTTCTGTCTAATAAATTTATTAAAACATACTGAAGTCCAGAAGATTCTTTTCTATTTTCAAGAGTGAGCAGACCATAACGTTTACACCAAATCGTGCTCTCATAATTAAGCGTATTTTTGAATGTGAGAAATCTTATACAAGATTTCTGTATTTTTTTAATAATAATAATAAAATTCTTTAATAAGTTAAATCATTACCAGTTCGTATATATTATCGTATATACTGTATTTGTGATTCCATTCACAGATAACCAGAGGAATCTTACGAAACATTGACTATACAAGTGACCAAGCACAGAAATACAAAGTTAAGCTACAAAATAACCATTAAAAACTGAAATATCAGAATAGAGAAGTAATCATAATTAAAACAAACAAGACTACAAATTCGGCATAACATAAAATGACATCAGCATACTAGATCGGCATCTGCACACCTGTCCTTTACATACAGTAAGGTACGCAGTGTGATCCTTACAAAAAAATCCAATAGAGGTAATACAGTCATTTAAACTTTGATTATGAAGATGATATCAATAAAATACTTTAATATTCTGTTAAGGAGCCCTAGTATTCTTAATGCTTTTTCCAGATATAAATTTAATATGATCTGTTCATTGGCCATTGTTTGCCATTTATGATTCCTGATGTCTTTCATATCCGTTTTCCTCTCTTCTGTTTAGAATATCATCCATCCAAGATTCATGATCGAGTCCAAATTAGCAAACCTATGGCCGTCATAGCCTTAAACACCTCAATCAGATCACCTCGCAGGTGCCTAGTCTCCAGAAGTTGCAATTTGCAGAATTTAAGCCTTTCTTGGTAAGAGGACCCTTTCGTTCCCCTCATCAATCTTGTTGCCCTTCTCTGTACTAATTCTAGCAACTTTATATGCTTCCTAATATAAGGCCTCCAGACCTCTACGCAGTACTCAAGGCGTGGCCTGACCATTGCCTTATACTAAGGGATAATTACCTCCTTTTTTCTTACTAGCAAAATTCCAATATGCTATTGACAATACCCCATGACCTGCTCCGGCAACCTGCCTGCACTGCTCAGAAAATTTCATATCTGACTGCACAATTAACCACAGGTCTTTTTCATTTTCTATCACCTTAAGTATAGTACCACATAGTTGCTACGTTTCTCTGGGGTTGCTTCTACCAATATGCAGTACTTTGCATTTGTCAGTGTTAAACTTCAGTTTCCCTCAGCCCATTTGCCCAACTTTTCTAGATCCTGTTGCAGTAGCATACTGTCATTAACTAACCTGCCAACCTTTATATCCTCTGAAAACTTGGACATTAAGCCTGATATATCTTCATTAATATCATTGATAAATATACAAAACATCAATGGGCCCAATACCGAACCCTGGGGGACTCCAGCAATAACATTAATCAAAAAACCTTCCTGAAATCCAAGTACTGTATATGATATCAAAATTATTTTTTGCACCCAGTTCCGTCGTGACCACATAATAGTATTCAATAAAATTGGTCAGCTAAGACTTTCCCTAACAAACCCATTTTGTGCCTGAATAATTATTACTGCAGTCTTGTCTAGATGATCCTTTAACCAGTGGCTCCATTATTTTCTGTAGAACAAAAGTTAAACTAACAGGTCTGCAATTACTCGTGTCACCCTTTGATTTCCCTTTATGAATTGAGAATACATTTTCACACCTCCAGTCCGTGGGGGTCTTCCCTGAGTCCAAGGATGTTCTCATAATTATGTCTAAGGGTTTGCTTTTATTTACTATACGCCTAGCATTGGTGTACAAGTAAATATTATTATTATTATCTGTTTATTTCTCTTTCGAGACACCCATTAACAGTGGGTGTGGATACATTATTTCAATATTTACAAGCATATTTACATGAACTTATTTACAACATTTAAAAATTTTAAAAAATAAAAAACAAAGTATGTGATTATTAAATTAAGTAGTTATTAATTAATTACTAAATAATTGTTAAGTAGTAAATATTACTATGTTAGTTATTAAATTAATGTCTTATTATGCATATATTTATTAGTTGTTGGCGCATCGGCTTCTGTGGCCATAATGCACCTTATTATGCATCTGTTCTTACTCTTAGTTACCCTAACTCAGCCCATATATATATATATATACGTTTTCCGTGATGACTCTCACCAGTCCTTGAAATCCACCGTACCTCGCTTTCCAGGCTGCTGCTCATTCTAATTGCAGCAGTGCAAGAATCACTTTCACCTCTGCTTACGGCTACTGTTAATCTTTTAGTCTATGAATCCCCCACAGCTTAGCAGTTTTCCGACCCCCCTAACACTGCCTCGATAGTATCAGCAAATACCCTTGCACCCTTTCTATCTAAATGTATCCCATCCCTGTGGAATCGTGCATATGAACTATATATGCCTATTTTGAGGTCGAAACTCCTGAAATTCCACACCGTCTAATTTGATCATGGTGGAAGCCCCCTCCCCCCATTACTTTCGCCCTTCCTCACTGCAAGTGGTTCTCAGACCTCTACTGGACACGGATACTGAATCCAGATCTTTGTCACAAGGTGTGAAAGAGCAGCGGCGTTATTCACTTCTTCGCAACCTGCAAGTTTGAATAATAGTAGTTAATTATGGGCTTGATATTTCACATTTCTCTGTCAGACCAAAGAGCATCTGATGACGTTCTAATAAGCAATGCGTTGCTCTTAGATTTGAAAGTTTCTGCAGGTAACTCAGTATCTTTCAACACCTAAATATCAATCAATACTAACCTCTTCTTCTCGCGAAGGGAGTGGGGAAACCTAAAGAGCGTTCGTAATCTTGGCATCTTATGGAGTGTCGTTGAGCGTGCAGAAACGTGCGGCTTGTTTCGGTAATCTACATTCGCTTTAAACGTATGAGACATTCGTTATACTCGTTCCCGTATCTCAGAGCCATTAACATCTCAGCTTCCACTCGATCCTTGAATTCGTGCTCCACTAACTCTCCAGCTTGTAATATCAACCATTTATTTCTCATATAAACTCATAGCTTCTTTCCTTACTTACTCTTTGCTTCTCTACTCATTCTTCCTTCTAAGAACAGGCAATAAGATGATGTTGCGCATTGTTCGCAAGTAATACTGATCTTATTGTTTATATTAACCTTAGTAGGAAAGAAAAAGGAGTGGATGGTTAGAACGTACGGCGCATCTTTTTTTAACTCTTCTATCCGTCCGTTAAACTTTACTGCACTTCTAGAAAGAAAAACGGCCTTTTATATGGTGGATGGCTTTGTGTTTTAACTTCTGCCGACAAAGTTTCTTCAGCTTTTCCCGAACTGAATTAAGTTACCGTTAGGCAGGTAAGATTGCGGGTTGCACACACGCCACTCTTTTCTCTATTGCACAAGATGGAATCGTAGGGGCGGCAAACAGAAATAAAATGTTTTCTCTCATCTCTCTTGAAAGCAGCTCTTAGCCCTATATCAGTTGTTATAGTTCCCCATTCCAGTAATGGTTGGGAAAGAAAGAGCGAGCGAGCTACGTTTCCAATCATGCAAAAATCCCCGTGATCTCCAGGCTATTGCTTTCCCTTAGGCCTATCAAAGCGAACACTTTACTCTGGTTACCAGAGGCTTGATGGGTGGAGAGAGTCGGAGAGGCAGCAATAGCGTTCTCCTTTTTTTTCTAATGGTCACCCATGAGAAGGGGGAAAGGGGAATGGCGAAGGGAAGTGGCCTTGCTACAGCTCTTCGCTGATGGTTTGGTGGCTACTTTCGCCTCCCAGAAAACATATTAGCTTGGACATGACTACTGTGCAGTCAGTCCTATTCGACTACTGTACTTTTATAAGCACTCAAACATAAGTGCTCGGATGCAGCTAATGGTAGCGGAGAGAAACGCCATCATGTAACTAACACCAAGTGACCATTACAAGCTTTAGGACGATGCTGAGCTAATACGGGTATTTGACGATTGCCTCGCTTTTACCTGGCTTCAGTCCGAAGCACGTACCACTGCTCGCGAGCAACTACTGTCCGAAGAACCCAATTTATTACTCGCTAGAATCTTCTGGGACCGAGTCCAGTCCATCAATTATGCACTGTGCTGGCCACTTGCTGAGATGAAGTCATTGAATCAACGGTATTGTGAGGGGGGTATTATTGTCTCGTGACTGCGCGCCTTCTGAAATATTCAGGTGCCCCAGAGCTGCCTAAAAGAATGCATTTTCATCGCCACTACCCACCCCCCTCCGTTGTTTTCGATGGAGAAATTTAATTCTGCCGGCTCCTCTGCACACAGTGATGGAATGGAAACGAAGTTAAGGCAAAAAGAGCCAGCGCAGATCGGTAGTGAATGGGACAATTCTTCATGTCTGTCAAATTCGAAAACACGTACCGAGTTGTGTGTGATTTTAAGTCCAACTTAATGTCGTTTCGTCTCTCTCTCTCTCTCTCTCGCTCGCTCGCTCGCTCGCGCGTATGTATTGAACACCCCGCACTACCGAATGTCATAGGTATCTTTATAGAGACAAATGGCTATACATGCCGATCACCGTATCTACATATTTTTGTATATTTCAGACGGTCTCTTGCATTAGATAACTTTCGCTAAATTCGCTATTTTCTAGCACAAATCTACTTTTCCCTTCCTTTATGGAGGCATTATTGTTACTGCTCCAGTTATTTCTCTGAACGAGTGTCATTGATCTATAATTGAAGATTACATTTCATG
Organism: Mastigoproctus giganteus; assembly: GCF_048544385.1. Lineage (NCBI taxonomy): Eukaryota > Metazoa > Arthropoda > Arachnida > Uropygi > Thelyphonidae > Mastigoproctus > Mastigoproctus giganteus. The sequence goes on along the minus strand of NC_143583.1, from coordinate 233,276,506 downwards.
AATAAATAAACTATGGCTTTCTATGGTGCTTAAGTGGATACAGGCGTTGTGAAGAGGCAATGGTGGAAGAGATTGAAAATGGGAATAACATTTGAGGTTTTTTTTTTGATGACTTCTATGAACATCACTGCTGGAGTCTGTATTTTTTTTAACATTTTTAGGGGGCGAGCTAGTTGCATGAATTAAATTATACAGGATGATTATATTACCATTTATTTTATAAGTGAGACATTAGTCTATATTTTCCTCCAGGGTGGCAATAAATAAAAATTAAAGGTTTCATCTAGGTTAAAAGCCGAAATATTACTTTACTTAAGTGCACACACACTAGTAGTTTGCTTTGGTAGATATTCTGTGGAAGCAAGCTGATTACTGAGTGCCTTTTTTTCGGTATGTCAAGATGCAAAGACTTTTAACTTGTACAGTTGAATATGCTCTTCTCAGAGATATGTTTGATATAAGATAAGTGATAGATAGGCTTATAACAACGAAGAGAGATAATAAATTATCTGATATATTTTAAAATTATTATATTCAATATTTTCTTTAATAACAATAATTTAATACTGGTAATAGTAATAACACAATCCTTATTTAGAATAAAAAGAAAGTTAAATTACAGAACTTGCTAAGCATGTAAACTTCTGCTCAAATGATCATTTGGTACATAAAATAGGGTTAAAATTATTGAGTTACTTGCTCTTTCCCACAAACAACGCGTATACATCCAAACAAGCTGCGGAAGAACAAACAGGAGGTGGAAGAGCATAGTATCATAAATAAGTGACATTCCAACTGAATTGAAGGATAAGCCAATTACTTCTCTTTTTTATCGCTTAGAGTTAAAAAAAAAAATCTTCGAATCAAGGATTTCGGTTTGTTCTGCTGTGTGTAAATTTAAAATTACGGTTGGTAAGTAGATTGTTAGTTATACGAAATGAATTCCTCTCACCATAATTGTTTAAAATTGTCGGCTATTATCGATGGCGAAATTTAGATGTTTGGAATGTCATATTGCAGTTTTCTTCTGCGATTCAGTCCAGTACTATCTGTATTATTCATGGCTGTGCCAAGTTTCATCTTTTAGTGAACTAACATGTTGCATTCAATAAAGAAAAAAGTGTTTTTTTTTTTTTTTTTTTTTTTATCGGATACAAATGCTAGTTGTTTGAGAAGTCTAAATAGGAAATTATCAACAATATTTAAATTTCAGGTGGGTAAGATAATTTGTTTTTAATGAGAAAATATAAGTTAAATATTAATTTGTCAATCAAGAAAAGTATTTGCATTGATCAACTGGGCACATATCCATATTCCTAGATTTCAACCAAATTTGTAATATCACAAGTGTTAGCATTTTAGCTCTATGCAACACTGCTTACTCCAGTTACAGATATTCTGGTAATCCAGTATGATGCCCTAATATGCATCAGTTTTGTTTTCACTAATGGCTAGGCTAGTATCATGTATCCAATTTTTTTTTTTTTTTTTTTTTTTTCTATAAGATCAGATTGTAACAATCGTGTCATTTGTGGTATTTTTTCCGGTCGCATATAAAATTATGTCATCAGCATATATTTTCATTGTAATACTGTAAATACATGATTGAAAAAATTGTTAAAAAAAGGATAAGTCCAGAATTATGTCATCCTGCAGCGACACTTCTGCGAACACTGAATTTTATTAGTACTAATTGCTAATTTTTCGAGATAAATTTGTATAATTTGCCTTTGATTTGGTAACCATGCATTATTTTAAGCAATAAAACCGCATTAATCTTGTCATTGCCTTAGTGAAATCTAAAATAATAATCAGAATAAAATTATTATTGTTGAGAAGTAAGCCGAAGGATACCGTAATTTCTTCAAGTAAACATTGTTTATTTTAAAATTTTGATAGGTGTATAAATTTGAATTCACTACAGAAGCTCTCTCCAAGTAGTAATTGGTAATATTGGTAATGTTTCCAATTCCTGGATAGTTTTGTTGAATACAGATTGTGTACAGATAAGCCGGTAGTTGGAATAATCAAATGGGGAACCTGCCTTGTAAAAGTGGATGATAATTTAATGGACAAGAATATTGCACAAATAATTGGAATAGAACTGAATGCAGCAGATAACGATATTTCGTGATTATATGAAGAAAAGACAAAACAATTTACAAACTTACAGACGAATGAATTGAGGATTCAAATCACATTATTAGATTCATTTTTGTTTTGCAAGTGCCTGCCTGGCAACCCAAAGGTCGCGGGTTCGATTCCCGCCTCGGGCTTGGATCAATGTACTGCAAAAACCTTGGGAGGTGCATTATGGCCACAGAAGCCTATGCGCCAACAACTACCAAAAAAAAAAAAAAAAAAAAAAAATTTGTTTTGCAATTTTCAGTTGACTTTTAAATTCCTGACATGACAGGAGTTCTTAAATTACTATCATAGAATTAGCCAAGCGATATTTTACAATCATAAAGAGATAAGGTTTTACAAAAAATGAACAAAATTTAATCCTTTAATGTGATTTGGATCCTGAATTCCATTCTTCTGGATGTTTTTTGGATTTTCTTCGTATAACCATGACATTTATCTGCTACAATCAGTTCTATTCCAATTATTTGTGCAATATTCTCAGTCATTAAATTATCATCCGTTTTTACAAGGCAGGTTCCCCCATTTGATTATTCCAAGTACAGGCTTATCTTTATGCAATGTGTATTCAACAAAACTATCCAAGAAAAAAAAAATAATTAAACAAATTATCAAAGAGGAAGATATTAAATGGAATGAATTTGTACCAGGAAATAAACGTTTTGCAAAAAATAGTAAAATCTTACGCAGCTGTTTATCATGTTTAACAATACATGCGAAATTGTGAAATTTAAGTTGTGAAAGAAATTGTGAAATTTAACAATACATGTGAAATTAAAGGCACACGTTACGAAATAAAATTTCACATTTCGTAACTTGTGGAGGGTGGTGTAGTGGCGAAACCATATCGTCAGGTCCGCTGTAGAAGGAAAAGTTAGAGGACCCAACTCTTGGTTCGGCATGATCGTTAAAGAGCACGGGGGTGGGGAGGGGGAAACAGTGTATGTATGTATCGGGGGAGGGGAAAGAGCAAATTTATCCTCTTTTATCCTCTGTGGTGGCGATCAGTGGCTGAAATAATAATAATAAAATTACTAAGAACTTCAATGTTTCAAAAGGATTAGTGAATTTAATAATGATATCCAATGAATAATCTCAAGAAAAGAGAATGTTTTTTTTTGTATATATTTGTATGGTATGAATGCATATCATAATACAGGGTGTTTCAGTTAAACGTTTCAGAACTTCTAAGAGGGGTAGGGTACATCCTGACAACTCGAAATCATATAGCAATGTGGGGTCGGAAATGCTTTCCTGAAGCGGTGTTGTACACAGAAGCACCATAAAGAAAAGAGACCGTAAGTGAGAAATCGTTTTAATAATACATGAAAAGAAGCAAAAGGTACATGGATTAAAGTAAGTGTTCGAAGTTTCTTCCACGGGCTACAATGCACGCCTCACATCTCCGACGCATGGACATCCGAACATTCTGGAATACTCCAGGCGAATTTCGAATTTCTTCGGCAGCTACTGCGATTCTTGCAACCAGCTCCTCAGCATTGTCAACAGGGGTGTCATAAACTAGCGATTTCATATGACCCCAGAAATAAAAATCAAGACATGATAGGTCGGGTGACCGAGCAGGCCAACGCACGGGACCACCACGTCCGATCCACTGTTGACCAAATGTGACATCCAGGTAGTTACGAACATCTCCGCTATAATTGGCAGGGGCTCCATCGTGTTGGAACCACATTGTCTGTTGCGTCGATGCAGAAATCTGTTCATCTCTCAAAAGTTGTGGCAATACTTGCTGCAGAAAGATCAAGTAGATAGGTCCGGTTAGACGACACGGTAACAAGTAAGGTCCGATGAGGTGATCTCCCATAATACCGGCCCATACATTGACCGAAAATCGAATCTGTGCTGCACGACGTCGTATTGCATGCGGGTTCTCGACCGCCCAGATATGGTCGTTATGCGTGTTGAAAATTCCTTCCCTTGTGAAGGATGCCTCATCGGAAAACAACACTTCAGCAGGAAAAAGGGGATTTGTAGCACATTTTCCAAGGTACCACTGTGCGAAAGCAATACGAGGTTGAAGAAACTTCGAACGCTACTTTAATCCATGTACCTTTTGCTTCTTTTCATGTATTATTAAAACGATTTCTCACTTACGGTCTCTTTTCTTTATGGTGCTTCTGTGTACAACACCGCTTCAGGAAAGCATTTCCGACCCCACATTGCTATATGATTTCGAGTTGTCAGGATGTACCCTACCCCTCTTAGAAGTTCTGAAACGTTTAACTGAAACACCCTGTATACCATACAAATATATACAAAACCTATGTGCATGTGTTTTATGCATAAACATTAATGAATTTGCATAGTATGAATGAAATATCTCTTTTGTTGTTTTTGCGTACTGAACGAGAAGGGGGCGGGCTGCTCTTTCCTACTTGAACAACGGCGAACATACGGCCAATATACCTACTTGAAGGTATATTGCCAGACGGGTACTCGGAAAGTCAGAGGAATATATTTATTAGAAACTAATCAATATATTCATATTGATAAGTTTCTTTACAAAGACATCTAGGAATGCGCTAATTACACGAATTCCCGGGATAATATTTGCAAATCGTTTCGCCTTATGAAAACTTACCGAACATATTGGAATCTTGGTTCATCAATTATAGAGTAATAATAATAAAAAAATATTTATTATTATTATTTTGTAAAATGGAAAAAACGGATGGTACGGACAGAATCAAAAGATCTTTCAAGTGTTTGTAATTTGTAGTCCTTGTCTGGACTGCAAGACTCAATTCAATGTCTCTAGCGTGCTTATGGAGATTTCTTTGTCTGCTTTATTTTATTCCATTACACTTGCTCTTTTGACTTGTCGCATTATATCTTGAGATCCTGATGCGCCATAAAGCCCTTAAACACTTACTTACGCACACTTGCTCTTGGGAATTTTCTCCAGAACTAGAATAAAGGATAACACTTACATTACCACATAAAGTTAGACCGCCCCTGTTAAGGAAATACCAGTTTATTTAAGTTACGTTCATTGTTTCAACTTGTTTACAGAATATGTTCGATATAATTTGAAAAATCGATACGTTTTGGTCACCGTAGCTTTTCGGCTTTTAGGTTGAAACAACAAAACTTTTCCAGGTAAGTGATTCTGTTTGTCACTATAATTATGAATATTAATTCACATTATAATATGCTTGAATAACGCATCGATATTACGCAAAAGCATATACTACTTTACGTACACGAGTATTTCGTGTACATAAAGAAATATCAGTCACCTGGAAATCACATTGAAAAAGATAAATTTACTAAATTCAAAAGATATTTTTGAATAGAATAACACAAATTATAAAGAAATTCTGATATTTCTGTTAAAGCTCACTCTCCGTTATTAAATCGAATGCGAGCTAAAAATGTAAATTTAATTTGATTTCAATTACTCAGAAATACCAGGGGCTTTTTTATAAAACCCTGTCATACGTTAAAGTAATAAAAAAATACAATTTTGTAAAATAAAAAACTGTCGCTGAGAATGACAACAACTGTATTGTGCTCTTCGATAAACCTACGCTCTGCGCTCGCGAAAAGTTTCCTAATCAGTCACTTTGTAGGCATATCATTGGGACCATCAAAGGGATCATTACGTGGTAATTGCAGCATTCTCGCCAACAGTCGCCATTGTCTTGTCGGTCGGCGGGCGTTCTATCCACCCTAAGTACAGCGCGAGGCTTCGGGGTGCGTCTTTCTAGTCAGATAAAGAGAAACATAACATTTGTCTGCATACGCCTAAACATTAGACATCGCTTTTACTCCTCCCTGAGCTTGATCCCTGCCCAATGGCGTCCAGATATGTTCTCTAATAGTTCGCGTTGGTTCCCAGTTCCGGGCCCCAAATTACAATCTCCATGTAGCAGTGAGGAGTGCAGAATATTGCGGTGTCGTCTGCTTATACTATTAAGACGATTCTTGTATGCACACAGTTAGAGCAATAACAATAATTAGACCCCGTCAGGAGGGATGTAAGTGGAGGGCAGCAGCGTCTCAAGGCACAACTCTACGTAAGCGACGCCACTTGGAAGCACTAAAAGCACTAGACCTATGCTGATGTCACCGTATGCGTGCGTTTTAGAAGAGGCAAAATTATGGTAATTTCCACAATAGCTACATTCCATGACCGGACCCTTAGAGTTCGGATGATACTCTCAAACAGCAGTCGGCCCGCCTTTAAAGATATCGTTCCCTTTTCTTCCCCTCCTCACCCTTGGCACCTCTTCACTTACAGGAGGGAGAATGGGCTGAATTACAGATGTACGGTTATTACGGACTTATCAGGTCATACAATACATCCAAATATTTTTACACATAAAAGGTTACTTCCTTTTCTGTACACAAGAGAAAAATCTGTCCCCATTCCTATACTTTTTTTTTTTTTTTTTTTGAAGTGAGGACTGTTTTGGAGCAATAGAATGATCACAGTTTTCAAATTATAATAACGACGATTCCTTATTAACTTAAATCATATGTACGAGTATATTAATAATTCTGTACAGATGTCAAAGGAATATTAGAATAGATTGTGAATAAAAATGAACAAAAACAGAAATACAAGGTTATTTGCCTATAATGCTGGATGTTTGACCAGTTACATTAATTTGACAAATATAATTAAATAAATAAAAAATATAATCAATACAATATAATAAAATCAGATAAGAACAAGCATTAACATAGTCGCCCTTTATATTTAAAAATACAGTTCCAAAATGTCATGACCATTGGACTTGTTATCAACGTGGATTCGGGTTCAGCGACTGAGCAAATCTAAACATGGGTTCGGTGACCGAGCGAATCAAGAATCACATTTGGGAAATGCTTATTGTAGCTATGTAACTATGAAGCTATTTATATAGCCATGAATCTATGTATGAGCACCATGAATGAGCGTCCTACATGAATATAGCGTCCTACACCCCACCGCGTTCCAAATGTTAATGCGATGTTTGGAAGAGAGCAGTTTTTAGGCTGTGGGGTAGGTCTGATGAGATCATCCATTGGCCCACTTCGCAACCCAGAATTCGAAATGCCATACTTTCGGATGATGCTTTGGTCTGTGGCAGATCAACTGCATAGGACAGTGCTCCACTGAAATAAGTTGCAAGGTATTTCATGATGTATGTTCACAGATGTATTTCTACACAAAATATGAGTATCTGAAGTGATCTTTCTGGCATGCGGATCGTTCACATGGCCCTCGAATGGACTGTATACAGCAAGCGATATCGTCAGCGTATGAGAGGAACGTTGTTACTTGATCCATTAGTGGAACGAATATTGCTGCAAAGAGCACGACTGAGAGAGAGAGAGACATCCAACTTGTGGGACTCCTGTAGCCATTATTTTTCAGATTTTTGTGTTAGTCATGAGGTGATTTCCTGCATAACAGATTTTTTGAAACGTGAGTAGATTGCTGGATAACCCGTGGAATCTTTCAAGTAAGGCAAGCAGCGGTGCAATTCTGACTGAGTCAAATCAAGATTTTAATTGGCATTTTAGACGTGAAGCATTTTTTGTGATAAAGACTGCAGACAAATCGTAGAACTACTAGCTATGTCAAAGTGGGTGTGCTCGGTCCTGTGAACAGTGAAACATCACTGTAGATGCAAATTTCTCGAGGCGTTACAGGAAGGGAGAAGATTAATATTGGCCTAAAATCCGCAGCAATTTTAGGATTCGGTTATCCGTTACCGGAAGTACTTTAAGTAAACCAGCTTGACCTCGCCTTTGCACGTACGAACTTTGTTGTAGAGATGGTTTTTTTTTTTTTTTTTTTTTTTTTTTCTAATGAGCAAATTTTGAGTATGGGTCATTTCTAAAGTTGAATTCGTCAAGTAGCGAATTAATTAATAATCATTTAATTTTGTTAATTGGTAAGGCAATAAAGTGTAAATCTGTGCTTTATAACTTTACTTTTCCAGTCTGCGTAATAATATTTCTCTTATTTTCGCTTATTAGAATCGCCGTTAATAGAATTAAAATTCAATTCGTAAACGTGATCACAATGACAATACTACATATCGTACAGTGAACGGTATTTTGTTATGGAGTGTCCATCGTACAGTGAACCAATCGTAAAGTGGGGGTCCACTGTAGTGAGCGTTGTAAAGCGTAGAGAGCACGTATATGTGCAATACGTCAGTGGATTGACAAAAATCACTAAGAAAATGCTACACGAGATGATTCATCCCCCCCATCATTGTATCGCTCCGTACCAGGTACGAGCGACGCATGATCCAATCAGTACCCCTACTGATTGCGTCATGCTGTTTCTTTCGTCATTCTGCACCGTATTTAATAAAAAAAATTTCGTCGAAAAAAATTTTATAATTCAAAATGTCGAAGACTAATAGTGAGCATTGTAAAGCTTATAGATCACTTATACGTGAATGCAACCACCATTTCCATTGAGTACAAAGGAGAGATCAAAGCTATTTCGACAGTCCAAGAAATTATAGGCGTGATGGAGTTGAACAAAGAAGTTGGAGAAGATCCATCCACATCTTCAGAGCCTTACATCTCCCCAGAAAATGTTAGACGTTTCATTGAGAACCTCCTTTACTCTCAACTCTGCTCCTTCATGAAAAATAAATTCAGCCACATTCATCATGGCTTCCTAATTGGCAGATCAACAGTGACTAACCTACTCTCCATAGAACATGACATCAAACTTAGCCTGGATAATAACAATCAGATAGACATTATATACCTGGACCTACAGAAAGCCTTTGACTCGGTACCACACAAGTTGCTTTACCTCAAATTAAAGCACACAGGTTTATCAAGTAATGCCTTATCACTTATGTCTAACTTCCTTGACAACAGGAAAAGCAGAGTTCATTTTGAAGGAAGATACTCCTCCACTTTCCATATACAAAGGGGAGTCCCACAGGGTTCTCCTCTGGGGCCACTACTCTTTGCTGTATATATTAACGACATACAAGATTGTATGCAACATGTTGACATCAAAGTGCTCTCATACGCAGATGACTTGAAAATATATAAAACTAGACTGACACAAGACTGTGAATCACTGGAAAATGGACACCATCACCCGCTGGATCACAAACAATGGTCTAACACTAAATTTAAACAAATGCTGCACCATGTCTGTTGCAGACTATCACAAAAAACACAAGATTAATTATCCCTATAAAGCTAATAATCATGAGCTATTGAGAATACACAGGTTTCAGATTTGGGAGTATGGTTTTCTGACAAGGGAAACTTCAATACACATGTAAATAAAACTACAGCTAAGGCCTCCAAATCCCTTGGACTACTTAAAAGAATCTGCTTCGATTTCACCAACATACAGCTCATAAAACACCTTGAATAATGATAATCAACCCAATTCTAGAATATGCCTCAGAAATCTGGAATCCTCACACCAAAATTCTTATAAAACAACTGGAACGTATTCAGAAATCCATAGTCAGATTCCTGGTGTACAAATCTAGATTGGAATTGAACACAAAATCCTACGATGAATGGTGCATTCTCTTCGGGATGGTACCACTCTACCAAAGAAGAGCTGCGGCAGACTGCAAATTCCTAATCCATCTCGTGGCTGGAAAGTTGGATGCCCCCGAGCTGCTCTAGCTCATCAACTTCAGCTGTCCTCCAAGAGTCTTGAGAAGACAAAATATGCTGGCACAAGAGCCATTCAGAACTGATCAACTTAAATTCCATTACTTCAACAAAACTTCTAAATGAATCCAACATTGATATTCTAAATGAAAACATTAATATCAAAAAAGAGTTACAAAGGTTTTACAATCAAGCTACTAGAGAATGAAAAGAAATGACTAATTTAATAATAACAACAATAATAATACTATAAAGTAGGTATACTTAGCTTTAAATTTTTTTTTTTCAATGGACAAAGATAAGAAATAACAATTATAAAAAAAAAAAAAATAGGGATAACAATAAGAATAATAACACAAATCAATCAATGCAACTACTTAATGTGAACTAACAAAAAAAGAAAACAACAAAATGCTTAGAAATACAAATTTCTCTGTCACCACAGCTTTGCTCAAATGCAAATCGCTTGTAACGTATGATATGCATTGTATATGTTGTAAATTGACCTTGTATATTTGAAATTGTAATGTATATTGAGCCTGACATTGTGTACAGATTGTAAATAGAATTATTACTGTATTGCTACTGTCATATTCCTCCTCTGTAAGGCTTCGGCTGTTTTGGAGTAATACAAAAAAAAAAAAAAAAAGACGTAAATTTGGAAGAAGGAGTTATGGAAGTTGATATTGCAAATGAAAACGACGAAGAGTCCTCGAAGCCCAGTCGTAAACGAAAAGCGAAGAAGCCAAAAACTGTCTGCCAGAAGTACTCCATAAAACCATTGAACACGTAGCGGGCTTAATACACAGCAGGAGCAGCAACAGGATTTTAAAAAACGCCGAAGCATTCGCGCACAGCTTAAACGTACATTCCTGGATAATGATTTCGGTTCAATCTGTTCGTGTGTTTGGTTCAAGAACAATGTGAAGATTGTAGCAGCTCGAGATCTTCTTCAAACAGCATTTCCGAATGAGGATGTAAATCAAATGTCGGCCTGTAACAGCTGTCGTGGCGCTCTCAAGATGGCTGTATCGAAGTCAAATGGTTTTAAATATCATCCGATGCCACTGCACTTGTCAAAACTAAATTTGGTAGCGGAACGCCTCATATATCCGAAGCTCCCATTCATGCACATTCGTCGCCTGAGGCATTCATACGGTCAATACGGGATCCTCGGTCAAGTGATTTTTTTTTTTTTTTTTTAGTGATTAGATTTCGGTGAAAAGAAATGATTTGCCTAATGTATAATGATTTAAAGGCATATCCTATTGATCGAGGTCAGCATGAGAATTCCTTTTTAATCACAGTTAGTATACTAAAAGTAATATCTTTAACTTTATTTGTTTCACTGTTTATTAGGAGTGGTGTTTATATAATTTTCACATCCATAATTTGTTATTCATAGGCATTTAGAGCTATTAAACTTTAAGCTATGGAAAATTCAATGTGAATTTTTGGCGTTTGCATTTGGCGGCTCAATTCCCTCAACATCATTACAGTGTTGCTGATTACAGTGTTTGAAATACTGTACAATTATTTCAAATGTTCAGGCGATTTTTGCTGAGGAAGGGGGAAGAGGGTTAACCATGGAGACCTGGGATATGAAAGAACGAGAAGTTCCAACCATAGATTCCGTCAGTATTCGGAAGTGTAGTGCGATATTAGGACTGCAAGAAGCAGTTGAGGGAGATTAAGCAGAGAAGACAGACCAGTTGTTGTCAACCTTTTCAAAGACGGATCACTTTGTACGTCGAATTTGTTTTATGGGTCATAACAGTCGATCGGTAACGAAAACTATGTAGTGTAAGCATTGTAGATTATGTAGAATGTAATTATATGAAAATATAATTATATTTTAATAAAATGTAATAAAAATGTAATTATAATATTAAATATAAAAAAAAAAACATTCACGAATCTTATTTTTAAATTCAGTTCTAAGTTTATTTATTTTTACACACGTAGTAATAATATTTAATGATACATTTTTAAATATAATTTTTAGTAATGAAATATAAAGAACTTTTAATGACTTCCTTGATGCTGAATTTCTTCAGAAAAGTTTACTAAATCTTGTTGGTATTTTGTTACTTTTAACGCCACACCCAATTCTTGTTAATCTGCTTCGTAATGGATTTATCGTGTGTTTCGTTGAGAAAATATTGGTTCGCACATATCGGAAGAACAAATGCAGATAGATTGGCGATTGAAATTTCGGGCTTTACACGCGAGTGTAGATATATCAGCTACCAGCAATGAACACGACACCGCATACTACGCTTGTAAGGTGCTCGAATTGAAATTGCTTCGCGGATTTTTATTTATTTTTTAAAATTAATTAAAGTATTCGGCTACGGGTCCACCAAATCATGCGGTCGCTGACCAGTGCTTTAGACGCGTGGAAGGGGTTGGCTGTAAAAGGGATCTCGGTTTAGGAAGAGAGAGATTATAGCCTTCTTTCTGCGATTCTCAGTTCGGAAGTTTATGGCTTATACACGTGAAGGTGAAGGCGATGGTATCTCTGGTTGTATTGTGAGGTGCGATGTTTATATTAAATGATTTAATTTAGGAGGAGAGACATCACTCTCTTAGCATTTGGACTTGCCAGCTAGGGAATCACTTAACAACAACAACACACTACAGTACACCCATGCCACTACACTGATTGGTCCCTTTCAGTAAGGTATCAACACATATGACTGCGTAATTGTCATAGTTTGGTCGGAGCCTTACTTATACAGTAAATAATAAAAAAATTGAAATGTGGCATTTGGACTACTAGTGCAGTTTAGAGATGCCAACATTTGAAATTTCTGAAGTGGAAGACAAAAAGTCTTGTAAATTACAGGTTTCCTCGGCTCCTAAATTCTTAAGAACGCTTTCTATGACAGTAAAGATATTTGCATGGTCTTCACTAATCCAGTGTCAAGCTGGCACAAAGGGAGACAAGTTCAGATAGTCATACCTGTGTTTTTTTTTTTTTTTTTTGTTTTTTTTTAAATATTATCTGTTATCTGCTACTTTGAAATGCATTTTGGTTTTGTGGGGAAATCGGTTACACACTTCTGGTATTCGGTTGTTATTTTTGCAGGAGATGCATGTTTGTTCGAAAGTGACAGCCTTTCATGATTATTTAAAATCATGTCGGTTTGACCTTATCAGGGAAAATTTTCTTAGTGTTCCTTCAATTTTCTGAGGCTTTTAGAAATTTACAACGAGATGAACAGGGTAGAATTATTAGTATTTATTGTTACAGGGAAGTAGTAAGTTTTATTAATATTTATACATCGAATTATCCTGGTCAACAAAGTCAACTCCTTAGTCGATTACAACCATAACACTCACTCACTTGTACTGGGTGTCTTAAGTACAATTGAAATTCCCTTCTACAAACGCTGTCCAGCACGATTATGCGGTGAAAAATGTTAGGATGGAATTTAAGTTAGTTCTTGATCGAACAGGATTGAATGTGGGCGGGTTGCAAATGTAAGGTGGGAGCAGACATACTCTGTGAGATTTGCAGAAAAGGGAGCTAGCTTTTTCATTTGTTTTATTTTTGAGATTGTAACCCCAAAATGGCCCCACTTTTTATCAGGATTAATTTCATCTATGTCTATGAAGATTTAATTGGCAAAGTCTGTTCGGAACGGCATGACATTTTAATGTTTCTGGGGATTATATATCATCACACGGTTTTCGTTCATAGGAATGTGTATTTTGTTGTTAAGTGGAGAATCTCTGGTGAATAGAGATGGAATACGGGCTTATTGACAGATAATTCTGAAGAAGTCGAGCAATATTTAATTGATTATAAAGAAGAGGTGTCATTCGGAATAACTGGGTAACCTTTCCTGCACCATGGAAGGAGGCCCTATTAAAAATAGTGTTAGCTCCAGAGAAACCTAGAAATGAGACAAGCTCAAAGGAGAGGAACAGAAGATGCGTTAATACGACTAAAAATATAGTAGAAGTGGAACATGATCGAAATATATATATATATTTCGCTGGTGCATTTCATAACATCAATTGGGAGAGTGTGCTAATGATGTTGAGGAAAGCTAAATATTCATCGCATATCTATACTGTAATTAAAGATTACTTCAGTCTTAGATCTGTGACAATTAAGAATGAATATGAAGCAGTAACACAAAACGTATTGAAAGGATCTCCACAAGGATCCTTTTTTTTTCTCCACTAATGTCGTCGATAGCGTTAGAAGACTGGTTGAGTAAAGAATTTCAAGACCACCACTTGATTGCCTAAGCAGATGACCTAGTGATAACGGAGAAGACGAGCCAGAGCAAAACTCGAAACAACAGCAGATTGGGTATTACACCACTCGGTCAGAATTGAACGAATTGTATAAATGATACAGATTGTCGATTTCTGGGGAAAAAACAGATTTTATTGTTGAAGAGGAAAACAGCTGTAAGGAGACATCTGCACATAAGATAAGAGAGTTCAATATGTTAGGAGTGTTCAAGAGTTCCATAACAGAGGAGAGGAGAGTTCAATATGTTAGGAGTGTTCAAGAGTTCCATAAGATAGGAGAGTTCAAGTTTATTGGACATATCAATCCAGTAAGTGATAAAATTAAAAGATTTGTCGGAGTGATATCTCGCATAACCAGGAAGAAATGGAGTATTAAGGAGAAAACAAAAAATCTTTTATATGAACGTATCTTTGCACCGATAACAACTTACGGTGCACCAATATGATTAACGGAAGAAATGAAGAAAAGTGGTAAACGAAAGTTGTATTGAGTACAAAGAATAATGTTGATGCAAATGTTGGTAACGTGTAGGAGTGTGTACATCTATATGCTGTGGTTCCAAAGAATCTTGTACAGTTTGTTTCTCATGACGGTCATGACTCATGGACCTTTTTTTGAAAGGTTGAATAAATTTGGGGCAGTTCAAAGGATAAGACGTGTGGGGAGGTGGAAACATGGGAGCATATTTTGTACGAGTGTGAAGAGTATGTGGACTTAAGGTTTGAGTTGAAATATAGTGCTCCAAGTATGAATAAGAATATGAGTAGGAGTTTTGCGGTTCATATGGTTAAAGCCCAAGAAACCTATAGGGAAAAAGAAATCCAAAGAAGAAAAAATTAGTCAAGAAACACTTGTTATGATGAACCGAAGGCGAAAAGGAAAAAATTGAGTATATTGAGTTATGCAAAGCCATTAGAAAGAGGCTCAGAGAGGACATAAGAAGATTTAACACAAGAAAAGTAGAACAAGCATTAAAGGAAAACAAAGGATTTAAATCAGCAGCCATGATCAGTAGTACAGAAAGACAAATGATACTGAAACTGAAGAATAGTGATGGTGTACTTATAAAGAGCAGAGAAGGCATAATTTAGATAGCAGAAGACTACTATAGAGAATTATACAAGGAGCGAGGGGATGATGCCAGCAGTGGGGAAGATGGATTGCAAAGTAGCAACACATACGACATACCCGATATTCTTCCTGATAAGGTAGAACATGCATTGAAGAAAATGAAGAGTCAGAAAGCCCCGGAGGAAGATGAAGTTACTGTAGAGTTGTTAAAATTGGGAGGAAGAGACGTAACACAAAAACTGGCAAGGCTCTTCACAAAGTGCATTAGAAAAGGTGTGACGCCTAAGCAGTGGAATAATGCAATCATAGTTTTGCTGCATAAGAAAGGAGATAAATCAGAAATTGGAAATTATAGACCAATTAGCTTGTTATCCCACATCTAAAAGTTGTTCACAAGGGTCATTACTAACAGATTAGAAAGAATACTTGATGAGAATCAACCGAAAGAGCAAGCTGGCTTTAGGACAGGATTCTCAACTATGGATCACCTTCACGTAATATCACAGCTAATGGAGAAAGCAAATGAATATAAAACACCGTTATGCCTGGCATTTGTGGATTATGAAAAGACATTTGACTCCATTCAGCATAAGGGAATGTTTTGGGCACTGGAAGAAAATATATGAGAGTGCTACCTCCTTTATTAGACTTGACAAAACAGTAGCAAATTTAAAATCGAGAAAGGAGTTCAATATCTCCGAAACTGTTTACTGCTGCCCTTGAGGAAGCTTTCAGAAGATTAGACTGGTCGCAGAAAGGAGTCAATGTGAATGGAGAGTACCTAAACCATTTACGATTTGCAGATGTCATTGCGGTCATAAGCCACGATCCCAAAGAATTAGAGGAAAATCTTAATCAGTTATGCAGAGTTAGTAAGGATTTTGGACGAAAGATGAATATGGCTAAAACAAAAGTAATGATGAACAAGTATGCCACAGAAAGGGAAATAATGATTGAAGGAGCAGTAATTGAAAAGGTGGAGTCGTATACTTATCTGGGACAAGCTATTAGCTGTAATAATGATAAATGGCTGGAAGTGAAGAGAAGAATAAATTTTGGATGGATAGCATTCAGTAAATATAGTCACATACTGAAGAGCAATATTCCAGTTTGTATGAAACGTAAAATAATGAACCAGTGTATACTCCCCAACATGATTTATGGAAGTGAAACTTGGGCACTCACCAAAAGAATGGAAGAGAAGCTGAGAACTACACAGCGAAGAATGGAACGAATTATATTGGGAATCAGACTGTTAGATAAGAAGGTCCTTATCTAACACATGGATTAGGCAGCAAATTCAAGTAAAGGACATTCTTATCAAAACTAACGAACTAAAATGGTTTTGGGCAGGACACATAGCTCGAAGATATGATGACAGATGGACTAAGAAAATAACAGAATGGTACCCAAGAGGAGCTAGAAGAAAACCTGGAAGACAAAGGCAGAGATGGGTAGATGAAATTCTTGAGTTTGTGGGTAGTAAATGAATGGCCAGTGCTCAAAACAAAAGGAACTGGAAAGTTGCTATTGAGGCCTTCATCCTGCAGTGGATTGAAAATGGCTGATGATGATGATGATGATGGATAGAACAAAGGAGGGTTTCGGGGCGTTTAAGAAATTTGCTACACAAATTTTTCAAAAAAAAAAAAAAAAATAATAAAAATAAAAGAAGAATTTAGTACTATTATCGATTCAAGATGTTCATTTTGTAAGATGTTGTACCTCTACAGGTACTCGTCGCTCTCTGTATTTTGTAAGTTGTATCAATCCAGGATGTTCATTTTGTAAGATATTGTATCTCACCTTTGAATGACATTCTAAATTGTAACATAATATCCGTGTAAACTGCAGTATAATTTCTTGGGATTGACAACGTTGGCTGAGACCACCTAATTAAATAAATAAATAAAAGACCTTACCAGTGAAACAGTGGTCAAACGCACCAGCGTCCTAGTTCTTGCCAGAAAATCATGTCTCACATTAAGCAACCACCTCACTTGCCTGGATTGTGGGCACCATCTATCCGTGAATTCGTGTTTGTGCCACAAACGATGATTGTGGTGTGACACTAGATATTTCGACTCATCAAACCAGCACACTCGTTTCCAATCCTCCGTTGTGCAACCAGTGTGTTATTATACACAACAGCATCATTGACGATGATCAATAGTGAAGAGAGATTTCTTTTGGATCGTCTGCTGTGGAATCTCATATGCCTGAGTGTGCAGGCCGCACTTTCATTTGGGATATTGTTTTTGCATTCTCCATATTCTATCTATTGCAATGTCAACTGTCGCAAAGTGATCCGCCTTGACACTCGTACAACACGTGCTGCACCCTTCGCTCACGACGAACATCTACCTTGCATAATCCATTACGGTTCTGTCGGCGGGAGGTCGTTTTGAAACGTTCGACACCATTCTTTGTAGACCCTATCCTAGTAGGTCTTGTGGAATCCACAAGATGTGCCATTTCCAGTATATTCCCGTCGCACGAGCTCCCACAATCATGCACTTTTGAAACTCCGTGATATCTTTACTACGTCCCATAACTGCTACTTTGTCACTTTGAATTGCACGAACAAATAAATTACCTCTGCTCAAGCGCACGAAGCTGTTCGGTTTTTCATAATGCGAGTCCATTACAGATGTGGCGGGTACAATTCAGTGATCATCGAGTGTATGGTTATATTTATTTAACTAAATTTTATTAAACTTTTATATTTATATTAAGGTTATATTTATTTATTTATTGGAACTTTTAAATACTTTTCTGTTAGTTTTGGATTCACTTTATTAATAACGGCACGATACCATATGAATATCATATAGACCCAAATTTCTTAATCTTAAATAATTGCTTTAATTGCTACGATTTAGTATCCCTACTTTATTGGTATTTCATTGACTTTAAATGTTTCCACGTAAATATCCCTATTTCTAAAAACGCACATAGATATTTGAGATGTGTATATTTTAAAAACCTGAAGAGGAATTGATATTTCGAGTTTCTTGTAGCAAAACAAACTTGACTTAACTGCCATGTCACTGCATTTTTTAAACAAATATATGTTATTTTGGAATATGAGTAATAAATTCCTGAATTAATGCATAATTAAAGATGTTTACTCAGTTTGATGTACGTGAAACTTTTACTGAAAGTGTTCATCAGTAGTGACCAAGATAATAACATGATTCAATTCAATGACTTCCATTAAACACTTTATCTCTATAACCATGAATTTTCCATGGTTCTCCGAGCCTGTCTAATGACCAAAATCACCGGATTAGTAGAGCAAGAGAATGGCTCTTTGACTCGACTTATTGTGCAATCACTGCTGCTGTACTATCGAATGGGCACTCAGCGAAGCGTTATAAAAGATTCGGAAACTTATTGCGGTGATAAAACAAGAAACACAAGAACAGTAATACGGTTTAATTGGCTCATACTGTGGATAAAGTCGTCATAGCGATGGAGTCACATTCACCAGCCTTCGCGCACTACTCATTAACAAACTCCAGACGGCCAATTAAACGTCTTCATAATGACACGCTATGTTTGTTTCGATATGAATGAATGAAATTATTCTTTTAAGGATGCATTTTTCTTTCTGTCGGTCTTTTTTCTTTTTGTTTCCGGTTACGATGAAAAACTCTTTCGGTTTCCTTCAACAAATATTTGAAATCTTACGCAAAACTATTAAAATTGGAGTGGGGAATAAACAATCAGATTCATTAGTTGCCAGGCGTTGTCGTGTTTTTAAGAATTTCCTGCAGAAATCATACGTTGAATTAACTACACAGTAGTAAAAATTAGCTACACAGTAGTAAAAATTACTGCTAGTTAAAAACTGCATATCGCCTGTAATTATTTGTTTTGTTTTTCCTAAACACTTTTTGCAGAATTCTACTATCTTTTCGTTTTCTTGAGAATGAGATAAAAATTAATGTGAACACCGATGCGACGGGAATCTGTATTTTCAGAAGACTTATTTTCAGGTTCTGCAAATTGCAGTGATTGGAAACAGGTACTTGAGAGAGGCCAGTTTGAAGTGCTCAAGTCTTTAAATGGATTGAATAAATTTACTGATGACCGTGGTATTCTAACTTCTTCAGACAATGCACACAATAGGGCATAAACGGGACATTGAGAAATGTATGGTGGAGGAATTTTCACACCATCCATTGAGAAATGGATGGTGTGAAAATTCTCTTTCAGGCCAGAGAGTAATTGATTGTTGGAATAAACTCCATCTGGTGCGTAAAAGTAGTTTGAGTAGTTTTAATAAAGTTAAGGAAGAATTAGACATATTATTAGATGGGATGGAGGGAAATAGTTTTTTTCTTTTTTGTTGCTGATGGTATATAAGCTTGCTTTCATGCATAATTTGCCAGAACTGTTACCACCACCACCAATACTATAACTACTACTATTACCACCACCACCAATAATAATAGTAATAATAAGTGTACTTGGTACCAGTACCCGTCACGGGTTGGAAAACCCCAATCAGGGAGAAATAATAATATTGTTACAAATATATAGTCTTTATTTTGCTAAGTAAGGTACCGGCAGTACGCTTTACTACAAACAATCTTATTCATCGGGGCGATAGGCGTTATGTATGTATAACGTATACAACGTTATACATACATAAATTATACATACACACTATAATATACCGGCCTCCGTAGCCGAGTGGGCAAGAGCGGGAGTGCAGTAGCACACGCTCTTTTCAAGCCCCTGACTGCTGAATACGGTCGATCTGCCAACCCGCACTGGACCAGCGTGGCAGATTATGGTCCATTTCCCTCAGCATGAATTGTTGAGGAGGCTTCCATCCTGCAGTGGGTTGCAGCTAATAATAGCTGCACTTTACTTTTTTTTTTTTTTTTTTACTATAATATACAAATTACATATACGTAACGACTGTTTATTCTCTGTCACTGTTCAGTTTTCTTGTTGGGTTAATTTCATTATATTTATTTATTTATATTTAGTCGTAAAAGATTGGCTAATGAAGATATCAAAGAGAGAAAATACATGAACACGGTATGGATTGACGAGTAGAATAAATGATTTAGTTTTTATGATTTTGTTGATGCATTAAGCTTTAGCTGAAAAGAATCAGCGTTTGGAACAGCGAATTAAGAACCTACTTAATAAAAATGAAATATTTGGTCTAATAATAGAGAAACTATAGGGGACAGAACACATCCTTATCTCGCAACGAATTTGGTAGTAACATTTAAAGTCAGTTGGCGATTACAGAGTACCTTTACTTTTGTATTTTATACATTTTCTGTAAAGTTTATAAATTCATTAGTAATACATCTGTAATATTTCATTATTTTCTCAAAAAAAATAATGATCGCACTATGAACCGCTGTTTCTGAAACCTGATTTCTACGAAATATAAAATTAATTACTGTACACTAAATGGCCACTTGATTAAGTACGCTTACCAGTTTCAATGAAATGGAGCGCTTCTTATAAAAATTGCAGATGTCCCAATTCCAAATGTCTGTGCTCAAAATGTTGTTTTTGATAAAAATCCTTCCTTTAATGCCCATTAGTTATATATTGCTTAAAAAATTCAAAAAGCAAAATGGCTAATCAAACAAGAAACAGCAGCGATTCAAGACAAAAAAAAAAAAAAAAAAAACAGTCATAAATCATGTTCAAAGTTTTATCTTTCCCATTTGTGTCCTATGCTTCCGAAATCTGGTCTGGTGCTTCTCAAGTAACGGCCAAGAAGTTCATTGCCCTAGAATATTGGGTTCTTAGATGCTTACTATTCGTTTTAGTTAGTAAGCTTTATAAAAACTTAAAAACAAAGCCTCTGCAACAGATGACCAACGAGTCTGGAGTCATGCTTCTTGCAAAAATTAATTCTGCATGCGATTCACCAAACTTAGCCAATAAAATAGCTGCTCCCAACAGAGAAAATTCAAGAATCCAACCTCTCCAGACTCAAACAAATGGGCAGAATATTCCCCAAAGCATTCATTCACCTCGTGAATCATCACAACATTGATTGCCAAAGGATACTCAGCTCTGAAGCCTACAGAAGTCACATTTCCGATGAAATGAAGAGGAATGAAAACAGCAGTTTGCCTTCAACCCAGTAGCTGCAACTGAAAGCCAAATGTACTTTTCTTCATTTTTTAAAAATTAATTCTTAAGTGTAATTCCTACTCATTGTTAATGTTTATATGAAATTTGTTATGTATTCGATTATTTTATTTTATTTCCTTTGTACCTTATTATCTGCCCCTAGCCATGTGCTTTGATGAGCTTGCTGTATTTGCAATAAATGAATATTTATTTATTTATTCTCCAGTAATATCATCTCGTGTTCGTACCATGAGATAAAGCAGGTAGCAGATGCGTATAGATGCTGTATTGTGTGCAATTTAATGCGAGGAGGGCAAAAAAAAAAAAAAAAAAGTTGAGTGACTAAAATAAAAAAAAAAAAATTGAAATGTGACATAGTATCGATTCCAGACATGCAGGTATAAGTATCACGAAACTGCAATCTTAAGGGGGCTTTCAGTACAACGGTGTCTTGGGTGCATCGAGATTCGTCCAATAACCAAATAACATCCATCCAACGACGATTCGCCAGAAACAGCTCGTTTGATGCGAGAAGCCAAAAGAAGCTAATAAGCAATGAACAGGGTAACGAAAAGATTAGTACGTCAGCAACTGCGTTTCTGTTACCCAGTGTAACAGCTGTCATTAAAGAGACATTTTAGAACGTGCGACTTGTCGTTTATTGTCACAGATCGCAGCTGACAACCGAACTGGATACACTCCTGTCAGCAAAACAAAAGAAGTATGGTTTGGAGAGAGTGGGGGATTGGAAAAACGGTTTGGAGAGAGTGGAGGATTGGAAAAACGTTGCCTGGTCTATCGAATCTCAGTTCCTGCTGTTTCATCCTGATGGGAGAACCAAAATATGACAAAAACAGCACGAGTTCATAGACCTATATTTCCAGTCAACAGTGTTGGTTGGTGGTGGCGATGCAATGACGTCGGGAATAAAAAAAAAAAAAAAAAAAAAAACCCAGTTTTTGTTAATACTCATTGTGTCCCTTTATAACAGTGGAGCAAATTGTGGATGCCATAAGTTATCTGGAAATTGTTTCTAACTAGAAACATCCCTTCATGGCTGCATGTATTCGTCTACGATTGAGTAATTCTAGCAAGGTAATGTCAGAACTCCAAGATTGTGCAGAACTGGTTCCAGGAACATGAAGGAGAATTCAGCCTACTGCGATAGCCTCTCCCGTAACCAGATCTCAATTTAATTGAACTGGAGGATGAGGTGAAACGAGCTCTTTGGAGCACAGATCCGTCACCATCCAATATTAGTAACATTTGTGAGAATCAGTTAAGTCAATCTTTGTGGCTTTAACTCTCAGAGCACTCCATATTCGTCGCGGCCTCGACTCAAACAGGTACTGAAAATTAAAGGGAGACGTACGCGCTATTAGGTTAGTGTACCTAATAAAGTGACCACTCAGTGTACATTCATTTCGTTTCATCCTTTTAAGTATTATTCTTGGTGTTTCTTTCATTACTAATGTGTTATTAACGCATTACTGATACTAATGCATTTCCGTCTTTAATTTTAACGTGCAGTTTTTCTTCTTTTTTGAAATTTTAACAATTAAACAATTAAACTTACGTTGACCATCGTTTCTCCACCAGATATTGTTCAATAAAGAAAACATTATATCGGTGATTAATTTTATATCTGTCTTTAACTGCTCTACTGGTACTTTATCAATTATGAGTTTCAGCTACATCATCCAGTTGCCTTATACTCGTATGTTAACTTCTATGGTTCACTTCGAATTTCCATTTGCTCATATCATCCTCTTTTATCTTCATTTGTATTTAGCGTTGTTCTGGAATATGTAATGCTTTGTGGTGATTATTACAATAAACCTTCGATTTTACAGGCCTCAATCAGCGGACTACGGATTTAACGAACGATAAAATTGACTGGCACCAGAGTGCATTCTGAGTGTGCTCATGAGATTGAGAAACCCGGGAACTCATGAGTCACGGCAGCCGTCAGCAAGCGCCTCAAAGAGTTTATGGTGGATATGTTCGCTGTTATATGAAAATAACTAAGAAATGAAACTAACTAAGAAATGAAAATGACTAAGAAAATAACAGAATGGTATCCAAGAGGAGCTAGAAGAAAACCTGGAAGACAAAGGCGGAGATGGATAGATGAAATTCATGAGTTTGTGGGTAGTAAATGGATGTCCAGTGCTCAAAACAGAAGGAACTGGAAAGTTGCTGGAGAGGCCTTCATCCTGCAGTGGATTGAAAATGGCTGATGATGATGATGATGATGATGATGTTCGCTGTTATATCGTTAAGTGCTCGTCTATCTCCCTCGTTTCTTTATTATAAGCGCACTCACTCAGAGTGTATCATCATGGTCCCTAAGAAAACTGGTAAAAAGAGAAAGCGTGTGCATCTGAATGTAGCGTAGAAATTAAATCTGTTAGAGAAGCTAGACTCTGTAGTGCCAGTTTTCTTCTTCTGTGAGCAGTAAGGCGTAGAAAAGCAAACTGTGTTAGATGCGATAAAAAGTAAGTCTAACATTAAGGCGCTTGACTCTAGATTTACCACTGTTTCATTGTCGGCTTCTTAGCTCTGACCCTGAATAATATTCTTCCCGGGAACTAGTATATGTTCACGGTAAACTATCGTTTTCTAATTATATACTATGTATCAACCAATGCATTCAAGGTAAATAAGAGCTTGTTTTTTATTGTTTTAATTTATTTCAGTGTTTGTATTGCATATATAAACACTAATTGTTTAAACGGACATTAAATTGATTTAAAATTATGTGGATGAAAAATGGACTCGGGAAACATCTTTAGAGGGTTTACAGTATTTAATATTTTAAATACAGCATTTAAATACTATTTTAAATACAGCAATACTTAAATAATAATTTTAATATTTAACTAGGGGGCTTTGCCCCTGCTCGCTTTACTCGCCAACCACCGCGCACGCTTTTCTACTTAAAATTTAGAGGTATGACGGAGTAAGTCAAATCTTTTCTATATCAAAAACACACCTGTCGAAATGCACTGATCGATATTTAATCAGGAAATGACCTACGTAATTATTTGCCTTCGCATTTGTAGTGACGTAATTCCCCGCCCACTTGTACCACGTGACCCGCATTACTGTTCTCCCATTGACTACACCACCCACACCACGCAGAATTCCCAAGGTCGAATAAATATCATTATGTAATTATTTACCCGCGTTTACATAGTTCACTTAGGAAAAGGCCTTTTGCTTTGGGTTCCATAATGCACAAGGAATATTGTTGCATCCGAAAGAGCGGGACTAAAATATTTACAAACTATACAAATATTTAAAATATTTACAAAACTCTAAACTATATACAAACTACATTAGGACTATGGATCCCTTCTTATTAATATATAAAAAAACCGTTACAATGGAACATCAAATGATGCCAGGCGTGGTCATGTATTAGACAGTGGTTGGTGAACGTTATGTCTTGATGCGACGAACGCTGGCATGCGTCCCACGTACGCGCTCTACAATGTCAACAGCAAGTGCCTGATTCTGCCTAGTAAGCCATTTGTGTTCCTTCCATTTAACGAAAGCAGAGGTATGATTGTAAATATTTCTATAGTGTATAGCGTGTATTTGTAGTGTATAGCGTGTATTAGTGTATTTGTATAGCGTGTATTAGTGTATTTGTATAGCGTTATTATTTGTATAATAATAACATTATACTGACATTATAACGCACTGATTAAAATGTATTCAGGAAATAACCTATGTAATTGTTTACCGGCGCATTTGTAGTGACAATTTCCCCACCCTCTTCTCCCATTGGCTCGAATAAATATCACAAGGAGGAAAACCTTTTTAATGTATAAAGAGAAATACTCAGTGGTCATTCGTTATGTTAGAATTTTCGATCTTTTGTTATGTCAGAACCTTCGATCTTTTGTTTCTTTCCTGTTCTTTCTTCCAGATAATATTTTTGTTAGTTCGAAGAGTGTTTCTTATATCTTGCCTATCTGCAGCTTATTCTACAATATGCGTATGTCATCCAGAAAATCCCGTCTCTCTTTGGGGAACTCCTTGGGGAAGTTCTCTGTAGATGACGTGGTTCGAATGGAAGGTCCGATGTTCAACCCTCAGATGCCTTTGTTTGAGAATGGAAACGATGACTTTTAATAAGCCTCCCTGTATTATGAAATGCCTTTCAAGTATTGTCATCAAGTATTGTTCTTTGGCGTTCAGAGTCGAATGTGACGAATTTAATGGATACCCTATTTCGGATCCAAACGATCCGAAATAGGGTATCCATTAAATTCATCACAGTCGATCTCTTTGGAATCACAGCGTGTAAATATGGAGGTCTTTTTTGGAAAAAATGCCTGACAAGAATTGGTAGCAGTCTTCTCGAACAATTTTAATAAATTGCAGCTTATAGAGATGGGACGAAAATCCTTCTTGTCTTTCGAATGTTTGACTTTAGGCACGGATTTTACAATATAATGTTTCCATATTTCAGGGATAACTCCAGTGTGTAGGGTTTTTCTAAATATGTCTAGCATGACCTCAATGATAAATGGACTACTTACTTTCATGGTGAAGAGGGGGAACATGATGAAGAGGTGGAGTTCAACTAAACTTAGTACTGGGGGAAAGGGACTTGGGTGTTACGATACGGTCAGGCATGAAATTCTCTGATAACAGATTGTTATCTCTGTAAACAGATTGCAAGGAAGGTCCATGGTGTCCTATCGATGATCTATCGAACTTTTGCAAGTAGAGATAGGGACGTGATAATCCCATTATATAAGGCTGTGTTCAAGTATGGAGACCGCACCTAAAGAAATACATCGAGCTTCTTGAAAGGGTACAGAGACGGGTAACTCGCCTGGTGAGATTGGGAAAAGAGCGTCCTTATGAAAAAAGATTTCGAATATGTGGATTGCAGAGTTTGGAAACTAGATATCTTAGAGGAGATTTGATTGAGCTGTTTAAGGCTATGAGAGGCATCAGTAAAATGAATGAGGACTAAATTTTCAAGATTATAAATGATGCTAGAACTAGGGGACATAAATTCAAGTTACGGGGGGAAATGTTTAGATTGGACTGCAGGAAGTTTTATTTTAGCCAGCGAGTTATAAATTACTGGAATAAGTTGCCTACATGGGTGGTAGAGGCTGACAGTTTGTTTGGGGAAATTCAAAGGTCATCTGGATAGTACCTTCGGGTGAGAGAGACGCATAGGATGATTGGTTTAATTTCCTTTTCTTTTATTAATTATTATTATTATTTTTTTTTTTATCATTGGGGTTTTTTTTTTTTTTTTTTTGGCTGGTGTAGCATAAGCCATAGGCTTTCTTGCACCATGCGGCCATTACTAATACTAATACTAACATATCGGGGCCTGAAGAGGATTTATTTGGGAGACTATTTAATGCCTGAATTATATTTTCTTTGGTTATGGTAATTTCTGTTAGTAGAGATCTGATATCAAGATTGGATCCGGATGGAGTCATGTTGTTCATAATGTAATCTACCAGCCAACTGGCCGACCGAGCTAGCCAGATGGGTAAAGTGCCTGCCTGGCAACCCAAAGGTCGCGGGTTCGAATCCCGCCTCGGGCTTGGATCAAAGTACTGCAAAAACCTTGGGAGGTGCACTATGGCCACAGAAGCCGATGCGCCAACAACTACCAAAAAAAAAAAACACCAACCAACTGGTATTGTCTGGTGCGAGAGAGTTATACTTTAAATTAGGATCTGGAGAGATTCCGAAGGTTCGTCCATTCCCTAAATAAAGTTTCGTCCATGGTGAAGTTGATATTCTTGTTGTTATTAATTCTTTTAGACTGTTTAAGCTTTTTAGAAATAGTAAAGTTGTAATTTTAGCGTTTGTGCTTTAAGAAACAGGCCCGTTCTTTTTTTTTTTTTTTTTTTTTTTGTAAGCGATGTAGTCTTCAGAGGTTCTGGTTTTCTGTCATTTTCTGTAAGCCTTTTGTTTTCTTACAAACACTACCTTGATATTGTCGTTAAACCACCATTAAGACCGATTTCAGCAGAGTTATTATTCTACCTCCGTCACGATTCTTCATATAACGAAAAAAAAAAACAGAAAACTGCTGTGGCAAATGTATGCGTTCTCTTATAGTCACTTTTCTCATCTGATGTGACGCGTACATAATTGCGGCACTGTCTACAAGTCGATACAATTGCTACAAATTTAGAAAACAAGTCGCTGTTTATGTGTAGAGTGTGATTACAGCGCGTATTTCCTCCCACTAAAGCGCTGGAAGAGAGACGCATCTTCAGAAAGCAGTATGCATACCTCGTGGCCACTAGCGTAGCCAGCAGGTGCAGGGAAGCGTGTGACTGCTCAATGTTGAAAGCAGATAAAAGTAAATAAATAAATATTAAAAATATTAATTTTGTTCTTAACAAGTTCAAGAAACTGATACTCGTGAAAGATTTAAGTGCAACTGGAGCTTTATACCCTCCCCCCCCAAAAAAAATCTTTCTTATTTAGCGCGCGGGTGCACACGCACAGACGCCATTCGGCTAAAACTACTACGAATTAGGAATACAAAGCCACCTTGAATGCTGAATCTTGAGAATTTAATAAGTTCATTATTTCATCTTGGAAATAGTAATAATCTTACATGAAACATCCAAATTCGTAAACTTGCAGGATTGCAGGATTCGGAAACTTTATATATATATATATATATATATATATATATATATATATATATATATATATATATATATATATATATATATAAGTAAAATGAAATTCAACTAAAAAATGTAGAAAAATTATTAATATAAAATAAGAACAATAAATAAAATTAATAATAAATAAGCACTCTTATAATGTTAAAGTAATTATTAAAATAAATCATTACTCTTACTTTTATACATAAATATATTAGTGTATATACACTGAGTGATCATTTAATTATGATCACCTACCTAATGATGGGCCGCCATTCGCACGGTTAACAACCACTATTCGCCTAGGCACTAGATGTCCGTAGGGATCTGCAGCCATGCTGCCTGCAAAGCAATAGATGACGGCTGCGTGTCCATACGCTGCACTTCCCGTTACAAAACATCCTACAGGAGCCGACCAGGCTAGCCGGGTAGGTAAAGTGCCTGCCTGGCAACTCAAAGGTCGCGGGTTCGATTCCCGCCTCGGGCTGGATATCACGATGGTGCCGAACCAACCGGTTGGTTGGATATCCCGGTCACGATACACGAAGGAAGCAAGAAAAAACTGGTTCCTTCGTGTATTGATCACATCATACGAAATAAATAAATCCTACAGGTTTTCAATTGGATTGAAGTCAGGCGAATTTGGAAGTCAGTCAAGATTGTGATATCTGCACTGTGTTCCTCGAACCACTCCCGTTTCTGTTCGGGAGAAAATACAACATGGCAGAATGCGCGTGGTCTCCTAACAGCTGCCTACCCCAGAATAAAAACATTAAAAACAGATCGATTAAAGATAAATTAAGAATATTGTCATAAGTTTTTCTGTAATTACTTACCCCTTTGTAGTAGATTATGTCAATCTAAAGAAAAAAGTGGCGAAGTTTTGCTCGTGTAATGCATAAATTAGTTAATAAAAAAACATGTAAACCGAAATAATGACTCTGTCAGCTTCATTTTAAAATCTGAAAATTCTATTTAAAAAAATTTAAATTTTAAATAATTTTTCCTGAATGGACACCTAAACGGCACTGTGGAAAATAATTCAGAAGCATCCTTTAATGAGAGAGTGAAGGAGCTTACAGTCACCAATAATCCTTATTTGAAAAAGTGGAAGAAAGCTAAAATTGTTTTAACTCCCATTCTAATCCTGATGGACTTCTGATGTCCCAATTACTTAATAAGAAATTTAGAATGGGCACTCCATACTTCAGATGCATACTCCCAAAGTCATGGAACAAGCTGTTTTTATCATTTTAGTGAAATTAATTTAAAAAAAAAATATTTTTAACAGTCCTAGGGATCTCTCTACAAAGCCTTCCAAAAGGCTCCAAAAAGGATTCTCTTACAAATCATATTAATAAGATCTCTCTACAAAGCCTTCCAAAAGGCTTTGTAGAGAGATCTTATTAATATGATTTGTAAGAGAATCATTAGAGGAGAACCGGATTCCTAAATCGTTGATTTCTTTGACTCTGCTTATTAGGAGATTATCCAATGTGTATTGATATATAAACGTGTTTGTAATCTCAGTCCAAGAGTGATATGGTGTAGTATTTTTCTAAATTGAGATTCCGCCCAATCATTTCCAACTGAATCCATGTACTGATGACAGACAATCCCATGTTCGGTGTAATACAATACTGAAGTGATATGACCTCTTTATAGACTTTCATGTCATCTGCATAAGTTAAAAGCTTAAATTCTGCCTGCTTTATATAATCAGAAATATATTAATATATATCCAAAAAAGGAGGGGACCAAGAGGAGAAGAGAACCAGGAGGAAAATCCCGTTCCTTTGAACGCAGAAAGAGTGCGAATATTTTTCTTCAAGTAAAACCCTACTCTCCCAATTTGATTTAATTTATGACAGATTTTAATTTAATTTTAATTTATATACTAAAAAAAGATGATTTTAAGAATATTTTGGCACAATAAAAGAATTTTCTTGAGAGTAAAAGTTTTTTTTTTTTTTTTTGCCCAGTTTCGATTTCTAACGAAAGAAGCGGGACTGACAGTATCAACTTTAAACAAAATGAAGGTAGTTTTCAGTATCTTAGTTTTGTTTGAAGAAACTTGTTAAAACTTGCCTTGTTGCTCACTGAAGCATTTGCTGGATCTTCAGATAAAAGCAATAAAATATGAATGTAGAATTGGAGAAATGTGTCGTGGTAAGAAGAACTGTGGTCATTAGACCATATAAAACGAAGTGAAAGATATACATACATGTAGGAAAGTCTGATAAATAAAGACAGCCAATGAAATGGGGAAAAAATAAAAATGGGAAGTCTGAAAAGGGTCAGGGATAGATAGATAGAGAGAATATTTTAATTCTCATTGATTCTATAAATGAAATTGCTGGGTTAAATCTTGAATTACATCTTATTTTTAAAAGGTAGGTTGAGAAAAAGATATTTCCCTTATTACAGACAAATTACATATCTCAGAACAAAATATCGAGAAACAGCAAAGTAGTAATGAGGTCTAGTAATAATAAGGGGGCGTCGAAAATATTTTTTCCACTGGCTGTATCTTTCCTGTCATTGTATTGAAACACGTCTTCGTATGATGCATTCCATCGTCGCAGTAGGCGTAACACAGACTATTATAATAAAAGGTTAATAGAGACACCGCACTGTTTGATAACAGGCTTTGAGTCATTGAAGGACAATCATTTGAAATAATAGGCCTAAATGGTAATCAGTTTTAACTGGTGGACTCGAAATGCTCCAAGGCCCATATTTTAACTAATGCGTGTTATCTCTCATCCTTCGGGTTACAGTGCAATAATCCTATGGGCTGCTAAAGACACGATTTTCTGTCTAGCGTTCGTTTAGACCCATTTTTTCTTGACCTTCTGAATACTTAGGTTTATAAATTAAAATTGTATAATACTAGTGAAGAACAGTGGAGTAAGGCAATCATGAATGCACTACGCTTTCTTCATTTTGTTATTTGAAATCTTTTTGACAGTCTGCTCAACGATGGGCGGCTTTTATTTTGTGGTATAAATTAAAGTTTGCAATCAACTAATTTGACGCACTAACTACATTACTATATATGACACCCGTGGTATGAGAAGACATCTACAAATGCTATTATCTTTGTCCGTCCTCCGTGAAATGTAGTGTTCTCGTCACTTGTCACTCGCTTGGAGAGGTTTATCTTCTTTTCAGTCAATGACTGAAGGAATTTCTAAAATCCTCTTCAATCGAGAAGGTAGTCAGCCTCTATAAGGCGGAGGGTGTAGGGTTTTCTAAATCAGTTATTCCGAGTTCTTCGGCCCGTGAACACATATGTCTAGAGATGTAACACTGTTATACAGATATAGGTTATGCTTGGGACCTGTTAACATTAACCATACAGTATGGCTATATATAATTGCAAGTTTTTCAGCTTGATTTGTCTCCTAAAATAATCTGACAGTCGATTAAAAGTTGATCTGTTGACTTTATGCTCCCATGAACTATGTAAATATATATGCTTAGATCTTTCCATTCTGAAATTTCAGATTAGTTTTGCTTCCTTAATTTCGAAACTTTGAACAAAGATAATCGGCCGGTAACATCTACCATCTACTTTTTTTGTCTGTAACTTCTCTTTCTTTAAATGTTTCTGTAACTCTGTCTAGTCCCCCTAAAGCTCCAGCAACTGAAAGCAAACTAAGGATTCCGTGGTAATGCGATCATCTAAATAATGGT
Organism: Mastigoproctus giganteus; assembly: GCF_048544385.1. Lineage (NCBI taxonomy): Eukaryota > Metazoa > Arthropoda > Arachnida > Uropygi > Thelyphonidae > Mastigoproctus > Mastigoproctus giganteus. Next base: position 233,244,895 of record NC_143583.1, on the reverse strand, counting down.
CGTAAATTGGTCACGGATCGCGAAATCAGCTTTTATAATGATAAACGTGAAGTATTAAAGAGAAGCAAGTGAAAAATCAATGTAGCATGTGTCGAAAAAAAAAAAAAAAATGGCAACGTGTAGACAAGATATCCATGTCCATAGAACTGCCATGCCAGCGTATTCCTGATATTATAACATCGATTTAAAGAAAGAATTCCAACACTCGCACTTGCGGTAGCTCCTTAAAACTTCATTGTTTGAAAAACTATCTGATGAATAGTGTTCATGAATTTTCCAAATCTTTTTCTGCTATCTGACTTAAATTGTGTGTACTATCGTTCTCATATGATCTCATTTTCCCATTGTTCCAGACGTTGGACAAGGTACCATCGCGCTACCAGCTGTTTGAACTGATGCCAAAATACCATTAATTCAGATCGTGAAGAGCCAAAGTACTGTATTTATGAATAGCGTGTATTCGAAGAGCACTTTGTCCATTGGCAGTACGCAAAATCCTAAGGAAAAACTATATTCCCCTACCTTAGATTGGGAACCTCAGCTCTGTTTGAACACGTTTGAATAATTTTAAACTTAATGATACCAATGCACTAATACTAATTATCAGTTGAATGATTTTATATTAAGTGAAAAGAAGTGAGGAAAAGAAGTGTGAAAGAAGTGAAAAAAAATCTATCCAGTTATACTGAAGGAAGTAGCAAAAAGAGAGAAACCTTTAGTTATTATAATGAGAATATCTTAGGATTCAGGTAAGTTCCAAAATATTTATTCCCGTTTATTCCAGTTCAGCCAACTTCTGCTTTTCCTGGCTTCTCGATTTACCAACTAACACGATACTCCTAAGAATGTTCCGTTTCTCTAAAATGTCAGTGAACAGTTGTCCTCCTCACTATACAAATGAGATGGACTTAGGACTGGAATAACTAGTTATCAATAATTAGTACATTAATGAAATGATAAAAAGCAATTGTGTAATTAAAGAAATTAAAGATTGTTGCGCGGAAATGAAGATAAGGTGAACCATTTATTGTACAAATAAAGCCCATAAATAAATAATTAAAGCACACCAGGTTTCAAAAAAGCACATAAATGAATATTGTAAATAATTGAGTTTTAAAGTTAACATTATCAGTTGGTAAGTCCCTTCTTTGATATTAAGTACGTGCCATTACTGAAACTCTCTAGTAAAATACAAAATATCTTACCTTCTTTTATTTTACCTCTAGTTTCAGTTATGCCACACTTCTAGTTTCGGTTTATCATCTGGGGGCTCGCAATTCAGGTTAGTCTTGTTGCCTTTGTAATAGTGTCATGCTTATCAATCAATCAGAGTTGTTATTATTATTATTATCAGTTTATTTACCCTAGGTTCATCCCCTGTACACTTAGTGGGATAAGGGGGTGTACAGATATTTTGAAATACACATCATACAATTTTATACAAATTTCGAGATATTTACAATAATGGTATTAAATAGATAATCACATTTACTTAATTGCAAGTTACAGTTCACTTTAAAATAAAATTGATCTTAATAATTAAAGAGATAAATATACAGGTTGACTTGTATATCTTTTCTTCGACAACTGACAACAAATTTACCTATTTTCATTATATTATTGCAATAATAATAAATATGAAAGTTACCTCAATATCCAAATAGATCTTCTTTTTTTCAATTTCCGGGATAAAATCAGATAAATTAAAATTACATTAAATTAAAAACACCGAATTTAAATTTAAAAAATAATCTAAAATCCCTCAATATGTTCATACATCCCGTACGTGAACCCCTCCAAGCACCGGAACACGCCGACATCAACCAGCCCCACACATCATATTAGAGTATTATTATCCTTCTGGTGAAAACGTCTCGCAGACGAAAAGTTTGGCCCCTTCGAAGGAGATTTGGGATTTAATAATAAAAGATTACACATTTTAAAATAAGGTTTATTTTTGACGGAAATGTGCTCTGTCTTCTTTAGTGCGTGGGTTATCTGATGTCTGGGGCTGGTTGATGTCGGTGTGTTCCGGTACTTGGAGGGGTTCACGTACGGGAAGTATGAGCATATTGTGGGATTTTAAGTTTTTTTTTTTTTTTTATTTAAATTCGGCGTTTTTATTTTAATGTAATTTTAATTTATCTGATTTTATCCCGGAAATTAAAAAAAAAAAAGATCGCCTATTTGGATATTGAGGTAACTCTCATATTTATTATTATAATTAAGAAAAGGGAGATAGATTGAGATTTCATCTTTTAGTATTTTAAAAAAAAATTCTGTTTATACTCCGGCACGACAACCAAGTCAGTAGAGTTTACAATAAATCGTCAATACAAATATTTATCGTATTTAGTAGTCACGGGCTTGAATCCCGGTCCTCTCAATGAACGCGTGCTATGCATTTTCGCTCTTGACCACTCGGCTACGTCAGGTCTAGATTATATTATTGCATTGAATTGTTTACATCATATAAATTTCTGATATAAAAAAAAAATTCAGCTCAAATTTCACGGTACTCCTGATGATTTTGTCCAGATTTAGTCCATAATTTCGCTTCTACATGTTTTATTTACTTCAAATTTTTACTGGATCAATGGAGAAGGGGTTGAAGTGTTCGATAGTGTAACAGGGGAACATTCCTTTTAAGGAGTCCGGATTAGATAGCTTCACCCTAAGGTGATTTCTATTTCTTGCTCTTGTAAGTGCGATAATATCTTCTATCAATGGGCCATCGATCTGGCGAGTTAGCAGCTTGGCGAGTGTTGACATTCTTTTTGAGGATAGTGAGCTTCCAGGAGGTCATGCCTAGTTGACTAGGAGAACGGATTTTAAGATGGTGAAGGGGTTCCCTCCCAGACGGTTCATCCACCGCAGAATCCAATATTCCATTGTCAGAAATTTGTTACTTTGAGAGGTAGATGCAGTGGACCAGATTTGAGGCATATAGTGGTATAGGTGCGAGAGATCTATTAATGCATTGTCCGATCAGTGTAATGTGAGCGCCTGCGAGCTCCTGGCGGATAGCCCAAAAGCAGCGTAGGTCTTCTTATTTGCATAGTTATTAATATTAGTAGTATATGATGCAAGAAAACAAGCTTATAAAGTATCAGTAAAAAAAAAAAAAAAAACACTTCCCACATCACTTTTCCAGTAATTTGTCTAGTTCTTCCTTCAATTTATTTAAACTACCCTCTTCCACAAAAACAGATTGAAGTTTGTGCTAACAATCGACCATCCCCTGGCTGACGGCAACCTCGGCACTTCTAGTCTTGCAAAATATCCTCCTTCAATCTGAATTTATGCCCCCACATGTGTGTCGTATGAGCAAGAGGAAGAATCCCATCATCCCTGAGCTTGCTTAATCCATTCAAACGTTAAACACCTCAATCAGATCATCTCGCAGGTTCCTATTCTCCAGACGCTGCAATTTGCAGAACCGACGCCTTTCGTTCCATTCACTAATCTCGCTGCCCTTCTCTGCACCCACTCCGGCAGTTCTACATCCTTCTTAAAATTAAGCATTCAAACTTGTATACAGTACTCGAAGTGCAGCCGAACCTTATACATTGCCTAGTATTGCCTTGTACAATGAGATAATCACCTCCTTACCTGCTAGCAAAGTTCCTGTATGTCTTTGACCCCATGAGCTGTCCTGATTGTCTGTCTGCATTGCTCAGAGAGCTGCATATCGGACTTCACAATTACCCCCAGGTATTTTTCATTTTCCATTACCCTGAATGTAGCACCACTGTTGTCTTACCGCTTGAAGGGGAAATTCATTCCCTTTAAGTTGTAAGACAACAATTTGATTTCCAAGACTTTTAAATCAAATTAGGTTGTTAACCCTCATTTGATTTCTTGTTTTATTGTGAATCTAATTGATGAGGTTTGTTGATGTGGGGGACGGGAATTTACATACGCACTCCTTCTATGATTTCTATGTTTTAACAGTTGATTCACATATTATTTTCTTTACGTCTGTGTAATTCTATTGCTGTAGTTCTATTCCTTATCTGGGGATATCTCAGTTTAGGCTAGTTATGTTAGTTAAGTCAGGCTAGTCAGTTGATGAAGATGTAGAATCGCAGCTGGGGACATTCATGTGTTGTGATTCCTTCTGGTTGTCTACTTGTCAGTTATTTGTTGGGATTTTTGTGTTGCTATTTTGCCTGCCAGATTCTATCCTCTGTTTTAGTGTTCTTCCTGTCACTGTAGCTTGTAAATTCATTGTTGATGCCATTGTTTTGTTAGTTAAGTCAGGCATTGTTTTGACTGCTCTTTCAGCAAAAATTCTGAAAATACATTATAATTTGCTTTCGTCTCTATGAGGCTGTGTTCCTGGTTTGCAGGCGACCTCCATTTGAATATCTAAGTAGGTCCTAAGGTCTGTGTGGAGTAGGTGTATATTATATGTTGCCATGTCTCTTGTCCATATCTGCAATCCGGCTTCTGAGAGAGTACTTTTTTATGCAGTTTTTTGTTCAAGCTTCGGTGATCTGTAAGTAGGTACGTGGTATAGGAGACGTGTTTATATAAGGGGCAGCTCCTAGAACGTCAGTTCAACTCCCCCTCGTATCTCTGTGAAGAACAGTATCACTACAAATGGGCCAGATATGTGTGTGACGGAGGTTTGTTTGTATTCTGTGTGTGTTCTGTTCTGGTCACTTGGCTACCCAGAAGCATCAGTCACCTGGACAGATGATTCTGGGTACTCGTCCACACCACGGGAAGGTGGGCCAGTTCCGGTAGATGGGACACCTATAGTCTCAGAATATGAGACAAAAAAAAAAAAAAAAAAAAAAAATCCTTCTCTGGGGCCCACTCCAGAGGGGGAAATATATATATATATATATATATATATATATGTATATATATATAATAAAATCAGTAAGAAAAAAAAAAAGAGAGAGTGAAAGATAAAGAAAAGAAAAGAGGTGTAGATCTTCCAGGTATAGGAGACAGTTAGGGTTTATATTTCACACGCATTTCTTTCGCATGTGGAAAGATAAGCTTGGTGCTGTGTCCTAAGGTGGAGAGACCGCCGCACGCCAAGGATCCATATTGCCTTCCCTATTAACTAGATTTCCCATTTTCTTTTGCGTGTAAATCTCCTGGTGGTATTTCCTCCTAAGAAATCGATACTATTGTATTTCCTCCTAAGAAATCTGCCTTCCATACTAACTATATTTCCCATTTTCTTTTGCGTATAAATCTCCTAGTGGTAATTACTCCTGAGAAATACCGGAAATCTGGTATTTTCTCCTAAGAAATCTTCACTTCTTTGGCATCGAAGTGTCACATGCTCCAATTATGTGTTCCTGTATTTTCTGGATTTGTTGTTTTTCTGGGAATAGATTGATTGCTTCTGCTTGGCTACCTGTTAAGTTAACTTTAATGTAATCTTCAATTTTGGTCCAATCTGCTTGCGTAATTTTGTATCTTAGTACATTTACTGTGCTATTTCTGAGTTTTGGAAGGGGGGGAGGCCATTAGCATGGTAATAAGATTATGGTCACTAGTAGTTTTGTCAGTGTAGATTTCCCAATTTATTATTATTTGAACTAAGCTTAGGGTGAAGTGTATGTATGATTGTCCTCTTGGAGTTGCACATGTGAGTGTGTGTGTGGTCTGGGTTGTTTAGAATTTGTAATTTATTTGTTATTATTGCTTCTTCCAGGAGTTCTGCTTTCAAATTCCTTGACAACGGAATTTGAAATATATTAGGCGTCCGATATTGGCCTAGTGCCTTCTGCTACTCTGTCTACAACCAATCCACTCTTGGAACACCTTAACAGCACTCCGTGAACAGCTAACAAAATTCGCACTCTCTGTAATACTGCCAACCGGTACCAGACAATCATCCCTTTTTCGAATTCCGTCAGATCACTAAATCAAAATCTTTATTTTTCCTACCAAATATAAATACAGTAGTACACTGGTATGAGAAAAATTCTCTTCACAGCAGAAAATGTCAGAGGATTGACATAAAATGAAATATAAAAGAAAACTCCCCTTGCCTACGTCGATCAAGTTCTCCTTATGGTCCGTATACCACGAACCTGTAGGCTTACATTTACTAGTTCTCACAGCCACCAGGCGGGAGGAGAGCTCATTGCTAAAACACGGGAATGGTCATAATGGTTTGACTATACAGTGCACATCACGAGGAAGATTGTTGTTTTCATTGAAATGTCGCAGCTAAACTGCAAATACCTGAAAGCCAACACGTAAACATGACGAAGTTTCCGGAACCAGTGTATCGCAAGAAGTATATGAATTGAAGAATTAGTATTAAAATAAAAGGCCTAACTGCAAATCGATTGTCTACGTTTCGTACACTTTACAGCTTTTATTGTTGTGCCATTGCTTTTGTTTCAAAGGTGGTATTTGTGTATATGTCCGATCTGATATTCCCTGTCAGAGACTTCGTGATTTGGAATCTCCTCTTTTCGATCTTCTTTGGCTTAAAATCTCTGTACCACATTCTGTCAAATTCACCTGTTTCCTCTGCCGACATCTCGGTTTCTTTAATCACATGGAATTCCTTGATTTCCTTTCTTTGAGGATCAACATTCTCCAGTCCAACTTTCCGAACATCGTGATAATTTTTCTTGGTGATTTTAATGGTCATAACTCCAACTTGCATGCGTTTTCTAGTCAATTGTACCCAGCTGGTCGAGATGCTGAAGCTTTTGGAATTACTAATGATTTCGCATAGATTGTTCAATTACCTACCAGGCAATCCTAACCACGCAGTCAACACGCTTGATCTCTTTTTCATCAGCAACCCTTCAGGTCAAGGCGAGTGGTCCTCTAGGCCACCTCAGATCACAAATCAGTGATGGTCTCTTTTCCAATGGAGTCTTTCTCTCGTGACCATTTTCAACCTCGTGTTGTTTGACATTGCAAGAATGCAAAATAGGATTATATGCGAGATTTATTTTCTTATTTTCCTTGCTCGGATTACATGTCAACGTTTGCTCAGATCGTGTCAGTGAAATTATTTTTGTAGGGATGAAATCCTTTATTCTACACTCCACTTTAAAACCTCGTCCTTTATCTAAACCTTGGTTTTCCAATAAATTTGCTAAATTTCTTAAAGAGAAGAATGTGGCCTATAGTAATTAGCTTGTATCTGAATCTTCAGGTTCATTTTCTGCCTACACAAAAACTCGCAACAATTGTAAAGCAGTTATTAATTAGTCCAAGCTAGATTTTGAACAGGCTAATTGTAAAAAAATTTGCTTCTTGTCCAAATAGCAGTCGAGCATTCTGTTCTCTTGACAAAGCCATTAGCCACAACTTTTGCCCATCTGTACTCCACCTCTGTCGAACGGAATGGTTCTATTACTTTCTCAGCTAAAGATAAAGATAAAGTCGACCCCCTACTTTTCTTCTAAATCGTGTATTGGTAAGCCACTTCCTACCATTTCCAGTACACTCAGAAAAATTTTGAACAAATCTTAATGAGAAGAAAGCACCAGGCCCTTTCTACACTTGTTCTGAAAACCTGTGCTGCTGAGCTTATTCCTGTTCTGCGTTGCCGTTGTACACTTTCTTATTCTACCGGTGTTTTCTCTTCCGCTTGGAAATTTGCTCATATCCAGCCAGTTCCTAAAAAATGGGTGAAAAGTCCTTCCCATTCAATTATAGTCCTATTGCACTTGCTTCTACTCTTTCTAAAGTAATGGAGAAAAACATTAATCGCCAAATCCTAAACTATCTAGAGACCTTCCATCTGATTAACGATCGGCAGTTTGGATTCCCTCAGTGTTGATCCATGGGTGATGTACTGGCTTATGTTACCCATCTATGGACAAATTCAGTGGAAAAGTTTCGAGAAAATCAAGCATTTGCTCTTGACATTTCAAGGATTTTTATCGTGCTTGGCTAAAGGTTATCTGACACTCTTCCATCTTATGGTCTGACATTTTTTTTTTCTTTTTTTTTGTAATTGGATATCCAGTTTTCTTTCCGACAGCTCACTGCGAGTGGTGGTGGCTTTCTGTCTTCTAACCTCTTTACTAATGCTGGTGTTTCCCAAGGTTCGGTTATTTTTCCCTAATCTTTTCCTCTTGTATATTAATGACCTTCTTCCATTGAGCGGAAATGCTATCCATAGTTTTGCTGATGATAGCACATTGCATTCCACCTTCCAGTTTCAGCAACCTTGCCCTGCACATAGAGCTTCATCTTCTCGAATATCCACTACCAGTTCCTTAAATGCTGATCTCCAGATAATTCTCCAATGGGGCAAAAATAACTTACTTCATTTAAATCCTTCTGAAACTCTGTCCTGTCTTATATCTCGCAAAAAAAGGATTCTTCTTCTCCTATTCTTATCTTCTCAGATTTCTAGACGAGATCACATTATGCAGAGGGTTGATTGAGTGATTGATTTTGATTTTATTGGTGCAAAAACGACTGCGGTTATATGCAGAGGGAGTACATCACAAATATTGCTTCCTCTGCATCTAAGCAACTGGGATCTCTGTTGTTCTCTCGATGTTACTTTTCTTTCAAACTGCTAGTCACTCTCTACAAATCTCGAATCCACCCTACCATGGAATATGGAGCCCACATTTGGGGTGGTGCCACCAAAACCTCTCTCTCTCTTGCTTCTAGATAATGTTCAATAGGGGGGGCATCCAATTCAGAAGAACAGTGCCATGGGCACTGTTCTTCTGAATTGGATAATTCCTGCTGTCTTTTCGAAACCACTCCGAACACGTGCCGTGATCAGCATCCTTTTACAGTCCAACCTTCCCTCATGCGTGTTTCCTGAAAATTGCAATCTACAGAAATTCAGGTCTAATGTTAATAAGTATCTTCTTTCATCTCCTCAACCATCAACCCCATGCATGGTAATATACTATAGGTTTAATGCTTCTCGTGCTTGGGGTTTTTAATTAAAAAAAAAAGATACTTTGCATACTATCTTTTGCAGAAAATTTGGGTCCGATAAATTCAATACTTGCAAAATGTTTTTAATTTTTTTTTTATTTTAACATTTTAAATATTAAAAGAATTCACTGAGAAAACTGTGAAGAAGTTCCCTGCAATAACTTTTATTGCTCAAACGGCTCGTGGTGAGTAAAAGGGTAGGACTGCTGTACCACTGTTTGTCATTGACGGTAGTGTGGGAGATTCATGACTGATATTGCTGCATGGCTGCATAAATAGTTTGTCCACCATCCACGAGTGTATGGATGGACAAAAATTGTCGACGTGTACTTCTATTCAAAGCTTTAAAAAGAAGAATCTATTTCAACAGACAGAAGTGGAAATAAGTTTCCCACACTTCTGACATCAAAAGTTTACGAAAGAGAGCTTCTAATCCCAGTTAATTCAGTTGATAACCTATATTAGAAGTTCGTAGTAATAATTCACTTAGTCTCACTCGGCAGACAGCTAACGCTTATTACAGCAGTGACGAGGTAGAACTTAGCTAAGGAGGCCATACTTCTCCGTAGTAACTAATAAACATTTCTGCGTTCATGAGCAGATAACGGAAACTATTTTCCAAGAAGATTAGATGTGATTAATTTCTGTTTGTTCGTAACTGTGAGGTAAGGTATAATTTGAAGTAATCTTGGAAACCACATAAACTGTCATTTAATACTTTGTTCAAATCCTAACAAAAGTATCACCAAGTGAAGTGCAGATGATTTCCTCCGTGAAACAAAAGAAATATGTTAATGATTACAGGCATCGTTTTGGACGGCCTAAAATGATCACGTTTCGAGGTGGATGAGTGTCCGAAAGTGATAAGAAACCCGGATTCTCGGTGATAAATTTAAAGGAAAGCCCGGTGTTTGTATAATGGGAAACCGGTCATGCACGTTCTACCTAAAGTGGCCAAATTATAATAATGAATTCCTATCATCGTATGAAAACAATTGTGCAGCTTTACTCCGTGTATCAATTACACATTATTTTCTTACATTATTTTTCTTCTTTTATTTTCAGTTGTTTCCTCGGCTCGAATCTTAGTATTTTATTACATTTTCTGTAAGAAAACGTGATAAAGTCTAAGGAAAGTAACAAGCGGAAATACATTTGTCTTTGTCTACTACTGCTGTGTCATTTGTTTTCTCATACATTCTACCTTAAACCGTCACTAAAATTAATAAATTGATACTATCTGATCTTATATTACTAATTCTTTTGTGTTCCTTTCCTCGGCTCCTAACATACAGTATTTACAAGCAGCACAGAGCAGTGTACTCTCATGTCTTTTGTTAATAGCAGTTCAACATAGATTCGCCAGTAGCGTAATTTTATCTGCTCCGGCGATAATTTATAGCTCTTAACCTCAATAAACTAAGAAAATTGCCTAATGCAGCAGCTCGTGTGAATGAAGACCTTCAAAATCTTGGTCGCCTGTCACCCTTGTGGCTGAAAAAAAGAAAAAAAAATCGGCCCTAGAAAAATTACTTCGATGGTATTTTCATTAAAGAAACATCGTATGAAAATTCAACCATCCATCCATTGAACACAAATATCTGAAATACTTGTCAATCAGGTCTTAGTTTTTTTTTTTTTTTTTTTTTTTTGTCAAAGAGCACTACTAAGCCCTCTTTGAAGAAAAGCTTTCTGCATCCACATATTGTCATCTTGAAGAAAATCTCTCATACTGATCTTTCATCAAGATGCGGATGGAAAAATTTGTGTAATAGGTAATGCGCTGCACCAGATGCGCCCTTGGTTTGGCGAGACATGCAACGCCCGCAATGTATGAACGATCCAGCAATAAAATCTAAAATAAGTGTATTGTATAATTCATTCTGAAACATCCTGGGATGCATTCCTGTGTTCAACAATCGCAAAAAGAGCATTATCCAGTCCGACAAACACTGGCATTCGGGAAGAATGAATGTAGCGTACATTTATTCTTCCCGAACCGCTACTTCTGGTGCAACACCATGTAGTGTGGTACTAGATATTGTGTATGACGCATCACCTCATATGCACTGTATTAACTTATAAATAAACAATACAACTCTGTAATTATGTAAAGCATATACGAGTTCAAAATGCATATATGAACACCTTATATTCAGTTATTAAATTTGTCAGGAAGATAATTCTGGTCAACCTCAAATGTTTTTAAGCCACTTCAGCCGATTCCTTAAATAATGTTTCACCCGCTTAGTAGGTTCACGGGTTATTATTAAAAATGTAAAAAACTGGAGATACTGAACCATGGATTTAATGCTTACAGATATTATGCGTTTTTTATTTTTTTAAATAAGGCTATTCAAGGCCATTCCACTGTGGTGTAAAACCAGCTGATATTAATACGCAGTATCATCAGGACATGATAAGAACAGGAACTTAATCCATTAGTGGAACGAATATTTTTGTAATCAGTAGGCATGAGAAAGATCCACCTTGTGCGATTCCAATAGCAACCATTTTACATATAGTATTTTTATTACCCGTAAAGTGATCTTCCAAAAAAAAAAAAAAAAAAAGATTATTTTTTTTATGAGCTAGAGTAGACTGTGGATATCTCATATAATCTCTTGAGTAAGGCAAGAAATGGTGTCAATTGGACTGAGTCAAATGCAATTTCAGGTAGAGAAATATAATGTGGAAATCCTTGGCAGTTCATGGAGAAATATTTTCTGTGTTGGACTGCAGACAAGTAACTGTAGATTTATTAGACAGTGTGCTCATTATTTGACCGAATATCGCGAATCTAACATTACTTTATGCACGTAGCCCAGTGGTCAGGAGCGAGAGTGCATAGCACGCGTTCCTTGAGTGGACCGGGGTTCAAGCCCGTGACTACTAAAATACGATAAATATTTGTATTGACGATTTATTGTAAACTCTACTGACTTGGTTGTCGTGCCGGAGTATAAACAGAAAATTTATTTATTTATTTATTTATTATTTTGAGGCAATTTAGGAAGGGAGAACCGGTTGACATTGGCCTGACGTCTACTGGTTCTATTCTGTACATGGGCTGTGTGCTTCTTCTTGAAGACCAAAGTCAGGAGGTCATTCCCCCACTGTTTCGAACAGGGACTAATATTACTTATTCTCGTCATTGCAGATATTGCTATGAATTCCAACTGTCATGACCGCCAGTAAGCAATTTTACTGATGTTCAGTTCAGTGAGGACTTCCCATAGGTATAGCTGAAAAAGGGCAACGATCTTGTTAATATTGATGTATTTAAGGTTATATTTATTCTCCTAAGAGTAGTTGTAGTTTTTGCTGGCAAACATCCATCTTTAGGTGCTGGCAGTGAGATTAGCGCAGCCATCGGATCGTGATTGGACGGGTCCAAGTTGATCTGGGTTCTACTTGACAGTGTTAAGATTGAAAATGATTAATGCCCCTCTCCGACATGTTCAGAGATAGTAAGCTGAGGAGATTCTTTGTCTCTGATAGATGAAGTCAACCAGATTTAATATCATTTGGTCATGACTGATCAAAAGGTAAAAATCATCCACAGCATGCTGTCATATTCACGGCAGAATCCTCAGAATTAGGTGGGAACCCTGCCAATAGAAGGCAAATACCGAACACCAATATACTATAATACTTACGTTTGTTAATATGATGATGTTAATATAAAAATACGGTGAATACTCTGTGACTGTGTATATCAGTGATATGATGAAATATGGGAAATGAAGCGCATTGCACACATAGTGGAAGTCTATCAGCTCGCTAGACTCTAGGGATTACTTCTACACACAGTTCTGAGCAAACGGATGATTTAGTTAAAGACAACACTTAATTAAGTGTTGTCTTTAATTAACGGACGATTTAATTAAAGACAAATCGGAGGCATACCATCCTGACTGCATAACACCGACTGTAAAGTACCCCGCCGGTCAGATGGTCTGGGGATGCAAAACAAGCAAAGGGGCGGGGCGAATTAAGTTTATTAACGGAATGGTGAATGCAGCCACCTACAGTGGTATCTTGGAGGAGTGCCCGAAACTCGTTATTAGGGATCACCACACAGACTTACAAAACTGCATTTTTCAACAGGACTCAGCACCTTGCCACACAGCAAAATTGGTAAGTTTTATGCTATTTAGATTTAATGAGCAATTTGTCTTCTTATCTCACAAGGCTCAAAACATACTTACACCAAAGTTTTCCCTCGTTTTTCCTCCTTAAGGTGCAGTCATACCTCAGAAATGCTGGCATTACACTGTTGGACTGGCCCGGCGACAGTTCGCATTTGAACCCTATTGAAAATTGCTGGTTGGTACATGTCGTCGTCTAAAATTGCTCAGAAGAAGCCAACGAGTAAGATTCAGCTGCAGGAGAGCATTGTAAGGGTGCGGTACCACAAAATTGGGCAACCGTATATCCAGAAGTTGATTAACTATATGACAGATCGTTGCAAGGCTGTAACTGAAGCTCGAAGAGGAACAACAAAATATTGAGGATTTATTTTGCTGATTTACGGTACGTATTACGTTATCTTGTCATTTCAGTTTGTACACGTAAATGCAATAAAATGTATGTTTGGTTGTCATGATTGCCATTTGCATAATTTCTCATATTTCCATTAATTAGGCATTTTACCCTTTGGGAAGATGTTTATGGCAATTAGTTATATCAGGTGGAGCCTTTTTATTAGATTTCATTCACAGAGATATATATTCACAGAGATTTCATTCACAAAGATATATCTCATTTAACAAATGCATTTTGAACAATTCTGCAACCCACAATGCAGCGCAAAACACATTATTTGCAAAATTCATAAATAACGCAGTTTTTTTTTTTTTTTTTTTTTTTTTGTCCGCTACTGTATAATTATCGGTAACCCAGGGAAAAGGAAAAGCTCATTGTCTGCCCGTTTCTCTCTGAATGGAAGCACTGTTTGGCGACGTCTTTCACTCTGTTCGCGATCTTGGGTTGGAAAATTAGGTTGGTTGGAAAATTTTGAGGGGAACGAGCCAGTGAAGGTGCCTGAGTACTCTTTCTCTCTGAGGTATTTCTCTTCAACCTACCCCAATGTGAACATGGGGTAGGTTGAACAAAATATACAAAAAAAAAAAAAAAAATCCAAAGAATGGCATGACCCCATCCGTCAAAAGGATGTCAGAAGGATTTTGACGAAACTTGATTCTCAGAAAGCTCCAGGTACTGATGGTATTTCTCCAATTGTTCTTAAAACCTGTGCTTCTGAACTTACTCATGTTCTTTGCAGCCTTTTTTCACTTTCTTATTCCAAAATGTTTTTTCCTGCTGCTTGGAAATTTGCTCATATCCAGCCAGTTCCTAAAAAGGGTGACAAATCCCTCCAATCCAATTATCGTCCCACTGCAATTACTTCTACTCTTTATAAAGTAATGTAGAAATCAATTAACCGCCAACTTTTAAACCATCTACAATCCTTCAGTCTGATTAACGATCGCCAGTATGGATTCCGCCAGTGTCGATCCACACTGGTGATATTCTGGCTTATGTTATCCATTTATGAACAAATTCAATGGAAAAGTTCGGTGAAACACAAGCAGTTGCTCTTGACATCTCAAAGGCTTTTGATCGTGTTTGGCATAAAGGTCTTCTAAACAAGCTTCCATCTTATGGTTTGTCAACGTTTTTTTTTTTTAGTTGTTATCCAGTTTTCTCTCTGATCGCTCATTGAGGATGATGGTAGATGACTTTGTCTTCTGACTTCTTCACTAATGCTGGTGCCCCAAGGTTCAGTTCTTCTCCCCACTGTTTTCCTCTTGTATATTAATGACCTTCTTCCATTGACTGGAAATCCTATCCATAGGGATTTGGCCCACATTTTGGCTACATCGGGTAGACCAGCGTCGTCTCGAATTGGAACAGTACGAGCACTATTGGAACTGGTCCACCTTGCCGTGGTTTGAACGAGTACCCAGAATCTGGGTATTCGTTTCTGGGTAGCCAAGGACCAAAACCGAACACACACATAATACAAAAAAACCTACGTCATTCACATATCTGGCCCATTTGTAGCGATACTGTTTTTCACAGAAATACGAGGCGAAGTTGAACTGACAATCTAGTAGCCTCCCTTTACATATACGCATGTCCACATAGTTTTGCCGATGATAGCACATTGCATTCCACTTTCCAGTTTGAGAAACCTTGCCCTGCTCAATCAGCCCCAACTTCTCGAACATCCGCTATCAATTAAGTTGTCTTTGCCCCAATCTCCAGTGGGGCAAAGACAAATTAGTTTATTTCAATCCTTCTAAAACTCAGTCTTGTCTTATATCTCGCAAAAATGGTTCTTTTGCTCTTATACTTATATTTGGTGACACTCCGATTTCTAGGCAAGATAATATATTTCTTTTGGGGATTACCCTGATTTCTAATCTCTCTCTTGGCACAAGCACATAACAAATATTGCTTCCTCTGCATCTAAAAAACTTGGTTTTCTCTTTCGCTCTCGGCGTTACCAAACAGCTGTTCACTCTAAATCGCAAATCCGCCCTGTCATGGAATATTGTTCCCACATCTGGGGTGGTGCCCCCAAAACCTCTCTCAGGCTTCTTGATTCCGTTCAGAAGAGGGAAGTTAAGTTAATTAATGACTCCTCCCTAACAAAGTCTCTGCGCTCTCTGTCTCACGGACGTACTGTTTCTGCTGCATGCCTTTTCTACAGATACTTTCATGGGCACTGTTCTTCTGAATTGGCTTTATAATTCCCGCTATCTCTTTCAAAACATTCCGAACGCGTGCCACCACCAGCCAACATCCATTTACTGTCCAACTTCAAACTCACAGAACCAACTTTTCATCTTCCTCATTTATTCATTCAACTGCCGTTTTCTGGAACAACCTTCCTTCATACGTATTTCCTGAAAATTACAGTCTACAGAAGTTCAAGTTCAATGTCATCAAATATCTTCTGTCGTCTTTTCAACCTCCAACCCAAGCACGGTACTAAGTACTATAAGTTCTAATACCTCTCGTGTTCGGCGTTTTCATAAAAAAAAAAAAATAAAAAAAAATAAATATATATATATATATATATATATATATATATATATATATCAGGCAGAAGATTTCGCACAGCTGTGGCAGGATTCCATGTTTTTCTATGGCATTGTTTTGTTTATAGATAACAAGCAATATGCTGCAATGAGAGAAATCCAATAATCGCTGCTGAATCAATAAACAAAGGAGTCCTTACGGTTTGAGTTATTTGTCTGCCAGCTAGCATTAGGTGCTGATGAGATAACTGTGTACTGTAAGCAGTAGTAGGCTCAGACCAGTCCCGGAAGGTAAAGAAGACAACTCGGTGATTAGTTCTCAAACTGTGTTTCAGCTATTTGGTGTGCCTCGACCTTCATAAAGTTACCGTGAAATTAGGAAAACTCAATTGAGTTGAATGGTATTTATGTATACCGCGAATGTAGCGTCTTTTCCATCCAGGTGTGACTGTAGTGGATAGACCAGTCCCACGATCTACAGGATCATTAACTATAGTATAGTATAATGTTCTTTAGTTTAAAGGAACTAGAAAAAAAAAATCTAGTCCCTTAAAGGAACTAGATTTTTTTTTTCCTTCTCTGTGTTTTTTCTCTCTCTCTCTACGTAAACGTAGAGAGAGAGAGAAAAAAAACAGAGAAGGAAAAAAAAAAAAAAAAACAGCGCGGAGTGTTGTATTTTAGTATATTCGTTATCTCAAATCAGGCTGGCAAACCATTTTTTTTTTTTTAATTTGATATTCGAAATGAATGAAAGACATTAAAATTAAGGATATAATTATCCGTTTCCCATGATATCCGTAATACATCAAGTGGTGCTGATGAATATACACAGTTGTCCGACAGGATAGTTATCCTGTCAACGAATTGGCCGTCGACCATGTGACCAAGTCCGCTTCAAACAAATTGCTACAAGCTGTGCGGTACGATATAGTGACTTTTCATGCTGAAGCAAAAAAAGACCCTTCCATACAACTGTCACAGTAGGAAGAGAGGAATTATGAAGAATGTACAGCATGACATTTATAGTTGTAGCATCTACAGACTCCGCAAATTTCAATCTTGATGACACTCTACAGTCAAGACCCAAACTGCCATTAGGCCGAAAAATGTGATTTGTCACTTCCTCGTTCCAATGAAGAAATACGATGAATACCACGCCAAGCGAGCTGTGATGTTTGGTTTTACGCTGTAGCTCCTTTGTGTCTTCTGGTGTCGCCATTTCAACTTCAATTCAATTGTTTGAGAGTTCTGGGTACGAATCATCGTATGGAGGAAGAATGGAGGAAATTCCAAAGGCTACTTAAATCAAGGCTGTGGTTAGCCGATTTCAGGTGAATCGTTAATTATTGTATCTGTGGATGAAAAGAAACAATCAGATTTTAAACTAACCTCTCTAAGAGAAATAATGGATATACATGATGCAGTCATTTACAGACCTTGTTTAGAATACTCCCTTCTCCTGAAATCGGTTATCGTGCTTTAATTCTGAGTTTTTCAGCTCACACCAGTGGCGTATCCAGGTGTCATCCTAGGGGGGGGGATGACGACCAGGTCCAGGTATCGTCGTGGGGGTGGGGGGAGCATGGTGACCAGGGTTTTTTTTTAGAATTCCTTCTGCCTTATTTTTCTCTAATTTCAAATTTTTGGTTAATGGGGTGAGGCATATTCCCCCTCTGCCCACCACTAGCTCACACAACATGCAAATCGGCCAGTGAAAACACGCTTGTACATACATAATGCAAAATAACACGATATGGGCAATATAAGTGGCTGATGAGTCCAAAACTCAACAACAATAAGATCTTACGTAGCTATTTCTACAGTATCATTACCATTTCATTACATGGTTACCCACCGTTGATCAATTATGTGTAATTTAATACCTTTTTATCAAGAAATATAGTACGCGCGTTTCAGTCAGTTGATCATGGTTCAAGCCGGCTTACCTGCTGAATACTGTGATGTACATCTGATCCTGTGTGACATTTCCGGGGTATAAACAGAAAATATATTTCTTTATAAATAAATTATATATATACTGTATACTATATTATACTATATATTATATATTTTGACAAATAATGTATAAAAATTAAGTTATGCTAAAATTAATGATATCCGAATTCGCATTAATAATGCTAATAATTAGTAAGATCAAAATAATTTTATTTAGGAGATTCTTTGCCGTGCTCCTAATGGAACCAGAAATAATTTTAAAATTGAATGATCTTCAGCTGGGAAACACAGCGATGGAACTTTTGCTATTGCGACTCTGCATTCA
The DNA here is from genome assembly GCF_048544385.1 of Mastigoproctus giganteus. Lineage (NCBI taxonomy): Eukaryota > Metazoa > Arthropoda > Arachnida > Uropygi > Thelyphonidae > Mastigoproctus > Mastigoproctus giganteus. The sequence goes on along the minus strand of NC_143583.1, from coordinate 233,226,655 downwards.
AAAAGCTACTCGTACCCATACTTTAAGAATAAAGACCATTAAAATGTGTTCAACGTCAATGCAAAATTAAACAGATAACAATATTAGATCGGCTTATTCCTAGTGCAAATGCATGTATGAAGGGTATTATATATACAGTCGAAGCTCATTGCACTTCATCACATTTAGCTGTCAAGAGAAAGACACGCTGTATTTCATTTCATCAAAAAATCGAATGTAGCTGTTATCAAGTTTCAATTTCACCTGATTGTGTTTCACTGGACAGAAATATCTGGTTACCATTTTTATAAATATAGCGGTACTTTAGAATTCAACTTTCGCTGCGAGGAACGAAGAGTGAGGGGACTTTGTTACAAATAAAAGTAACTTACTTAAAGACAGCAGATATTTTCTCAAAGAGCCGTTTGGATACCACATCCGAGAAGATTTATGCATTTTTAACTGTTTTCGTATGGAAACGGCAGGTGCTGCATGTAGGAGAAGGCTATTTACTCCGTTAAAACCTCCATGGACACAGACGATTTCGAGGAATAACGATCTCTATAAACGCTATAGGTATGCACATAACATTACATTTACTTGTGCCTTCCGCCTCACATACAGAGGAAAGATGAAGCCCTATAACTTACCAATTTTATCCATAACCGTCTATTGGCCTACTTGGCCGGCAGGATTGCGCAGTGCTGTTATATGACGAATGACACAAATCGTTCCTTTCTCTTTAAACCTTAATATCTGCTTGGCACTCAAGGCATTGGCGTTTCAACATTTCTTAGTAACATGCACGATGTTACTTAATGTTGCATGTTCATATAATGCATGCACATATACGACCTATTCTATCCGTTAATTATTGTATCTGTGGATGGAAAGAAACAATCAGATTTTAAACGAACCACTCTATTTTAAGAGCAAAAATGGATATACAGTACACGATGCAGTCATTTGCAGACCTACTTATGTAATGTAATTAAAATCTAAAGTTTAACTGACACTGCAACAACCAATTAATTTTGCATTCCGTATGGTCGAAGGTACATGGCAAAACAATACACACGTAGCTACATAGACTGTTTATGTAAATGCATTCATCGGATAGGTAGGACAATGCTCTGATAGTAGTGACTCCCACATTTCCGTGCTAAAGTCAGCCATTCCTCAAGAATGAATAAAATGGAGTAGACTATTATTTCCCCCCACAAACACACCATTTGCATTATTATTATATTCTGTGTTTCCGATGTAGAAGGCTTCATAACGGTGACAATTAAAAATTTAATGCGCTGTCTGTCAAAATCGATTCGTCTCTCTACTGACCATACTGAATTCATCAGTATGGTGATTGTTCCATTGGTCACTTGTCACTTAATAATATTCTTAATGGCCTAATAATTTTAATCTTTTGTTGACCTCTCTGATGTTTGAAATAGAGCACATTAACAGATTTGTATAACAAGAATCTCATCGAATCTTTTAAATTTTAAGTTCTTCTGGAAATTTTATATCACTATTATTGGGGTAAATTTAATGCAGCATACACTGAGTGGTCACTGAATTATGACGACCTACCTAATACAGTACTGTGTTGGGCCACCGTCCGCTCGGATAACAGCCGCTATTCGCATAGGTATTGACTCCAATAAATGTCTGATGATGTCAGTAAGGATCTGCAGCCATGCTACCTGCAAGGCTTTCAACAGTGTTGGAAAAGATAACGGTTGCGTGTCCATACGCCTCACTTCCCGTTCCAAAACTCGTTTTGTTAAAACAAAAAAAAAAGTATTGGAAATACGCACAATGTTGAAAACAGCATTCCGATTGTTTTTTAATATTCTAAAACTTGCAGAATAAAATAAGTAAGTGTAATCAAATGAATAGGTGAATTGAACGTCCTTCGATCGAGAGGATATAATTCACCCTGGGTCTAAAGCCAAATTTATGCTCGTATGAATAAAACATTCTAGCCAAAGGTTTTAGCGCATGTGCGTGAACCGATTAGAAGGTAAAACGACAACGTGAGAAAATGGCACCTGATTCCATTTCAATAATGCGTGTCCTCACATTGCTCTTGTCTATAGTTGAATATCTGGAGAAATTCAATGTTCCTGTGGTATTACATCCTTCATACTCCTTCTGTTTGTAATTTCTTCCACTTCGATGGCTATTCGGAAAGAATGTCCCTTAACAGCCATTCGGAAGGAAAAGTTTCAGGTGTGCTCCAGTAAGTGGAAGCAACACTGAGATAATGATGTTCAGGATGAACAGGATGTACCCCTTCACACTTTCTGTGAGTGTGAAGGGGAACATCCTGTGTGTGCTAATTTTATTTGTATTGTTATGAGATCAATTTCATCATCTTTTCGATTAGTCCTCGTTATCGTTTATTATTATTATTAGCTATATGATGCAAGGAAGCCTGTGGCTTACGCTGCACCAGCAAATAAAAAATTCCCGAGTTACCCAGAGAGAGAGAGAGAAAGAGAGATAAGTAGAAGGAAATCACCAAGAAAGAGGAGAATAATGATATCCAGCTCAGGACCTTTGTGTGAGTATGGGCTTGGGTGTGCCAAGCCAATATTCACACAAATCAAGTGCTAACAAGACCGGTAAACAGTGAATGAAAAAAATATTTCTACAAAAACTAAAGAGAATAATAGCCATTGCCTCCAGACGGAAGAAAACTGGGCCAATCAAATTTCTGTTAGTTACGGAAAAATTGGCATCCTTGCTGACCTGCTACTACTACCAAGACAGGTTAACAAGCAGTGGAGGAGCTTGTGAAACTCATCAACTTTGGTTTGCTTATCTTGAAAAGCAAACTGAAAACTACAAATAATGGACAAAATTATTGGATTTTCTTTGCAGAAAGCCTTCGAAAACCGATGTCTGACGCCCATAAATTGTCAGTGCTTTGGGAACATGCTCAGACATCTGCATTCTGCGATAGTGCAGATCGATAACCAAAAATCTGATGTATATTAAGCTTTCCTTAAATGCTAAGCACCAGATCAATGTAATCTCGTAGATGTCTCATTTGTTTATACAAATGGACAGTGAGACATCATCTCACTATCTAGAAACAAATTCTGACCTCATCGCTTTGTTCAATCTCAGGCTAAAAGCCTCTGGTGGAAAAGCAAAAACTGACCGTGGTGTACATCGATCTAGAGGCTGCTTGTAACACCATTTGTATAGTGGAAGCTCTCTTTCCTTAAAAAAGTACTTCAACATAAAAGGAAACTGTTTCTCTATTCTCAAGTTTCTCCTTGATCCCAGAAAAGCCCTCAAGACCAGTAAAACGGCTTACGCTAGAACCATCAGTTCTGAGGGTACCTCAGATAGTGTCCTGTCTGACTTGTTGTTTATAGCTGCACTCGTAATAACCATATTAGGCCTGATATCCGGTCAGGAGAGATGCAGTAACACGCGTTCTTTGAGTGGACCTCGGTTCAAGCCTGTAACTGCTAAATACGATTAACATTTGTATTGATGATTTATTGTAAACTCCACTAACCTGGTGATCGTGCCGTAGTATAAATAAGAACATATATTTAACAGAAGAAGGCATCCTGTTCTATGCAGACGATCCTTATGCCATTCTAACCGGAGCAGATCTACAAAAATGTACAACACAGTAGTAGTCATATTGCAGAATATTGTGATTTATTACTGTGTAATAATCATTAATCATAATACTGTTGTTACAATTTATCTTTTAAATCCACACCAACTAAGATTTAGATAGCAATGCACGGGGTGCTAGTCCTAGGCGTTATGAAACGCAAAGTCCTTGGAATCACATTTGATCCAAACCAAAGTTTCCGTGATCACACTGGCATGCTGACAAAACGAATGATGACCATGAAATGGTGTGCAAAGGAAAATAAATCTTCTGCACGTATGGAAGCGGAGATGAAATATGAGCCTCTTCAACCCCACCTCTAATGAAGGAAATAATCTCCGAAGAATACTCGCTAAATAAAATGGGCTACACTGATGCATTGCCTTCCGCATAAGTTCGTATAACTGAAATGGATATAGCGATGATCTCTTTCCTAATTAATATGAGGACAACCAAACAGATTAAGCTCCTTATCGCCATCCCACCCAGAGCAGATCTACAAGAATGTACAACCACCATCAACCACAATAATAAAACTGTACGGGCACCATGGCATCCCTAAGTTTCTGGAACTTCTGTTACCTCATGAAGTTTACTTTCGGGAAGTGTCGTAAGTAATTGGTATGAATTGACTCCAACAGCAGTCAAAGTGGTAGTCTGATAAAGTTGTAAGCAGAATTGGATAGACAGTTCTTGGCAACCTGAAAGGTATGAAGGTGGTCCCCCCCCACCCCCGAAAACGCAGAAAACGTTCGCCTCCTTGCATAATTTAACCCTTATAATACTAACACCTAAGGATTCCACTAAAATCCTTACGAGCTACACCAACGTTAAGACTCAACGGTTAAGACCCAGTGAAAGGTTTTTATCAGAGCAATCTCTGCTTGTCAGCCAGTACGTGTATTCCGTCGGAATTAACTTGAATAAATATGGCACTGACCATGCCTGTAGGAGGCGAATTAATCTCTATAATGCTGTATATCCACGGAATCCCTGGGGACTGTGTTCTGCGGATCCCAAGGATCTGTGAACAGTTCCCAGAGGTTCCGTGGATAATGGTTACTTTAAACCTTACTTATTTTTTAAACAAAATCTAAATCTCGTTACAGACTGGATGTCGCACCCGACATAAGAATTCATTTGTCTACAATCACTCCCAACTTTAAAAGACTTTGTGAAACGAAAAAACAACACCGTTTTTCACAGTATAGTAGCCTATGAGGTATGATGATTGATTGTATACTCAAAGAGAGACAGGTTGGGAGTATTTGTAGCAAATTTGAAGAGGGACTCCATGAATTGGACATTGGATGGATGATTTTTGTTTCATCTCCTTTGAAAGAAATTAAAGCTGATAATTTTAAAGTAATGCAAGCGAAACTGTGGTCTCCTCGAGAGATTGCAAACATGGATTCACATAAAAATTTCAGTTCGCCGCTATTTAAAATTTAAATTGAACTTATTTCTATAACAGGGGACAATAGTCGAAAACTTTTGGTGGGATTCGTATAATTTGAAAAAATACAAAATAATTGCTGCAGTTTTTAGCTATTTGTCGCTTGAAGCTATTTAGTGCTCTTCATTTCGTTATCGAAACCAGTTAGCAGATCGAAATCTCGAAGCGTTAGTGGGACTCAGGGAAGAAAGAAGTAGCATTATTATCTGTATGATGCAAGGAGGTCTTGGGCTTATGCTGCACCGACCAAAACTAAAATAAAATTTTAAAAATGATAATAATAATAAATCACCTATTTGAACTGAGCGTTCAATTTCCCCCGGCTATCAGATAAACCTCTTCTTGCAATCCATTCTAAAACGTCTCGCCCCCATATTTTGAATTGATGGCCTCAAGTTGACTTCTGGAATCAAAAATAATAATGAAGATTTCACCCTCATTCATTTTGATTTCTCTTCTCAATGCCTTATACAGCTCAATTAAGCCTCCTCTAACGTACTTAGTTTCAAAGCCCTTGCAGCCCACATAATCGAAGTCTTTCCTCATATGGATGTCCTTTTTTCGATCTCACCAGGTGCTTTACCCATCTTTGTACCCTTTCAAGAAGCTTGATGTCTTTTTTTTTTTTTAAGGCGCAGTCTCCATACCTGGACACAATATTCAAAGTGTGGTCTCATAATTACAACTGCCTTGTACAGTGAGATTATGACTCCCTATTTGTGAGATTATGACTCCCTGTTATATTATTAAAAATGGAATTCGAATCTCATCGAATCCAGGCGAAGAATTTTTATGGGCCCTTTTCGCATGATTACCAAATTAGTCAGTCTCAGGAGAAGGTAGAATGATTTTTTCTCCTTCAAATACGGATTTTTTAGTCCATAACACATGCAAGATCGAGTACACGCTTTTTACAGACAAATATGGCTCAGATATATGGATCAACATGGTCTAAGTCGCTGATGCCTCTTAAACACACACACACACACACACACACACACACACACACACACACACACACACACACACACACACACACACACACACACACACACACACACACACAATTACCACGCAAGTTATATCGGTCAAATGATGTTATTGTGATTTATTCGGGTTGAACAATCTCCCCCTTCCCCCCACAGAAATCCACATACAGTAGAGCTTATCTATAATGCTCATCCTTACTTGGGGCAAGAAATTTTTGGTCACTGTGGAAATCCCAGTTTGCTCTATACGTGCAACTGATGTACAAATCAGGCCATTAGTAAATGCTGGTAATTTAAAGCGAATGCAATGTAGTTCTAGAATATTTACTTTTATATTATATTATATTATATTATATTATATTATATTATATTAAATAATGGAAAATTACCACCTATTTAAGTACAAATGATGTATTATTATCACCACTGTAAGGCAAATTGTGAAACCACACTGGGAATATTGTGTCTAAGTGTGGAGACGGTGCCTTTAAAAATGAGAGGAAAAAAAAGAGCTTCTTGAAAGGGCCCAAAGGTGGGTAACGCGCCTGATGAGATTGCCAAAAGAATGTAAGTATGAGGAAAGAGCTTGGAAACTAGATACCTTAGATGAAATTTGATTGAAGCGCGTAAGGTTCTGAGAGGGAAAGTAAAATAAATACAAATTAAATGTTCACTGCTGTAAGTGATTCCAGAAGTAGAAGCCATAAATTCAAATTACGAGGGGGGAAAGGTTTAGATTGGATTGCAGGAATTTTCTTTTAGCCAGCGAGTTGTTAGTTACTGGAATAAATTGCCTCCACGGGAGGTTGAGGTTGACTGCTTGTGGAATTTCAGAGCTCAGCTGGATGGATACATATGTGAGGAGAGAGAGGCAAACAGATGGTTTTTATTTTTATTTTTTTTTTCGGCACAGTAAAGCCCAGGACTTTTTTGCGTTATACAACTAAAATTACTCGATTGTATGGCGCCTCCGTAGCCAGGTGGGCAGGAGCAGCAGTGCGTAGCACACGCTTCTTGATTAGATCGGAGTTCGAGCTCGTGATTACCAAATACGGAGGATGCGGAAAGGTCAGAGAATGATCACTGCATATCCCCGGAGAATACGGCCTTAGTTGCTAATGCTCCTAAAAACCAAATAACAAACATAATAGTCGATTGCATATAGGAATTTTCCCCACAAAACACATCTGAGTTATTTGTTGAACAGTTTTTCTTTTCTTTTAATTATGTATTAATTGAAACAATTTTCTCCCTACTGATATATTTTTTCAATTTTAATTTCAAAACACTTCACTTTCATTGTTAACTTACCAAAATCTGGGTCGTTTTAACACATGGGCGCACCCGGCAAACGCCAGGGGCCTCGGCTTACTGGGAGCCTCACTTAGGGTTAAGAATGCCGACTAAGAGAGACCCAAAAAAAAAATTAAAACAAATTTTAAACTGAATAGGGACCACATTTGGAAATTCGCCGGGGGGCTCGAGAGTTCTTAAGACGGCCCTGATCAAAATTGTTTGAATGCAGGTTATTTCACGATTTATAATGTGAGCAATATTTTCAGTTCCTGGGTTTTGGCTCACAGGCAACCAAGCTATTCGGTGCACTGCAGTTTGGTGTATAAGACAATTTGGTGTGCCACAGTTTGGTGAAACACAAACGGTGGCTACGACGTTTTGGTGAATTCTCAACGAAAAATTTATGTACGACAAAGCAAGAAAATGCCAACTTTTAACATATCGTAAATGATTACTTTAGTGACAACAGTACATAGTTTTGATAGAACGCCCTAATCATCTTCGTTTTCAGGTGCATATATATGTATATATGCACCTGAAATTTTTATTTTATTATATATATATTACACACGCGCGCACACACACACACACGTAAATTGTCTCTTGTCTTCACCATGTTCTTCCATCCATATAATAAGTAACTCGATTCCATTTGGAGAGATTTATACAAAATTCTATGTTTGGCCCTTCCAGAAAGATTTGTTGAACCATTCCAAATTTCTTTGCAATCGGACCAATAGAAATTCAGCCATTATTATTTCTTTTATTCGTCTTCCCATGTAATAACGCAACTTCGAGTAGATAGATTTTCATGGAATTTTATACCTGCTCTTGTAGAAAGATTTGTTGAATCCCCCTCCCCCCATCCAAAATTGCATTGAAATCCGATCAATCGAAATCTGGGAGTTCTCAAAGGAAAGGGGGTCCAAACCAACCGTACACCAAGACCACTGCCTGGTCCTGGAATAGCAGCATATATTGGTTAAATATGCGTCTATTATCTTCAGCATGACTGTCCGTCCATGTAAAGTTGTTACAATATGGACGGCCAGTCATGCTGAAGATAACAGGCATATACTACTTACGAACTTGGCCCTGAGCGGAATCTGGTTGAATACTTTTACGAAAAATAAATTGATAAAAAAATATACTTTTCTTTTGTTTGATTATTTTCTACATTCCTCCTGTCTAAGTGACTAAATTTTTGTTTATCTCCTAAGCCTTTTACTTCATTGATTTTCTTAAATTCTGCTCTATGTGTATTACGCCATTGTCATAGCCACCAGTTGTCCTTTACCAAATTGTCGTAGCTATTAGTTATCCACCAAATTGTCATAGCTATTAGTTATCCACCAAATTGTCATAGCTATTAGTTATCCACCAAATTGTCATACATTAACTTATCACATACAGCGGCCTCATACACCAAACTCTGAACGTCGAATTGTATTACACCCTGTTGACATTATCCGTGCTTACATTGGGCTTCTGTTCAAATAATCTAATACTTCCCGTGTTGAGTCATTTTCACTGATCATTTAAAATATGAGAATATCACTGTTAATCAGTTTGCTGAAATGACGCTACACGATGATGTAACCACTTTTAGAAATGAATTAATCTTTAAGCATTTCCTCTGGTGCTCAGCAATCTTTAAATGCGAAACTTGTTTTGTTGAGGTGTTTAATCATGCTTCTTGGTTGGTTAACTTAACCTCACGTGTGGTCCACGGCACAGCATCCAGTTACATGTTTGGATATTGTCTAACTCCGCAACGACTTAAATTAACAACAGCCTCTGTGGAGTGGCTTAAAATTCATTGATACCTTTTCCAAGCGGCTGGAAAACTGCACTTTACTCATTTGTCAAGCTTCAAGTGAGCTGGATATTCAAGCTTCAAGTTTTCAAGTGAGCTGGATATTCCAGGCTCATTATTTTTTCATTTTTTTTGTGTCATTACTTCGCTTACAACATTCATTTGAATAACTCACTAAATTCACTCTAATTTATTTGCTCTCCAAATCCCTGGAAAATTACGAGTTTTAGTTTTTAACTCCTTGGGTCCCTTTCAGCCATTGTTGGTAATTTATGATCAATACTAAAATCAGTTGCATTCACACTGATTAAAAAAATATATGTGCTCTTTTCTTTTTTTCGATTATTTTCTACATTAATCCTGTCTAAGTGGCCACCCTTCTTTAAAGAAGTTCAGTACACGTTGCGATACTTTATTTTTTTTCTCTCTCATATTAATCTTGTTAAAAATTTGCAACCTTCCAGTCTCATCATATTTTGAAAACTGGAGGCATGCTTGTTTTAAAAGACTTAAACTGTGGGCATTTATTATTCTCATTTTGCAAAACGAATATAGACTGGCTTTACCAAGTCTAACTTTTTGGTTTTATTCCCTTTTGCTCAAATTCACTGCTTTCGTTTTCAATCTGCTGGCAATATTCTGTACTGGTATCTTTACTGGGTGTTGTTGACTTTGCTTATTCCAAAAGCCTCTATAATAAAGGACCCCCCCCTCCCAAAGAGGAAGGCCGCCGTAGCCTAGTGGTCAGGCGTGCGGGTGCATAAGTACACGTGCCTTGAGTGACCGGGCGCCTCCGTAGCCAGGTGGGAAGGAGCAGCAGTGCATAGCACACGCTTCTTGATTAGACCGGGGTTCGAGCCCGTCACCACCAAATATGGAGGATGCGGAAAGGTCAGGGAATGACCACCGCATATCCCGGAGCAATATGGCCTTAGTTACTAATGCTCCTAAAAACCAAATAACTAACTAACTAACTTGAGTGACCGGGGTTCAAGCCCGTGACTGCTGAATACGGTGATGTTTCTTGTATTCTGTCTATCTTGTGAACTCCTCTGATCATTTGATCGTCCCGGAGTATAAACAGAAAATTTATTTATTTATTATCACTGGGTTTGTTGTTCGCTGTTTTGCCTCACCAACACAACCACGTGCTACTTTCCCAAGTGTTTCCAGGCCGAGTCCTGGGAAAAAATAATATACATATATATATTTTTTTCTTTTTTTTTATTGTACACAATAAAAACTTGGGGAATAAATACCCATTATCTTGACAAATCGCGAGTATACATCAACATACAATTATAACAGTAAGGAAATTAATAGGTTAACAGTTTCTTAAAATGTGGCAGGTAAACTATAGTTAAAGTATAATTTATGCCATATTTACTCTAAAATTGTACATACATAGAAAGATATATACAAAAATAAATTCTAGTCGACAAAACCTGCCATAACATACAATTGAACATTGCGAGTCAGAGCCGATATTTTCCACGTGAAATGCAAACCAAATTTTGTAGTCATTAAAAAAAAAAAAAAATTAAGTGCAGCCATTATCAACCCACTGCAGAATGGAAGCCTCCTCAACAATTCATGCTGAGGGAAATGGACCATAATCTGCCACGCTGGTCCAGTGCGGGGGTGGCAGATCGACAGTATTCAGCAGTCAGGGGCTTGAACCCCGGTCTACTCAAAGAGCGTGTACTACTGCACTCCCGCTCCTGCCCACTCGGCTACGGAGGCCGCTTTGTAGTCATTCTCAGTCACTATTTTTTACATTATAGCTTGTACCAGATCTGAATTAGACAGTTAATCGATTGGTGGGCAACAAGTAGTTTGTAGGATAGGTACGGACGCTGTTTCAACATGAATTGGATATCATCACTAGGATTGGAAGGAAGCACACAGTGACACAAGTGTATCGCTTCTCGGCCTTTTGGCTAAGATCAAAAAGTGACACGAGGGTACTTGAATTTTCTATGAAATCCAGGAGATTTTGCAGGACCAAGAGATATCTGCAGAACCATTACAAAATTTAAAAAAAAAAAAAAAAAAAAAAAAAAAAAAATGGGACATTAATCCAGAAGCTAAACAGAATCTTCGGGCAAGAACGTTAAGGGCCAGAAGAAGCACTGGAAGACTGTTTTTTTCCAGTGCTGTAAATATCACTGGTTTGCTTATGCCATCGAGGAGTCATGAAGGGTTCAGGAAAATTGCTAGTTCTTGGTGTTACGGAAGTCGGCACGCAATCAGTTCAAGTTAGTGGCATGCGAAAAAACTACACTGGACCCTCTCTGGGAGTGCTTGTGTCCAACCATTACCTTAAACACGGAAAGAGAATGCATAATAGAAATAAATTCCTCCAGCAATTGAAGACCGCATGAAAAATAAATTCTTTTATACTATTATACTATTGTAACCATAAAGCGTGTTACTGAACTGTCAAAAGCAATAAAGAACAAAACTTAATCTTAATCAAAAATAACTTCGAGCTTTTGACCAAGTCAACTGATGTTGATGTAGTTGGGTTTACTGAGGAGTGGCGCCACTCAGAAAATCGAAATAAAGGATTTCATCGTGGAGAATATTGTGTTAAGGAAATAAAGGTAACGCGGATGTTGAGTCAGTGTGATGTGAAATGACTTGTAGAATTTAAAGAAGGGCGACCAGATTAGAGAAGGTGATAGTAGGGATATGTTATGGGCCAAACGACTCTGAAGAGTACAACAAAACTCTTTAGGCAATTTTAATGGGCTATCAAGTACGGGCAACTTCAGCTACGTAAAATGTTGTCATTATAATAGAGTTTTATAAGAGTATCGGTGACTAAGGCCATATTGCTCCGTATATACTGTCTGTAAATGTGTGTTCTGAGGTCCATCTGTTTTGCTGGACGAAAAACCATGCTACCCTCGCTGGGGACCAACTAACTCAGCCACGTTGTGTGAAAGGCCCATAAAAATTCCTCACGTCATCGACGGGATTCGAACTCAAGTCTTTTCCACCCGGTGTGGGGAGGACGGTGATCCTACCAACTGTGCTACCGACGGGAGCACTTCAACTACCTCTTATGGAATACGTTTATCAGAAGTACACTATGTTGTAACAGATTTTTGAACAAACTGGATAATTGCAATTTATCCCAGCATATCGAGGATTTAGTGTCAAGCAACGTTAACTACAAAATCACTTTGTAGTTGATGTTTTTGTAATTAACCAAAGAAAAAAAAAAAAAAAAGTCATTTGACATTTTCTTGGTTTACCGGAGATGTACTTACAGCCTAAGCTAACTTGTAAAGTACTGGAAAGATACAGTTCTACGAAATGATATGCATTGTTATTTGTATAAAGTAAAACTAAAGTTATCACAAAAAGAAAATGCAGTTTTGTAGTTAACGTTGTTTGACACTAAACCGTTAATATCCGAAAGAATAAAAGGGGCTCCATTAGCCTGGATCTAATTCTCACTAAGGAACCTAACTGTATCAAAAACTTGACAATGGGGGAACCAATAGCAGACAGTGACCACAATGCCATGAAATGTGTTGTATATAAAGAAACTTATATAGTCTAAAACAAATGCGAGAGATTCAATTCGGAGAGAGGGAACTATAATGGAATGAGATATTTCTTGGGCTGGATTAACTGGAGCGACTACTGTAGGGTGAAAAAACGTTGAGGATTGCTGAAGGGATTTAACCTCGAAGTAAGAAAAGTAAGGTCGAGAGAAAAAAACACAAGAAAAAAAAAGCATAAAACCCGAAAAAAAAAATTAGAACCTTACCGATACTCTTGTAACTTTTAAATACCAACGGGTCGCACACATAGGATCCAGCTGGAAGAACTGACCCCCTTGTCCAAGGGACACAAACACCCTCTCGGTGCCACTTATACGAAATTTTCTACGCAGTGTAAACAGACGGAAAGGGATGCTTACAGTGTTGTGCGTATGACTTATAGGACCGTTGCTAACAGGGAGAAGGATATCATCATTCCCCCATTGAAGACGATAGTTAGACCGCATTCAGAATAATTGACTCAGGTCTGGAGCTGCACCTAAAAAAACACTCAGAACCACTCTTCTTTGAATCCCCACTTGAGTGGGGATTCAAAGAAGAGTGGTTCTGAAGGGAGACCAGATTAGCGATGAATGCAATACAATGCAAATATGAAGAACGGCTTAAAAGGTGTGGATTGCAAAGTTTGACTAGACATTTAAGGAAGGAGAGAAAATTGAGGTGTACAAGACACTAGAGTTTGTAGAGTGTGTTTAGTGTCAAACGGCACCAGGGGTTTTCCCCATCTCCGTATAGTATACATTGTGGGTGCAAAACAGGACACTGTCAATGCCAGAGGTTTAAATGTGTATGGATTTTGTATATGTGTAGTATCATGTACCGTTGTTCCTCTGGTCATTTAGCCGCCAGGCTCCTAATGGGACTCAATGTTGCCCACACTCCTCCCTGTGGAGGCAGACCAGGTACACCAGTATTATAATTATTTATTCTGGCAGGTCCTGCCGCCTAATTTCCTGAGATTTCAGTGGCTAGGACTTATAAAAAAAAGAAAAACCGCTATAGACAGGGGTCGGCTAAAAGGAGTATTAGTTATGCAATTTGATGTTATTCAGTTTTTAGGTGTAGGGCTCAAGCAATTTAGCGATGAATCGAACGCTAGTAGTCGTAAGTTAGAGAGGGTGGGGACTGAAGGCCGAGGAAAAGACAGAGATGCCGGGTCCATAGAGAAGATGACCCCGAAATCAGCGAAGCAGGCCCATGCCTCACCAGAGGGTGTGAGTAAAATGTACGTTCCCTCTCTCAGATGAGACAAGAACCAGAAGGTGCAATATGGCATGAGTAGCATATTTGCGCTGAAAACACCATCAACAACAACCGGGGGTGGGGGGGGGGACACAAATATAAAATCTCAGGGAGTTCTCCTATGAGTCGCTTGTTGTCAAACGCTAGAATAAGTTGCCCCCCAATTGGCAAAGGTTGCGAATCTCGCAGATTGAAGTTGAACTGGATGATTACCTTGAGGGAATGTGCATGGTATTAATTCTGTTTTATTTTATTTTATTTTATTTTATTTCTTGTCTGGTGCAGTAAAAGTCCATTTCCTTTAATTTGGTCTTTCTGGTGCTAATATTAATAAAAGAACGAATTTATATGAAGAGGAGACAGGTTTATTTCAAAATCTCTACTATTTATTGGCAGCATTTATATGATATAACATGATCCTTGACAAATTCAAGGACCATGTTATTACTTATCATTAGACCATGTGTTTAGAGGCATAAACTTTTGAAATACTGCGCATTCTTTAATTTCACAAATTAAATGTGCGTATGAAGCATTCGACAAGAGTTGCTGGGTTTGACCAACACAAAACTGGTAGTCCATACAAAAAGGCCTACCCCGCTTGTTCTGTAGACGTCTGCTCTTTGGTCATCCGCACCCTAATCCTACATTAGGAAATTCCTTGCTACAACGTACTGCGTTCTCCCTTTACCATCTCAAAGCCAGTCCTATTTGCAACGCTCAACATGACCCCTGGAAACAGATTATAACAGAAAGAAACATTGTCACCATTGCTCAACTCGTTTACCGTCGAATGGATGCACCAGATGGATGCAGATTGGATGCAACAATATACCAGTTCGTAAATCAAGCTCAATCTAAGAGAGCTGGAAAAGACGGACAACATTCGGTTTTCCTGCCAAAACACAAAAACAAGAACTGACTTCCCTTCAAGCTTTGTTTCTCACAAACACCTTAAAACAGTGAAATGCACTTAACTTCGGTTATGAAAAACTGTGTAGGATAGAACATATAGAAATGCGGTCATAGCAGAAATTTATAAGAAGATAAAATCCTATACTTCCACTAGGTCTTATCCTACAAGTTCTGCAGTTGAAGGCACCTTAACATCTTTCGCTGACGATGGTGAACGTCTGTTCAACACAATTAATCTACTTGTGTTCTTCAATATACAAGTTGTCAATGATGTATCTTTAGTTAATGAAACTAGTATTTGAAATTGTGTGCTAATATTAGTAACCTGCTCTAATTACAAATTGTAAATTACACATTTTTTATCCTTCTAGGCATTATAGGAGGAGGATGTAACTAAACCGAGTAAAATTAATAAATTCCGTTCGTTTCTGCTTTGTCTAAAACTGCATCATTTTTCCTAATGATGGTGAAGTATTCAGAAGCCTTTTTTTGTCACTTGCAATTTTGCTGGTCCACAATAAAGAAAACCTCTCGTCCAGGTAAATAAGTTTCGGAAATATCCTTTTTGATTTTGAAGTCAGTTTTATTGTATTTAAGAAGCTTGTAAAATTTCAGGTGAACTGTATTTTGAATTGTTCGCGTTGGTTTCGTCTTTTTCGAGCGATCGGAGAAGTACCGTCAAGAAGGAGAAGCAACCACACATGATTGGGAAGAAGAATGTTTCTGTCGGCTTCTGTGTTTAGTCTCGCAAACCGCTACATCTATTAAAAGCCAATATTTCTCCGTCCTCACTCTGGGGTCGACCGGTGACGATGTTTAAAGGCCATTAAGAAGCGATTATTCAATTCCTGTCTCCTTTACGAGCAACGGCGGGGAGCCACACTTCCAAGAAATGGCCGTAGGCTGTGTCATTAGTTTTGGGGAGCTCAGATCAGCGGTTCGCTATTTTTCACAATTAGAAGCCCAAACTATACTCTCGATACCAGCACTGTCATTAGCAGTAACCTTAGTGACAACGAGTACGGGGAAATAGATGATCCGGTTGCCTGCCGGACAGTGTAAGCAGGCCTGCGGCGTTGCCTCAAGGCTCTCGGCATTTAAATAAACACGACTCAGTCGTACTGTCAAGCGGCTCTACCTCTCTTCGAGATGATGGTACAATAAAAAGAACGCTGACCCGTTGTTTTGAAGGATTTTTTTCTTCTTTTTCTCCTCTCACCTTCGGCGCCAGTGGTCTCGAAGAACATAACCACTGTAGCGTAGAGAATGACTGGATTCTTGCAGACGATCGAGGGGAGGTAGCTGGCTAGCGTGAATAACTAGTTGTTTCGCTTACAGATTTAGAGAACCTTGATACAAGAGAAGTGTCGAATTAAGTGAAACGTAAACTTGACCCCGACGTCCTTAACACAGACCATGAATCTCGCGCTCACACCAATTTAAGTGGCGCGATTCGAGTAAATTGCCCGCATTCATTTTAGGGGGAACATACAAAAAGCGGACGAATAGTCGCAGCGGTGAGGGTGACAGTGGTTAAGAATATCATTACTGCCGAAACCAGTCTCTTTTACTTGTCAGACAACCCCTGTTTTCCACCATCAGTCCCCCTCCCACACACAAATAAACCGATTCAACGTTCACTCAAAGCAATCGCAAGCCCGAACATCTCCGTTTGGCAGTATTTGTTGTATATTCACTTGTACTAAATTAAATGACACTCAGGTTAACCAAATGCAATATGTTGTTCCTGTGAAAAATATGATGCCCTCTCTACACTTTTAATCAAATAAATAATTTTTCAATGAAAATTGGAACTGTGTACGCTTCCCGCAGTTCGCGAACGAAATCTGGCAAACTTCATTATCAGTTCTACGAACACCCCGGCGGTCGGAACAGCAGGGAAAACAAAAAGCAGCGGGTATACAGTACGTAAAATTAAAACCCACAAACAAAAGGGGGGGGGGGGTATGCGGCGTCTAGTAGAATACCACTGGTACTGCGTAACCTTCGCTGCAGCCCCGCCGCTGATGTTTAAAAATAAAAGTTAAAATAATCTCATTCAAATTATACTCGGTAGATGGCAGCACGATTGATATTGCTGACAATCGCAAGAATTTCCAAATACCCCCCCCCCCCCCCCATACCTTCTCAGTTAAGAAACGTAATACTTGAAGCAAGAACGAGAAGCAGTAATTCTGAAGGTTCCCCCACAAGGTGTTTGCCACGAATGTTTCTTATTATTTAGTACGCGGATGACGGAAAATGTCAAGTTCTGCGCAAATGACTAATCGTGTTTGACAGCCGCAGCATTGTAATTATACCGCTACCAGCATTGATTTTGACAGATTTCTTATTGAAGCGAGCAGTTATGTTTCCGATCTAACCTCTGCCAGACAAAAATATCGTGCACAGAATAGCAAGAAGTCATGCGATATGAGAAAAACTGGCTTCCCCACCCCCAAACCTTTTTTTCCCTCTTATCAGTTTTTTAGTAATTCAACACGATTCATTCCTTTGTATTTATTTATTATTTTAAATAAGAGATCATGCCGAAAAGGCGGACCGGCTACTCTCTTAAAGAGAAATTCGAGCCATAATTATTTGCATTCAATTCGCATTCCGGCGAAAAAATAAGAAAAAAAATTGTAATGGGCAGAAATTGCTAATTTAAGTTAGGAACCCGTTAGATATACCGTACTGAATTTCTTTATGGATGATAAAAACTGTAGGAATTTAAAGAACGAAATATAAGTTTACACACAGTGACGACTACGACTGGAGACTTTTTTATTAATGAAAATTTCTTAATTTGACTTAACTAACCATGTTTTGGGAAGTTAGCGGTATGGTCATATGACAACGAAATGTGTTTCACTTCCGAAGTGCATTTAAGTTTGCGGTAGAATTGCAAACGAAATTGCCCCTCAATTACCTCCTGCGATATCTATTAGATATTACAAGACGCAGCAGCAGCAACAAATTGTTCGATAAATCCCAGATCCGCAGAAGAGACGCATTACAAGAAAACGCATCCACTCGATTTACAACATGATGTCGCTTCGCTTCTCATGAGCAACCAAGTGCGGTGAAGACATTTTGAATGAAGACGACGGAATGTTCACGAATCATTAAACACACGCACATACAGTCTTACCTGTTTCTGGACGTTCAAAGTAAATTGGATCTTTTTATAGTTCGGCTTCGCCATTTCTTTCTTTTGGCTGAATTAATTAAAATTACTGGAAATATACAATCATGTAATATTTCGTGTGTTGGATTTCAGATGATTGATTTAAGAGAACGGTTCCATCTTAAATGAAAACCATCCTAGCTATAATGATTTCAAAGTACACTCTCATGATCGAGGAATTGTTAATGTTCATAAGTAAGGTGTAGATTTTACATATGGAGAAAGCAGCTTTGTTGTCATGCTTAGCATTTTTTTTTTTTTTAAAGGTCGACAACCGATTGAACTGGTCCTCCCTTTCCAAAAAAGGAAAAAAAAAAAAAAAATACACCGAGAATTACTTAATGATACCATGAATTGGTTCTGCATGTGATCTACGTTTATAGTTTTTCTAATGTAACCAGACCTGAATACTTAGCATACCGTAACTCAGGACGTGTAGCGACATTCATAAACAATGCGGAACTGATAAAAGAAAGTTGGTTATTATGAACACAGTTTCACTTGTGGTAATAATTATTTGGATTTTATTCCACGGAGCTAGGAAGACATCTTCATGGGTCTACATATGATGTACAGTTATATACAGATCCTCTCTCTCCCTCTCTCTCTCTCTCTCTCTCTCTCTCTCTCTCTCTCTCTCTCTCTCTCTCTCTCTTTCTCTACCATTTGAAGACGATTCTTCTAGTTTGGCCATTTCCAGCAACCATTCCCTTTCGCTACAGAAGACTTGCATACTTCGAAAATTGAATTGAAATTGTACGCATAATTCAAGTGACTGCGAATAAGCACGTGAGGACTTCGTACTAATGTGCAAAAGTGGATGATTCTAAACAGAGGAGATTTGCCGTATGTCAAACCGAATCCGATTGTGCACAAATATCAAGAACGCTTGACTAACGCTTCATGGTCAGTGACACAGACACCTGTACGAGGCAGTCGACAAGGTGGAAGTAAGCCAATTCACAGGCGAAGGTAACAGAGGTCATGAATGTTCTCCCAAATATAATATCTCAGTTGTGAAGAAAATTTAAGTTCCAAGAATTGCCCAGCAGTTAGCATCAGTCGAATAAAGCGAGCAACCCTCTTTTGAGAGGGTTGCTCGCTTTATTCGACCTTTCACTACCTTAAGTAGTGAAACTACACACCGTCAGGCCCGCCACCGCGGAGGGTTTCGAATGCTCAGGGAGATGGTTGGCTTTGCATAGTTATTAAAGAGCACGAGGGCATGGCATTGGTTGTTTCGCAACTGATCCTCTCACAGGTGTACATGTTTACTGGATCCAAGAGCGGTGGCTTTAGTCTAGATGTATCCACATCTAACGAGGCGAGGAGATCCAAATTCAGCTCATAGACACCATGGGAAGGACTGTTGTGGCTATCTGAGTAGACATAATGTGCATTGCATCCATACAGAGTTCCACATCCTCGAAGGTGAAATGGTGACTTCTGTGAGGTATAGAGACAAAAATCCTTAAATCTTCTTTAGACTCTTTGGGAATGCAGTAGAACCCTCCCCCTCCCGATTCCTTCTTATGAAGGACAAATCCTTCCCTCCATAGGGCACAACTGTCGAAGAGCTTCCTACAGAGCGAAGATATTTCGGACCACCCAAATTCTCCAGGCTTGATGAAATCTTAGGGAGACAAATTCTCCCCTTAAATAAAAACACACTTTTATTATGCTTTGTAAAGTAACAGATACTGAGAACGCTCAGGTTTGTAACCTTTGATAGCTGAACCTGGTGTCCTGGACTAGAAGTTTCCTTGATCTCCTTACCTACTTTATTAACATAACCTAACCTCATAAATGTTGCCTAAATGATCGGGAGACCCGGCTATCCCAGTCAGAGGTACGCGACAACTCGACGACGGTAAACTTGGCGATAAAAATGATAAAAAAAAAAACATTTCTGTTAAATTTATTTCATGAATAATCAATATTTGCTTGTGATTACGATTGCAGAGGATGGGCATTTTCATTCTCTACGAAATGAACAGGGAGATGGTTGGCTTGTAGACGGAGATGGTTGGACATGTAGCAGTTTAGGAAATGCAGCAATGTTAACTCTAAAAAGTAAACACTGCAGTGTTTACTTTTTGGAGTATAACATCTTACGGTCACAACCATGGAAAACCCAGCACAAATAAGGGCAAAAGTCATTGAAGATGTTCCTGCTGCAGTGCAACGTATTCTTCCAAATACTAATGATGTGCGGAAAGATACAAAGGAGAAGAATCATCAAAACTTTAAGGGCACTGGCCAATCCAGTATCTCGCGAAGAAATAATTATACCTGAGGAATATTCCCGTTATGAGTACAGTCCGACAAATTTTAACCGTTTTCTTCTAGCAGATTCGGAAAGAGACCAGTCCGACCTGCAGCGCATCCTGGTGGTTGGTAGGGAATATTACTCAACGTGGAGTGAACATATAAAGGAATGGACGGCTCTTTTTTTCTCAAATTTTCGTGATACTAGCTAAAAAAACTGGAGGTGCAGTTTGTGGATTTTTATAGATAAGTTAAGTTAAGGAAAATTCAAAAAACTTACGTTATAGATTACGAAAGCAATATTGCAGGCCATGAACATCCACAGAAACGAACACGCTATGAAGAAGCTGAATACAGAATTTCAAATAAGGTCAATAACTATAATCGGAAAAATATAGAATATCTTCGTGGTATATCCTACAACTACAACGTGGATTAAAAAAAAGTAAAGGATTTGTTTACATAGTTTGTTTTCCAGGATTATTAAAAAAAAATCAAAGCTATATATAATAAACTACGCAATAAATTCTCTTCTAATAAACACGTGTGTTCTTAATAAATAACATATTGCACTAATACATTTGACGAATTTCCAATAATAAATTTATAAAAGAGTAACTCTAAATGAAAACGTATATAATTTTCTTTTCAAAATAAATTTTTGTCTCCGACTTTACCGTGTCTCGATGGTCAGTCCTTGTTTCCATGTATTCTTTTTTATGGTGGCCCAAAAGCATTAAATATTTTCAGGAAATATTGATTTAATTTCTACATAAATACAGAGTAAACTTCAATTACAATGTATATGTTACAGTATTACAAATTAGCACATGCAGTATTTTAGTACCGTGCTGAGGGTTGAAAATGAGAAATATAAAGATAATTAAGAGAGGACTTGAATTTTTTTTGTTACTGCAATTTTCAGGAAATGTTAATTTTAAAGAACAAAAGTACAAGAATTAGTAGTAGTAGTAGTGGCATGTGATGCAAGAAAGCAAATGTATGAGCTTATGCAGCATCAGCCAAAAAAAAAAAAATCACAACATTCCCTCCAAATGCCTGTCCAGTTCCTCCTTAAATTTATTCAACCTATCAACTTCCACAACGACAGATGGAAGTTTGTTCCAGCAATTAACCACCCGCTGGCTAAAGGCAAATTTCCGCACATCTATTCTACATCTGTCCTTTCTTAATTTGAATTTATGCCCCCTTAGGTTCGTAATCTGAACAAGTGGAAGGATCCCATCAGAATTCAGCGTGCTGAACCCATTCAAGGCCTTATATACCTCAATCAGAGGAAAGGGAAGAGTAGGCTCGGCGAGTTTCCAGTTGAACTGTGAACTGTTGAGGTGTGACCGTTGTCTCAGCGGGGAAACTATCATACGGTCACTAAGTTATGGCTGCTAAAGATCACGTTGGGGGAGTCATTCGGCAATTTTCCGGGGGAAGGAGAATTCATAGTTTCGCCGTTGAGTTGTGTAAAGTTATTTTTTAACAAATATATAAGTACTAAGTTAAAATTTAACATTAAAATTAAAAAAATTAAGAATTAAAATGTAAATTAAAATATATTAATTTATTAACTTGTAAATTTATTAAAATTTAAATAAAAAATTAAAATTAGTAGTTAAAGTTAAAAGTTATCTTCGGCTATAAAATCCAATTAGTACCGTTAAAATCATATTCAATCAGTCATTATCGGAGACAGCAAATCTCGATTGAATTAAAGTTCCCCGCTTAGCTCGTGTTCGCACAGGTGCCATTAATTATAGATTGAGAATTTTTATTTGAGCCTTGACTAGCTGATGCAAGGAAACGAAATGGCATTCTCTTAGGGTATGTATATTGGCCCTGTATTATTTATTTTTTATTATTTTATTTATTTTTAATAAACTAAATTAATTTAATTTCTGCATAAATACAGAGTAAACTTTAGTAACAATGTATATGTTACATTATTAAAGAATTTAAATAAGATAGCGCATCTGTATATAAATACACATACAAATAATGATTGAAAGTGTTTGTTTAATGACTAACATTGGTAAAAAATTGTCGATTATTTTTTTATGGAAATCGAAGCTGAATCCTAATTACTAAGTCAAAGTTTAACGGTGTGAATGAATTCTGAGAAATTTTTAATAAGAACTAAGTGTAAGTAGTTCAGCAGAATTTTTAATTTTTTCTGAACACGCACTATTCTTTATTATCTCGATGGTGGTTGAAGATAGACCAATTTTTCGGGTCACTCAGAGAGTACGAGCCCTGATTTGAGGTTCATTCTGATTTAATCCTTAACGGGCTGCTATGATTAAGGTTATGTCGCATGATCACTAAATGCAGGATTACTCAGGTAGACAAAACAAAGATCAAGTAGAGTGAACCACACAGACAAAGTTATAATATTTTTCATGTTTTGTCACGTTTTGTTTTAACTAGGTTTTGTCGTACTATGCACTTTATTTAAGGCGTTTTTGTCCTAGGTAGGTTTTGTCCGGGCACAGTGTGTAATCATATCGGCGAACAGGTTTCTGTTAAGTGTTATATTAGGTTTCTGTCAGGTGTTATAAGACTTTCCTTGTGAACTTTGTCAAAATAAGGAATTCAGAGATAAGCGCATTTCGAAAACAAATGCTCCGGTGATACAACTGATGCCATTACTTGGCTGATTTAGCCATTAAGTAGTTTGCTTAACATATAAGGCTCATCATCCGTGTTTTTTTTTTTTTTTTTCCAGTAATGCTTTAACTAATACAGGTACGCGCCCTCCCAGTATACTCCCGGTTAGTCTTGGTATAACATGAATAAAGTTCATCTATGCCTTCTTGTAATGTGAGTGATTACAATTCATGCTACCAGGTAGGGTTGGCTTCTTTCAAAAAAAGAAAAATAAAATAAATAAAAGCGAACAAAAAAATCTAGTGTTAGTACAACTTGATTATATTGTATAAATATTATAACAGATTAAAAAAATAATAAATGAATATTTTTGGTTTGCCTTTGCTGCGTCTATCAATTTCGGTTACGTTCTAACGAAGTCTAAAAATTCGGAACAAGTTTTTTATGGAAATTAATTTTAATTTGTAGTTCCGCTTTTATGGCTCTAAGACTCTATATTTAAGTTTGTAAAATCTTTATTTGTAAATTTGCTGCGTAAAATATACAGTACCCTACAAATTCCATATCATGGCAATTAATGCGATGGGATTACTGTAATTAACTTTAAGATTCTCATAATTTTTTTTTTTTTTTTTTTATGAAAACCCCAAACACGAAAGGTATCAAAACCTATAGTACTTAGTACCGTGCATGGATTGAAGGAGAAGTATGGGGGGGGGGGGGGGGCAGGGAGATGCCGGAAACTTTGCTCTAGAGACTAAACATGGGTTTCACCACTTCAAGCCTCCAGTAAGCAAAATGGTGGTATTGCACCGGTTGATGAGAGTTATCTACCACCTACATTTACAAATGATTCTCTTTTCATCATATAATATTAAGTTCTAAAAAAAAAAAAAAAAGTTGTAAATTAGCATTATCAGTAATCTGGTGTATACTATTGTTCATAATGATCTGAATTGTATCATTATCAACGTATAAGGCATCACACTCCAGCTTAATCAGTCTGAGAAAGCAACAGATCGCAACATGTTTTTTTTTTTTTTTAATATCCTGCTGAGGATATATTGCATAAACAACAGCAGTATTCCACATCCCTTAGAATTATAGGCGGTACTCTGATAGGTTAACGCTTTACAGGCATCTGAAACCACACTGCAATAGAACTTTTGTAGAGAGCGTCAATTGCCATTTTTACAAGATCATCAAGATTGAGGAATAATTGAACAGAAGGAACAACTTTTGTCGAGATAAACCTATAACTGATTTTGACCTAATGATCTGATGGCAGGAGGAAGGACATACATACCACATGCATATAGCCCAGAAAGATAGCGAGGGTATAATTCTTGCTCGTCATTTTCACACTAGTGATGAGACATCTCCATCTCATCAGGTTGTCCAATTAATCGATTTCCATTTGTCTGGTTATTCTTGCCTATTATATCATAAGCAACAAGTGTTTAGCACCAAAAAGTATCAAAAGTAAAAGTGAAACAGAAACCTATCTCCACACAAAGATCCGGTCTTCTGACAATCAATAAATAATATTCCCAGGACAGTTTTAAACAACGCACTCCAAATACTTGGCAGTACGATCCCTGTAGATTTATACTGTGGCGGACAAAAAAACTGCATCACGTGTGAATTTTGCAAATAATGTGTTTTGCTCTGCATTGTAAGTTTCAGAAAAGTTCGAAATGCATTTGTTAGATGGGATATATATCTCGGTGAATGAAATCCAATAAAAAGACTCCACCTGATATACCTAACTGCCATAAATATCTTCCCAAAGGGTTAAATGTGTAATTAAGAGAAATATGAGAAATCATGCAAATGGCAATCACGACAACCAAACATACATTTTATTGCATTTACGTGTACGAACTGAAATGACAAGTTAACGTAATAGTATTATGTTTTTATTATTTTTTTTTTTTTATGAAAACCCCAGACACGAGAGGTATTAGAATCTATAGTACTTAGTACCGTGTATGGGTTGGAGGTTGACAAGACGAAAGAAGATATTTGTTGATATTAGACTTGAACTTCTGCAAGTTCTACTCTAACTGCCCTTTTCTGAATGGAATCTAGAAGTCTGGGAGAGGTTTTTGGGACACCTCCCTAGATGTGGGAACAGTATTCCATGGTAGGGAGGATTTGCGGTTTGTACAGAGTGAGCAGCTTTTTGGAAGAAAAGTAACGCCGAGAGCGAAAGAGAAAACCAAGTTTTTTAGATGCAGAGGAAGCAATATTTGTAATGTGTTTGTGCCAATAGAGATTAGAAGTCAGGGTAATCCCCAAAAGAGATATATCCTTTTGCCTAGAAATGGAGTGGCACCAAACATAAGCATAGGAGCAGAAGATTCCTTTTTGCGAGATATAAGACAAGACTGAGTTTTAGAAGGGTTGAAATTATCTAAGTTGTTATTGTCCCACTGGAGAATTACTTGGATGTCGGCATTTAAGGAATTGGTAGCGGATATTCTAGAAGTTGAAGCTGATTGAGTAGGGTGAGGTTTCTCAAAGTGGAATGTGATGTGGTATAATCAGCAAAACTATGGATAGGAATTGCGGTCAATGGAAGAAGGTCGTTAATATACAGGAGGAAAAGAGTGGGGGGAAAGAACTGAACCTTGTGGGATACCAGCATTGGCGGAGAAGTCAGAAGACAGAGAGCCGTCTACCATCAACCTCAGTAAGCGGTCAGAAAGAAGTACTTCACTTATGTACTGTAAATCAGCAAAATAAGTCCTTAATATTTTGTTGTTCCTCCTCGAGCTTCAATTACAGCCTTGCAACGATCTGGCATATAGTTGATCAACTTCTGGATATACGGTTGCCCAATTTTGTAGTACCGCGCCCTTACAATGCTCTCCTGCACCTGAATCTTACTTCTTGACTTCTTCTGAACAATTTTAGACGACATTATGTCGCAGTAATTTTCAGTAGGGTTCAAATGCGAACTGTTGCCGGGCCAGTCCAACACTTTAATGCCAGCATTTGTGAGGTATGACTGCACCTTAAGGATGAAAATCGAGGGAAAACATTGGTGTAAGTATGTTTTAAGCCTTGTGAGACAAGAAGACAAATTCTTCATTAAATTTAAATAGCATAAAACTTAATTTTTCTGTGTTGCAAGGTGCTGAGTCCTATTGAAAAATGCAGTTTTGGACGTCTGTATGGTGATCCCTATTAACGAGTTTCGGGCATTCCTCCAAGATAGCAGTGGTAGCTTTCTGCATTCACCGTTCCGTTAATAAACTTAATTCGCGGCGCCTCCGTAGAAGGGTGGGAAGGAGCAGCAGTGCGTAGCACACGCTTCTTGATTAGACCGGGGTTCGAGCCCGTCACCACCAAATACGGAGGATGCGGAAAGGTCAAGGGAATGACCACCGCATATTCCCGGAGCAATATGGCCTTAGTTGCTAATGCTCCTAAAAAAAAAAAAAACCAAAACAAAAAAAAAAAAAAAAAAACTTAATTCACCTCACCCTTTGCTTGTTACGACATCCTCAGACCATCCGACCGGTGGAGAACTTTACAGTCGGTGTTATGCAGTCAGGGTGGTATTGCCTCCGATTTTCGTCTTCTGACATATCGTTTTCCATCCTTGTCATGCAGGCTGAATTTCGATTCAGCGTTTCAGTGGCTTCTATCCCTGAGATGGCCACTAATAAAAGATTCACAAGTCAACTTTTATGGTTCAAAGGGAAACCAAAATTTGAGGACGTAGTGTGCATTGTTGTAAAATCGGCAACAAGGGTTTCTATAAATACGGCGTTGGAAGGGTCATGCTCATTAGTATCCTGTTTTGCCCAGGTGCATGTTGACTTTCTTTCGCTGACGTGCGTCACAAGTGAAAGAAAACAAGGAAGGCAACCTGCTTGCAGGGACACGTTTGTTGCGGAGACTACACCTTCGTTTACAAAGAGACGAGTCCCCCCCCCATTGACCGAGGCACGTTTTGGACTGGTTTGGAATACATTTAAATTATCTAAAATTGTAACAGCGCCAAAGGTGTGAAAATAACTTTGATAGAGCGAAGAGAGTTTGTAAGAGACAGATCATTAACTAATGCAACTGCCCAGGTAATTTAGGTACCGGTCAGGAATTTAAGAGACGTTTTGCAAATGTCATCCCTAACGTGAGTATTTTATATTTGGGAGGTTTTTATTTATACAAAGTCTTTAATTTTTATATGAAGTTATTGAGCTGCTTATTTAAAAAAATGGCGAAAAAACGAAAGAGAAAACGTAGTGTTGTTTGATGCAAAGGAGGTAACAGCAACTCTTTAAAAATTCTGAGTGATATTTGGAGATAAGCATGGCAGCAGCACACTTTTTTCTTAAGTAATGGAGCAGGTATCAAGTACGCAGTTGCTTGCGTGGTTGAAATATAGAGTACTGTTCATACTGCACTGGATTGTTATGGATGTTTGCGTCATTCCAACTATTTTTAGTGTGTGCTTTGCAATTGTTGCGAGTAGAACAGTGATTACTGTACGCTGTGGAACGTTTTCGTACAGAGTGGAAGCAAAACTGAACTTCCGCACCGTGCGAAAAAGGTCTCGACAAGGGTTGCATTGTCCACCGACCCTCAACGAAATTCAAATATTTCTTCAAACAGAACAGTTGCCATTACAGTCACTTTGGATGTATCAGTTTTTATTCGGGGATGATCTAGCATGTTTTTTCATTTTTTTAATCTTGCGTGATGTTTGCAAATTGTCATAGTCCAATTGTATTCGCAGGGAACGTCACAATAACAAAAATATATTATTTTGTGTTGTGAGCTTAAGCGTAGTCTTTAGGCGACATTGGTGGGGGGGGGGGGGAACTCTCAACACAATTTGTCCTAAATTTTCATTCGAAGACTACACCTGAGTAGCATTTTAGCCTGAACACAATGCGCTTTTCTTCCACAAGAAAGGTAAGCTTTTCAATTTCCATAATGAGCGCTTATCGATGTGACAGTTACGGTCCATTTAATTAAACGACCAGTATTCATAGATTTTTTGACAATACATGGAAATTGCGATAGTCTCTCGGCTCGTCATTGAAAAACATCATTACCTTGCGTACAGTCAACGTGCTCTAGGCGCCAATTCAAATTGGAGCTCTTTTTTTTTTTAGAAAGGAACGCAAACAGGCCGGACGTCATAACTAACCTTCCAAGCACATGGAAGACCCGTATAGATGGTTTGACTGGATACAAGCCCGCGTAGACCCAGAAACTGAAGAAAGTTGCGCTGTGAATCGCTTCGTGGTGACGCCTTGCAGTTTGACCCAGATAAAAGTCATCTTATATAGAAGTGACACGAGAACATCCTAGACTACTCTTTGAGAGACAGCTTGCGTATTTTGTAACTGATTCCACATCAACGTAGCGGCCTTCGTGGGTAGAACAATGGTTATAATCACTTTCCTTCCACACCTGGTGGAAAAGGCCTAGGTTTGAAACCCGTCAATGACGCAAGGAATTTTTATCCACTTTTTTCACCAGTTGTTCCGTTGGTCGCTTTCAGGAGAGGACAGCATGGTTTATTTTTTTTCTTTCCCGGAAAAAACTTCGTTTTCAAAAGCAAGGAACTGAACGAAGAATACTCAATTGCAGTCAATTGTCTTAGTTACGTTTAACACGCACCAAATATAGCGTAGCAACCTCGCGAGTCACATTCATCCCCACCCCACTCTCCGTATTGTTCTCCACCTCAAAGAGTATTTGTAGATTTTCCCGATGATTAATACTATCGTTGAAAAGAGTTAAAGCGATAACCGAGAAATAGAGGTTCCAAAAAAAACTGACAGCTTCTGTCTTGTTATTCGGTTTAATGTTATATTAGCTGCTTAATTTTGGGGTCAGAGAGAGATGGTTTTATAATTCTTGTTTTTATTTTAAGGGTTTAAAAAGATTAGAAAAAAAAGATTTAAAAAGATATTACGGATTTTGTGTTTATTTTTTAGCTTTTCACAGCATCAGTACGCTTTGTCACATTGTTTTTATGACAATGACTATTAAGTAATATTCATGAGATGCCTCCCCACCCACCACTCTTAACTTATTGTGCCATGTTGTCCCTAACTGGTCCTTCCTTTTTATTACATAATTAGTGAATTGTACCTAATTCTCGAACTTTCAGTTCTTATTCTCAACCAAAAGGCAGGGAAGAATATTTTTAATTATAATTATTTTTTGTTTTATTTATTATTATTATTTTTTTAATTTCATTGTGGACGATTTTCTGTACTTACGCTGTTGTTGACATCGTTTACGGATGATATAAATTATAGAAGATTCGGTGTGAAGCGTCACCGAATACTATCCAGTTCAAGAATGGCTACGTAGCCAGCTAAAAATTTCCTTTAGAGGAATGCAGTGCTGGGAATGGATACGGTGCATGGGAACGCCGTCCCGGTTCATCATAGTCATCGATAGTGTTAAAAGAGTTCATTATTAAAAATAAGCATTACCCTACCCATTCCCAGCACTGCATTCCTCTAAAGAAAATTTTTAGCTGGCTACGTAGCCATTCTTGAACTGAATAGTATGCGGTTACGCTTCATACCAAATCTTCTATATCATCCGTGAACGATGTCAACAACGTTTTTAACGAGCCTTCCTTTCGTAAACTTTTTTCAAGTCCCGGAGGAATGCAGTCTCGTTATTTAGGAAATGTTTAAAATAATGCAGATTATATTAAAACGTACTAATATTTAGATTCAAGGAATAATTTCTATACAAAATCTTTATTTGCATACATGAATGTAACTGACGTTTTCATTTGCGATAACCTTTGTGATTTTCATTTGCATATGATAAGTTCACATTTACTAGGAGAGGTCCACAGGGCCCATCGTTGAGACCACTCCTGTTTAGTACTTAGAACATGAGATAGTATTTAGATCAACGATTTACCTTAATTGCATTTCCTGATAAAATACAACTTAAGATATGCAGATGACATAAAGTTGTTTACATCCTGCAGTTAAATCAATTTTCAGAATTCCTTAAATATGTTTCGCCTGGCAATTTAACAGTTACTTAGTTAACATTAGGAAATGCAAGGCTGTCTCCTTTAAGGATCGCAGAAAAAGTATAACAGCTTATGACTGTCGCATTGAAAACCGAACTATTATTGGAGATATTTTTGGTACTAGATTTGGGTGTTACTCTCGAATCCAGTTATTCATTTGCCACTTACTTTAATAACATTATAACGAAAGCCTATTTTAAGCCTGGATTCATTAAATGATGTCCCCACAACAAAAGCATCCATTTCTCAAAATGCTATAAATGAATCGTAAAAAATAGAGATCCGGGTGGTAAAATATGTACTAAGACAAAATTGAATCTAAAGTCACAATAGTAATAATTATCACGCTTGTTTACGTAGGTACAACCTGAATCCCTTGGCTATCAGAAGGCAAACCTAGGGATCGAAATCAATATACAGGATTATTCACAGTCTTCCTGCATAAACATTAAACTGAAAATGCCTGTCAGATTTACTGGTAAACCTATCAAATTCAAAATAAAATACAAAACAAATTACGGCAAACATAGTCAGTCGGTCGAAAGATCCACTAAGTGAAGTAGTTACTTCACTTGTGGATCTTTATAAATTAGATCCTTTTTTTACAACATTTCCGGTTACTTAAACTAATTAAAATGTATATATTTAGATGCTTTATAATTTCCTTTTAATCAATTTTTTATAATTTCTTTTTTAATTAATTTTTATCATAACTGAATTGCATTTAAAATCTGAACCATTTAAATTTCTCTGTGTTAAAATCAAAACATCTTTAGATTTTATATGGTGTTTTATCTTAGCTATTATGATTCATTTAAATTATATGAATTATTGCTGTTCGGCTGAAATGGAAAGATACTGCATTAGATGAAAGGTACAAAGTGGGTATCTGGGGTCAAACCATCTTAATAGCGAACGCCTGGCATGTGTGTCATCATGCGGTTATCCACCACTGCGAAAACAAGGGGCGGGGAATATAACAACGAATCTCACGAGGGATTCATCTTTGTTATCAGAAAGTCAACGGTCATTGAAACACTGACCGACAACAAGCATTTTGGAAAGAAACATTGCAAATAGTAGTTAACATGCTTTGTCTGTCCAACGGATTGTCGATCAGCAAGGTATTTAGTCTAGTGATGGGCATTGGTCAGTGTGAGTAATCGAGAGATTTCGATAATTAATGAGAGTGAGAATGATTGAAATTGAAAGCGATGAAATGCTTAGTAGTTACTAACTGCTAATCATTTGATTATATAATCCGAATGATTTTCCGCAATAGAGTGGATCATTCGAATGATTTTTCCGTAATCGAAATAATATATTATGACCATCATCACTAATTTAGACTGATCGAAATATTCCTTTCTGTAAATGTTTCACGAGGAGAGGAATATACGAGAAATATTTTGTACGAGAAATATTTCTTCGCTGCTTCGGTTTTATGTTTGGCTTCTGACTGGCGTCTGGAGTATTTTCTGAATGCACAGGTGGTGTGACCACATTGTTCTAACTATTCCCATGAATATACTCGGTCTCAAAGTTTGTGTAACCCCATTTATGTCTTCTTTAAATCCCCACACTTATCTGATACATACATATCACACATTCTGTATTTTTTTTTTTTCCGCGTTATTCATTTTCGTACAGATTTTATTTTATGCGAGGTCGGGATCCTGCACTCTTGAATTCGAGGAGAAACAACGAGCGCTGTGTTCTACGGGAGTGTTCAGTGTTTCCTCTCGAATTTGCGATCATGCGATAAATTTCGAAGCTATCAATTATACATTTTTATGCAGTATATCTAATGCAGGATATATTTTATCTAATATATCTCTATAACGCAAATAAAGATGATTATTATTTTTTTTTATGAATTATTGCTTACTTAACAATGTGCAATCCCTAATAAAAATGGCGAACTGGATATTTAATTTTATTCGGCGCTTAGTAGAAAATTAACTTTAAGGTGGACGTATGGCCTGGGATTTCTTCGAGAAATATTTCTTCGCTACTTCGGTTTTACGTTTATCTTTTGAATAGCGCCTAAAGTTCTGAATGAATTCTGGAAGTGTTTAAAAAATTAATCAAGCTTTGCTAATGAGCCATGTTAGAGGTCAAAGTTAAAAGTCAGCGCTGTTTTCTTTTCAATAGCATGCGCTGTGCTGCGCTGTCATTCTTGTGACTTGTCGTAATGAAAGAGCAGGCAGCAAAATGTCGTTGAGATCATTTTGCAGAGGAAGTGTATACAGACCAAATTGACTGAAGCACGCATTAGCTCGTATTATTAGACCCTCTGGACCGTGTAATGCTCCTGTAAATAACGATCGTGGGAGTCACGTGCCGAGCGTGACAACTCACTTTCCGCGTGCCAGATGGTCGTCTACGGTATAGTTTACTGACGAGGAGAGGAGGGGGGGGTGCTCACTCGATGATGTGTTCGCCCTAAACGGGAGCTTTCGCTGACCATGGCCACTTATTAAATAAACTGCGCTCAAGTAGGGACGACACACTAGAACCGCCGAAACAAGCGAGGGAAGTCAAGGCTAATTAGACCAGCACGTGGCTGTCGGGAGAGCACGAATCGGCCTCGAAAATAACAATATTATCGGTCAAGATGGCGGCCCTGGACTTTCCCAACGGAACAATATCGGAAGCGCCATATACATTGGAGAAACAATTTATGAGGTATGGAGACACTTGGCTACGACCATCTCAGGAGGCACTGGTCCAATTTGGGATAATTGATTTGAAAGCTCCCCACGAAATGGAGTAACCGGAAGCTCAAATGACGACATTAGTGAGTTGATTCTCCGGAGAGGCACTGGATCTTCCCACTGGTGAGCTTTGGATGGCTTTGCTGTAACTTCCTGGCAATCACACGGAAAGTAATCGAAAATTATTTTTTTTAAATATGGCGAGATGTTTATTTATTCACATTTCAGTTGCCGTGCATGAATCGATGCGAAAATTCAACACCACCAGACCTCGAAAAACCTTTTAAAACATTGTAGGCTACAGTTGGCGCAACGCAGTAGGTACTTTTTCTAAAAAAACATCACGAGTAATGTACGTCTAAATCTGGAGTGCACATTCAGAAACGCCCGTGGGCCGCACAAACGGTTTCGGGGTTGGGGGAGGGGTGCTCGCGTACCGCACTAATCTGAACACAACGCATCAGTGGCAACCCTGAGGAAAATATATTAACTACAGTGTATTTTCACTTATGTTTTCTTTCACAAAAATACGCGGTCTCGTGACCTGCGTAACTTAACGAAAGTATCGTAACTGCTTAAATGTTCACGCAGTTACGATACTTTCGTTTACCATGTCCCGACGTTTTTCCTATTTAAATCTTCTACATCCCTGTCATCTTTCAGTTTAGTATAACTTAGGCATATTTACTTTACTCTTATCTTTCAATCCGCTTATAATTTCGTTCCATTATTTTGAATTATTTCTACTTACGTTTATTTTACTTGTTTTGCATCACTATGCTTTTCTTATATAGTTCCAACAGTTAATATTTCTTCTACCTTTACAAAGTTTTTTTTTTTTTTTTTTTTATATTTCTCTCATAACAACCTTTACAGCGCTTTCTTATAGGCATATGCTATTAACATCTTCTATTAATGCCCCGGGGGCTCACATCTGTTGAGTATGGGTTTGGCACACCCAGGGTCCTGAGCTGGATATCATCATTCTTCTCTTTCTTGGTGATTCCCTTCTACTTTTGACTCTCTCTCTCTCTCTCTCTCTCAGGGTTACTCGGGAACTTTTTTTTTTCTGGTGCAGCATAAGCCTCAGGCTTCCTTGCATCATATGAATATTAATAATAATAATAATTCTTTCTTAGTCAGAGCTCGCTCTAAGAGGTTGGGAAGTTGCGCTCCTAGCTTGGCCGAATATTCTAAAATTCTTTTCTTTTCCTTTTTGCTTTCTATACTTCGTTTTTCTGTCCATTGAGCTGTAACACAGCTCAATGGACAGAAAGGGATGCTACAGCTCAATTACTCTATAGAGATCCTTTTCTCTATGCTATCTTCGCCTCCTTTTTTATGCATTACTTTACACCTCCTTTACTACACTTTATTTTCCTTTTCCAATACTATTTGCCTTTACTTACTTACTTCTGTTCCTACGTACGCATCAATTTTTCTTTACATTTTAACCATTATTCTCTACTTATTCTTCATCTTCAACTTATTAGTCATATTTCATACAAAGCCTGTTCTAATTTACCAACCTATCTTTCCTTCAGATTCGCTTTATTCATTTTCAATTTCCCATCTAATCCACTTATTACTGCATAAATTGACTTGGCTATTATTTTAATTTTATGTTATTATACTACTTATTTAATTTTACCTTAATTTTGTCACAAACACTACGTTGGGACTACTCTCCCTGTCTTTATGGAAGAATTTGATGCTTTTACTCTCCCTATTGCATTTTTTTTTTTTTTTTTTTTATTTCAACCAGAACCAAAATCCAAACTTTCTGTTTGGATTTTGTTTTCATTCTACCAGACTATCCCTTTTTTAATACTTTTTATTCTATAGCGATACGTATGCATAAAAACGCAGTTTATTGATACTTAGCCAGGTGTAGTCCTCCGAAGAATTACCTTCTTTGTGTATCATTTATTTATAGCATGCACAAATTTTTATTAATTGCTTTTCATTTTAATTTCTCACATCTTTAGATTTTCCTTTCATCAAAATCCTCCCTATCTAATATTTACCCCTAAATTAAAATACTTACTTAGTGGGAAGGCATCGTTTTTAATTGTCTCATATTGTCGCTACCGACAATAGGCCGACAGGTTTGAAACGGTGACCGCCTAGGTGGTGGTATCCACGGAGAATAAATAGCACTAGTCTTCTCTACTAGAGAAGCGTTACTTATTCGAAGTAGTGCAATACCTGGTATCTCGTTGTGAAGGTAGCCACAATATGAGATACAATTAAAAACGATGCCTTCACACTACTGAACACTACGACGCATCTCTAAACGGTCCAGATTACGTGTCAATCCGTGCAGACCATCTGCATCCGTTCATGGTCGTCGTGAACTAGTGAACTCAATGCGTGTGACTGTCCTGGAGAAAGGTGGACCTACCCGTTACTAGGTAAGTATCCCATGATTTCTGTCCACTCAGTGCATACAATCCTGCCTAGGGTAATATTCCAGAAAATACAAACAGTGAAATAGAACAGGGAATAAGACAGATGAGAAATAGTAAGGCATCTGGAGGAGATCAGCTACCAGTTGAACTCTTTAAACCTGGATTCTAAGTACTGTTACCTGAACTTCTCAAATTATATATTAGTATACTGGCAACAGAGATAATACCAAAGCAATGGCTATCATCAGAAATAATTTTAATTCACAAAAAAAGGAGAAAAGTCAGATATGAGCAATTATAGACCAAAAAGTGTGATACCACTAATAACAAAATATTCATTAGAATATTCCAAAACAGAATCTCCAATCAACTTGACGAGAACCAATCGTATAATCAAGCAGGGTTCAGGAAAAAACTTACTTCTTAACCACCGACTATCTCCACACCATTCGTGGAGAAGTATCAAGAATATAACTTCTACTTGACATAGCCTTCATAGACTTCCAAAAGGCATTTGACTCAATTGAACACCAGCCTCTTATGATAGCTTTGCAAAAGCAAGGAACAGAATACAAGTACGTCAGACTTCTCCAAAATATCTACAGCAATAGCAATGCAGCCATCAAGTTATAGCGAACAGTACCGACAAAACAAAAATAATGACCAACCATGTAACCTCACCCATCAACATCGGATTCAAAACATTAAACTACGAGGAGAAGTTCAAATAACATCCTTCACCAATACAATGGAGAAAGAAATAGAATACAGAATCAACAACACTTGGAGAAGTTATTGGAGTATGAAAGAATGAATGAAAGGAGATTTGTCTATTAGCCTAAAAAGAAAGTTTTATACAACATAATCATACTACCCACTCAAACATATGCGGCCCAAACTTGGTCTTTGATATCAAAACAAAAATAAACTTAGAACGTGCCATCGAGCAATAGAAAGAAGTATACTGGGCATAACCATAAAAGACAGAATAAAATCTACTTCCATCATATAAAAAGCTAAAATCAAAGATGCCATCATGACATCCAAGATGGCATTTTAAGGACATCCAAGTCCTTAAAATGGAAGTGGCAGGACATCTCTCCAAAAAACAAGTGGACTCGTAAGAAAAGCTCACAGCTGTTTGGCTACTAAGAGAAAGCAAAAGAAATAGAGAAAGACAGAAAACCAGGTGGAGAGATCAGTTAACATCCCTTATGGGCCCACTTGGACAAAACTGGCATTGAACTGAGGTGAATGGAGAAAGTCGGGAGAGGCCTTTGCCGAGTAGTGGGATTCCACAGGCTAAAACAACAACATCCTTTGTTGCTGCCTCCGCACTTAGGTACATTTACACACACCTCCTTAGCCGAGTTGTCAGGAGCGGGAGTGCAGTAGCACACCCTCTTTGAGTAGACTGGGATTCAAGGCTCTCACTGCTAAATACAGTCAGTCTGCCAACCCGCACTGGACCAGCGCGGCAGATTATGGTTCATTTCCCTCAACATGACTTGTTGAGGAAGCATCCATCCTGCAGTGGATCAACCAACGGCTGGAGATTTATTTTACCTATATGCACACAAACACACTCATAATAAACTTTAAAATCCGGCACTCTGGTGGACTGCGAGGATTTTATGGAGGTAAGCATAGCGGTTGGAGCAGTTTTAGGGAAGTACAAACAACTGAACTTGTTTACATCTGTAAACATTTAAAACCATATCTTTCATTTGTTCTGGATTTTTTTAAACTTTTTTATTGGGGGGGGGGGATAGGGTTTAAATTTCATGGATAATGTATTAGTGTTAATTGTCCCAGCAGAAGAAACTTACCATTGTAATGAGTTTCCTTGGTATTTGACTACTTTCAGCAAATGGCTTTAGCTGTATTACAACTTTAAAATCTCCGATTTTGTATACCGCATGGCAACTCATATCGAAAAACGTATTAACATCTGTTTTGCCTGAGTAATATCACTGGAAGCTACATCCTTTCCGGTTAGGGGACCAGTTAGTCCTGAACTGGTGTTCAGAACTAACAGTCTCATCTTTCATACAAGTGGCTAATTAACCTTTTGGAAGGTCATCTGTTTGAAAATAGTACAATACTAGAGCAACTCATTGCCAAGGTAAGTTTGTTCTGCTGTGGGAATTAAGAGCATTGGATAATTTATAATCAGGCTAGCCGCAAAAACAGATTAAAGGACAAAATAGTTCTGCAAGCATCTCATAAAGAAAATTTTACTTTTTTTTTGCATGGATCCTAAAAGAGAAATGCGAGCATTTATGTGAGAGTCGAATTGTAAAATGTTGGTTTTTTTGCAAAATGTGCCGGATTTAAAATATTTCGGATTGTAAAAATGTCAGGTTTCACAGAGTTTAACACACACACACACACACACACACACACACACACACACATATACAAATGAAAAATCTCTCGAGTTGTGTGCGAGAATCGATTATTCCGTCTGAGCCCTTAGCAAAAGTTGATCATTGTGGTGTACACCGAGATATTACCTCCTTAATATTTCTAGAGAGGATACCTTGTTCAAAATTCGACCACGAAAAATGCTCTCTTCCTTGAAAGCGTTATTGGTATGGTGGCGGAGCAATATAACTGGGCTTCAATTTTATATGGTTCCCAAACGATTATGCAGCTGGTGAGTGCTGATGTGTTATAAGAAAGCCGAAGCTCATAGCCCGAACAGGTTGAACAAGAGCAAGTTGATCAAGCTGATGGTCATATAATGATAATAGAATAAACATTAGGATTGAAAAATTTTGTAATCTCCATCACCTGTCTCCACCATCACGTTCAATTATTCGTTTCACGGTAGTTTTTAACCCTTTTCTGGAGCACACTCCTTTTACCGATCTATTCTGAGCCCTGCTTTTCAAGTTATTTCAAAAATAGTGTCAACAAATTACGTCTGTAGGTGTACAGATTATCTTCAAACTCTACAGAGACTTTTTTTGCGTGTGCGTAGTAATAGTAGATTTTTTTTATATTTACATTAGTTTCGAAAATCGGCGGGCGTAGAGAGCGCACTCATTCAGTATGATTCGAGAAAAGATACTTACAAAATCCAAAATTGAAGAAATTCTGTGGAATTTCAACCAGATGTCGATCAAGTAGAACACAAGATATTACTGAAAAGATAAAAAAAAAAAAAAGTAATAACAATTTTTTTATTATTATTCACTATTTTTTATTTTATTTTATTTGTTTACTAAATTATTTTTATTGTTTTTTTTTAATAACTCAATATGATGGTCGGCTGTAAAGTTGGGAAAAAAAATCTTATTTCTACCATTTATCACTATATGCGAATTTAAAGTGAACCATAGTCCTCTAAAAGATTCATTCCTGTCGACGCATGTACTCAATTACACATATAAATAAATAAATAAATAAATAAATAAATAAATCTTTATTGTGAAGTAGATTTACAGCACAATATCCCATCACGGCGACGAGCGCCAGGAGTTCACATATAGATAACATAAGTACAAATTCAAATGGCTACAAAATATAGCGAACACATACAAAAGGCTACAAAATACAGATTACAAATGCAAAAAGAAATACAAATACATCATAAAAACAAGGAGCTGAACACAAATAAAGAAAAACAAATACAAGTTGGCAGTGATTCAGGTTTCAAGAGCTTTGATAAACTTGTGTCTGTCCTTCTTTTTACTTATTATGGTGTCGATGTCGTACGCACAAACTCAAATGAGGAAATCGAAATCCTGATAATTTCAAAATTATCATTATACCTGAATTGAATATTTTGTTGTCAATATCCAAAGAACTGGTCCTAACCTGACCGGAGTGGGAGGGAACGCCCCTCAAAACAACAGAATCCTTATCCTACAATTCGCCCTAGGGAAGCCCGTACTGCCACGTTAACACTCCACATATTAATCACCCTTATATTAGTATCAATATCTCGATTGAATCAGTAGCGAATCAGTATCTTTGAATCAAAAAGTATCCGAATTTTCAAACAAAACTTTTTCTCACGAGGATCTGGGGTCTGTAATCACCGAACAGTTTCAAAATCATCCAGATGGCTCTAAAAAATAATTTCTGCCCAACTAGTTGATGTTGTTGCTTATTCATTTAAATGTTCACTGAAAGCAGAGAGTACATAGATAAATTTAAATAAAAACATACAGAAATTTCTGAAAAGGGTCATGCTGTTAAAAGGTAATCAGCTGGTGTTGTTTTATTATAGATCCACTTACAAATTAACACATGACACAGAAGCCTATGATAGATACAAGTTGATATGCAACCAAGTTAGAAAGGAGGTTAGGCAAGCGAAGGCAGATTACGAGAAATCCTTGGCAAGGGATGCAAAGAAAAACAGCAAAGAGTTCTTTACTTATGTAAACTCTAGAAGGAAGGGGATGAATCAGATTGGTCCACTTGATATTGATGGGTCAACTGTTGATGATCCTGCTCAGGTAGCTAACAAACTAAATGAATATTTTGCATCGACATTCACACATGAGGAGTTATTCAGCTAGGGGAATGCCAGAGGTGTATTCAACTCTAGCAGTAAGCTACAGAATCTTGAAATAACTGGGAGTAAAGTGGAGGAGAAACTGTTGAAGATAAACACAAGAAAGGTACCCGGGGTGGATGGGATCTATCCAGTTATATTAAAGGAGGCAGCAAAGGAAGTAAGCAAACCCTTAGCCATAATTATGAGAGCTTCCTTGGACTCAGGGGAGGTACCCATAGACTGGAAATGTGCAAATGTGACCCCAATTCACAAAGGAGGATCAAAGGCTGACACAAGTAATTATAGACCTGTGAGCTTAACTTCTGTTCCAGGAAAATTAATGGAGGCACTGGTTAAAGAAGCACTGCAGGATCATTTAGACAAGACTTCCGTTATAGCTCAGACACAGCATGGTTTTGTTAAGGGGAAGTCTTGCCTGACCAACTTGATTGGATACTATGATGCAGTCACAAAGGAACTGGATGCAGGGAATAACTTTGTTATTATATACTTGGATCTTAGAAAGGCTTTTGATACTGTTGCACATGGAAGATCTTAGAAAGGCTTTTGATACTGTTGCACATGGAAGACTGCTACACAAATTGGAGCAGTGTGACATTGTAGGCAAATTTCTGCTATGGATAAAGGGGTGGTTGAGGGGGAGAAGACAGAGAGTGGTAATCAATGGACACTGCTCATCGTGGACTAATGTTATTAGTGGAGTCCCTCAGGGCTCAGTGTTGGGTCCATTATTGTTTTCTGTATTTATGAATGATATTGATGATGGTATATCAAGCTTAATGTCCAAGTTTGCAGATGATACAAAGGTAGACAGGGTTGTCAAGGACACTACTGACACTATGCTGCTGCAACAGGATCTGGAAAGGTTGAGCAGATGGGCTGAGAGGTGGCAAATGAAGTTTAACATTGACAAATGTAAAGTACTACACATGGGAAACAGCAACCCCAGAGCAACGTATCAACTCTGTGGTACAACACTGACAGTGGTAGAGAATGAAAGGGACTTGGGGGTGGTTGTGCAGGCAGATATGAAGTTCTCTGAGCAGTGCAGACGGGCTGCAAGAGTAGCTCATGGTGTATTGTCAATGATATACAGGAATTTTTCCAGCAGGGATAAGGAGGTGATTATTCCCTTGTATAAGACAATGGTCAGGCCACACCTAGAGTACTGTATACAGGTCTGGAGGCCTCATTTCAAGAAGGATGTAGAGCTGCTGGAACGAGTACAGAGAAGGGCAACAAGATTAGTGAATGGAACAAAGGGGTGCTCTTACGAAGAAAGGCTTAAGTTTTGCAAATTACAGTGTCTGGAGACTAAGCACCAGCGAGGTGATCTGATAGAGGTGTATAAAGCCTTGAATGGTTTAAGCATGCTCAATGCTGATGGGATTCTTCCTCTAGCTCAGAATAATTACCTGAGAGGGCATAAATTCAAATTGAGGAAAGACAGATGTAGGATAGACGTGCGGAAATTTGCCTTTAGCCAGAGGGTGGTTGGTTGGTGGAACAGACTTCCATCCCTTGTGGTGGGTGGAGGTTGATAGCCTAAATAAGTTTAAGGCTCAGCTGGACAGGTATTTTGAACGAACAGAGGGGTGAAGTGGAAGTGGGTTTTTTTTTTTTTTTTTTTTGGCTGATGCTGCATAAGCTTGCTTTCTTGCATCAAATGCCTCTACTAATGCTAATGCTAATTAGGAAAATCAAAAGGCTTCTTGTAATCAATTTTTCTATATCAAGACAAATCGCAAGGGCGAGTCCAAGGAGGTAATCGAGATAATTACTCCATTCCCCAAGATTAGGCGCCTCCGTAGCCAGGTGGGCAGGAGCGGCAGTGGTAGCACACGCTTCTTGATTAGACCGGGGTTCGAACCCGTGACCACCGATTACAGAGGATGCGGAAAGGTCAGGGAATGACCACCGCATATCCCCGGAGCAATATGGCCTTAGTTGCTAATGCTCCTAAAAACCAAATAACAACAAGAACCACCCCAAGATTATTTCAAAAGTATGCTCCTGCATGTTACGCTTTTGCATTATCTTTAAGCAGAACAATTTTCATTTGCTGTTGCGTGTCGCCTAAGGCTGGATTTACTTTCTTTTCCTATGCGGGGTTGACCTGACACATTGTAATCTCAGTCGTTTTTTTTTTTTTTTTTCCGCCGTAAAACCCCAATCCAATACAATCCGTTCCTATGCTGTGCTGTATCCGCTCCCCACCCCTTAAGTTTGTGTCTGCTTTGTCTTCCTGTGCTGTTATCCCTTTACCCCCATCCCTCCGAAAAAAAAAAAAAAAAAAAAATCTGCCCTGCAGAAATCCTTGTAATTTATTAAAATTTCTTACTGTGATCAAAATTTTACTTTAGTAAGAGACAAATCCCATTTCTGGGCAGTCTTGTTGAAAATTGAGTCCATTTTCTATCGAGGAACTGGCCCGACCTGTCAAGGATATTATATGAATACGATAACTACCTCAATTTCTGAAAATCATTTTTGTCACTGGAATTGCAATTACGAGCGAAAATAGAAACTGCATTGTGGTTAGACAATCATTCAGCTTAACCAAGCTTAAATTTTCAGAACAAGAACTCCTCCTGTCTGAACAGGGAATTCATTGAGTCAGTGGAAAAGAAGTTGAATTTGAAGGATCAACAGGTGAGTACAGCCTAGTTGACAGCTCATAAAACATGAGTTGTCACATCTCCATGAGAATCAGCAAACGGTTATCTTCTGTTGGATCCCAGATAACAATGGGAGTCCAGGAAATGAATGAGCAGGTCACTCTGCAAAGCACAACCTCATCGAATCTTCTAGTCCCATATACTGATTGCAGATGCAATATACAGCGAATATGCATGGAACAATGGATGCTTCTATGTAAAATGCAAACGAATAATCTGTTTCAATTCAAACTTGAACCACAATTATGGAACTCGAATTCTTTAAAAATAGAAAGGAGGAAGTGATCCAACAAGATCTCGAATAGATCACACTTATCTCATCACCTGCTTCTGCCTACAGAAAAAGATCATCTTCAGTGAACACGCTGTTTGACACCGCTCACAGTAAAGCATATATTTATTAAATGTACCTTATTCAGTACCTTTTGACGCTCTCCATTCAGTTTCCTCTCAGATCTACAAAAACTTAGTCATCTCCCATATCATAGGTAATGATGAAAAACACTGATTTTTTTTTATAAACTAAATCAACTATATCACCGCTTCTGATTGTATCACTGCTTCAGCTGTATCACCTGTATAAACTGTATCACCGCTTCAGTTACTATATGTAGCCTCAATTACACCGATAGGGGCAAAATGACCTAAGAGTAG
The DNA here is from genome assembly GCF_048544385.1 of Mastigoproctus giganteus. NCBI lineage: Eukaryota > Metazoa > Arthropoda > Arachnida > Uropygi > Thelyphonidae > Mastigoproctus > Mastigoproctus giganteus. The sequence continues at coordinate 233,183,637 of NC_143583.1, read as the reverse complement.
CCCTCACGCCAGAAATTCCCATAACAGTAACAAAATATTAGTGCAGCTCATTTCATCTTATTGTTACTATAATAAGATGAAGTGCAATGCAACCTTATCCGTTATTGAAGTTAACTTCGTAAAAAAATCTTGGAGAAAAAGAACCTTTACTTTTATATACACTAAAATAACTCAGTATTAGTAGTAGCAAATGATGCAAGAAAGCAATATTATACAGCATCAGTCAAAAAAAACGTCCCCGTCCCCATCCCCTGCAACAGTTTGTCTAGTTTTTCCCTGAATTTATGCAAACTACCCACTTCCCCAACGACAGATGAACCAACTGTCGTTGGGGAAGTAGGTAGTTTGCATAGTGGGTAGAATGCAACCATCCTTAATCAATTTGAATTTATGCTCCATCATGTGTTTAGTCTGAGCAAGAAGATGAATGCCATCAGCACTGAGCTTGCTCATTCCATTAAAAGCCTTAAACACTTCAAGCAGATCTCTTCCCAGTTGCCTAGTCTTCACTCGCTGCAATTTGCAGAATTGAAGCCTTTCTTGATATGAGCATCCTTTTCTCCATTCAGCAATCTCGTTGCCCTACTCAGCACCCATTGCAGCAGATCCACATCGTTACTAAAATTAAGCCTTTAGACCTGTATACAGTACTCATATAAGGCCGAACCTTTGCTTTGTATAATGGGATAATCACCTCATCAACCCTGCTAGCAAAATTTCTGTATATCATTGACAAAATCCTATGAGCTGTCCTGGTCGCGTGTCTGCACTGCTCAGAGAACTTTGTCTGATTACACAATTACCTCCAGATCTTTTTTTTTTTTCTCACTACCCTAAGTATCGGTTACTACAATACTACACAGTTGGTACTTTAATATGGAGGCACCTCCGTAGCCAGGTGGGAAGGAGCAGCAGTGCGTAGCACGTGCTTCTTGATTAGACCGGGGTTCGAGCCCTTCACCACCAAATACGGAGGATGCGGAAAAGGTCAGGGAATGACCACCACATATTCCCGGAGCAATATGGCCTTAGTTGCTAATGCTCCTAAAAATCAAAATAACTAACAAAAATAACTAACTTTAATATGGGATTCCTGCTACCCATATGCAGTATCCTGTATTTATTAATGTGAAATTTCAATTGCCATTTCTCAAATAATTCTGTCTTATTTGCCTTCGTGGGTTACCCTCCTCTCCGCACCGGGCGGAAAATACCTGAGTTTGAATCCCGTCGATGACGGGAGGAATTTTTATGGGTCTTTTTCACAACGTGGCTGAGTTAGTCTGTCTCAAGCGAGGACAGCATGGTTTTTATCTCCCGGAAACTCGGGTTTTTTGTCCAACAAACACGAAAATCGATCTCAGAACCTTGATGAATTTACAGTCAATATACACGGAGCAACGTGACCTTGGTCACCGATGCTCCTAAAAACCGAACAACAGCCATCTGCTTTATTTTTCTAGAGGAGTTGAGCTGTAATTACTCATGTCACGCTTTGACACCCAATTTTGAATTGGGGAAACATTCGACATCTCCAGTTCACAGAGAACTCCGCTGACTCCAAAGATACTCTCATAATTATGGCTAAGGGTTTGCTTACCGCCTTTGCTGCCTCTCTTAATATAACTGGATAGATCCCATCCAACCCAGGTACCTGTTTTATGTTAAGCTTCAAAAATTTCTCTTCCATTTTCCTCTCAATTATCACAAAATCATTTGGCTTCCTGTTAGATTTTGATGAATTTCTGTCATTCCCCTCCCTAAATAACTCCTCATGCATGGATAACTCCTCATGCACTCCTCATGCAAAATGCCAATTCAGTTTGTCAGCGACCTGAGCTGGATCATCAACAATTAATCGTCGACATTAAGTGGATGTCAATAGTTAAACTGGTGATGATTAAACTGATGGTTTAACCACTGTCATTCGACACCTTCCTTTTATTGTTAGTATAATAATGAAGTATTTTATTATTATTATTATTTATTTTTTTTTTTTGCATTGTTTGCCTTGGCGCCTCCGTAGCCAGGTGGGCAGGAGCAGCAGTGCGTAGCACACGCTTCATGATTAGACCGGGGTTGGAGCCCGTGCCCACCAAATACGGAGGATGCGGAAAGGTCAAGGGAATGACCACCGCATATTCCCGGAGCAATATGGCCTTAGTTGCTAATGCTCCTAAAAACCAAATAACAAACAAACAAACATTGTTTGCCAGAGACTTCTTGTCATCTGCCTTAGCTTGCCTGACCTCCTTTGTGACTTGATTGCAGACTAGTTTATATCTAGTATTACGTGATAATTTATAGCATTCCACATTTTTATTCTCTGTCGGGAGTCTCAGTAGTTAATTTAATATCCATTTAGGTCTAACATTTAAACAATCGACATCAATTGTCAAGCCTTGAACCACTTGCCTTCGTAAAGGTGACTACCTATACGAAGGCAAGTGCTTCCCTTCACTCTTGGTAGTAGTGACGTCTTTAAGTTAATTCCTCATTAGTACACTGTGATCACTGCCCCCCCCCTCCCTCAGTGGGTCTTTCATCTGCAGATTCTTAATGCATGAAGAAAGAATCGCTTCTGATAACCAGATCAGTAGTGTTTATGTCGTAGGATTGTGCTCCGTGTAAACTGTCTGTAAATTGCATGTATTCTGAGGCCAATTTTCTGTTGGCATGGCGAAAAACCCGAGTTTCCGGGAGAAAAAACCATGCAACCGTCACCTGAGACCAACTAACTCAGCCATGTTGTGATAACGCCCCAAAAATTCCTCACGTCATCGACGGGACTCGAACTCAGGTCTTTCCACCCGATATAATATTGCTTTTTGGTGTTTCTACTCTAACATGCTGCTGCTATGGAAAACAGTCGTCTAATAAATCAACAAAAGTTTGATAGTGTGGGTGTGACCAACAGAAGAGTTCCAGTTATCTGGAACTCGTGTGTTGGTCTGGAAAGTTAAAATCCCCTATTATAAGGCATTCTGATTTACTGGCCTACTCTCTGTATAGTTGTTCGTTATACGTATTAGAAACGTTAGACGAAGAACCCTACGAAGAATGCACTACTGGAGTAGGAAACCTTCACATTAGCCTCTCATTTCGGCTACCAACTGGAAAATAGGGCTGTACGGATGTCCGAAACCCAAGGGTGAAGACCTGGAAACAAGTCATGCGTTCCGATATGACCAAATTGCATACATGGAGAAAATCAAGAGTCACTGGAACTGTTGATTCACAACCATCCTTTTGTGAATCAACAGTGCTGGTTGCTGGAGGAAGAGGAGGTGTAATGGTGTGGGGCATACTTTCATGGCATATCTTTGGTCTTCTGATCCCAATGAAGAGCATCGTGCATGGCAGAACATATCTGAACGTAATTATAGATCAGGCACACCCAACAACGTTGCATATGTAACTGTAGACAGATGCACTTTCGAGACGACAATTCAACCTCGAGCGCATAAAATGTGTGTAAGAGTGGTTTAAGAAGATTTTAAGCATCTTCCTAGCCAGCCCAGTCCTTGGATCTCAATCCCATGGAGCATCTGTGGGATGAATCAGATCAATCCTCTGCACACGTTAGTCTAGAAATTTAACAGTTTACTTAAATTACTGATTCAAAATACAGTACTCTTTCCTTTTCAACACCTTTTTTGCGTCAATGTACCACTTTTGTCAGAGCAATGTGATTCGGGCCAATAGTAATCCAAAACTAAACATTGCTACACTGCCTAACATTTAAGAACTAAAGATTAGTTCCTAAATGTTAACGAGCATTACGCATGAGAGTATTTAATTATTACCTAAAACCAAGGGAAGGTTTTGTGGGAGATTAGCAAACGAAATGGCTTGTTGGCGAATGCAAACAAAATATCAGAAAGTTGAACACTTGTTTATTTATTATTAGTAGCTCGAAATAATGCGCACTCATCATGGAATCAAACGGATACAGAACAAATAATTCTTAAAACCTTCCCGTGTTGTTAGGCTGGTAATAAAACACTCACAACGGTTTTTAAATTTACAAAACAAAACAAATTAGCTAAACCTCCTGTCTTCTGACTATACGGTTCATCTTCCTTTAAGTGTGAAAAGCTCTTTTCTTGTTGATTAGATAACTTTGAAATAATGGAAAGATGATTTGAGTTAATTCTATATTTCATTTGGATTATATTTTCTGTAGTTGTTGGTAGGCGTGGGTGCAGTACACAGACAGTGTAATTTCCATAAATACATAGCCATCCGTCTCGAAGTGACGGATATAATTACTGTGTGTGTGATCCATCTCTACGAGGAGATGAAAGAAAACAGTTTCAACTTTCTGATAGTCAAGTCCGAGATCAGTTAACTTGATCTTTTAAACCCACTCCCAGAGGTGCACGCAGAATCCCGCTGAGAGCTCCGCCCCGTGTTATGATAGTCGGTATCTGAGTAGCCACGGATCGTCTCGGGAAACATTTCTCATACGGGCGGCCAAAGAGTGAGGAGAACGGGGAACATAGAATATCGAAAAGTTGCTCGCGTGGAGTGAGAAAAGGCGGATATCACGAATGAAAGGGTGGACCTTCTGCTTCGGCCTCAGAGTAAAGTGTAAACATAGCGTGCTTGGATCACAGTTGGGCAGGGTCTCCGAAAAGAAGCGGCATATTAAGGCGGAGGCTAGCGTCATTTATTAGCGCGCGGAGATATTGTCTTCGACTGTTTGCCTCTGTGGGGTGGTGCCAGCGCTGAGGCTGTTATTATGCAGGTGGGCTAAAGCGATGTTGATCAGGAATAAAATAAAATAATAATAGTTATAATAATGATCCTGATGTTGTCGAAGAACTTAATAATGCTAATTGGAATTCCAGCCTCAAATACATAATTAAATGTTTTAATCGTGCAGTGTGTTTCAAAATGTAGGGGGACCAATTAAGAATACCAAACTTCTTAGAAACATATGTTTCAAAAGAGCCCTTTATTTCGGAGACATTAATCTTAAATTACGAAACATAAAAAGAAACTGAAGTAAACCTCTAAAAGAAAAAACATCTAAAGTATCTGTTCAAAGTTGATCTCCATTTGTTTAATGCAGCATTCAACGCGACGAACCCCCATGATTTCCTTTCATGTCGTTATCGTTTCAGAACTATTTTTATTGGTTTCACTAGCTTCCAAAACCAGACTTCTTAAATAAAAATATTTCTGTTTATACTCAGGGACCACCACATAAGGTCAGAGGAGTTCACAAGTTGTCAGGTATGTGCATCGGAGGATACAGAAAAGAATTGCATAAAAATATTATTAATATATATAAAAAAAAAAAATGTGTATAAAAATCGCAACATGGAAATCGGCCTGTGAATACATACTTGTACTGACAATATGCACACAAATAACTTTAAGATAATAATTAGAATTATTTCTGGCAAGGGTAATGGTCTCACAGTTGCGGTGTCTTAACTCTCAGTCCGTAACCCAGTTAGCAAAAAGACAAAAACATTTTGAGAAGATAATGGCATCATTAATAGAGTTTATAGCAGACAAAAAAAAAAAAAAAAATAGTTTAATGTTATCTGCTTAGATGATATCTTGAATTCCAGTATCCTACGAGGCAGTTATCAAGGTGGCCGAAAAATGTGGAGAATAAGAGAGGACCAAGAGATGATGCCCGCGGAAACGTTGAAGAAGAGTAAATTCGAAAAAGAGGTGTTACAATTATATTTTGGCAATCATTTCGACGGTAGTGGAGCGAATAAGACATCTATTGATACCTTCATGGGTAGCCATTCTCCCTACACCGTGTGGAAAAGGCCTAAGTTCGAATTTCGTCGATAACTTGAGGAATTTTTATGGGCCTTGATCATAACGTGGTTGAGTTAGTCGGTTTCGCGTGACTGTAGCATGGTTTTTCGTCCAGCAAACAGAAAATCGACCACAGAACATACGCAGTTTACAGACTACATATAGCAACAAACGACAAATATCTATTGACGAATTTAAAGTAGACTTTGATAATTCCTAATCAGAAGAGTTTCTTTTGAAGTAAATAAACAGTTTATTTACACGCCGAGCATATTTAGATACAGAAAATGGCACTGTAATTAAAGTGTGCCATCCGTGGCCGAGTGGGCGGGAGTGCAGTAGCACACGCTCTTTGAGTAGACCGGGGTTCAAGCCCCTGACTGCTGAATACGGTCGATCTGCCAACCCGCACTGCACCAGCGTGGCAGATTATGGTCCATTTCCCTCAACACGAATTGTTGAGGAGGCTTCCATCCTGCAGTGGGTTGATAATGGCTGCATTTTACTTTTTATACAGATCTGTGCAGAATGCGATATGGAGAAATGCAACCAAATTTAGCAGTTATGTATGATACGGAAAAATACGGACGATACGGAAAAGAATTAAATATAAAATATTATTTATAAAAAATGAAATATTAGTTATAAAAAATCGACAACAATCGGTAAAGTGGTGCTGTGAGCAATTTGCATAACCACGCCATATAAATACGGAGTTGTAGGCAAGATGTGGCAGATGAGGATACCGTAGTGTTAGGAACACAGTTTCTCTCACCAGACTAGATTGTACTTCGATTGTAAAGTTGTACTAACAGAATGGAAACAATGCAGCAACAGCAGCAGCGGTTTGGGATTATACGCATCGCAAACACCAGCGCAGTGGTCCGACGATACCATATGGCGTCAGAAAAATGATTGTGCGGTTCAGGAAAAAGTAAAGTCAGGGGGGAATCAAACCCCTCAATGAAGAGTGAGTTGAGGATATTGGTACTTCAGGCCTATAAAGATCCATGGGGTACTGTCGCACACGGGATATCGGTTGAATATCCCGTGTGTGACAATATGGAAGTTGTTCCATAAGTTCACCGTCAGCAACAGTTGCAATGCAGTGATTCCGAAATAATTCAACTGAGATTTGTTCTTGGAGTTGTATAGAAGCCGAGTGACCATAGAACTTTCTTTGGGGAGATGAGACCAATTTCAACTTGAACGTGGCTGTGAACACCCAAACCTGCAGGATTTGGGATAAAGCCCCTTATACGTATCTTACCCGTGGAATATAGAAAGCCCCCTTACATGTATTTAAGGTATCTTGATGTTGTTTCATACAGATCATAGAATTGCCAGCTCATTCTTTTTTGGAAGGAAACCTTTCCGTTTTCATTCCTTCCCTGGAAAAAAAAAGTCGGCACGGCTGTTGTCATTTCACAACTGAAACAGCTCAAATTGCCTTGAAACGACAGTTTTATGCAAGACGTATAACTCACAAATCGCAAGATCTATAAGAACTTCTGTCACGCTACTGTAAAGGTAATTACACTCTCATTTCGCACAGTGTGGTTGCCTTGATCGCCCAACCTCACTCCTTCTGACTTTTGGCTCTGGGGATACCTGAAAGACAATCCGTATCATCGTGGCAAAGTTCCTGACCAAGCAGCTCCGAAGAATAGTATCACATGGCACGTGAGAAACATCGGCCCGATATGTTGCGTTTTCATTCTGCTATACCACAATAGTTTTGAGAGCAGCAAAAAAAAAAAAAATAAAAAAACGCAAATCGATCAAACAACACACGCAATTTATGGACATATTACACATGGCAGATGAGATTCCCTGGTGTCCCTAATATGACACTTTTATTATTATTTTGAACCAAAATGGTGATCACATCGAGACACGTATCGATTACGGATTGACGAATCCGATATCGCCACTCGGAGCAGGAGGTACCCTACCATTAATGTTATTTTAATATACTTAACAGTCATGACACATGTTAGGTGTCGCAGATGTTACACGAAAACGTCCAAGCAGTAGAGTGATAACGTAATGTACCGATGTTAAGTTTACTGTATTAGCATTTCGCACAACCGCAAATATCATTTAAAAGGAGAATTATTCGAAGCAGCTTTCTCCCGGTAGTGGTTTTTGGAACCAATTTTGTTTTGCTTTTTTTAAGTAATCCTCTTCCGTATCTTCTAAAGAGCATATCTTTCGTTAGATCTCGCTTCAGTCAGCTCTAAATACTTTGATTTTGGCTACCCTTGGAAATCATTTTATAATGAAAAAAAAAAAAAAAAAAAAATTGGTCAGTTTATTCTTTAAAGACAGTAAAGTGTAACAGCGATAATCTTTTTTTTTTTTTTTTTTAATATTTTTAACAACCGGTTGTGCCGAAACTTCTGTGGTGACAGTACTGAGTATTGCTCAGCGTTGGATACAAAAATAAAAAATAAAATAATAATAATAAATTAAAAAAAAAGCAAAAGACAAAGTATCCATTTAAAAGGAAACCCTATGCTCAAGAGTTACAATAATGCAAATTAAAAAAAAAAAAAAAACAATAATTACAAAGACTGATTTGTTTAATACTGCTTTTATACAAGCACAGATTAATCATACTAAGGGTCCAAAATGTCCACCGCGTGCCTGTAAAGGCGCATCTGCACTGTTTATCATTTTGCGCGCCACTTGCCGAAGTGGCATTAAGGTTTCGCTCATTTCGGTGTCGCCTTCGATTTTCTGTTTAATTCCTCCTCCGAATTGTGGGTTACTTCAGTACACGTTTTCTTTGAACATTCCGCAGAAAAAGGTGATTCAGAGTAAAAAATCAGGAGAACTTAGTCGGTATAATCCTTGTGAACTAATACGCTGACAAAAAAAAAAAAAAAAAAAAAAAATCCTTCCAACAGATCCATAGTTGAATTTGCCGTATAACAAGAGCCTGTTGGAACCAATAAAATATCTTTGATTTTCTGAAAAGTGAGTTTCCTGATATCGTTCGGCATATTTGGCTAAACAATTATAAATTGATATGATCATAACAAGAATAACAAATGATTTTAATAAAGGCAGCTGACTAATGTAAATCAAAGAAAAAAAAGAAAAAACTGGTGGCTGAAAAGGTTCTTCGGAAATGGTTTGGGATTCACAAATTCTAGATGGGTTAATTTTGATAACTTATATAACCAGAAAAATGAAACCATGCCTCGTCAGAAAGTAAAAATAACCGTGTAGGGTACTGAATTCATCATGTGTAAGATTACGCAATCAATTGAATATCTCATCCATGTACCTTTTTTGGGTTCTTTGAGTTCATGGAACACCTGAATGAGACATGCACACAAGCCTAATTTTTTGGTTATCATATGGACGCTACCATATTTCAATGGACACTGTTGTTTTAACTTCCTTTCAAATAATGTGATTTTTCCTCTTTTAACTTCTGTTTAGAGTGGCGATGATTTTTTTTTTTTTTTTTTTGTCGTAAATACTACTAGTATTTTGAATAACAACTTATAAGATGATGAAGTAGACTTACTAGGGCACCTCCTTGTTTGGAGAGGATTCTTGGACTACAAAACGCACTTCTGGTAATACTGAAACTTGACAAAATGTTGAACGATGAATACGAGGTCTTCTGGGGTAAAAAGGATGATTCTCCATCTGAAATTAATCAATAAACGAATGTAGGGCCTAATTCCGCTACTACAAACTCACACGTATGCTTGGTTGGTTGTTGTGGAGTTTTAGGCGCATCAGCAACTTAGGCCATATTGCGCCGCTATGTAATATTTCTGTCAATTGCATGTGTTCTGTGGTCGATTTGCTGGACGGAAACACCGAATTTACGCGGGGGAAACATACTATACCCACCTGAGACCGACTAACTCAGCCACGTTGTCAAAAATACCTCAAGTCATTGACGTGATGCGAACTCGGGTATTTTTCACCCGATGTGGAAACTCGCAGATATCTGTATAAAATTTAAAAATTAAAATTAGTGGTTTCTGAGATTCTAAAACGAGTTTTGTTTTTTATGACTAATTCTGCATAATAAAATAAGCATAACAATAAAAGAAAATATCTATAAATATACACATTTTCATCATTATATATTCGTAACGTGTTGGATTAGTTGTTGAAGAATAAGTCGCTGCAGTCGAGGCCATGAGTCATCAGTAAACCTTCTCTGCAAATTGCGAGTATAAGTGGCAGCTCGTCGACAGTCAAACTAAAACCCGGGGGGGGGGGGAAACCACATGATTAGGATGGTAAAATTTAACTGAACAGTTCGGCGTGAATTTGTAACAGTATAACTGTTTAAATAATTCCTTTCACGATTGAGAGAAAAACAGTACAAAGACCAAAGAGTTTTCTTAGAGGAGTGTTTCTTTCTTGCAGAGGGCACTTTAAATAATAAGTATAACGTGTGTGGACTCATGAACATGATTATGATGGATCATTTTGAAATCGACCCTTCTAGACAGCAGCCTTTTCTTTTGCGAAAAGTAATTCTACTGTCTGAAGGAGATGCGCATTCCGTCATCTGTTTCTGTAATCGGATCAAATGATATTTATGAGAAAACAATGCTCACCTCTTCGTTTGACGTGCAGACCATACAACATGCACTCCAGCAGAAAGAAAAGTGGGTAATAGGGCCTAGTAACTAGGTTTGATCGGTCGCAAATAACAACGTTGCCAGTTCACGTAAAGTGTCTACCTACTCCACTCGCTTATAAATCCGGATAATGACGGATGAGGTATTTGCATGTGGCGTTTTTTTCCTCTTAACAAAGATTGGTTTACTAAAGTGAAGGTTAAATGCTAAATGTCCTGTCTGATTAATAGGAAAATAAAGTAACATAATAAAGCTTAAATAATATCTGGGAATTTTGGAATTATGAATTTTCAACATTGCAATCCTGGAGTAGTGTACTATTATTTTCGATACTTTTTATCGCTTTAATAATTTAAATTGATTAGTTACTTCGGTCCCCCCCCCCCCGCTCTCTTTAGGACATTAAAGAAATTAATTCACTGCCTTGGTCAACGACCGCTGACGAGATATAATTCAAGGCCATTGTCCACATGTCTTACATTCAAATTAAAGGTAATTATGCCGCGCGTGCCTCATTAGATCCCCTGCTTCTCAGTGATGAAGCCATTGTATGCAGGAAAGGAAGAAGCAATTTATTTAAACAGAAGATGTTAATGATTCTCATCTTCCTTTCGGTTCTGATTACCGCCTTTGATAAATTGGATGCATTTAACGGATGACTGTACTCACGTAAACGCGAAGAGAGAATTAATGTTGGAATTAAAAGGAACATTTTTTTTTTTTTTTTTGGAGGGGGAATATTGCACAAACGGGCGTCTATGAATTTTCCACGTTCGAGCAATAATGTTTTAAACCGTGTTCGAATTTTGAATAGCAGCAGTTGCAGACTGAAGCTCATCGAACCAAAGTATGCACAAGTGGCTGCGCGTTCTCTGGGTTGATAAATTCCGCCATGATTTTTTGATTGTACCGACATCTACTGCAGCGAACACATTCTTCCGGTTGGCGAATAACTTGATGATATTTTTCCATCAGTTGGAAATGGTTTCAGGTTTGTATCGTGCACCTTATCACATAATAACGTTTCAGTTTTGTAAAGGTTTGTGGATAGTCTGTATTTTGTCACTGTTTTGTATTTTAACTTAAATTATTTCATTCATTTTATTGATGCTAAGATATTCAGATTCTTGATGTTGATGGTTTCAGTATCGGCGACCTTGTAATCAGAATATATGTAAATCTCCTGGGTGGTCTGCCGTGAAGGAAAATTGTATATTTTTTGTATATAATACAAATAAAGATTCTTCTTATATTCATTAAGGAAAAAGTAGCTGTATGTTGCAATAACAAATGTTATAATGCCCTTGTAGAAGTCTTCATCTGTAATACAGACGGATGTTTCTCCCACAGAAATTGCTGTGGTTCTCACTAAAGATGCATTCAGCTCTCTCACTGGACCATGATAGTACTTAAGTAGAGGGGGGGGATATAGTGGTGACTGCTAAATTCTGTTAAGTAAGAAAGGGATGAACATAGTCCACAGAAGTCAAGGCACAGCACCGCTGATATCTATACCTTTTCATTTTTAGGGAATGCAAGGGTCATTAAGGCTACACCTGATACCTGTTATCCACCAGTATTTCTGTGGCCTATTCATGCCCCTCTTCTGAAGACTTTCGTTACATGATCAGGCATATCCGAGTTCAAGTTGTTGCCTTTTTCTTTCTTAACCATTCAAATCATCCATAATAAAGTTGATCGATCCAACAACCTGATATCCCTCAGTCTTTACATAACAAATCGAAGCTCAGTATTCCAAAGTCTTGAGAACCCACCAGGGAATGAAGATAGATTTGTGCTAAACTCACAATAAACAAATAAACAGAAAATACCTCGCAACGTACTTCAGCATTGTGCTCTCCTATGCCGTGGAAGGTTGGTCTGCTGCACCTCCCACCAGCCTCAAGAATCTATGAGGAAAGCAACTCCAAAACCTCAAGAAACTCGAATGCTGGGTGCTGAAGTGGACCAACGTCTGGTCCTCACTAGATCTACACGTCATCAAAATCTGCACTCTGCTCCAACCACGCCCACAGTCCGCAGATCCCATGCGCTAAAAATAAAAGCATTCCTTATTCTGTGTTCATCTAAGCATGATTACATGAACATCTTGAACCGGTTGGTTGGCGTTTGTCAGGAAGACACCTCCACAGTACTCCCTCCTTGTGTTCAAGGGCTCCAGAGGTTACAGAGTTTCAATAAACACTTCCCAAATGTGACTCTGGACACTCTCAACATCGACACTGACCTATGGTCTATTGACAAGTCATATCATGATGACATCTTGGCCTATCTTTCTATATGCAAAGAACAGTCGTGTAAGTGCCGGTCCTAGTATGCTGATGTCATTGCAAGTTCTGCTCAATTGGAGTTTTGTTTGTTTTAATTACCATTAATTCTCTTTTCTGAGATGTTTGCTTTTGTCATTATTGGTTATTCTGTGTGCTTAACTTTGTATGTCTGTGTTTGGTCACTTGTGTAGACAATGTATTGCTAGATTTCTCTGGTTATTTGCGTACCGGATTACCAATGTACACGATTTTAGTTATTAAAGAACTTGATCCTTATATGTAATGTACATATGTATGTAATTTTGGTGGCAGCAGGAACTTTGTTCATCTCCGCCGTTTTTAGTGTGCCGAGAGGTTTAAAGGCGTCAGACTCAAGGTTAATTCCTTCTGTACAAATATGTAAAGATATGTTCACATATTTGTCAATTAAAGGATACGTCGCCACTGCACACAACTGATACCAAGTGGTATCAAAAAGTTCGTACTGTGACCGAGATAAAACATCAGTAGGAAGATGCCGTTTTTCATATAAGTTGTCTTCATATTCAATAACTAACATGTGAATTTTCATTCCTGTAGGTGATCGTACATCAGAGGTGGAGCCCGGAATCTGAGGAAGGGCGCTATGGTTGACAAAGTGGAGTATCGAGCAGTGATCAAATTCCTGCATTTGCAGGACAAGAAAGCTCAGGAAATTGACGAAGAAATGAAAGCTGTGCATGGCCAGAATTGTCTATCCTATGACACTGTAAAAAAAGTGGAAACGGAAGTTCCAGTGCGGTCATACAAGTGTCTTTTACGAGCCAAGAGAAGGAAGGAATGAATTGCCACACGTATGTTGAGTGACAGACGTGTGACAATTCATTTCATCGCAAATGCAGTGGGATTTATTTATGGGTCTGCCCACATCATTTTAGATGACCATTTGCGCATGTCTTATGTCTAAAGTCTCCGCACGATGGGTTCCAAGATTGCTGACGCCTTTGCAGAAGCAATGTGGAATGCAATATTCTCGCCAAATATTGGATTTGTGTGCGGCTTCGAACTACTGCAGTACCCACCCTATTCTCCTGACGTAGCACCGTCACACTTAGGCGCACTACGTAGGCAGGTGGGCAGGAGAAGCAGTGAACTTGGAGCACACGCTTCTTGATTAGACCGGGGTTTGAGCCCGTGACCTCCAAATACAGAGGATGCGGAAAGGTCAGGGAATGACCACCGCATATGCCCGGAGCAATATGGCCTTAGTTGCTAACGCTCCTAAAAACCAAAATAACAACAACCTTCAGACTTCTTGTTTCGAGAAATGAAGAAACCATTGCGTGGCCGCCGCTTTGATTCCTCTCAGGAAGTCATAAATTAATTTGAATTGTGGTTTCAGGCAAAAAGTGCGGACTTCTATGATCAAGGTATTAAACAACTGATCCATAGACGGGAGAAATGTGTTATATGGAGAGTACATAGAAAAAGATTAAAGTTCCTGTGAAGTTTCACCTTTCTAAGGTTATTATTTCTAGGTAAGGGTACGAACTTTTTGATATCCCGCTCGTATTCACATCCTCCAAGTTCACAGACCTCGCCTAACAATTAAAATAAACATTTGGCATCAAATATCCTTTCGGGTAAAGCTCGGAAACCATCCAATAATATCAAATCAAAAGGCTGTTACAGAAGAAAATATAGAGCTAAAGTGGATCAAAATTATAAATACTTAGCATTCTCTAGAAAAAGTTAAAGCTTGGATAAGTGTGGCATACCAATCGTCTCTTCATCCATAATAGTAACTTGCCACTACACAGAAACTAGACAGAAGGATGTGAGAAATAAATGACAGATCAGCCTTTTCGTGATATCATTTGTTTGAAGTAATGCAGTAACTAGGAAACTGGTTATATTGGAGTTTGTTCTATTAAAAGTAATAAGATCGTCGCAATATTGTGAGGTTTCATCACATTTCAGCCTTTGAAAAGACGAATGGTTAGATTTCATTTCGACATAATCATTTTTGTAGACTTTAATTTGAAACTAATTGTCATACTTTCAGCTAACAAAGAATTCATATCTAAAATTATTACTCTGCATTTTTGTGTTTATTTTACTTGACTAATCTTCCTGCGCTTTCACCTATAGCTGGTTTACCGTCGAATTTTTTTGATATTTCACTTTAGACAATTTCCTCCACAGCTTCATGTTATACCAAGTTTTAGATTTTGCTATTTTTAAAATTTTATTCGAATTTTATTTAAATTTTATTTTCCTTCGGTTCATGCTTGCTCCTTTCTAATCCAACCCGCACTTATTGTTTTGCACTAATCGCTGTGTTAATTTTTAGGATAGTTTAGCATATATACTGTATTCGTAATTCACTTATTGTGAATTATGCCCGTCTGCATGTAATAACTCTATTCTTATCGGACGGATTTTGTATTTGGGCCTTTAAAAAAAAAAAACAAAAAACATTTGTCGACCCATCCTAAATTTAATTTAGGATGGTCGGGACAGTCTACAACTGCAAAGAGAAAGACTGCCTACTTCGGGCATATTATAAGAGGTCCACATCTGACCTGCAGAGGCTAATCCTGCAAGGGAAGATTAAAGGCGAAAGAGCAAAAGGAAGACAAAGAAAAAAAGTGGCTCGTTAACATCAAAGAATGGACAGGGGGTCTTGCGACACAAGAACTATTTCACAAAGCAAGAGAGAGAGAGAGAGAGAGAGAGAGAGAGAGAGAGAGATGGCTGGAAAACGTTGGTCAAGTTGAACATGGAACCCGAAGAAGAAGAATAGAAATCAGACAATCATTATTTATTTTGACTGTCCATCTACATGTGATAACTCGATCTGTCGAAGGATTTTCATGAAAATTTTACACTGCACTGTTAAAACGATTTGTCGAGCCTTCTCAAATTTCATTAAAATCGAACAAATGGAAATCCAGCAATTATTTCCTTTTTTTTTTTTTTTTTTTTTTTTATGCATATCACATAGGCTATCGATATAGCGTATATTGTAGCTGAAACACTGTATATTACGTTTGTTGCAATGAGCTGGTTGTAAATGTGGCGGATGCGCAGAAACGAAATGTTCTCGGTTCCTGTATAAAAGTTTTTGCTTTTGCTGTTTTTTTTTTTTTTTTTTTTTGTTATAAATCATGAATTATTAATATTTGCTAACGCGTCTCAAATGTAACGCGATGAGTACATTAACTAACTTAACTATGTATTATAGCGATTCTGCTAAAAATACATTATTGATACATAGAAGTACGTATTACGAGAAGATAGCCTCGCTTAGGAGTTTTTTTTTTTTCACTACAATTCAGTTTTATTTTTTAATTTCTCCATTTTTATCGTGGAGCCATCTTTCACATCTACATTGAAAATCACTGTCTGTGTTATTCAATTATTTCTGCGCTCTGTTTTAATAGTTCGCATCGCGACATTGAATCATATTGCGGAGCAAACTATAAATAAAACGGAATGTGTATGCAGTGCTCCCTGGTGTACAAGATCACGAACTAAAACTTACGGGGAGGGGAGACACTAGGTAACATTCCTCGTTGCCTGTTTAATATCGTACTGTAAGTTAGTTTCTGTATAATATCGGTGTTTAGATACACCATAGATAACTCTTAAGAAACTACAAAGTAGTTGTGGTAGGCATCATTTGGTTTTTCTCATATTGTGCTCTGCCTTCACGACGAGTTGCCATGATATTGCACTACTTCGAATAAGTAACGCTTCACTAATAGCGAAGACTATTGTTACTTATTCTCAGTTGAGTACCACCACCCAGACAGCACTGTTTCACGGCTATTGGCCGATCATCAGTGGGTGGGCAGGTACCCTGGTATTGCAGACATGACGACCCAGTTGTGAAGTTAATCGCACAATATGAGAGATGCCAAGAGGTGTTTATTAGAGAGATGCCAAGAGGTGTTTATTTTTTTTGTTAGTTTCTGTGTAAACAGTGCTGCAGTATGAAAGAGCATTTGCTATAAGAAATTGATAATCTCCAAAATTTTCTTTTAAAGAACTCAAAAATAGTAAACTCGAAAGTGTACTTCTCGTGGAATTTCGTGGAATGGAATTTCTATCAACTTATGGAAAAAATGGCAAATTCTGCAGTTTTTTAAAAGGGTGCAAAATGCATATTTGTATAGAAACGCATCTAATGAGTCGTAAATATACTGCTATTAATTCATGTCTCTCTAATCTCCAAGTTCAGGATTTTATATTCAGCGAGTAAAATTTAAAAACTTATTTAAAATTTAAGTCGATATTTTTGTACGTCCGTCGAAATGACTAATACCGAAATATATATGTACGCAGTATATACGTATTAACAAAATAAATAAATATATATAGACACGGTAGTCAGAGATCACCTTGCGCTATACAGCAAAGATAGAGCATAATGTAAGAATATATTCTTATTCTACACATATTCACTTTGCCTAGCAAAATTTCAGGACTGTAATTAGCTCGGTTTTGGTTTACTAACGGGTTCCTAATAGTACCCCAAGTGCCTTAATAATACTAAGCGCACCCTTACTCCAGTCCAATGTTGTTTATTAATCTGGAGTAAGAATTATAACAGTATAAATTATGAGCGGCTCATATACATTTAAAATAGTTAATAATTTAACTATTTTAAAATGAGGTCTATATAGTGTAAACAATAAAAAAAACACTCTATGCATAGTCAGATATTAATACACTAGTATGTTTCTAAGAATTGATAATATTAAAATACACAGGCAGCACCCTAGTTGTACATCTTGGCCGACATCTTTTAGGGCGCCTCCGTAGCCAGGTGGGAAGGAGCAGCAGTGCGTAACACACACTTCTTGATTAGACCGGGGTTCGAGCCCGTCACCACCAAATACGGAGGATGCGAAAGGTCAGAGAATGACCACCGCATATCCTGGAGCAATATGGCCTTAGTTGCTAATGTTCCAAATAATAAACAAACAACGTCATCGTTTAGAAGTGTTGAGATAGCATGACTTAACTAGAGTGGCTGTGGACGCTGCATAAACAGCACTTCGTTTCGATTATTTTCCTCTATTGTAAACACGAGGAGGAGCTGTATGTTTCTATCATAATATGTTCCCCAAGTTTCCCTTCATTATATACGTTTATATCATTGTCATCATCTTCAACCATTGTCGATCCACTGCAGGATGAAAGCCTCCTCAACAATTCCAGCAACTGCGGTCTTGTGCTTTCTGTTGCAATTGTACATCAGCGAATTTCTCATTTTTATCGCTCTATCTCATCTTTGGTCTTTTTCTTGGGCGTTTAGTCAAGCGATATCCATTCCAAAATTCGTTTCGTTCGCTATCGGTTGGTCTTCTTGATAGAAAAATACTTTGCCTAGAAAAATTTCAGGACTGTAATTAGCTCGGTTTTGGTTTACTAACGGGTTCCTAATAGTACCCCAAGTGCCTTAATACCTGTTACACACACACACACACACACACACACGTATATAAAAATTACTAGACTCTGACATAACACCACATTCTAAAATTTTTGTGATTAATGTTTAAGTAAGAGTAGAAATTTAACTTTTAAAAAGTCTCCTCTTAACCTATTTCAGTAAAGTTTCCTCAGCCTATCTAAAATTCGTATCAGTAGCTGAGGTCCTTCTTTCCAGAAACCTTACAAGCTTGCCCAAATTAAAAAAAAAAAAAAAAAAGGACAAGAATTGATGCCTCCAGCTTTAATTAACGGTGTTGTTCCCAGCGTGATGAGTGATGCCGCTGTCTGTATTACAAATTCGGTGATCACGCGCCTTATTAGGTTACCTTTCCATCAAATATCGATGCGCCGTTTTGTCCGCTCATGAAAACAGTTGCCGACATATAAAGTTTCAAATCGAAATTTGCCCAGTGAGACAAATTAACTCACCTAATGTGAACGTGCCAGTAACGTTTTTTTTTTTTTTTTTTTTTCATAATATACTCACAGCGGTCTTTGATTTTTTTTTTTTTTTTTTTTTACGTTTTTCGTTCCTCACTTAACTTTTCATCACCAGTGTATTTTTCCTACTACTTCTAACGAGAATTTCATTCATTGCATTAAACAAACGTATTTAATGAAATAACTTTTTTTTTTAAAGTTTTTTAAACGAAATTAAGCCAGATCTTGTCTAGCTTCAGTTTCTGGAAAAAAAAAAAAAAAAAAAAAAAAATCAGACTATGAAACACACAGGGGCAAGAGTCACTACAAATCTTTTCCCCCCATCTCCTGCTTTTTAACAACCGCTTCCCTGTGACTTCTCCAATTCCCCGTGGTGGCTGTCTGGTGGGAACAATAGTTTGGCCTCTGGTTTCCTGGTGCTGTTTTTATCTATTTTATCTATTTTGTGAGATTAAAAATCCCGCACTCTCACGGAGGCCTGCTAACTTTGGCCCTCTATCGACGAGATCAAATCTAAACGGACAGAATATGTCGTCACTATTATTGCGTAGGGAGAGGAAAAAAGAAAGAAAGAAAAAAAAAAAAGTTAAAACCCTGAATAAAGTTAATAATTTTGAAACAGGTTTCTTATTTTAAGATGCGTCAAATAGTATGGTTTCACAAGTTGACCAAAATGTAAACATATTTTAGGTGGAATATACATTGCTGCTTGCTGCATTTTTAGGCAAGCCACCGTCGTTAAGAAAACAGATTAGAAGAAATATAAAAGTAAATTATTCAAAGAATAAAACTAATTTTTTTCTTTTCTTTTCTTTTTAGATCTTAATGCGATACCACTGTAAGAAAGCAAGGATGAGCAATTATGAGGGGAGGGGGAAAAGGGGAAAACGGCTGTCACCTTCTCTGGTTGCTATTCTTTACTCGATAAATTTAAATTAGAGGCACGTTCTTTCCTTGGGCATGTAAAAGGTTTTAGTCATATTTAATTCTGTACTGTCCGACCCCTTATCTCTTTAAATATTAATGCCAAAGATAATACAGGGTTTGCAGTGCCTTGACTGGAAGATGTCGGAACAGATCGTCCAATGAATGCCTGTTATCACCTTAATGGCTTACAAAAATTTCCTGTTACAGTATCCCTGCCCACCCGCCACTCACGCCATCCAAGGTGTGGGGATGAAGAGGAGGGGTAATCCTCCTCAGTCATGACGTGAATAGGCAAAGAATGGAGAAAATGCAATTAATCTGTTGTCGTGATCAGTAAGCCTGTAATGACGTCTTTGAATCAGGCTCCTCTTATAGACTCCAATTGCTCCGCGCTACGTTAATAGCTGTCGACCTCCCACCGGAGATGGAACTTAGTCGACATAAATGCTTCAGTCTTTTTCTCTGTCATTTATTTGCAACTTTGCGCAGGCGCGATTACAGGTTATGAATAGGCTGTCGGTTTTAAATGCAGCGTGATTATCGCTCGTGGTCTCTTGCGCGGGATCATAAGATTTGCTTGGGCCTGGGTCTACCTTCTCAGAAATCATTCGTGTTTAAATTACATGACATTAAGATGGAGTAAAAGGGGGGGGGGGGTTACATTTTGGGGCCGACTTATGCCACAAGGATGAGAACTTAGAAGGCAGTTGTGGAGATAATAACATAGGGGAGGCAGACTTTAGGATTCGGCGATCTAATTAGACACCACAAGACAGCGGTTATTCCGAGTGTCCGTCACGTATTGCATCACATTTTAGCAGGATCTACTTATCCATGTGAGAGTGCGCAAGTCGGGCACTGGTGCGTATCGACTGGATCACTACGCGCATGTGTGTGATTATGGGGTGAGTAGATGACGAACAGCTTTCAAGTGGCATTATGTATTCTGCACTTTACACTGTAATTGTAGGTAAAATGACCCGCAGTACAGAACTATAGTCGTATTTATTTTTTATTCTTCTCTAGGTGTCCAGAGTGGTTTAGAATGAGTGAAACGATAACTGTGTAAAGATAATAATTATTGCATTATGGTTAAAGGTTGCTTTTGTGTGGTACGCTGTTCTTCTTTGTTATTCTGGGCATCCAACTGACGTCCAGTTAAATTTGCTGAAGTGCATTACTAATGGTTGCAAATAAAGAATGCAAGAATATCTCTCTCTTTGAATGAGCGAAAATGCGCCCCTGACTGTGGACTTAGGACACGCTGCATTTGCTGTATTAGTAGAAATTGTGCAGTCAGCTAGAGAATATTCAGTACTCGGGACTGAGAAAAATGAATCTTTTTCTTTACTTGAAAAATTCCATTTCTGTGCCTTGCTTTGAGAAAAAAAATTCTCTATTTATAATTTATAATAGAAATTTTTACTCTTCTGATAAAAGCGTTTAAACAACCATATATTTCATGGCCACATACATAATAATAAAACAAATCTATAATGTTTATAAAGTTTGGAATTTCAGTTATGACAAAAAGAGCCAGTTCTGTAGTGCAAAATATTCAACGGCTGAAGATAAGTTCTGCTGCCTCTGCTTTATCAGTTTATATTTGGGAACAATTTTTGAGACTGATAGAGCATTTTTGTGCGATGGAGGCCGCCACTGACATCAGAAAGAAACACAAGTCATACGTACAATCTAATCTAAAAGTTTTCGCCATCGTCCAATCTCCTAATTAATCTATTTATATATTTTTTCCCCAAATGTAAAACCAAAATTAACTTTACATTACAAAGCTTGTTTTTAGTGTCAGTAGTCTAACGAAGGCCCCTTATAATGTCACTCGGTTCTGTCTATCCGTCCATCTGTCACAGCATTGTATCTCTGGAATCACTCAACCTATTTGACTTGAAATTTTGTACATAATGTGGGCCAACATAACGCCATATTGATCGTTGTTGACAAAAATTTGTCTGAGAAGTGTGTGGGGGGAACAAAATGTTGTCGACAACCTATAGCTTATTATACACCGTTGGAAAGAGCTCAACGAGTAGGTTTAAAATATAATTTTAAAATATTTTTAAAATTAAAAATGGCGGTGCCAGACAGGAAAATGTGAGTAATTTTCTTGTCCCCTCCTCTATTTCCGTCGCTAATGAAGCTAAACATTTAAAAATCACATTATCTATGCGTTATTCGATGCTTATCAAGGATCGGAATTCGATCCTTGATAAGAATCCGAATTCAATCGGAATTAGATGCTATTCCGATTGAAATCTATCATTTAGTTTTGTGTTAAAATTACAAAAACAATTTTTTATTCCACTTCGATAGCGCGCTTCTTTGTACTAAGTAACTCTCCTTTTGGTTACAAAAAGGTTGCTAAATAGTTAGTTAATAATTCTATAAAGGTCATTTATAAATTTTACGACGAGAAGTATTTTTTAACAATTTTCAAAGCTGGAGTTGTCCCGATAAGGAGAGAGCCAGAGAGCCAGTGTTGAGGCGGTGGTGATGGGTTCTTGCACGACCCTCACCTGCCAGTCGCTTCTCCCCCCAAGAGTTTAATCGCTTCTCCAGGAAAAAGTCGGAGTCGCTTCTCTTACCCTTGTCACTCACAACAACTGGAAAGACTCAAATAGACAACGTTTTCGTTAGTTCCTCAGTTTTAGGCCAAGCCGTGGTACTATAAACATTTTTCAGTTACCATAAAGCTGTCTATTTGAGATACTACACTAACGATCATTCGTGACTACGGACCCTTCATTCTGAGTGCTCGGCACTCAATAGTTTTATTTATTTTAATATTTGCTTGTGCGATATTCCTGTGCAGTGATTTTGACATTTGCCATTCGTTTCGAGAAGTTTGTATTCGAATCCCGTCGAAGGTTGGCGGAATTCTTGGAAGTCTCTTCAGTTGGAACTGTAGATAAATAAAAATTAATATTTTAATGACAACAAATCTTCTCGTTCATATCCATTTTATAAACAAATAATCTTTATTACTAAGTGTTCATGTTTGTTTGTTTGTTATTTGGTTTTTAGGAGCATTAGCAACTAAGGCCATATTGCTCCCGGGATAAGAGGTGGTCATTCCCTGACCTTTCCGCATCCTCCGTATTTGGTGGTGACGGGCTCGAACCCCGGTTCTAATCAAGAAGCGTGTGCTACGCACTGCCACTCCTGCCCACCTGGCTACGGAGGCGCCTAAGTGTTCATAATATTGGTTACAATGCATTAATAGCGTATCCTCATCGCAGCAGCAAGGCCAGGAGCTGGTTTCTTTGTTCATGGGCAGATTTGAGTGTTGTGCAAGCAAACGAGCAAAAACCTGGAGTAGCTCACGGGGAAGAACTCTACCACCTCCGCCCAAGATTGGCTGAGTATAGCCTCAACTGAAGAGGATTTTGGAAATTAATCCAGTAGTTGCGGGTTCGAACCCAGATCTCCCCCCCCACCCCAAACGAGTGGATGACGAGGATGTATCCTGACATTTAACTTCCATGGAAGACGGGATGTAGTTAGCCGATCTGAGCTGGAAGAAGTAGGATCTTGAGTTATCTTTGTGTTGTGCCATTTTAAAAAATTTTTTTTTTTTAAGAACTGCACAGCAAATTGGCCCGTAAACACATGCTGACATAATACACAATAAAACCATATGCAACCTGTTTTGCTGTAGCCTGAAGTGCACCAGAAATACCTAGTGACATAGCAAAGAAAAATGAATGAAGTTTTAAAAGGTGGATATAGTTATTTACATTTTATCATCAACAGAAAATGGAATGCTTCAGTGAAGTTGTACATATGTATAATCATAATGAATTTGTCATATAATCATACTGATGTTATATGATAATATAAAGTTCTCTACGGAGAATTTCGGAGCTTCCCAATATTCCAAAGGTTCCATCTGGATCGTACGGAAATGACAGTTGATGATGCTAAACTTTGTGACAGATAAATACACTTTTTGAACTTTGGCATATTAATTGCGTAATGTGAGCAAACACTAGCTGAGTTCAGTTCACTAACTTATTTAATGATATGGCTAGGAAAGCGGACATCCCAAACCGAGAGAGCGATGCCAAAGTGATCGCATTTGTTCCATTAAAAATTATCTCTCTGCTGATTTGTACATTTCTATTTTTTTTTTTTTTTTTTTTTTTACCAGCCAAAATTCATAAATTAATACATACTTGCTTTTTAACTCTGTCATTAAACATCCGTAGCCAACTTTATATTATCATATAACATCAGTATGATTATATCAACTTTCAACCAATAAAGCCATCTATTTTAGCAGGGCCTGGCCCCTTAACCACTAGGCTACATACCAAGAGAGTTATCAGAAATATTGTTAAGGTTGTCACCATGCACCATCCACTACAACTGATCCCTTTTTTTCTTGGTACAAAACTGATTTTATTATTTATTTATTTTTTCTCAAACACATGCATAACGGAGAAAATCTCAATTATTATATTTGAGGTATTCCCGAAATTGAATTATTTTTCGTCAAACTTGATTATCTTCATATTAAAAATCAAGGTAACGTTAATTTTGTCTGGTAAAAAGCCCATAAACATCGCTGAAACGTGAAACGACTTGTATACATTGAATACTTGCATACGCTTCTCAAGTAGATAAAAGGCGTTTCTGTACATTGACTCTTATTTTTGCATCCCCTCCAAGTTTTAAGGCTGGAAATAACTATTTCTCTAAATACAAAATACCACAATATTTTCAGAATTATGAAGAAAATATGGGGATTTTGCGAAAGGTATTAGTTTTCTTGAGTGCTTTTCGTTCTAGTGCGTGTGTGAGTGAGTTAACAGATGTGTGGGTTTGCTTGTATGGTTGCTTAACGTTGATTTATGTCTGAAAACCATCTGTAAGTGTTACTGTCTGAATCTCGAGGTTCTTTCAAGAGATGAAATTAAATAACCATTTTAGCAGCAACCCAACTATGGAACAAAAGTTCTGATAAGAAGAAATTTATTACCCAGAATGATACGGTTGTCGTAGATAAATACTACCTCAATCTTGGACAGGTGATGTGAAATTATTTTATCACATTCGTATCGCAAATAAATAGAACCTTCTTCAACAAAGAACCTAATTTTCCTTTATCAGAGAATGATCTGTGTTTCGGACAACAGGTACCATCTGTTCCGTTCTGTTCGTGACCCGAGGGGTATGAGAGAATGTTACTGATATTCTGATCCGAGTAAATACAGACTCCTTTAAAGTGGCCAGTTTGGAATAAATTTAATTATTCGTAATAAATCTTTTTCTAAGAAAACAAGTGAAAATGTCAAAAAAAAAAATCTGATTACAGTTTTCAGTTGGACTTAACTTCGGAAGATGAAGGAAGGAGAATGATAGGCGAGTGACTCGCGATGATAACCAAGTTCGATAAGGTTATCAAACTTCATATCGAAGTCTGTCAGTTAATAATATAATATTGTATTGCGCTTCGCACCAGAGGTTGTTTGTTTCAAATAATTTATATAAAACTGTTAAATTAAAAAAAAAAAAAATATATATATATATATCTGGTGTGAAACCATATTATTAGTGGTGGAGAAGGATCCGTAGATTCAATTCGGCCATAGTAGCCATTGCGCAAAAAAAAAAAAAAAAAAAAAAAAACACCACACACACACACACACACTAGAACAACAGCAGAAACGGCCTTGCAATTATGTTCTCGACAATGCAACTAAGCTGACTGTGGCTGATATGTTTCCCAAGTTAATTAAAGAGAGAGAGAAGAAATACTGTAGCCATTTGCACTCCTGTGCACAAATTTTCTACTCTACTCCGATCTAAACACCACTTCTTTAAATTCTCCACAAGTGACCGCCATATACGCTGTTCTGGAAAGAGAAACTGTTTAAAACGACAGTATCAACCCCCGTTCCCAAACTTAAACGGCTGACTTGAAAGAATGGGGGAGCGTTATAATTTAGTCTGTCGCTTCATCAGACTGTTGGTGAATAATCAGTGTTGGCAGAAATAAAGAACTTCGGAAAGGAGACTATCCAACGCAATGGAAAGTGTAAAAAAAAAAAAAAAAAAAAAGTTCAAAAAAACTGCTACCATAGGACAATTGATGTTGGATGCGTCGGAATGACTCATTCCCAGCACGCACGTAAACGTCTTTGAAGCTTCTGAGAAGATATAAAACGGATCGGGCGATTTTCGATCTGCACATACTGCAATGATAGCAACAGAACGATCCTGTTTTGGTAAAGTTGCTTTTACCAGAACAACAGCAGCCTCACTGCTAGGGTTGCCAGGTGTCCTGTATTTGAGTCTACTGTCCAGTACACAAATTGACGAAATACCGGACTTGTAAAAGTCCCGCATTTTTCTCATTTGTGTATCCGTTGCTCTTTAAGTGTATTCTGTAATGTTTATTAATCTCACATAGCCAGATTAATATAATTTCTACCCTGAATCTGAACGAAGTAACTTTTTTTTTTTTAATATACCTCTTAATTGTTTGGATAATGAGAGTTAGTTCACTATAAAAAAATTATAAAATTTGCTCAATGAAGTTTAAGTTATACGTTGCCATATAAAGTTTTAATTTATTTTGAATAAAGTTCAGTTTACTAACATGATACTCGGACCATTTTGTGTAAACAGACAGATGCGTTGTCTGCTTCCGTATTTTGAGGAGGGGCTACTGCATTCCGTACGTTATAGTTTCTTGGAGGAAGTATCTTTTCTTAAAGAGTTTCTCCAACCCTCCGAGAAACTAGGGGCGCAGATGAGCAGATTTTGCCAACACGGCACGAGATGACAAAAGATGTGCATGACTGGTCTTTACCTGCCTGACCTCAACAGCGATGCTAAGCTCCCACACTACAGTTTGATGCTACCAAGGTGAATAGACGGTCTTAATCTTGAAAAAAATCTCTCCCTGGTTGGTGGTGCGGTTATGTTATACAATGCAGCTAGTGCTTTATCGGTTAATTGAGGATTATTATTATCATTTACAGTCGCTGTTTCTCCTCGCACTTCATTCAGAGGGGGCCGTGAGCATTCCATTGTCCATTCTAGTAAGGGCGAACGGACAACAGGTTGTCCGTTCGCCCTTTTGTTTATTAGTGTAAACAAAAGTCCACACTGTGTGTAAGCATATAATAAAGAATCTGTTGTTTTTGGTTTTATTGTGTTATTATTAAATGCAAGTGAAAAGTGAAAATCTGAACATGTTCTGATGGCAGATAATTCGGCTATAAATCAGTTTTAGTGATTTGTGCTGCAAGTTTACGAAGGATGTATATAAATGAATAAATAAGTGCTCATTTATTGACAGATATTCAGGAAAGGCCATCACGGCTAGGGTCAGAAATGAACAAAAAAAATTCATATAATTTTTAGGGAATGACAAAATTAGATAAGTAAAATAATAAAAATAAATGTGAGAAAATATGAATACATATATAAACAGGGAAAAATTCTTTAATTTAAAATGGGTATACCATTTTGCTACTGCATGAAGACGTTCATTTCCTTCATCTTTGGTTCTCTTATACAAGGTGTTTCAAAATTGAGGGTTAATAATTTAAAGATGAAAAGTACAAACTAAAATAAGCAAAAAAGTCCCAGTGAACATCGGGCCGCAAATGAACCTTTTTCGAGATAATGCACATTTTCTGTTAAGATCCGCCACTGACTATGGGAGCACTAGTTTAGCAAAAAGCTGTGAATCCTTTGCTAAGGATGGTTTTATTAAACATAAGATATTTGATAATAGAGAGCTATTAAATACTCAATAATTCCTATATCCTATTATATTATAAATCAACAGGGATTATCTTTATTTTAGATATAGGAAGCTTCTTTTCCAACTCTCCTAGTCCAACTCGCTAATAATTCTTGAGGATGGCGATATCTATTTTGTAAAGCAGGTGGGACAGCTTCCCCACTGTCAGAACCTTAGTGTTCAGACCGTGCGGTCTCAACAATGAGCGCTCATGGCCGCTGTCTACAAACACCATACTTCTGGCAGCATGGAAACCATTACTTGGATTGGCATAAAATTAGATTTTGAGGTCTAAACTGTTTAATAAATATATAGACCGATTATTTCTTTCGATCCTATAACTGAACTTTAGAGTTTGATTTAGGGTTCTAATAAAATTGGATATGGCGGGGGGATTATTCTCTACATTCCTTAAGTCGGACTAGAACTTTTCGGGCGTCGTGTTCACAGGAACGGAGCTACCCACAAATAATTCGAAACTTTTGTCTTATGTTGTAGTGTTTGTTCTTCACGCATGCGTATAAGTGACCAATCGTCGGACAATAGGAATGGCCTACGGATATTGATTGAAGTTTCATGTAGTTTCATCTCTAAGGTTTCTGCAATAAGTCAACACAACTATCATAAACTACTTATTGCAGAAACCTTAGAGATGAAACTTCAATCAATATCCGTAGGCCATTCCTATTGTCCGACGATTGGTCACTTATACGCATGCGTGAAGAACAAACACTACAAGACAAAAGTTTCGAATTATTTGTGGGTAGCTCCGTTCCTGTGAACACGACGCCCGAAAAGTTCTAGTCCGACTTAAGGAATGTAGAGAATAATCCCCCCGCCATATCCAATTTTATTAGAACCCTAAATCAAACTCTAAAGTCCAGTTATAGGACCGAAAGAAATAATCGGTCTATATATTTATTAAACAGTTTAGACCTCAAAATCTAATTTTATGCCAATCCAAGTAATGGTTTCCATGCTGCCAGAAGTATGGTGTTTGTAGACAGCGGCCATGAGCGCTCATTGTTGAGACCGCACGGTCTGAACACTAAGGTTCTGACAGTGGGGAAGCTGTCCCACCTGCTTTACAAAATAGATATCGCCATCCTCAAGAATTATTAGTGAGTTGGACTAGGAGAGTTAGAAAAGAAGCTTCCTATATCAAAAACAAAGGTAATCCCTGTTGATTTACAATAAACATAAGATAATACATTTTTAATTTTTTGTTTCAACGCCACAGGATTTTACAGATGTTACATGTTACAAAAGGTGTTCAAAATGCTGTCCTTGCATTCGTGCGTAGCTTTGTAGTCTTCTCTGCATTGAGTTGCGAATCCTCTCAGGCATTCCTGGGTCATTTCTAATTTGCTGAAAGGCTCCTTCAACCTGACGCTGCAATTCCTCAATTTTGTTAATGTCAGAAGTGTACACCAAGCTTTTTACATGACCCCAGATACAAAAATCCATAGGATTTAAGTCTGGTGATCTGGGAGGCCACAACATTACAGGCCCACCTCTACCTGTTCAGCGCACCTTCTAGTTAGATAAAAAGGTAAACTGCATCCCTTATCAAACCACTGCAGGATGGAAGCCTCCTCAGCAATTCATGCTGAGGGAAATGGACCATAATCTGCCACGCTGGTCCAGTGCGGGTTGGCAGATCTACCGTATTTAGCAGTCAGAGGCTTGAACCCCGGTCTACTCAAAGAGCGTGTGCTAGTGTACTCCTGATCACTCGGCTACGGACCGAGCCACAACTCGAGTAAAATTTGGCGGTCCACCATCATGCATAAACCACATGTTCTGGCGTTGCTGAAGTGGAACATTGTCATCATCAAGGAGGTCTGGAAGAACATTCTGCAGGAACTCAAGGTACAGCTCTCCTGTTAGCCTGTTAGGCAGAAAGTGTGGTCCAATTAGACGGTATCCTAGTAGTCCTGTCCTCACATTCATCGAGAAACGTTTCTGATGTCGTGACTCGTGAATTGCATTAGGATTTTCGTCGGACCAAATGTAACAGTTATGAAAATTAAAAATACCATCACGAGTAAACCCAGCTTCGTCAGGGAACAAAATGTTTTTTAAAAATGGGGGGGAGGGGTTCAGGACACACTATTTTTGCATCCACTGGCAGAAGTTCACTCTGGGAGGGTAGTCTGTATTGCCGAGACGTTGTACACGCTGGATATGGTAGGGGTACACTAATTGGCGATGTAAAATTCGCCACACACTGCTATGATTCAGTACAAAAAAAGTACACGCTCTTGCAGAGCAACCCTCCTTGTTGAAATTCCTGGATTTTGTTCTAGTCTTTCTAACACCCTTTTCTGAACATCAGCTTCTGGGCTGGGCTTACCTGCTCGTACTCCATGTGTGAAGCGCCCATGTTCTCTAAGGCGTTGTATACCCTGATGAATGTGCGCCTGTTGGGCTACCTTCGGCGGAGAAAAGCTTCTTGGTACAAATGTCCCTCCTCAAGTGCACTACTTTACCATGCATGAAGTGCATGTCCGCATACTCTTTGTTGCTGTAACCTCTTTCCATGTTGATTGTCCTTTGACACGTACCAGTATGCCTGCTACGTCTCAGAGCATTGAGAGAGGGCAAAGGGAGAGAATGAACATAACATAACCTAAACAAACAAGTTAGTGGCGGATCCTAACTCTGTACAGTTCACCTTGTTAGTGGTGGATCCCAACTAGAAATGTGTAATATCTCAAAAACGATTCACTTAAAGGACCCGTGTTTACTAGGCTTTTTTTGCATATTGTAGTTTGTACAGTTCATCTTTAAATTATTGGCCCTCACTTTTGAAACACACTGTATTTCTAAACCTGCAAGCAGAGGGGATCTGAAAATAGTTTGGAAATACACACGGAGATTATTTTTCTTGCAAAGGGTTAGGCGGAACGAGGTGTTCGCTTTTTTGTATCTGGACGTGGTTTCGTTTCTCTAATCTTGGTTAGTGACAAATCGAAAAGTTTCTGACAGAATGTATTGACCATGAAAAATACTACTGTTTTGTACTCCATGACCACATAGGTCACAAGAGGTCAGAACTAATTATTTTCACCAGAATACAATATACCGTATTTAGAAGTCATGTGTACTCGAACCACAACCAACTCAAACGCGTTTGCTACCGCATTCACGCGCTGATTATATTATTTGGCTACATCAAGTCAAGTGACAAAATACTAGATAATCCAATTTTCGATTTAAAAATAAAACTAGGCAAAAATCATTGAATGCCGCTTTTTATTAACAGTGTAACGAAAAGTGTACATACTGTGATTGTTATTTTATGCACCAAATTTCTTTTAGTACAGGAAATATGTCTATAAATGTCTTTGCGGTTAGAACAATTAATAATCATCATTCTTTCACACCGTATGGAAAGAGTTCAGGATTTTGTGGATGTGAGAGGCTTTTCTCTTCTTTTGTGAAGGGCTTTTCTTTCACACCATGGCCCAGTTAAGTCGGTCTAGCAGTGTGTTGAATTATAGATTTTTTTATTTAATAGAACTTATTTTTTCATACTGGGTAGTATACAGGGTGTCTCAAAAATATTGGTACAAACGTTTAGATGAGGTAGATAACATCTAAAGGAATGTGAATCGCACAGGAACCCATAACCGGAAACGTCACGGGAAAGTAGTAGCAGAGACACAAGAAGCCGAAATGACACAAGACAGTAATTAGGGGCAAACATTTATTTGACATAATATTAACAATGCAGTATGAGATGGATGCATTTCATAATGTTACAACAGATGCTCGAAGGTTCCACCACGAGACGCGATGCATGCGTGACACCGACGTAGCATGGATTGGCGGACACGGTCGACCACACCTGGAGTTTTTTTTGACAGTAGCAGCAGCGCAGACGAGATCCATTTCCGTCTCCACAGGCGATTCATACAGATAGCAATGCCCAAATACTCCATTAAAGCGAGGGATGGAATAAACAAAAACTGGGTAGTAGAACTAACCCCGGAAGCCTGGCAAACCCTGAAGAACCAAACAAGGGTGTTTATAGAATGGGGCTGCTACCGATATCACGAACGTGTGGTCGTTCCGAAGTGCTACCGCTGCTGCAAGTTCGGTCACACCACGCATACGTGTGCACAAACCACCCCAACATGCGGCCACTGCTCAGAAAAAGGCCATGAATATAATGCCTGTCCCCACAAAGATGTGGGACCTACCTGCGTAAACTGTAAAAACTTAAAGCTAGAGTACAAGCATTCACTGAGAGACCCCATGTGTCCCACGTACCAACGAGCCAAGAGTTTATACCAAAGTAGGATTAACTATGGGGACGAAAATTAAAGCTTACAACACAAATATACTAAAAATAATTCAAATAAATGCGCAGAGGGCTAGAGCAGTAGCCGACCAGATCCGAGTTAAAGCTGAAGAGGAAAACGTCGATGTCATCATATTACAGGAGCCATACTCGCATGGGAAACGGGTTGTAGGCTACCCGCTCACCTACAAAGTGATACACACAGTTGAAGACACCCCATGGGCTGCTGTCCTGGTAAGGAACAGCAATATCACAGTGACTAAAATCACGCAGTTCTGCACGGAGTGGGCCGCCTGTGCCCAGCTAAATACAGCTTTAGGGAACCTGTACGTTGTGGCACTCTATTGTAGACCAGGACAACAGATAGATTTTGCAATCGAATATCTTCAATGCCTGCAGGACATCCTACCAAACCAAAAAATCATCATAGGAGCTGACGTGAACTGTCGATCCCCGACATGGCACAGTACTACCCCTGGCAGGCGTGGAACCCAAAATGGTCAACTCCTTGAGGATTACTTGGCAGGATCACAACTGACAGTGCTAAATCAACCTCACCACTTGCCAACCTTTTGCAACACCCTCTGGGAGGCTACGATCGATGTATCCCTAGCTACTAGGAACTTGGCGGGATTTGTGACTGACTGGAAGGTGGAGGAGGCATGGACTACCTCAGACCACCGTGCAATCACCTTTAAAATAATCAGACAACTGACAACAGTAACACGAACAAACCAACAGAAAAACAGATATGCAGTTGCCAAAGCAGACTGGATGTCATTCAAAAACCTGCTCATCACAGCCATAGAAAGCAACCCAGCCAGTATAAACCCACAAAATGACCCGGATGACCTTCTGAGGGGGACTACAGACCTAATACAAACCATTAGCGATCGAACAATCAAAAGAAAAAACCCAAAACCTGGTGCTGTTCCTTGGTGGACCCCAGAAATAGCCGTGCTTCGACGCCAGATGCAAAAAGCTAGGAAAGATTTCCAGAGAGCCCGTAGGACTTGGCCTGCACATGAAGTGGAGGCTTTAAGACAGCGCTATCGAGAAGTCAGAAATCAGTATACGGACGCGATACAGAAAAGCAAGAAGCGTTCCTGGGAGCGTCTAGTATCCACGACAGGAAGAACTGACCCCTGGGGTGTAGTTTACAAGGTGACTACAAACAAACTGCCCAGGGGGGAGGTGATCAGCACCACCAGGACCTCGCAAGGAGACTATACAACCACTTGGGAGCAATCAATGGGTAATATACTCGACACAATTTTCAAGGAACCCGCGACCCTAACTCTGCAAGAACAACATAAGATTTGCGAAGAAAATGAAAAATATATCACCCCTGCGCTCGAGCCCCCCTTCACCCATGAGGAACTCGGCGCGGCTGCTACCAGGATCAAAAACCGCAAATGCCCGGGACTTGATATGATCGAACCGGAGATACTGAAAAAAATAGTAGAAATTGCTCCGCAAATCCTACTCACCCTCTACAACAGATGTTTGGAAACAGGGAAATTCCCTGCAGCATGGAAAACTGCAAACACCAAGCTAATTCTGAAAAATCCTACTAAGAACCCAGAATGTCCATCATCATACAGACCCATCGCTCTGCTCTCAGTAGTCAGTAAATTGTACGAGAGGCTACTCCACATGCGGATACAGAACCACTACGAAAGGGCAGGCCTGGCAGCTAAAAATCAGTTTGGCTTTAAGCCAGGATCCTCTACGGTGGATGCCCTTGGAGATCTGCTTAGGAAAGCACAAGAGTGCAGGAAAAAATATCTATTGGTCATTTCAGTCGATTTTGCCGGGGCGTTCGACTCACTTTGGTGGCCGAGCGTCCTGAACAGACTGAGAGAAGCTGCAGTACCAATCAACTTATACAAAGCAATGGAAGACTACCTTTCAGGCAGAAGAGTGGAAATAAATACAAATTATCAAAAAATCACAAGAAACATACATAGGGGATGTCCGCAGGGGTCTGTCTTGGGTCCTCTCATTTGGAACATGGTCTTGGACGATTTCCTGTGCCAGGACTTGGGGCTGGCTGAGGCCCAGGCCTTTGCGGACGATCTCATTGTTACTATTGAGGCAGATTCCAGAGTCCAACTGGAAAACATCGGCAATCAGGCAATGCAGAAATTACAATACTGGGCCACAAAAAACCAGCTAAAAATTGCACCGACGAAAACCATATCCATCTTGCTGAAAGGAACTCTTCAGGTACAGCGTCCGCCCCAAATAAAAATAAATGGCCTGACCATCAAACTCACCAAGCAAATGAAGTACTTAGGAGTTATCTTAGATAATAACCTATCCTTCATACCTCACCTGAAACACATAAGAATGAAAATAAGAAGATACTCAGCCCTAGTGGCTAGGATTACGAGGAAGGATTGGGGACTGAAAAAACGAACCCTATTGCTATATTATAAGTCAACCTTCATCCCAGCAATAATCTACGCAGCTGCAGTATGGTACACCAAAACATCACTGGTAACCAACAAGAAAATCCTGGATATGACACATAGGACCATCCTATTGACAACCACACGAGCTTGCCGCACGGTAAGCACACCTGCACTGCAGGTGCTTGCTGGCGCGCTACCCCTGGATTTAGAAGCTGTGAAAGCAGGACTGCTCTACTTGCACTCAAAGGGAGTGGCCGCAAATCATCAGGACTTCACAATCAACCCAGCAAGCAGTCAAAAAACGGAAAGAGCCCGACTACAGACCTACCTCCTTCAGGAGTGGCAGCAAAGATGGACAGAGACGACAAAGGGCGAGATCACTCGTAAATTCTTTCCAGAACTGAACAAAATATACCCAAGGCAACCGGGTTGGTTCTTCCCGGGCTTGCACCTGACCTCGTTACTCACAGGACATGGACCCTTCAACCAGAAACTGTTCAGCTTCTGCCTCGTCGATGACCCAAATTGCACGTGCGGGGAGGTCGAAAGCTGGGACCACCTGCTTTACGACTGCCCACAATACGAAGACCTCAGATGCACCCTCATCACGAAAATCCATTACCTCCCCAAAGGACTTGAACATCACTTCATTGACACGGAAGAGGAGTACCGAGCGTTCTCCCAGTATGCACAGGACCTCTTCACAAGGAGAAGGGTGTTAATTGCCATACATCGAGACTGATAGTACAGTAACATAAATCGCATAAGACAGAGACAATTCCTGGAAAAGAAAACTGTGGAAGAAAAGAAAATGAATGGAAAAGAAAGGAATAAAGAAAAGAAGGAAAAAAAGAAGAAGAAAAGAGAATCAACGGAGAAAAAAAAAAAAAAAAAAAAAGGGGGACAGGGATTGCCTCATGAGTGTCCCAATCTGAATCAAGTGGACAAGAATAGAGACAACAAACAACAAACTGCAGCTTAGCTCCCAAAGCCTCACGGCAGCCTGAAGAGGGCACCCTAGCCCCCTTCACCTTTAAACCCTACTCCCCCGGGGAGACGATTCTCTCGTCGCCCCCCTCCCCTCATTTCCACTCTGGTGGGGCATGGGCATGCCACACTAAACTTGGGGCTGTCTTCCCTATTGGCTCCATATTTCTGTCTTTCTCCCCCCAGTCTTCAGCCTTCCCCCCCTCTCTATCTTCACGCTAGCGAAGTCCCACACACCTAAATTTAAATACATCCAAAATATCTTCACCCACGTTCTGGCCCAATTCAAGCGACGTCAACCCCACGATTGACATTGGTATGTGTATGCACGTTGTGTGTACATATGCGTCCATATATGTGCATATATGTGCATGTGTGTATATATGTACTTGTATGCCGCATATATGCACCCAACTCAAGTGACGTCAACCCCACGATTAACGTTTATTTATCCTTTTATTATTATTTTATTTCTTTATTTATTTTTATTTATTTTATTTTTTTATTTTATTTTTTTTTTTTTATTTATTTATTTTTTTTTTTTTTTTAGGTCCTAGCCACTGAAATCTCAGGAAATTAGGTGGCAGGACCTGCCAGAGTAACTTAAGTCTACTGGGTTCCTGGTCTGCCTCCACGGGGCTAAGGTGGGGCAACGTTGGGCCTCAGCAGGGGTCCAGCGGCTAAACGACCAGATGAACAACGGTACACGGCACTACACATATACAATATCCATACACTTTTAAATCTCTGGCATTTCCAGTGAACTGGTACACCCACAATGAAAACTACGCGGAGATGGGGGAAACCCCTGGTGCCGTCTGACACTAAATACACCTTACACCTTACACCTTACACGATAGCTTAAAATTCCAAACAAAATCCAGGACAGGAGACCACACAAATTGGGTAGTTGAACTTACACCAGAGGCATGGAAAACGATTGCACAAACAACCAGGGTTTTCATACATTGGGGCAGCCATCGCTTCAAAGAGCATGTGTCTGTTCCCAAATGCTTCCGTTGCTGTCGATTTGGACACACGACGCACACCTGTGCCCAGACAGAGCCTACTTGCGGCCACTGTGCAGAGAAAGGCCATGAATTTGGCACCTGCCCTAAAAAAGATGATCCGCCCACCTGTGTAAACTGTAAATCACAGAAGATGCCAGCGGACCACTCACTCAGGGACAATCAGTGTCCCATCTACATCAAAGCTAAGGGTGCATACCAAATGAGGATTGATTATGGACGCACGCCTTAGACCTTTTAACCTAGACAGGGTAAACTTCGCGCAGCTAAACGCACAGCGATCTAAGGCCGTGGCCGGACAACTCACCAAGAAAGCGAATGAACAGAACCTCGACATCCTACTTATCCAAGAGCCATATGTGCACAGCCGGGGGGTGAGAGGATATCCCCTATCCTACAAAATAGTTCAGGATAATAGAGACAACCCCTGGGCTTGCATCCTGGTTAGGAACCCTAGTATCACTGTAACCAAGATTTCCAGCTACTGTACATCCTGGGCCGCATGTGCCCATATTATAACCCCGCTCGGCGAACTCTATGCAGTCTCACTGTACTGCCGCCCAGGGGGAGATATCCTCCCAGCTACCAGGTACCTGCAGAGTTTACTCACAGAATTCCAGAATGCCAGGATCGTCGTGGGAGCGGATGTGAACTGTCGATCCCCGGCGTGGTTCAGCCAAACCCGAGGGCATCACAGCGCCACAAATGGACAACACCTAGAGGAGTTCCTGGCAAACAGTACCTTCACTATACTCAATCAGCCAAATAACCCCACCACCTTTTCCAGCACAATGTGGGAAGCCACAATTGACATTACACTCGCCTCAAGGTCTCTGGCTGGTCACCTCTCGGGATGGATGGTCAGGGAAAGCTGGACCACATCGGACCACAGGGTCATAACCTTCACTCTTCAACGCACCATAGACAGACAACAACCAACCCGACAAATCCAACATAGATATGCCATACAGAAGGCAGACTGGTCTCTCTTCCAGACTACCTTAAGAGAAGCAGCACAAACCCTCCAAATAGAGGGGCTGAGCCCGGACCAGCACCAAACCGCCGTGGTGGATCTCATCACTGCCGCTGCAAACTGCTCAATTAAAAGGAAAAACCCAACTCCAGGGGCCGTCCCCTGGTGGTCGCCGGAACTACAACAGCTCAGACGCGAGGTGAACACAAGGAGAAGACTATTCCAGAGAGCACGACTTTCCTGGCCAGCAGCAGAAATAGACCAACTCCGCGACCACTATCGCACCGCAAGAAATGAGTACACGGCTCTAATCCGACTCAGAAAACAGCGCTCATGGGAGCAACTTGTTTCTACAACCGGAAACGAGCACCCCTGGGGGGTTGTCTACAGAATAACGACAAACAAACTCCCCAGGGGAGAAGTCATCCCTGCAACAAAGACGCCGCTAGGCACTTATACCAAGACCTGGCAGGATAATGTCAACAACATCCTGGACAGCATGTTTCCTGGACATATTACTCCCACTACACCAGAACAGCAAAAATTATGTCAAGACAATGATACCTATACTACCACCAATAAGGAAGAACCACTTACCATCACGGAACTTCATACTGCTGCAGGAAAACTGCGCAACAAGAAATCACCGGGTATCGACTTACTGGAGCCTGAAATCGTCAAGAAGACCATCGAGACAATTCCAGAGGTAATACTCACCCTCTT
Organism: Mastigoproctus giganteus; assembly: GCF_048544385.1. Taxonomy (NCBI): domain Eukaryota; kingdom Metazoa; phylum Arthropoda; class Arachnida; order Uropygi; family Thelyphonidae; genus Mastigoproctus; species Mastigoproctus giganteus. The sequence continues at coordinate 233,145,871 of NC_143583.1, read as the reverse complement.
TAATCACTGCCTTAATGAGGGATGCTTTCCACAAGCTTGGAGGACTGCCAAATTGCGCTTAATCCTGAAAAGTCCAAACAAGCAACAGGACCTTCCGGAGTCATACCGACCAATAGCCCTTCTCTCTGTACTAAGTAAACTCTTTGAACACCTCCTCAAAGTTAGAATCGAAACTTGCTACATGGCTGCAGGCCTAGAATCACAGAATCAATTTGGCTTTAGGAGGGGCTGCTCCACTCTGGATGCCTTGGAAAACATTACCAGAGCTGCTGAAACAACAAACCATAAATATCTACTTGTAATCGCAATAGATTTTGCCGGGGCTTTTGACACCCTGTGGTGGCCAAGCGTCCTCGGCAGGCTCCGGAAGGCCAACATCCCGGCCAACCTATACCAATGCGTCAAAACATATTTTGACAACAGAATGGTCGTTGTAGAAACTCCATATCATTCTATTTCCAGACAGATCTTCAGAGGCTGCCCACAGGGCTCAATCTTGGGCCCGCTCTTCTGGAACATGGTTCTCGACGGTTTTCTAAATCTAGACCTAGGTCGTGTGGCAACTCAGGCATACGCGGACGACCTGACCCTGGTACTGCGAGAGGACAGCAGAGCCAGGCTAGAAACTTCTGCTACTCGCGCCATTGACATCCTACAGAAGTGGACCGACGAAAACAATCTCCGCATATCCTCAACCAAGACCAGCTCAATACTGTTAAAAGGTAACCTGGACATCAGGAGGCCACCACAAATCCGCATCCAAGGAACTACAATTAAGCTGACAAAGGAACTAAAACACCTCGGGGTTGTCCTAGATAATAACCTCTCATTCACCCCTCATCTGACCTACATTCAGAAAAAGATCAGAAGATACTCTGCTCTGTTCATGAGGGTCTCCCGCAAGGATTGGGGCCTGCGGAGGAGAACCCTCAAGCTATTCTATAAAGCCGTATTCCTGCCTGCCATAACGTATGCCGCTGGAGTGTGGTACCGGAAGGCTACCACGGCCGTCAACAGAAGAAAACTGGACACCACACAACGGTATATACTACTTATAATAACAAGAGCCTGCAATACTGTAAGCACACATGCCCTCCAGGCCCTGACAGGGACTCTTCCACTAGACCTTGAAATAGTCTTCCGCGGCCTAATATATCAACTCTCCAAGGGACGTGAAGCTAACCATCTGAACTTCACTTTGGACCCTGAAACTGACCACAAATTGGAACGCAAACGTCTCCTCACACATCTCAACCAGAGCTGGCAAACCCGCTGGCAGACATCAACCAAAGGTGAAATAACTAAAAAATTTATTCCTGATCTACAACTGGTGTACCCAAACTATCCACCTTGGCTTTCTCCTGGACTACTCGCCACCTACCTGTTGACCGGCCATGGCGCCATAAGAGAAAAACTCCATGGATTCGGATTGAGTGACACCCCCCTATGCCACTGCGGACTACGCGAGACATGGGGGCACTTGATGTACGACTGCCCACTGTACGAGGATCTCCGCTGCCGATTTATAACCACCACCCAAATAATGCTAAGAGAACAGGAATATCTGATACTAACTGAAAAAGATACTTATAGTGCCTTCACTCAATATGCGCAAGACCTCTTCACAAGAAGGCGGACTTTCCCGCATCCACCACCACAACAACAACCATGAAATGATATGTGGACCACCTTCGGACAGGACACAGCCTCACGAGTGACTTTCTATCCAGCTGAATTCCAACCAGCCCAATGAGACCGCAGAGCTTTCTACATATGCCAGCCATAATGGCAATCGGTGCCGGCGCTCTTGCTGGACCCATCTTTCTTTCCCCCTCCCTCGGCGGTAGGGGAGGAGACAGGATTTTTTTTTTTTTTTTTCCCCTCCTGCCTTCTCCCCTACTCGCCAACCCATATTTCCTCCTGGTAGGGCATGGGCATGCCCCACTGACTTTTAATGGGGTCGCCTCCTCTATCGACCCCATTTCTTCTGTCTTTCTCCCCCCAGTCTTCAGTCTCCTCTCCCTCTCTACCTGCTCACCAGCGTATATCCCACAGGTCAAAACTTAATAGCTCCAAATTAAGTTCGCTCACATTTCGGTCTTTCAATCTAGCGATCAACCCACGCAAACGTTTTTTTTTTTTTTTTTTAGGTCCTTGCCACTGAAATCTCAGGAAACTAGGTGGCAGGGCCTGCCAGAGTAAATAACTGTAATACTAGTGTACCTGGTCTGCCTCCACGGGGCGAAGTGTGGGCAACGTCGGGCCTCAGCTGGGGTCCGGCGGCTAAATGGCCAGAAGAACAACGGTACACAACATCACACATCTCAAGATCCATATACTTTTAAATCTCTGGCCTTTACAGTGAACTGTATCACACCACAATGTAAACTACGCGGAGATGGGGGAAACCCCTGGTGCCGTTTGACCCTAAACACACTTTACACTTTACACTTTACACGATAGCTTTGAGGGCTCCCACAGAAAGAAATCAAGACTCGATGCCGACCGGGCTAGCCGAGTGGGTAAAGTACCTGCCCGGCAACCCAAAGGTCGCGGGTTCGATTCTCGCCTCGGGCTTGGATCACAAAGTACTGCAAAAACCTTGGGAGGTGCAATATGGCCACAGAAGCCGATGCGCCAACAACTACTAAATCAAAAAAAAAAAAAAAAAAAAAATCAAAAAATCAAGACTCGATAAATCAGGTGAACGTGGGGGCCAGGCAACGGGTCCACCACAGCCAATCCATCGACGCCCAAAACGCCTGTTCAAATGGTCACGAACACACCTTCCATAATGGGCAGGCGCCCCGTCATGTTGAAACCAAATGTTGCGTCTCACATTTGCTGGAACATCGTCAAGTAACCCTGGTAGAACTTGTTCAAGAAAGATCCGATATTTAGCGGAGTTCATGCGGGTAGTAACAGGTATGGGCCGACTAAGCAGTCACCGACATACCTGCCCACACATTTATTGCGAAGCGATGTTGTGTCGCATGGGGGCGCACACCGTGTGGGTTGTCGTGAGCCCACACATGAGCATTGTGCTGATTGAATAAGCCTTCCCGAGCGAAATAAGCCTCATCCGTGAACAAAACATAGGCTGGAAAATTCAAGTCTTGTTGAACAGTTTCTTGGAGAAACCACTGCGCAAAAGCCACACGTGCAGGATGATCTTGGGGGAGCAGTAACTGAACCCTTTGGAGATGAAAGGGGTGTAAGGAATCGCCGTGCCAGACACGCTGTACACTGCAACGAGACACTCCTAATGCAGAGGCAACGGCACGTGTGCTGGTAGTAGGATTATTCTGGACGGCATTCAACATACTTTCTTCCATGGCGGGAGTTCGCGTCGAACGTGGTCTGCCTAGACTACTCCTGTTATCTCTAAATGACCCATAATCGCACAAATTTTGATGCACACGCGGAAACAAACAGTGGTCCAGTACATGTCCGTCTGGGAAGCGTTCTCAAGAAATTCGTTGAGCGGCTCGTCCATTGCCCTCTGTTAATCCATATATTAGGTGCATGTCTGCCAGCTCACAGTTCGTATACCGATGCATGCTCTTTGTGCGGCGACTACTGCTTGAATGAGTAAACTAGAAATTTTCCCTCTCGCGAACTGATGAACAACGCCGTCTACCGACTTACGGTGACGTTTCCGTTATGGGTTCCTATGCGATTCGCATTCCTTTAGATGTTACCAACCTCCCCTAAACGTTTGTACCAATATTTTTGAGACACCCTGTATAGATATAATACTCTAATGCCTCATGGTACTAATTGATTCAGACGCTTATTACTCAGTAATATAACCAAATCAATTTTTTGAGTGATCACTGAATTATGACCACCTACCTAACACCGTGTCGTGACACCGTTCTGACGGATAACAGCCTATCAATGCCTATTCGCCTAGGCATTGCCTCCACTAGATGTGCCGAAGACGTCCGTAGGGATCTGGAGACACGCTGCCTGCAAGGCTATCCGCAGTGTCAGATTAGATGAGAGTGGCGTGTCCATACACCTCATTTCTCGTTCCAAACATCCCACAGGTGTTCAATTGGATTAAGGTCAGACGAATATCGAGGACAATCAACATGAGTGATATCTTCACTGTGTTACTGAACACAGTGCACAGTGTTGGCCAGACGACACGGCGTCTTGGAAAATCTCGTTTCTGTCCGGCGAAAAACGCAACATGGCAGAGTGCAAGTCATCTGCTAAGAGCTGCTGCTATTTCACCTTACCAGTGAAATAATAGTCTATAAGCGCCAGGGGTCCTAGTTCTTGTCAGCTAAACATGGCTCATATTAAGCAACCACTGCCACCTGCCCGGGCAGCAAGCACAATGGGTGGTTCATGGATTTGTGTTACTTGAGCCACACACGAAGGCGTCAGCGGGCCCTTGTGGGTAGCGCAAATGGTCGGATCGCCGTCCTCCACACACTGGGTGGAAAATTAGCATTAGCATTAATAGAGGCATATGATGCAAGAAAGCAAGCTTATGCAGCATCAGGCAAAAAAAAAAAAAAAAAAAAAAAACCCTTCCACTTCACCCCTCCGTTCGTTCGAAATACCTGTCCTGCTGAGCCTTAAATTTATTTAGGCTATCAACTTCCACAACAAGGGATGGACGTCTGTTCCAGCAACCAACTACCCGCTGGCTAAAGGCAAATTTTCGCACATCTGTCCTGTATCTGTCTTTCCTCAATTTAAATTTATGCCCTCTCAGGTGATTATTCTGAGCAAGAGGAAGAATCCCATTGGCATTGAGCATGCTCAAACCATTCAAGGATTTATACATCTCTATCAGATCACCTCGCAGGTGGCTAGTCTCCAGACACTGTAATTTGCAAAACTTAAGCCTTTCTTCGTAAGAGCAACCCTTTGTTCCATTCACTAATCTTGTTACCTTTCTCTGTACTCGTTCCAGCAGCTCTACATCCTTCTTGAAATGATTCCTCCAGACCTTTATACAGTACTTAAGGTGTGGTCTGACCATTGCCTTATGCAAAGGAATAATCACCTCCCTATCCCTGCTAGAAAAAGTCCTGTATATGCAGCCCGTCTACACTGTTCAGAGAACTTCATATCTGCCTGCACAATTACCCCCAGGTCCTTTTCATTCTCTACCACTGTCAGTGTAGTACCACAGAGTTGATACGTTGCTCTGGGGTTGCTGTTTCCCATACTTTACATTTGTCAATGTTAAACTTCATTTGGCACCTCTCAGCCCATCTGCTCAACCTTTCCAGATCCTGTTGCAGCAGCATAGCGTCAGTAGCGTCCTTAACAACCCTGCCAACCTTTGTATCGTCTACAAACTTGGACATTAAGCTTGATATACCATCATCAACGTTATTTATAAATACAGAAAACAACAATGGACCCAACACTGAACCCTGAGGGACTCCACTAATAACATTAGTCCACGATGAGCAGTGTCCATTAATTACCACTCTCTGTCTTCTGCCACTCAACCATCCCTTTATCCATAGCAACAATTTGCCACCAATGCCACATTGCGCAATTTGTGCAGCAGTCTTCCATGTGCAACAGTATCAAAAGCCTTTCTAAGATCCAAATATATAATATCAAAGTTATTCCCTGCATCCAATTCTTTTGTGACTACATCATAGTATCCAATCAAATTGGTCAGGCAAGACCTTCCCTTAACAAAACCATGCTGTGTCTGAGCTATAACTGAATTCTTGTCAAGATGATCCTGCAGTGCTTCTTTAACCAGTGCTTCCATTAATTTTCCTGAAACAGAAGTTAAACTCACAGGTCTATAATTACTTGTGTCAGCCTTTGATCCTCCTTTGTGAATTGGGGTTACATTTGCACTTCTCCAGTCTGTGGGTACCTCCGCTGGTTCCAAGGAAGCTCTAATAATTATGGCTAACGGACTGCTTACTTCCTTTGCTGCCTCCTTTAATATAACTGGATAGACCCCCTCCACCCCAAAACGTTAAGCCAGGGACCTGAGTTCGAGTTCCGTCGACGAGGGGAGAAATTTTTATGGGTATTTTTCACAACGTGGCTGAATTAGTCGGCCTCAGACGAGGGTAGCACCGATTTTTCTCCCGGAAATTCGGGTTTTTCGTTCAGCAAACAGAAAATCGAGCTCAGACCATTCACAATATACAGGTGCTATATGGCTATAGTCGCTTATGCCCCTAAAAACCCTACTCTTTCTACTACTACTACTACTCCTGCATGGCGCAAAAAAAAAAAAAAAAAAAAAAGAAAAGAAAAAAAGAAACTATTATAATTAGGCCACCCGAATAATAAAATTCATCTGCTCCTGTGTCTTATATACAGTCTGGAGGCTGTATATTGTGTGTGTAAATAAAGAACAATGAATGCATGATTGGAAGCACTGTACGCACGAGCTACCATAACCATACCCTTTTTTTTTTTTTTTTTTTTTTTAACTCTGTGATATATTTACTACGTCCGATAACTGCTACTTTATCACTCCGACTTGCACGACCCTATGCAAATTGCCATTGCCCTAACGTAAGAAGCTGTTCGGCTTTTTGTACTCGATATATGCAGCATAGTCCATTACGGATGGGGGTGATCATAATTCAGTGATCACTGAATTATGATCAAAATAGGAATTGTGTACAGTGTTTTGGAAGAGATATTGTCTATATAATAGTAACATATCCACATTTCGGTGTTGGTCCAAACCTATTTCAAGCTTCTGGACGCCTCTGTTCAAAAAATGGCGGTTAGAATAATTAATGACCCGCCTCTTACAAAATCTTCTCTCCACTTTCTTATAGACGTTCAGTTTTCTATAGATGGGCACTATTTTTTTGAACCGGCATCTGCAATTCACTCACTTTCTTCTGAACCAGTCTGAACATGTGCCACAACCAATCACCATCCATTCACTGCCCAATTCCAAACCTCACAGATTTAGCCCTTCTCTTTTCTGGAGCAATCTACCTTCCTTTTTATATATTGTATAAGGTAATGGTCAGGCCACATCTTTGAGTACTGTATACAGGTCTGGAGGCCTCATTTCAAGAAGGATGTACAGTTGCTAGAACGAGTACAGAGAAGCTACAAATTGCAGCTTCTGGAGACTAGGCACCTGTGAAGCGATCCGATTGAGGTGCATAAGGCCTTGAATGGATTGAGCAGGCTCAATGTTTATGGGATGCTTCCCCTTGCTCAGATTACAAAACTGAGGGAACATAGATTCAAACTGAGGAAAGACAGTTGTAGAATAGATGTGTGGAACTTTGCCTTTAGCCAGCAGGTAGTTGGTGGTTGATTGCTGGACCAAACTTCTATCTGTCGTTGTGGAAGTTGATAGCTTAAATAAATTCAAGGCAGAACTAAAGAAATATTTGGAATGAATGGATCAGTGAAATGGGAAGTGTTTTTTTTTTTTTTTTTTTTGGCTGATGCTGTATAAGCTTGCTTTCTTGCATTATGTGCCTCTACTAATGCTAATGATATTTCACGAAAAGTACCTGCCATCCACAGAAATTCACGTCTAATTGAGAGGAGTAGCAAGGTCGCCCTGGGGCAATTCAATATATTTGTACTCCTGAATACTTAAATAGTTCCATATTGCGTCCGGTGGAAAATACTCTCTACTCTCCCCATTGCTACGCCCTTGATCTCGTATATCTTCTACATTCTCAGCTTCAGTCCATGCACGATAATAAGTGCTATAGATTCTAAAAGCAGTGTTTGTTGACAAGATAGCCTGAGTCTACTTATAACTTGATGAAGCGAAATGCACATCATCAAGAGAATGAAATGAATCAATTAGAACTGGAAGCATCAAATGACTCAACCTACCATCCAAAAATCAAGTTCTCGAATCTTCAAAGCCACCTTGAAGACATACTGTTTCGCAGGCAACTTGCTATCTCTAATCTTCATAGACTTGAAGTGGTTGTCCGTACCTTTACAGAAATAAAATGACTCCGCACACAGAGTAAACTAAAATTCGGCACATTTTGCAAAAAAATCAACATTTTTAAATGCATCACTCATCAATGATCACGTTTGTCTTTTAAGTATCCACGAAAAAAAAAATGACATTTCTTCTTTATAAGATCTTTTCAGGACTATTTTTTCCTGTAATCTGTTTTTTCGGCTAGAAAGATTTATTGTGCCATAGATAATGCAATGGTCTTAATTGTCACAGCAGAATAAGCCTGGTTAATTGGCCACACGTCATAGCTGTGTCACAAAACATGAGACTGCTATCACAGCCTGTTTCAGGACTAAGTAGTCCCCCTGATCAGATAATAGATGGGTTATAATGACAACACACAGACAAAACAGTTATAAAACAGTTGTTCGATGTTAGCTGCCACACTTTATAAGAAATCAGTTTTCAAAGTTATAATACAGCTAGAGCTATCTGTTGAAATTAGTGCAATACCTGGGTAACTGTTTATAAAAGCAAGTTTGTTTAATGCGAGAATTAAAACCATTGCGTTTTCCTACCTCATGGGCAGCACAGTTGGTGCAATCACCATCTTCCCCGCACCGGCTGGAAAAGACTTGAGTTCGAATACCACCAATGACTTGAGGAATTTTTATAGGCATTTTTCACATCGTGGCTGAGTTAGTCAGTCTCAAGCGAGGGTATCATGGTCTTTCCCCCCGAAAACTCAGTTTTTCGTCTAGAAAACAGCAAATCGACCACGCGCGCGGGTGCATAAGTACACGTGCCTTGAGTGACCGGGGTTCAAGCCCGTGACTGCTGAATACGGTGCTGTTTCTTGTATTCTGTCTATCTTGTTAACTCCTCTGACTGTTTGGTCGTCCAGGAGTATAAACAGAAAATTTATTTTATTTATTTTACCCATGCAATTAGAGATACAAGCATAATATGGTCTAAGTTGTCGATGCACCTAAAACTCTAACAACGAACATTATATTGTCCATGCAGTTTAAATTCTACTGGCCGCAAAAACAAACGAAAAGAGAAGATAGCCATTATAAATGTTCATAAGTTGTTTGTTTATGCTTAATATTTATTAAAATGTTCTCTTATAAAACTGCTCAACCATTACCTATACCCGGAAAACTTTAAAATATGAAGCTTTCGTTCCCCGAGGGTGCCCGATTTTAGTGACTTTAAAATATTATTATATCAATCAAAAATAAAATGATAATAACACTGTATACCACGGATTTCCCATAGAAAAACAGATAAACATCCCTTATAAATGGATAGTTTATCTACAGCCCTGGAATTGGATGAGTACACTTAACTCAGTCGATAATCACGTGTTTCCTGACGATCTGTGTGCTAGGGTTATCCCTAGCACGCAGATCATCATAAGTGCATATATCAAGGGGAGGAGGGCGTGATGCAGCTCCTGTACCAACAGCAGTTCCAGTACCCCAGCCATTCGAAAACCAATGGAGGTTCGGTGGCAACTTTCCAGCGAGAAATCTCGTTCCCCAGAGTGCAACTAAACAATCTCAGACCCAAGTCTCCTGCCGCGTTGTCTACATCCCTTAAAGTGCAACAACGAGAAATTGATAGCTTAATAACGATACTGGGGTTAGATGGGGTCCCACATAATGGCGAAAAGGGAGCCGTTAGTGTCACTCAGGACGGTGACAAATTGGCCTAGGCTGCTGCCGCCGGCCTATGGGGTGACACTGATAAAGATATAGGGCGACTGTGGCTAGCCAGAACTCTAATATATTTGTTGGAGAATTACTGCCGGCACCTGAGAATCATCAGTATCCTGTGTGTGTGCGTGTGTTATTATAATCGGGTAGGTACATTTGTATGACCATGTATATGCTGTGAAACAAATTGCTCTAAATATCGCGTACCAGGATTACACGGTATTACCACATTTGATGAAACAGGGTTAAAAAATAGCGGGTTTCTTTCCAGGATAATCGGAATTGTACGGAGAGGGTTCTATATCGATTTCCTCAAGGAAATTCTACTAAATGGGAGATAATTACCACTGGATAACAGCTACTCGAGTATGATGGTTACCGAAAAAGTGATACCCATTATAAGTGATACGGAAAAGTGATACTGGGTATCAGTTTTCGAAAATACTAGATTCGTCCTCTGGTAGCAAGTAGCTTCATTTTTATTTATTTAATCAAACTGAAATTTGAAGATCTCTAAAATACAATTTAGAAATTTCACTTCTGGAGCAGCATACTTGAATATCAAAATATATTTTTCATAATAAAGTATACTGTTTATTTCACTGAAATAAACAAGAAACTTAGAATTCAAACTTCTGTTCGTACCTGTTGTGAACACACCGAATTTTGTTTATTTTTATTTTTTTAAATCTTTGTAGGGTGGAATACCCAACCGTTTAAGCCTGGACAAAGGACACAGGCAAGACTAGTTCTTACATAGAACAGTTTAAAGCACAGCAGTTAAAAGACGTAATTTTTCTTGATCTAGAACTATCCTCTGGGGGGTTTCCTTTCCATCTAGAATAAGAATATTGCCTCAGAGACAGTTTCTTCTGATGGAATCACAAAGCTTCCTAAAACATGGTCATCCTTGCCTCTTTACTATTTTTTTTTTTCATTCTTCTAATTTCCTATTCTTCCAAGTAACACTCAAACTATGGTTAGCGTAACAACAAACTTAGGACTACTAAATATAATTTTCTTTCATTTATACCAAAGAACCTCATTGAACAATTCCATCGGCTTGCTGATCTGTACTTCTTAGGGACAGTGCTATTAACGCACTCTACCACTCTGATGGCCGTTTCTGGGTGTGGCGAATGCCAGGGGAACAGTTCATTCCAACAATGAAGTCTGGTGGAGGCAGTCATGGTTTGGCTTGGGCCCATTATTCGTTATCGACAAAACCATGTATGCTGTGACAACATAATTGTCCAGGACAACCTGGACAATTATGCACTTCCATCATTATGGCAATACTTCGGGGAAGGCCCATACCTGTATCAGCAAGACAACGCGCCATGTCATACAGCTCGGGTGTTAAAACAGAGTGGATTGAGGACATGAGTGTGGAAAAGTTGGATTGGCCAGCCCCGAGTTCTGATCTGAACCCTATCTAGCATCTTTGGGATGTACCGGATCGTCGGGTACGTGCACGTTGAGATCGTCCAAAGAACAAGGCCGAGTGGAGGAACATATCACCTGACATTTATAAAAAAGCTGGTTAAGAGCATGCCGTGAAGATTGAAGGACGTCATAAAACAAAAGGTTTCAGCACAAAATATTAAATGATACAATAAAAGCTCTTTTTTTTTTTAAGGCAGGTGTCCGGATATTAATGATGTGTGTATATATATATATATATATATATGTGTGTGTGTGTGTGTGTGTGTGATGTACCGCCCTGTTCCACATAAACTAACTAACTAACTAACTAACTAAATAAATAAATAAATAAATAAATGCTAACGTGCATCATCAGCTCCTCCCTCTGATAGAGGAGCGGATGAGGGATGCTGTGATTTGATGGCCTACAGAGCTCAAAATTTTCGTGTGATCCTCACAATCAAACTAAACTAGAGAAATGAATGAATGAATAAATAAATGGACTTTTATTCATTGGGATTGTTTCTGCAAACGTTTAGTGGAACAACTGCAGTTGAATGAACAAAATAGACCCATCGGCCTAGTCATTACGGCCGAAAGAGAAATTAATGGCCAACTCTATTCACAGCCAGAAGCCAGGGGTTAACAAAAGGAAAATGATGACAATCTCGAAGGCAGGGGCCCACATCTAGATAGGGGCATATCATGTCAGGTGGAAAGCAGGTTAATACATAAATAATATTAAGTAGTATATTAATATAAAGAAAATACAGAGAATAGTGATTTAATTAAACAGATTGAGGCTATTAAACAATAATTAATAGGAGTTATTGTGAAATTACATAAGTTGGATACATATTCTTACATTAATTATTTAAAATAATTAAATAGTTAAATGTAATTTTTGAATAACATATACAATTGTAATTTACCGAAAACTAAATTAACTTAATTTAATTAAAATAAGAAACCGTCCTATGTGGCGCTAGAATATATTTTGACTTAAGTCTAGAACCAACAAATTCTGCAGATTCCTTATAAGTTGAGGTCATGGAATCGTTAGGTTATATCCGTGTGGGACTGATCTAATGGCTATTGGAATAATGGGATACACAATGCCCTTCTTACTCTTTGCTTTGTATCCCATTACATTAATTAAGCAAAAGTAACAGTCATTAAAGTTGTTTGTAGGATCCTGCCAAATCATGGGAATTACAAATGGCATAGCCTTCCTTTTACAATTTTCCCCATAATCTCCGTGCTTCAACACAGGTTCGGCAAATTTATGTAGTAACCATTGTTTATCTTGGTCACAGAGTTTCGCTCCAAAATAAGCATAATACACTTTTTTTTTTTTTTTTTTTTACAAATTCTGTAATATCTTGCCTTTGCTTGAGGACTACATAACTTCCACAAACATAGTAAGTTATGATTGTTCAAACGCTTGTGTGAAGGAAGACATTTTACTTACTTTTCAACACAATTCCACACGATTATTTCAAAAATAAATTGAGCGCACACTGATAAATATTGCTGAATGGAGCTCTCAAGATCAAGAAACAAATGATTGAAGGCAGTGTTACCAACTTATGAAGATTTAGTTTACAAATTCCCAGCATTTACTCTTAACTTACTACAACTCCTGACATCAACCTAAGTGATTTGTGAAAAAACGTTATGTGATAGAAAAAAAACAAAAAAAACAACCGAATAACATTTCTGAAATCAGGGTAAAAAACTGATTTAAAAATCTATTAGCTTGTAAACATCGAAACCATGTAGAGTGGTGTAATCCAACACAACCGATTTTCACGGTCGTTCAAAATTCTCATTTATGGATAGAGTCGCCGCCTTCTGTTTTGGAAAGGGTTCACAGTGCTCGGTTATCTCGTACCTGATGCTGTTCTTTCTGAAATTCTTCGATAATACAATAGTCTCCCATATTCTGTGCCAAGCTTCAACGATAGCTTTGGGTACGTGGAATTTCGACTTCTGTGGGATCATACACGGACTGCAAAATTTGTGGAAACATCGGTGAGGAAACGGTGGGTAAGGAACAGCAGTACCGTTACCCAAATGCCTTCTTATTCTTCCAAAATATAATTGTTTTCGATCCATTCAATCAAGTTATTAGCTTATGTTGGCAAATAGGTCTTCAGTACATTGAATGCTTCTGGAATTTCATCAGACGTCATAAACTCCAAGGCGAACAAAATAGCGCAGCCTCCGTCAGTGCCGTATCGAGATGCCAATCCACTCGTTTGACTCTTTCTCTAACTACACAGCCCCGGGTGGAAGAAACAAGCTTTGTTCGACACATCAGAAAATTCAATTTTAGAACCATTTATTTCAGCCAATTATAAATCACTTAATATTGCCTATGGCTTCAGTTCAGTTTCGTTTTCTTCGGCAAAGTCAGCCAAATCTTGAAATAAATAACTTTCTTCACTCTTGCTGGACATTAACACATAAACAAATGGTAGAATTCGGTAATTTCTAATAGGTGCATTGTATTGTATAAGGCTGATAAAAAAATATTGAAACAGTTTTGAAGGTATCGTCCAATCCAATACTGAGCGCCTGCGATAAACGCTGAACATTTACTTTTGTTGTAAAAACCAAAATTCTTTCCTTTCCCACTGAGAATCTCTAACCAGGAATAACTCATCATTTAATGTTTCATGCAAAGCAATTTCAATGTCAGTTTCGTCCAATGATTGGGGCTCTGCCGGTGTTTCAGCTTTTCTCACCCGTTTTATTTATTTATTATTATTATTATTTTTTTTTTTTTTTTTTTTGAGGGAGAGTGTTTTTTGACGGCAAATGCGGCTGAATTTGTTGAGGGACAGCAATGCGGTGTCCCTCAACAAATCGGTTAAAACGGTGTTCGAAAGGCCGGCCGCTAGTTAGTACACCGGACCGAACCTATTGGTAACTCTCTAGGAGGCTTCCGGATCAGCTAGTGTATAATCTTGCTACCTCTACTCTGCCAGATAGTGACTGGAGGGAGTCCGAGTAGTGTGTATGCGGGGAGCATTGTCGACGCCACGTTATGTCAAGGATCTGGGTGCCACTGCTAGACGTTGCGGAGAAGTAAATAATCCACTGCGTCCAGTCCTGAACAATCTTAGTAGCCTGCAAAGATTCTTCCCATCAAATACAGCAAAAGTATTTAACTCAATACACATAGATGCCGAAAAACTGTGTGAGGATGCAACATACCGGAAAGAGATCTTCCAGAATTCGTACAGACTTACCGAAACATGAATCGGCTGCAAAGTACCAAAGAATTGTGAGTAAAAGTGAAACTTTCTGCTTTAAGAACGATAATAATTTGTTGACTGTAAATATATACCTTCTGTAACAGTTATGTTAATATGTAAGTTATAGATGGAATTATTAGTGAATTGTAAATATATGATTTGTATAATGTATGTACAGAATCATTAATGCGTAAATACTGTATATATTAAACATAAAATGTGTATATAATATTTCGGGACGAGACTACGTGTTCAGTATATGTAACCCACTGCACGTAGTATCTCGTACCCTGATATGTACTTAGCACCCTCCTGGCACTTTGCCGTCCCGGAGTGATTTCCTTGGGGAAATAAACAGATAATAATAATAATAATATTCTTACCACATGTACACCATATCCAAAAATTTCATTACTTCATGCAGCATGTCCCACCCACTTTTTCTATTGAATACATCATGAATTGTCAAACTAATAGAGCAAGCTTATATGCGAAAAGATCTAAACCTCCCAAGGACTTCCTAATTCATTTCACAAATATACGTGGTCTCAATTCTAATCTCAACGATGTCCATTTCCACTTGCAGTCTGCCAAACCCCATGTACTTTTTCTGACAGAATCTCAGTTATCGGTTGATTCAACTACTGCTCATCTCAGATGCCCAAATTATTCGCTGTATGATTCCTTTCGCCTCAAAGGTGGTGAAGCAGTTATTAATCAGTCCAAACTAGAGTTTGAACAGGCTAAGAGTAGAAAACTTGCTTCTTGCCCTAATGGTAGCGGAGCATTCTGGTCTCTTGCCAAAGTTATTGGCCGCACTCACCTCTTCTCTCACCTCTGTCCAAACGGGACGGTTCTGTTGTCACTTCAGCCAAGGATAAAGCTGACCTGCTAGCATTCCATTTTTCTTCCAGCTCATGTATTAATGATCTTGGTAAAACACCTCCCACCATTCCCAACACGCTCCATTCAATGCCTCCTGTGGTCTTCCGTCAAAAGAATATCAGAAGGATTTTGATGAATCTTGATGCTAAGAAAGCTCCAGGTCTTGTTGGTATTTCTCCACTTGTTCTCAAAACCTGTGCTCCTGAACTTACTCCTATTCTTTGTCGCCTTTTTTCACTTTGTTATTTCAAAGGTGTTTTTCCTTCTGCTTGGAAATTTGCTCATATCCAGCCAGTTCCTAAAAAGGGTGACAAATCCCTCCCATCCAATTATCGTCCCATTGCAATTACTTCTACTCTTTCTAAAGTAATGGAGAAATCAATTAACCGCCAACTCTTAAACTACCTAGAAACCTTCCGTCTGATCAACGATCACCGGTATGGATTCCGTCAGTGTCGATCCACTGATGATATTCTGGCTTATATTACCCATTTATGGACTAATTCAATGGAAAGGTTCGGTGAAACACAAGTAGTTGCTCTTGACATCTCAAAGGCATTAAGGTCTTCTAAACAAGCCTCCATCTTATGGTTTTCCAACAGTTTTCTCTCTGATTGCTCACTGAGGGTGATGGTAGATGGCTCTCTGTCTTCTAACTTCTCCACTAATGCCGGTGTCCCCCAAGGTTCAGTTTTTCCCCCACTCTTTTCCTCTTGTATATTAATGACCTTCTTCCATTGACTGGAAATCCTATCCATAGTTTTGCCGATGATAGCACATTGCATTCAACTTTCCATTTTGAGAAACCTTGTCCTGTGCAATCAGCTTCAACTTCTCGAAAATCTGCTACCAATTCCTTAAATGCTGATCTGCAGGTAATTCTCCAGTGGAGCAAAGACAACTTAGCATTAGCATTAGCATTAGTAGAGGCATATGATGCAAGAAAGCAAGCTTATTCAGCATCAGCCAAAAAAAAAAAAAAAAAAAAAAAAACACACAACCACTACTCTCATTTCACCCCTCCGTTCGTTTGAAATACCTGTCCAGCTGAGCCTTAAATTTGTTTAGGCTATCAACTTCAACAACAAGTGATTAGCATTAGCATTAGTAGAGGCATTTGATGCAAAAAAACAAGCTTATGCAGCATCAGCCAAAAAAAAAAAAAAAAAAAAACCACTTCCACTTCACCCCTCTGTTCGTTCAAAATATCTGTCCAGCTGAGCCTTAAACTTATTTAGGCTATCAACCTCCACCACAAGGGATGGAAGTCTGTTCCACCAACCAACCACCCTCTGGCTAAAGGCAAATTTCCGCACGTCTATCCTACATCTGTCTTTCCTCAATTTGAATTTATGCCCTTTCAGGTGATTTTTCTGAGCTAGAGGAAGAATCCCATCAGCATTGAGCATGCTTAAACCATTCAAGGCTTTATACACCTCTATCAGATCACCTCGCTGGTGCTTAGTCTCCAGACACTGTAATTTGCAAAACTTAAGCCTTTCTTCGTAAGAGCACCCCTTTGTTCCATTCACTAATCTTGTTGCCCTTCTCTGTACTCGTTCCAGCAGCTCTACATCCTTCTTGAAATGAGGCCTCCAGACCTGTATACAGTACTCTAGGTGTGGCCTGACCATTGCTTTATACAATGGAATAATCACCTCCTTATCCTTGCTAGAAAAATTCCTATATATCATTGACAATACACCATGAGCTACTCTTGCAGCCCGTCTGCACTGCTCAGAGAACTTCATATTTGCCCTCACAACCACCCCCAGGTCCCTTTCATTCTCTACCACTGTTAGTGTAGTACCACAGAGTTGATACGTTGCTCTGGGGTTGCTGTTTCCCATGTGTAGTACTTTACATTTGTCAATGTTAAACTTCATTTGCCACCTCTCAGCCCATCTGCTCAACCTTTCCAGATCCTGTTGCAGCAGCATAATGTCAGTAGTGTCCTTGACAACCCTACCTATCTTTGTATCGTCTGCAAACTTCGACATTAAGCTTGATATACATTCATCAATATCATTTATAAATACAGAAACCAATAATTGACCCAACACTGAGCCCTGAGGGACTCCACTAATAACATTAGTCCACGACGAGCAGTGTCCATTGATTACCACTCTCTGTCTTCTCCCCCTCAGCCACCCCTTTGTCCACAGCAGCAATTTGCCTCCAATGTCACACTACTCCAATTTGTGCAGCAATCTTCCATGTAAAACAGTATCAAAAGCCTTTCTAAGATCCAAGTATATAATATCAAAGTTATTCCCTGCATCCAGTTCCTTTGTGACTGCATCATAGTATCCAATCAAATTGGTCAGGCAAGACTTCCCCTTAACAAAACCATGCTGTGTCCGAGCTATAGCTGAAGTTTTGTCTAAATGATCCTGCAGTGCTTCTTTAACTAGTGCCTCCATTAATTTTCCCGGAACAGAAGTTAAGCTCACAGGTCTATAATTACTTGTGTCAGCCTTTGATCCTCCTTTGTGAATTGGGGTGACATTTGCATATCTCCAGTCCGTGGGTACCTCCCTTGAGTCCAAGGAAGCTCTCATAATTATGGCTAAGGGTTTGCTTACTTCCTTTGCTGCCTCCTTTAATATAACTGGATAGATCCCATCCACCCCGGGTGCCTTTCTTGTGTTTATCTTCAACAATTTCTCCTCCACTTTACTCTCAGTTATTACAAGATTCTCTAGATTACTGCTAGAGTTGAATCCACCTCTGGCTTTCCCCTCGCTAAATAACTCCTTATGTGTGAATGTCGATGCAAAATATTCATTTAGTTTGTTAGCTACCTGAGCAGGATCATCAACAGTTGACCCATCGATATCAAGTGGACCAATCTGATTCATCCCCTTCCTTCTAGAGTTTACATAAGTAAAGAACTCTTTGCTGTTTTTCTTTGCATCCCTTGCCAAAGATTTCTCGTAATCTGCCTTCGCCTGCCTAACCTCCTTTGTAACTTGGTTACAGATCAACTTGTATCTATCATAGGCTTCTGTGTCATGTGTTAATTTGTATGTATCCCATGCATGTTTCTTCTCTGCCATATGCCTCATCAGTTCATCTGACATCCATTTAGGCCTAAACCTTGAGCAATATTTCTTAGTTGGTATGTAAAGCCTAGTAGCTTCCAAGATAAGTTCTTTGAATGCTTCCCATTTTGAATTTGCTGTTGGTAACATCATCAGTTGGTCCCACTGTATAGAATTTAAATACTGCCTCAGTCCATCGTAGTCGCCTTTACGAAAGCAATAACCCTTCCCTTTACCCCTAATGGTAGTTACCTCTTTGAGTAAATCCCACTTCAGCACACTATGATCACTGCCACCTAGTGGTTCATTTATCTGCAGATTCTTAATGCATGAAGTATTCTTCCCTCTAGTTGCCTCCTGAACATGCTGATGTAGAAAACAATCATCCAATAAATCCACAAAAGCCTTGCTAGTGTGTGAGTGACCAGCCCCCAAATTCCAGTCAATATCTGGGAAATTAAAATCTCCCATTATAAGACTCTCTGATTTACTGGCCCACTCTATTTCCCTGTACAGTATCTTATTATACTCATCAGAGTCATTAGGCCTATAGCACACTCCTACTCTCAATTTTGATCTCCCAATGCTTATGTCACACCAAACTGACTCGACACTGCACTGTCCAGCGATGTCCACTGGCTTCACTTCCTTGGATTTTATGTATTTCTTAACTAATAGCATAACCCCTCCTCCCTTCCTGTCCAGTCTATCCTTTCTGTAGACATTGTACTCCCCAAATTCCAGTTCTGCATTCCTTATATCTGTGTGACACCACGTCTCTGATATCCCAACAATATCTGCCTTTGATTGTTTGAGCAATACCTCAAATTCATCAAATTTATTTACTAAACTCCTAGCATTGGTGTACACGCAAGTATACATGCACCTATTTCTATTCTTAGCTACCCTAACACAACCCATGTGTTTACTTGTACCGCAATGACTCCCGGCAGTCTCTGAAATATCCTGAATCTTGTTTTTCAGGCTTCTGCTCATTCCAATAGAAGCAGTGGAAGAATCTCTTTCACCTCTGCCAGTGGCTACTGTTAATCTATTCGTCTTTGTCTCCCCCCAAGCTAGCAGTTTTCCGACCCACCTAACACTGCCTCGATAGCATCAGCAAATATTCTTGCAAATATTCTTGCAACTTAGTTGATTTCAACCCTTCTAAAACTCAGTCTTGTCTTATATCTCGCAAAAAGGTACTTCTGCTCCTATGCTTATCTTTAGTGACACTTCGATTTCTAGGCAAAATGATATATCTCTTTTGGGGATTACCCTGACTTCTAATCTCTCTTGGCACAAGCACATTACAAATATTGCTTCCTCTGCATCTAAAAAACTTGGTTTTCTCTTTCGCTCTCGGCGTTACTTTTCTTCCAAACAGTTGTTGACTTTGTAGAAATCGCAAATCCGCCCTGCCATGGAATATTGTTCCCACATCTGGGGTGGTGCCCCCAAAACCTCTCTCAGGCTTCTTGATTCCATTCAGAAGAGGGCAGTTAGGTTAATTAATGATTCATCTCTAACAGAGTCTCTCCACTCGCTTTCTCATAGACGCACTGTTTCTGCTGCATGCCTCTTCTACAGATACTTCCATGGGCACTGTTCTTCTGAATTGGCTTCTATAATTCCCGCTCTCTCTTTCAAAACAGTCCGAACACGTGCCGCCACCAGCCAACATCCATTTACTGTCCAACTTCAAACCCACAGAACCAACTTTTCATCTTCCTCATTTATTCATTCAACTGCCGTTTTCTGGAACAACCTTCCTTCGTACGTATTTCCTGAAAATTACAATCTACAGAAGTTCAAGTCCAATGTCAACAAATATCTTCTTTCGTCTTCTCAATCTCCAACCCAAGCACGGTACTAAGTACTATAGGTTATAATACCTCTCGTGTTTGGGGTTCTCATAAAAAAAAAAAAAAAAAAAAAATATGCTTTTGGTTTGAATAATCCTACACGGCAGATTTTTTATTTGTTTTGCGTGCAATGATTTTTTGTGCAATGATTAATATGTCCAATGATTTTTTCAGCATCGGCGGCACTTGATGCTGGAGCATGATTATGATTCACAAACATTTAAAGATGACGTTGCCCTTTCAAATATTTTGTCTGCTTTATCTTTACGTTCTTCCGATTTTCTTTTTTCACAGCCCAAATAGTAAATATCCTCGCGATGTTTGTCTTTTCGCATTAAATATCCCCGTGTATTAATTTTGTTGTTCCCTTTTTGAGGGAACAAAAAAATTAACACATTTTTTAAACGATTTCATAAATGTCGTCCTTTTCGACAAGAGGGTCGAACTAAGAATGATAATTTTTGTCTTGTACACACTTTTATATAGTTCCGCCGTCTGACCGAAAAAAAAAAACACAACTATTAATTCCCAGAATTTTTGAATCTATTTATTATAATCTGTCCAGTATTATTTATTGTTGGCATTATAGTTTTTGGGGATTTTTTTTTTTTTTTTGGTATTAACAGGATATTATGAGTAGTCGGGATTATGGCCGGCAAGTAGGAAACCTCCTCGCATGCTCTAATTTCTCATCTCCTTTAAAGCCTATTTCTTTGGACATTATTCTGTTCTAAACTTTAAAAACTCTGCAGGATTCTTCTGGATGGGTCCTGTCCTGTGTATATGACACACACATATTCTCTATATAAAAACATTAGTCTCACTGCTCAAATTCCATCATCGGCCGAAGTCCGGTGATGGAATCGAACTCCTGCTTTCACTTCATCCACCCAGAGTGATGTGAGAGTGACAATGCTTTCTACCGCACTACCGCGGCCATTAGTGCAAAGAGAGAAGTGCAGTGAAATACATGTAATTGGCGAAATGCTTGCTTCCAAGAAAAAGAGTACTGTATTTGTCTGGTATTAACTTTTTGGCAAAATAATCTCGATATTTTAAACTCGCAGTCTATAGACATTTGAGACTACTGCGTATTCCTGCAGAAAGCTTTATCTGTATTTTGAAAGAGTTTGCAAAGTCAATATTTTGTAATGTGAATTTATTTTTGGATGTTCCGCATTTAGATTGGAAAGCATCTGTACAACGGTAAAAAGCCTACTGGAATCATCATTCCTGTTTATACTGAAACGATACATCTGGAATGTGTTAGCTACTAGTTAAAGATTTAAAAATAATCTTTACCGATATTTTCTCCATTATTTGAATAAGTAAAACACTCTAGCTTCCTCTTACGTCTCAGCTGCATGTAATTGCTTTCTTTAAGAAGCTATGTAAACTGCCCGCTTTGAAGATATGCTTTGCCATTATTACCTTGTTAAACATTTAAAACAGCCGCAACTCAGGCTATCGATCGTTTCAAGCTATTCTAATAAATGTTACTTATTATTTCTGAAAGTAGCAACATGTTTGCTGACGTCAGATGACATCACAAGGTATTTTGGCATCGCAAAGGCAGTTTCCTTGCAAATGATCTTTTACTTTGAAAACGTAAGGAAAGGTTGCATTTACCGAAGGTACATATAGGAAACTTCAAGGGTACAAGATGAAAATAAAATGGTCCTCGAGGTAATTTAATCCCGTCCATAGCAATCCTACTATTTCATTAGTAATTCGGTCATCCTTCAATTTACCGGCTATTTTTTTAAACACGAGTTGATCAAGTCTGTGGTTAACTCATATTAAAATTTAAAAAAATTAATTCAAATTGTAAACTCCTGTCATTCCTTAGCCGTGAAAGTTTTTGTATGAAGGTTTTCTTACCACGATAAAAATTAAATTTATGTATTAAACTTTATTTTACATTCTTCAAATCATTTGCGCAACTGATTAGTTATTTTCAAAAAAAAAAAAAAAAAAAGCCTGTTTCTTGAGGCTAACCGCCCTTTCTATCTTTAAAACATCAGAAATATTTGACGAATTCCCCTCTACCCCCCCCCATCAATATCAGTAAGGAAGTAAAAACAGAAATGGCCTCAACACTGATCCCGAGGGACTTGCTACATAGTGTGCATAGTGTGCATAGTTTTGGGGGTAAGGCGCCTCCGGTGGTTTCCCACATCTGCGCCATATATACTCTGTGGAGACAAACAGTATCACTGTGAAAGCCAGAAAAATTTTTTTGTGTTGTAAATGAAGTATTGTGCTGGGTTCTGTTGGGTGTCCTGGCTTTTGGCCGCAGGGCCCCTGATGGGACCCCACGTTGCCTGCACACACCACTAGGAGGTAGCCAGGCTGCCCATAATTCTCTGGCTAGTCTCCTCCAGGTCACCTGAGCTTCCTGGAAAGAGACCAAGTAAAAAAAAAAAAAAAAAAAATATATATATATACATATATATATAAAATAAAATAATAGGGTACAGGGAGTACAGGATGTACTGGAGAGGGTAAAGGAAAGGAGGTATAGACAGAGCGACGGAGGATGTAAGGGAAGGCATCCTCCACAGGTTGGGTGGGAATTCTCTCACCTAAGCGGAAGTGGAAGAAGAGGCCCCTCGAGAGGGTGGGAAGGCAATCACGTATCAAGAGAGACACGGATGAAACAATTCAAGCGACCTGAGTGTCAAGTCCAGTAGCTAGAAGTGGTCACAATCTAGGTGAAGATGCTCAGTATATGAGAAAGAGTGTTCATCAATGTGCATCAGTTCCAGGACGTTGTACCAGTGATCTTCTTCTGGTGAAGAGATCATGGGCGAAGGCAGAAAAAGCGTGGTACTGGTCTTCCTCATTGATCAGAAAATGTTCATTTCCTCGAGGCAGGGCATATATTTTTGATATGAGCAACGTTCGCAGGTCCTCGTAGAGCGGGCAAACATAGAATAGGTGATCCCAGTCTTCGTTTTCACCACAAAGACAGCGAGGATCATCCACGATGTTCATAGAGGCAAGTTTGTAATTTATAGATCCATGGCCTGTAATCAGGAAAGTGGTATATAACCCTGGACTGTACCATGATGGAGCTTTAGGGTAGATCTGGGCTATTTCAGGTAAGAATTTTTTAGTAATGGAACCTTTGGGGGTGGTATTCCATCTGTTTTGCCAGGCGTTAAGAAGAGGGACTTGCTACACTGGTACACACTAAGAATATCCACTTGTACTTACAGTCTCCTATCTTTTAGCCAACCCATTATTTGCCATTAATCCCAATTTTCGCCAGTTTATATAAGTCTTTCATGAGAACAAATTCAAAAGAACTGCATTTACATGAAATCATAATTTTTATGCAGTGTTCTACAGTCCCCATATTTAAAACAATGTCAAACAGCTGCTACGAGATATCTTCACGAAGAGCGAACTATCAGTCGTCATTTTTCACATTCCTGGCTGCAAGATCACCAGACCTAACTGCAGCAGACATTTGGTTGCGGGGATATCTGAAACACCTTGTAAATTAAGGTCCTACGCTTTCACCTACTGTTCAAAATCTTCGCCTATGCTATTCAGACCTAAGAAGTTCTGTATAATTCAGCATTTAAATTCTCTTTCTAGTATGAAGAACTTTGCATAAACAACCACAACTTCTCAATTTCAGCAATTTCTTAATTTTTGATATTTAGATTGTTTTCCATTTGGGGAAACAGAAAGAAGGGTATAAATTTCGATCGTTCTCTAATCGAATGTTTTCTTATTACTCGCAGAAAAAGGTTTTGCGTTTCACATTCCTTCACATTTTTGGATTTATTTTTGGATGTTTCGCATTTAGATTGGAAAGCATCTGTACAACGGTAAAAAGCCTACTGGAATCATCATTCCTGTTTATACTGAAACGATACATCTGGAATACACAGCATGACCGCAAGTGGTTGCGGTCAGCACCCTTCCACACCTTGTGGAAATTGCTTAGTTCAAATCTAGTCACACCGACGCCGAATTGGTAGGGCGAAAGCTATACGGCGTTTTATGATCACCAAACAAGCAAAACTGATCATAGACCCATGTCGCCGAATCAAACAAACACGGCTGTTTCTTTTGAACGGCTCAACAAGAATTCTAAATATCACATACCTTTGAACATCCTTTCTGTTAGCACAATGTTTATAATCGCCATCCACCAGTGTCCACCACACCCGGTGAAAAAGGCCCAGGTTAGAATCCCGTCAATGATGCGAGTAGCTTTCATGGACTTTTATCACTTCGTGGCTGTTAGTCAGTCTCAGGCGAGGAAAGCAAGATCCCTCCCCCACCCCTGCACAGAAAATGCGTATTTGCCCAGAAAAAGAGGCACACCGAGCAAGGAACGTAAGTAAATTATTAACATTGGTGAATAAGGTTGTACACGGGTGTGTAATATAATATAACCTAATATGGACAAAAATCCCTTGAAACAGTTCCACATCAGATATAACTGTTTTACAACCTCTTTAAAATTCCTTTTCCTTTCTACCAACAAATAATTCCAGGGAGTTTTGCTCCCTGCTGGCATTAATACCATATTGCCAGTAGTATCTGGATACTCCTGGGTTTTAAGAAAAATGAACCATTCATGCCATCTGAGTGTCAAGAATAGATATAAAACAACTGGTTAAACAAGCAAATGATACATAGTGAGCTGCATAACATCGTATTTTACTGAAAAGCTATAGCACACATTCCAAATAGCACAGCACGCAATGCACAACAAATTTCCCAGGGCAGAACTGTCTGAACAGATCTCTGGAACGTTAAAAATCCGTGGTGAAAGGAGTGGCAAATCACAATACTCGGTTTTCCTATCTGATGAACTTTTCTGGGTCTGTTGGATGCTCAGAGAACGTCATTTATCTGAATGCATCATCTGGGAGGAAGTTCTGTCACTGCCTGTGAGAGAACTTCTTTTCGGGGTTTGGTCTTGGAAAAATGAATGTCATGCGGAAAATTGACAGACTGTGAAAATCTGTTCTTTCTGTACTGTGACAGCAGTAGGGGATGTGTACTTCTTTTATTTCAGCATTAAATCGGACCACGTCATATGGTAGCAAATATAGGGACTTGTGCATATATAGCACATATTGTGCATAAACAACACGTTGTCGCACAATATGTGCATAAACAATAATTGTCGGTCCACGTCGTCAAACCAAGGTTTGACGACGTGGACCGACAATTTGGTGCATGCCCAGAGTACCGATCTTAGGGACTGAATAGGAATTTGCTGTGAAACAGACTGTAGGCAGCTGAATTGACCGATGGAGGAATTAGCCAAATTACCGCCTTCCTGTTAACAAAAATTGATTCGGAGGTTACTGACGACTGCATGGTGTAATTAAAGCCAGAGGTGGACAGATACGTTAATAAACATTGTATTAGTGAAAGATTCTTTGTAGCATGCAGGTGTCAAGTAACTTTTGTCGTAACGGGCATCTGTATCTTATTGATCGCTACAACACTTTCGACAAGCAACTGCCCACTGCTTATCCATAATTCTACTGCGCAACAGGGCTTTTTTTTTTTTTATTTTATTTCCAGATCTTCTTCTTCTTCCAGTCGCATAGCTCCCTGAGGAGCTGTTGTGGCCAGCAACAAATTCCTCTAGCTGCATCGGTCGTGTGGTATACGAGTACCATCATGCCCTGAAGTTTACTGATCCCATCCTTCCACCTAGTTGCAGGTCTTCCTCTGCTCCTCTTTCCCTCGGTTTTTCCTTCCATTATATTCTTCAACAGAAAGTTTTCCCGTCTTACTATATGACCAAAAACCTTGAGTTTTCTTGTG
Source organism: Mastigoproctus giganteus (assembly GCF_048544385.1). Lineage (NCBI taxonomy): Eukaryota > Metazoa > Arthropoda > Arachnida > Uropygi > Thelyphonidae > Mastigoproctus > Mastigoproctus giganteus. The sequence goes on along the minus strand of NC_143583.1, from coordinate 233,119,954 downwards.
TTGATGCTATGAACAATTTTAGGCCTGCCAATTTTATTCAATACCCACTCATTTGTTCTTCGATCCAAGTAAAAAATACGCAGCATTAGTATTAGTAATGGTCGCATGGTGCAAGAAAGCCTATGGCTTATGCTACACCAGTCAAAAAAAATAAAATAAATAAACAAATAAAACAATGATAAAAAAATAAACAATGATAATAAAACCGAATAAAACAATGATAAAAAAACTAATAATTAATAAAACAAAAGGAAATTAAACCTATCATCCTATGCGTTTTCCTCACCCAAAGGTACTATCCAGATGACCTTTGAATTTCCCCAAACCGTCAGCCTCTACCACCCATGTAGGCAACTTATTCCAGTAATTTACAACTCGCTGGCTAAAATAAAACTTCCTGCAGTCCAATCTAAACATCTCCTCCCGTAACTTGAATTTATGTCCCCTAGTTCTAGCATCAATTATAATCTTGAAAATTTTGTCCTCATTCATTTTACTGATGCCTCTCAGAGATTTAAACACCTCAATCAAATCTCCTCTAAGGTGTCTAGTTTCCAAACTCTGCAACCCACATATTCGAAGTCTTTCTTCATAAGGACGTCCTTTTGCCGATCTCACCAGGCGAGTTTACCCGTCTTTGCACCCTTTCAAGAAGCTCGATGTCTTTCTTTAGGTGCGGTCTCCATACTTGAACACAGTATTCCAAGTGTGGTCTCACAAAAGCCTTATATAATGGGATTATCACGTCGCTATCTCTACTTGCAAAAGTTCGATAGATCATCGATAGGACACCATGGGCCTTCCTTGCAACCTGTTTACAATGCTCAGAGAATTTCATGTCTGACCGTATCGTAACACCCAAGTCCCTTTCCTCCAGTACTGGATTTAGTTGAACTCCACCAAGTGAATAAGTTATTTTGGGATTACTGTTTCCCAGGTGCAATACCTTACACTTTGTTGGATTAAAGCATAGCTGCCATTTTTCTGACCATTTCTAAAGTCTATCTAGGGCTCTCTGAAGAAGCTCAGCTTGACAGTGATCATTAACTACTCTACCAATTCTAACATCATCTGCGAATTTAGACATCGCGCCCTCTATCCCTTCATCAATATCGTTTATGAAAATTAAAAACAACAGTTGTCCTAATACTGATCCTTGGGGAACCCCATTTCTTACATCAACCCAATCTGAGGAACAGCCATTTATCACAACCCTCTGCCTCCTGCCCTGAAGCCATCCTGATATCCATCTAAGGATTTTCCCAGTGATTCCAACCTGTTCCAGCTTATAAACCGCTCATGTGGGACTGAGTCAAAAGCTTTGCTGAAATCTAAATAAACAATGCCAACATTAGTCACTAAATGCAGCTCATGAGTGACCCTTTAAAAATAGCGAACTAGATTTGTTAAACATGATTTTCCCTTTACAAAACCATGCTGAGTATCCTTGAGAATTTCAATTCTATCCAGATGATCCTGAATTCCACCCTTGATCATTGTCTCCATGATTTTCCATACCACTGAAGTCAGACTGACAGGTCGATAATTTCCCAGTTCACTCTTAGAGCTATGGGAGATACATTGGCGCTTTTCCAATCCAACGAAATCTTCCCCAGAGTCTTGTGATGCTCGCATAATTAGCTTCAATGGTTCAATGCACTCATTGCCGCTTCCCTTAAGATTATAGGGTATATTCCATCAACTCCAGGAACCTTACTGGCCTGTAGGCTCGAAAGTTTTTCATTAAATAATCTTGCGAAATTTCAATATCATTAATTAAATTTTTTTGAACTTCGCTCCCACAATTTCCCATTGCCACAAAAGGTTTTTCATTTGTAAATATCGATGCAAAATAACTGTTGAGTTCATCTGCAACGGCAGCTGGTGTATTTAATACTGTCCCCTTTCCCTTACGTAAAGGTCCGATCTGGTTTGTCCTGCTCTTCTTAGCATTTATATATGTGAAGAATTACTTATCCTCCCTCTTTGCTCTGTTTGTTGACGATTTCTCATAAACTGCCTTTGCCTGTCGAACCTTTTATGTGGCTCTATTACAGATCGTCTTGTAGCTGTTATAGGCTTCAGTACTTTTTATTGCTCTATAACTTTTCCATGCCACCTTTTTCTGCTCAAGTAATATGGCAACTTCACTATTCATCCAACTTGGAACCCTCCTCGTAGAGTATTTTTTTTAATGGTAAATACGCATTCAAGGCGTCTGTGATTAATGTTTTAAAAGCATACCACAGTTCAATTGTATTCGTTCTCTGTGCGATATCTACCCAGTTAATAGAGGCCACGTAGCACCTTAAGGAATCGTAATTTCCTTTTCTGAAATTATAACCCTATTCTCCTGTAACACCACATTTCAAATGCCTCAGTTTTCTTCCTGTCAACTCTTTTCATCCTTCACATCCATAAGTGGCAACTGGAAAAATTAACGAATCAGTGATTTTCAGTTTCGTCTTTAGGAACAGATCACGATCTCTCTATAATTTTATCAGAATCGCGACCAACGTTTTAGCAATTGCCTGTCGTCCCTTTACATCGTTTGAGCAGTCACTATTTTTATTTATTCTTGACCTTAAGTAATCAAATTCATCAACTTCTTTGATATCTTGCCCATTAACTTTCACTTTACTGGAACCGAGATTTTCACCAATCACCATAATTTTAGTTTTACACACCTTCAGAAACAGTCCTTTTTTTTTTACTTGTTCCACATACTCCTCAGAGTTTCTTTAAGATGATCCTTAGAATTACAAGTTAGAACAGTATTATATGCATAACGAATGTTGTTTATCTTCAGTCCGCCAATTTTGATACCAGTCTCCAAATCTTCCAAAGCTTCGCGCATGATATCTTCGGCATAAAGATTAAAAAAGTGAGGTGACAAAAAACAACCCTGCCTGGCACCGTTGCCTGTTGTGTAAAAGTCTGTGTTTCCCATATTGGTTCTCACAGTTCCTTCCTATTCCTGGTACAGCAGCTTAATGAGCCGAATTACGTGGATTGGGACACCCAGAATAGTCATCGTTTCCCATAGTTTCTCGTGTTGAACACAATTAAATGCTTTTGCATAATCTATAAAACACAAAACGACTGGAATATTTAATTCTTTGCATTTTTCAATAATCAGTCGTAGACTTAAGATCTGATCTCTGGTTCCTCTACCCCTTCTGAAACCTACTTGCTCTTCTGGCATTTCTTCTTCAAGTTTTCTTGAGATTCTGTTTAATATGATTTTAAGAAGAATCTTGCTAGCGTGAGAAATTAGGCTAATAGTCCTGTAATTTGAGCAAATTTTCAGATCTCCTTTTTTTGGTAAAGGGATGAAAATTGATTTTTTACAATCTGATGGCCACCATCCCGTTTCCCGAATTTAACAATAATTTTATGAAAAAAAAAAAAAAAAAAAAAAAACACGGCGCCCTTCTCATCTGTAGCTTTAATCAATTCCACTGGGATTTCTTCAATTCCAGGTGACTTGCCACACGTTAGTTCTCTGATGGCTTTTTCGACTTCTTTCTTCAGTGGAACTGGTTCATGATCACACTCTTGAAAAGAGGCTGGCTGATCATTAATGCCAGCAGGTGCTCGGAAGAGCTGCTCAAGTATTCTTTCCACCTTCCTTTGATCATGTTCTCCTCTCTTAAAATTTCCCCTTTGGAGTCCTTAATTACATTTAGTTTTGGTCGGAACTTTTGTCTTAAGGACTTAATTACATCATACACCTTTTTAACGTTGTTTCGTTTGTTGTGGTATTCGACTTTTTTAAACCTTTGATTGATATAATCCTGCTTGTCCTGGCTTAAACAGGCGCTTCATGATTTTGCTTAGTACCGGATACTCCTCGTTTCCTTGTACACCCTGGGCTTTTGCAGTTATTATCTGTTCAATAAGTTTAAAAGTGGCTTCTGTAATCCAAGGCTTCCTGATCTTTGACCTTTCTCTAACGTGTCTATTTGCTGAATCCTTTTTGTATTTTCCCACATTTCCTCAGGCAGCATATTGTCATCTAGTTCTAATAGAGCTTGAAAACGATTGCCTGTTTCAAGCATATAATCGTTTGGAATATTTTCTACATTCAATCGTCTAGGGAAAACCTTATTCATTATCTTTTTCAGCTTTAGCTTGAGAACGATATGGAATAGATGATGATCACTGCCGCAATCTGCTCCACGAAGTGTTTTTGCTGTGATTACACTGGAACACCACCTTTGCTGCATATGGATATTATCAATCTGATTCCTTGTTTTATGATCAGGAGATTTCCATGTGTAGAGCCTTCTCGGGTGCTGCTGAAAGCAGGTGTTACATATAACAATACTGTTCAGATGACAAAATTCAATTGAACTTTCACCCCGCTCATTTCTAGTGCCAAGACCAAACCTACTGCATTTTGGGTTAAAAGCTGCCTTGCCCACTTTTGCATTAAAATCACACATGAGTATCAAAACATCCTTTTTTTAGCATCAGATCAAGAGCTGACTTGATCTGGTCTTAAAAGGATGTTTTGGTACTCATGAGTGATTTTAGAGATTGACTTGATCATCCTTTTTTAGGACCAGATCAAGAGCTGACTGAAGATTTTCATAATAAACGTCCATATCTTCGTCTGTGGATGTTGATGTGCATATGCAACTAAAACTGAGATTTACTGGCTGGCTCTGAAGTCTAACCGTCATCATTCTACTATTAATAGAATTGTCCAAGAAGAGACCTTGAAAATTCCTTATTCAAAATGATAGCGACACCATTAAACATTATATTAGTGAAAAACGTTTACTTCTGGCCACCCAGCAAGCCCTCAATTAGGCAGCTGAATTGACCGATGGAGGAATTAGCCAAATTACCGCAAATTGTTAACAAAAATTGATTCGGAGGTTACTGACGACTGCATGGTGTAATTAAAGCCAGAGGTGGGCAGACACGTTATTTAACATTGTACAAAGGGTACTAGGAAAGTTTTGCAATACAGCTTTGTTTATTTAATTTTTTCAAAGTAATTTCCTCTACATTCAATACACCTCTCCATCCTCCGAAACCAATCTTTAAACCAGTTCTGCCAAGTTTCACTAAGGAGTAAAGCACACTCGTTGTCCCAAGCCCGTAGAAGGTCCTCATCACTGGAAAACCGCCTCCCTTTTAGCTTCATTTTCACATGCAGGAACAGTGCAAAGTCACAGGGAGCAAGGTCTGGACTGTAGGGAGGGTGCTCCAGACGTTTCAGTCCCGTCGTGGTCAAATATTCGGTGCCGGCTTTGGCGCGGTGAGCTCTAGCATTATCGTGATGGAGGTACCAGGTGCCCATTCTTGACTTTGGCCGCAGGTTCTTCATAGATCCAATGACTTTAGGCAGGCATTGTTCAGTATACCACTTAGCTGTGACTGTCTTCTGCGTGTCCAAAACGACACGTTCCACAATTCCACTCGATTTGAAAAATACAGCTATCATTTTCTTCTTTACAGATCGGGATTTTCTGACAATTACGGGTGTGTCGTCATCATCAAAGACCCAAACTTTGTTTTGAGCCTTGGTCGGCAGATCGTAATAGTACAGCCAAGTCTCGTCACCTGTCACGATGTTGTTCACTTACCGAGATTGTCCCTTATCAAACTTTTTTAACATCTCCCGGCACCAAGTCACACGTCTTGTCATCTGCTCTTCAGTCAGTTGATGCCGCACCCAGAGAGAGAACAAAGTTTCTTCACGTGCAAATGATCTTGCAGAATCGAACGAATTGCTGGTGCATTTAGGCCCAAAGTATCCTCTATCTGTTGGTAGGTCACTCGCCTGTTTTCGTCAAGCATTTTCCTCACAGCAGTAACGTTTTCCTCCGTAACTGACGTTCGTGGCCTTCCCGGCCTCTCAGAATCCTCCAGAGTGAAATTTCCCCTTTGGAATTCTCTATACCACCTGAATATCGTTGTACGATGTGGACAATCATCATCTAGTGCAAGAGTCATTTCTTCTAAGCACTGGTCTATGGTTAAACCACGCACGAAATTATACCGCAAAACTGTCCTTATCTCATTTCGTGACCACGATGCCATCGCAAGCACTTTACACTCTCACTACTAATGAATAACTGAGCCCATCGACTTGGCGCGGCGGCTACTATGCACGTATGAACATATCTCAACATGCAGCAACAAGCAGCTTCCTGTGATTCATTGTTGCGTCATATTGCAAAACGTTCCTAGTACCCTTTGTATTAGTGAAAGGTTCTTTGAAGCAAGCAGGTGTCAAAAGTAACTTTTGTCGTAACCGGCACCTGTATCTTCTTGATCGTTACAACACTTTTGACAAGCAACTGCCCACTGCTTATCCATGATTCTATTGCGCAACAGGGCTTTTTTGCTTTTTTTTTTTTTAATTCTTTTTCCGCATACTTCATTTTAATTTATTTTCTAGCTTTTATTTTTAAATAAACATTCCTGTGTATATCCTAAAAACTATAACCGGAACAAAATATTTGCCAATATCAGCACGTTCATTCTGGTTTTCCTACCCCCTCCTAATGTATTATTATAATGCAGGTTTCAATAATGATTTGTTATTGCACACAGTGATGATGCGGAAGCATTATTCATTCTCATTTCTGTTTGCAACCAGATAGAAAAATTAAAATTTTTCTATAATTACTCGGTTTTACGTTATTATTCGTGAAAAAAGATTTATTTGTGGCCATTAGAAAGGGAATGTAAATTGCGTAGGCAAGTGTGAGAATAAGAAACAAAATAAAATAATGGAATATCACTTGGTTAATTACAGCATGGCTGCTTTTATTGATCACAAAATTCACTCAAACTCAGCTCTTGATTCTGCTTAAGTTTCATATGACAGTGGAAATTAAGAAGAATAAAACAAAGTGAAAAAAAACAAAAAAAAAACTGGGAGATGGGACGGCGCTGGTTTCATAAAAAATAGTAAGGGAGAAAACAACTACTTCCGAATTTATTTCAGTTATCATCGATTAATAAAGGAATACCTGTCGCCATTTAAAAAAGAAGAATTGGGGGATGACTCCACTTTTGTAACTATCCACTTCAAGAGTGGATAACTCCACTCTTGAAGTTTAATCGTGACAGCTAAACGCCGCAGAGGTGCTCTTGGCGGACTGCTGTTTCCCATCCATCAATTTTCTTTCACTTTCTTTAATTCCTCTTAGTTTCCATTTCTCATGTGGAATTTAAAAAAGCAGACTCAAGAGGTCGATCATTTTGTGATAATAGGATGCATCATTTTAATTTATTAGGGTAAAGTAATAAATGTTGATATATCTAGTGAATAACTAAAGATATTCATAATCGGATATGATGCTGGGGGCATACTATTCAAAATTCACTATCCGGGTCAAGTCCTTCATAATGCAAGCTGTTCTAGCATTTACTTAAATTTAGAAAAAAAAAAACAGTAAAAATTGTTAAAGTACGAGTAACTCCTAAAAACGAAATTCAAAGATAGAAAATTGAATAAAGAGAGAAGAAAATGAGAAACGTAAAGAGTGATGTCTTCATAAAAATTATTTTATCTTTAAATGAGTGCCTAATTGCATGAAAATAAGTATAGGCTTCCTGGTGAATGTCATTCAGTAGGAAGGCACACAAACAGGGATTCCATGCTAATTAAAGTCACGACAGAATACTCACTAACACACTTGGTTTCACTTTGTCTGGAAATTAAGAACTTCCGGGCTATTCACAGTGCCAAGATAATAATAATAATAATAAATAAATAAATAAAAACATTGTAAAAAAAAAAAAAGAATATTTGAAAATTTACGACATCAGAAAGAGCATAAAGGAAACAAAATTTTATTGGATTAGTCGGAAAAAATTCTTATCTGTCTTATAAAGAACATCTTACATTGTGACCCTCTCCAGACGTTACCAGAAGCCTTAGGTAATCTCCGGTACCTTGTCACGCAGGAAATGCAACCGGCAACAATCTCTGGCAGGGAAACGCTTCCAAGCACGTGCACTAGCCGTGCCGATGAGAACAAATAAATGAACACCGCTGCCGACACACATACACACGCACTCACAGCAGGCACAAGCACACACACACATACACTGCCAAGAAGAGGCAGGCGATATGAGCAATATCCATTAGGGCCAGGAGAGTGGTTGAACAGTTGCTATGAGAAAGGCTCATAATGGATGCTGATGGCTTTAAATCGGATTAAACCGTTTCCAGCACTACGTCATCGTTCAATTAGAAGATGATAGTGGGGGCAAGCGGCAGTGTAGGCGTAGAATTGCAGCGGCGTCTTGAAACCAAATTAAGAGCAACAGCTCTTCGGGTAGGAAACGATTTGCCATCAAATATTTACGCGTGAATTAATGTTTGTGCTCTGCGGGCCTGGATCCTTTCAAAAGAAAAGATAATCCGCTCATTTAATTATTTGCCTCTTCGAGAAAACCTCCTTCTGAATATCTTTAAGTAGCCATACTTTCGCACCACTCTGCGTCAACGGAGATCATAGCTTAAATGTGTGCTGTTCATTCTGAACAGCAAGCTTTTGCCCAACGCAGCTTTACTTTTAGATAGCACGTAGACACGCACACACACACACACTCACAGAGAGAGAGAGAGAGAGAGAGAGAGAGAAGAAAAAAAAAGGCGATGCTGGTAGCAGGCACAATTTTTCACCGCAAATTACTCCGCAGTCCATTTTTGCTTTTAAACTTTCCCCTCCCTTATTCTTACAGCGCACTCAATTCCCACAGGCTGAGGAAGGATAGTTGTTTGGCTAATAGTGACAGAAAGGAAATAGATCTTCGCCGTATTAAAACCGGGTTCACATTCTTAAACGGCCTGTTGAGCTCTGAGCGCGAGAGTCGGAACCTACGGACAGCTGATGCAGAGGAAACTATTTGCGTTAGTACGAAGGCTCGTGGCGAATTTGTCACTATTAAGCGGCGCTCGCTTCACGGCTTTCAATAGCGAAACTTTTCAGGCAACGGCAAGTGGAGCCTGTCAGTTCTGGGTCTGGGCAGAGTAAGTTATGACACGCATCGTTCCATCTCTCTTCCTCCCCTCCCCCTTTCCTACGCCCCGGCCCTTTTGAAGTTAAGAGGAGGCGCGAGTGCATAAAGAATTTGATAGGAATCTGAGCTTTTACCCAAAGCATCTATCAAGTTACCAGACGTAAGGAATAATGGCGTTTTACAGTTTAACGTGGAGAATTTATCACAGTTTTAAAACGGCGTGGCTCTTCCGCCGGGTGTAGATATTTTGTAACAAGTACGTTCCTTCGTCCCCCTCCCCCCATCTCTTTAGAAATTGTTCAGCAACTGCCGATTTGAAAACTACACGAATTTATCACCATTCACTTCTATTATGATGGATGCTGCACGTTGCGCAAGCAACCACCCATTTTGGGGCAAATAAAAATTACTTCGAGTCGAGGAGATCGGTGTCATCTATTCACGGCATTTCCATTAATTGCTACCTTGTTAGCTAGATGGGTGTTATTTATTTTAGATCATCTGTGAAGGATATAACTTTTTCTTAATACGAAGAAGAAATCTTACCACGCTTGGCTCGATTGTCATTACCACTCGCTTTTCGTTAACAAAGGTGTGCGCATTTATGCAGTGGATCTCGCACAAAATCGTCATTATATTTTTTGTCTTTGCACATTCACTTTAATGCAAGATGCTGCAGAGCCGCAATATGTGTATTAAATTATGTTTGATGTAATCGAAATCGCCATTATATTTCGGAACATCAGTCACCTGATGCGGACTGTGGAAGAAGTGAAGGAGTTCGTTATTTGGCTAGATTATACAGTTCGTGTGAATTCTTCATCCGTCGTGGCGAATGAAGAATTAGAATAAAAGAAGCAGTAGCAAATTAGGATGCGTTTTTATGATATTATAATTTACAAAAACAAAAAGAATATTAAAAGTTTTGCATTCAGTGTGACTGAAATGGATACGTAACAAGTTTTTGTGCATGTTTTAACATGGCGTAGTCCCGTGAGTGAAGGTTCGTTCAAAGCATTTGTCAAAGGACAACGTATGACTAGGATTTTTTGCACTTATGACGAAATACCAGAATGGCGCTTTTGATTTACGTTATTTTTAACATCAGTCTAGTTTAGTTATTAAATTATTATTTAATAACAAAATTAATTATTAATTATTAACATTTCATTATAATTATAATATAATATTGTTTTAGAAATTATATATATATCGTTTTATTGTTCAGTTTAAGATAATATATAATACAAATACAGTAATACGAAAAAAAAATTAGTAAACCCTCAGTAGCAGGATGTCTACTACGGGTGACACAAAATCATTCTCTTCTACTCATTTAAGAAAGAAAGATTCATGTAAGAAAACCAGGCTTTTGCAGCATCAGCCTGGCTTCCCTCATATCTGGTAGTGCTTCTTTATGGTTAGCTAACACTGCCTAGCCGGTCACATTGTGAAGTCTTGGTGTCACGTTGTGCTCAAATTTGTCGAACTGGCCTCTTAGTAACCAGGGAGCATCCATGACTTGGAAGGCTGCTGCTTGGCGTTTATGCTACGAGGGGCGGGTATGAAGCTTTTATTGAGCTACATTTTCAGTTTTCAAGGGCACCCTTTTCAGTTATCAAGGGTACCTTCCTTTTACACCCTCATGAGCAGAAGGCTAGCTCTTGAAAACTGGAAGAAATGAAAAGGTGGTAGTTGAAGACGACAGGAGTAGAAAAACCAGGAAAAAACGGATAAACATAGTAGGCTTCCCCAGGAAATAGATAAAGAAGGATCACGATGATCCTTCTTTTATCTCTTGTGAATGTGAATGAAGCTCTAGAAACAAAAAAGACCGTTTATGTTTCATTCAAAAACACGATGATTTCAGGATCGAATAGCCTTTGAATATTTATTTTTTTCTCGTGATCAATTAAAAAAAAGCTTATTGAAGTGATGTTCAATAAAAAGTAATTACGAAATGCTTTTCAGGCAACTTTAATTTTCCTACTATCCTAATGAAAGTCGGATATGACTAATTGGCCTATTATTTTTCATCACGTTTCTTCAATCAGTAAGATTCCTGCATTAAACTAATGCTGGCGATATTTTACCATCCTGACAAAATTCGATTGTACTGTACCTTTGTCGTGTCAATTGCTGCAAAGGATCACAGTGATCTGAACGCAAAGACCTGGCTGTTCATCCTTATAGCCTTTAGACTCACCTGTAAAATACTAGTTGCCATAACCACTGTTTGTAGAAGCCTGGCTACATACCCTACCTTTGCTTGAGATTTAATACGCTAAACTTATTAAGATTTCCTGAAATTAAAAAAAAAAAAAAAAAAAAACACAAAATTGTGCAGCAGCTTCCAAAGATTCCGAAAATTTTGGTCTATACGGGCTTCCAGTACTAATCTGAACGGTGAAATGAGTGAACATGCGCTGAATAAACACACTTTGAAGGAATGCTTGAAAGACCTTGAAAGAAAATGTGAAACTAAGTGAAATTGTTCTTAGACTTAAAGCTCACTACAGAGATGCATGTATTTTCTTGTAATTCTGATAAAGATCACTTTGTATTTATCACTTAGTAACGACAATGAGTTCTGAGAACATTAAAAGATTTCCGAACTATTTGAAATCGAAGAATGCCACTTTGTCAGATAGCAACAGTTGTGAATATACGCACTGTAGAGAAAACCATCCACGAAGATTTGAAATTTAACATTCTGTGCGTGTTGGACTCCTAATGTTCTTTCTCTTGAACGAAAGCAAACGTGCACTCAAACGTACTTCTGCTGAGACTTGAACAAGAAGGGGATAATTTCACCTACTCGATCGTTATGTGACTAGACCTGGTTGAATCAATTCATCCCCTCCCCTACCCATTGTAAACAAGCCAACACGGAATGGCACCGAACAAATACAGATGACCATTGCTGTTAGTGACCATTGATTTCTGGGATGCATAAAAAGTATCATCTTCATTGGTTTTCTTATGAAGCGAAAGACACTTCAGCGGATTAGTAGTGCAAGTTATTGAATGATATGAATATTCTTAATAATATTGAATGATATGAATACTATTAGCAGTTTCGAATTATTGAATGATACCAATCTTGGCATAGTACCAGTGACAATGAATACCCGGAGAGATGCTTCCTTATGCTCCTTCTCCTCCCAGAGTCCGTGTATACACATTATAATTAACACTAATTCGGATCATTAAAACTAAAAATTTCGAAATAACTAGGAATGCAGTTCTACGATTAGATCTATCAGAGACTAAAACTAGGATAGTAGTGTAAAGGAATGGTTTCAACTGTATTTCATATTGTGATCACCCTTCACAACGAATTGCCCATGTATTGCACTACTTCGAATAAGTAACGCTTCACTAATAGAGAAGACTATTGTTACTTATTTTCAGTGGGCACCATCACCCAAACGGCACCGTTTCAAGGTTAGTCAAGGTAGTCCCTAACTTCTCTGTTAGGGTCTACCCTGCCTACTAATTTCGCTCGGCATAAACACTTCACAAATATTGCTTCCTCCGCTCAAAAAAAACCAAAAAAAAAAACCGAGTTTTCTTTTTCTTCTAAACAGCTACTCACTGTGCGTACAAAACTCAAAACCGTACTACCATGGAATGGTATTCCCAGATTTGGGGTGGTGCTCTCAAAAGATTTTACACTCCATTCAAAACAATTAGCGGAGATGGGGGAACCCTTGATGCAATCAGACAACTAACACACTTTAGCACTCCATTCAAAAGAGTGCAGTCAGGTTAATTAATGATCCACCTCTTACAAAGTCTCTCCACTCATCACCAAGGGTTCTAATTCCTTTCGTATTTGAGGGTTTCATAAAAAATTTTTTTTAAAAAATTAAAAAAAAGCTCAGCAGATTCAGATATGTCATTGCTTATTTCAGATTTAGATATGTTATTGCAATAAGGTGCCTAAACCTGCACATTGCTAAAAATAATAACAACTATTTAATGGTTTAATTCTAGGTATTAACCAAATTTACAGCAGATTTCAGAACATTTAACTTAAAGATACATTTATTGACTGTCCCCGCTATCTTAAAGTTTGCTATCTCCGATGAGAAACTACAGCATCTCGTTGGAGATAAATAATAAATAAATAACTTTTCTGTTATAAATAAATAAGTTATATCAAATAATAAATTTTTGTTGTTAATAATTTTTCTGACTAGATATGTCCGGCACGAACATAAAAATATAGTCGCATGGATACGGTCAATTCAAAGGCGCGTACAAATATATCCTCGCGTTTAACCATTGTGACAAACATTACTGAATTTTTCTACTTTCGGAAACAAACTGAACTATTTCATCAATATTTATTGGGACTTTCCCAAATTAAAGTGAAGCGTATTTACGAGTATTTTGTCTAGTATAATGCGCCTTTCCATATTTTTTATATAATTATGGAAAAGCGCATTGCGGCCAAAGCAAAAAAAAAAAAGAAAAAGAAAAGTGCAATAGTAGCTGGTTATGAAATATCTCAGTTTCCTGATGTGAGGAATTAAGAGTCGATATTGTTGGTTCTTGTTAAAGAATACACCAAGATTTTTACTTTTCCTTCACGTTCAACTGCACGCACTTGGCCTACCATGTGACAGACTCGTTTAGGTACCGTGTAATACGTGTACGTAATAATAGAATTTCAGAAACATTTCTCCTAGGAATTGGTAATGTTCAAAAGAAGCGTGATTGCTACTACCTTCTAGAATGATCGTTTATCTACAAACATAACAAGATGACGTTAATTTAACAAAGGGCCATTCTTACTTTCCTTTTTTATTTTCACCTGTGTATAATTTAAGCGTGTAGTCATTTTTAATATCAGATTAACGTCAATGAAATATTCTCCCTCAAGAATAGTGTATAACAAATCTCAGTGTCCTTCATGAAGGGAAAGAAGTAAGCGGAAAGAAGTTTCTACCCAAATTACTACAACTACAGTCAAAAATTTGGCGGGACATGACAAGAAAACTTACCTTAGATATCTGAAATGTAGTTAATTAACTTCTTTTGTTTTGTGCTTCCTCTCGAATTAAACAGTTGAGATGATTTTCGTTTCGGTAACTACCCTGCCACCTACAAGCTTGTCTTGTATCATTATTGCGAGTTGCTGTTCCATAAAAGAATCGTTGGTAATTATCACAGAAAGAGCTCTAATGTGGAGAAAAAAATCAATGTGCGACATCAGCTCTCCCGGGGAAGAATATATGAATGGATTATTACCGGTGCTCTAATTGTCATCTTGTATTCAAATGAAAAATAACGCTACCATAAGGACGTCAAGAAGAATATTAATAAATAGATAATAGAAAAATAGGTTAATAAGAAAGAAATGTTTGGGAATTTTCTCAGTGTATTAGGAATTATAAATATGAATGGAAACTATTCATAAAAATATTGAATTATTAAATTACAGGTCACCCTTAATAGGTTATAATATAGAGGACAGAGAAATCGGGACTCATGCAATAAGAGAAAGAGAAAGTAAAAGGAGAAGGACATTACTAAATGAGAACGTTCAAAGTGAGACGAGCCACTTAAGGAAGGTCTATTTTTTTTTTTAAAACAAGTGAAGGTAAATAAAGGGAATTACCTTTATCAGGAAATATTCTTTTACCAGGGAATAGCAGGTAATTCCCTGATAAATCCTTTTATCAGGGAATAAATGGATTTAGAAATCAGAGAGCAGGGAAATCTGGAAGATGTATTTTTTTGTATAGGAAATGGATTTAGAACAAAAAGGCGAGACGCAAGCAGTTCGTGATGTGGATAGCTTCAGATGAAGTGTTTGCGTCTCGTCTTTTCTAAAACAGCTGAAGGAACCAATATCTCATCACACCTTAATGTTCTTAGCAAATTGAGACTCCAATAAACAGCAAAACTGAGTCAAAAAATTCCACTCTCCTCAACCTAGTCAGAAAGGCCTATAAAAGTTAAGAGGTTTTATGGAATTGACACTTATTTAGAGCGTGTGGAGATTACTTTAAAATAAATTTAATCATTCCTTTTCATTGAATCACATGTGGGTGTTATCTTTGCCTGACCAAACTCTACTGATGACAAGAATCAACAATACTACAAGTCCTATAAAAATTTAGAATCTGTGACAATTGCTTAATGGAAATTTCTTCAGTCACAAATGAGTGGCTTTCTGAATGAGAGCCATTTCTTAGCTCGTTCACAAAGCTCGGTCACGAATGCGTTACTTTTGTACTTATTATTGCAGAGCACAATGATGAATTGGTTACTTCATCGTCGAGTGCAACAACCACTGCTGCAACACAATCCAGAAAAAAAAATAGGCATGTGGCTGAGAAACGGCAATTGACGTTTACTATTGGCAAACCCAAGATACTGCATATGGGTAGCAGCAATCGCAGAATAACCTACCAGCTGTGTCGTAATACAGTCAGGGAAGTGGAAAATGAAAGGACCTGTGGGGAAGGGGGTAATTGTTTAGTCTCTGACAAGTGGAGACGTTCTCTAACAAGTGGACTTTATACTCAGTTGGATGCTGCCCAAATGAGAAGCGATGTAATAGAAACTGAACTAGCCAAAGAAGTTGAAAATGGAAGATTATTACGCTTGCTTGGAAAATTGGGAATTATTAACGAAAGGCCAGAGTAAGTGTTTGATTATTTAACCTAAAACAGCATGTTGTATTGATTCACAGAATTTTTTATTTGTTTATATATTTTTATCACTAAATATTTATTTCTGTTTTATATTGTTTTCTAAATCTGTGATGTACTACCCTTTGCCATTCAGGATATCAAATTTTGTGGTTCCATTTTATGTGGTCCTAATTCTTCTTATAGTTTATGCATGATATATTGTTTTTGAATACTCAGAAATACAATAACTATTTTTAATATTGATTTAATCCTACAACAAATTCTTGCGATCCTAGGGGTATATGCTGCGCTCTAGATAGAGCAGTAGTTAATCTGTTTTTGTGTTGTTCTGTAACTAATACTTCTTTATTCATATCAATTTTACAATGGCAAAGTGTGCTTAAGATAGATTTTTAGTTCTCAGTCATAACTGAAATTGAACCCTTAACTAATTTTGAATGTCTGTGGGTTTAAACTTTGGCGAATTTACAGGTGTTTTAATTCACTCATATGAATTATTTTTGTGAGGCATTGCTGTACTGAAGTTTTCCTGGGATCAACAGGTTTCTTGTATGTGTGCTTGTAAAATGTCTTTTATAAAGGATATTTGGCATAATTACATAAAAAATAAAGTGGGCTATAAAAATAAAGTTGGCTGTAGAATTTGTTTTAAAGGATTCCTATTTTGATTTTGCAAAATGTACTGTACATTTTTTATTAATATTAATACTTGAGAGCAAAATATCTAAACTGTACATATTATTAGAAAATATGACACGTGTGAAAGTACTAAAATAAAAAAAAAATTGTGGTGCATAATTTATTTGGAACATGGAAGCAAGGATTTTTAAAAAGCCTTCCATACAATGTACATGAATTTTTTTCAATTTCGTCAGTGATATATATATGAATTTTGCTAGCAGCAATGATAAGGAGATGATTATCCCGTTGTATAAGGCAGAGGTCGGCAACCTGCGACTCTTTAACTTTTAGCCCACATGAAGCATAATTTGAAATGGATTCAGAGGACTTCAAAATCAAGGACATGTGGAGTGCATGCCTTAAAACTGAAATTAAGGATCTGGAGAGGAAAAAGGGGTGAATGTAACTTTTACCTTATCTGAATTAATTAAAAAAAAAAGAAAAGAAAGGCTGCCCTTGCAATTCTACACAGATGAACCGCGATAAATGAGGTTGAAAAAGCAAGACCAAATTTGTTCGATGGTTGGAGTAACTTACCGGACAAATATATAAATTTGAAAATATTTGGTTTTGGACCTCTCTCAGTTTTTGGTTCGACGAATTTCTGCGGGCAAATATTTTCGAACATGAACTATATTAAAAATAAATCAGGAAACTGTCTGAACAATGCGAGTCTCTCAGCATGTTTAAAGATGAAAATTACGGCATACTCGGCTGAGAGAGACTGTCTCAAGAAGTTCAGCAGCAAAAGTCACATTAATTCGTAGTTTGTTACCTTTTTTTTTCAGTATTAATAAATACTATATCAAATATATATATATTATTTTAATAAAGCACCTTCCACTCTATTCCATTTCTTAAAAAACCTCCCCCACTCCACCCCCCCAGCTTGACCTGAGGTGCGGCTCTTCTGATTCTCTTTCTTTTTTTTTTTTAATTAGATTAAAAATCGCTCTTCACTCAAAAAAGATTGCCAATCCCTGGTATAAGGCAATGGTCATGCCACATCTTGATTACTGCATACAGGTCTGGAGGAGGCGCCTCCGTAGCCAGGTGGGAAGGAGCAGCAGTGCGTAGCACACGCTTCTTGATTAGACCGGGGTTCGAGCCCGTCACCACCAAATATGGAGGATGCGGAAAGGTCAGGGAATGACCACTCCATATCCCGGAGCAATATGGCCTTAGTTGCTAATGCTCCTAAAAACCAAATAACAACAACAGGTCTGGAGGCCTCGTTTAGAAAGGATGTAGAGCTGCTGGAATGGGTACAGAGAAGAGCAACGAGACTGGTGAGGCGAATAAAGCGATGCTCTTACCAAGAAAGACTGCCCAGCAAGGTGATCTGATCGAGGTGTTTAAGGCTTTAAATGGCTTAAATAAACTCAGCGTTGATGGGATTCTTTCTCTTGCTGAGACTATGCACATGAGAGGACATAAATTCAAATTGAGAAAGGATGGTTACAGAATAGATGTGCGGAAGTTTGCCTTCAGCCAACGGGTGTTTGATTACTGGAATAAGCTTCCATCCGTTGTTATGAAAGTGGATAGTTTGAATGAATCAAGTTCAAGAAAGAACTAGATAAGCTATTGGAGGGGATGGATAGGCAAAATGTAATTTGTTTTGTCTTCTGCAGTATAAGTTTGTTTTCGTGCATAATTTGCCACTACTGATACTAATATTCAGAACTATGTTGGGAATATAGTGAGTATGTTACTCAGGCAACCTTGTGTGGACAGCTGATATATCGCCCTTGCTAAAAATGGGAAAAGGAATGATCAAACAGAGCAATAGGGGAATCAATAATAATTTCGTGCTTCACTCACTTTTCTAATTTTTAAATAAAGGAATGGTCTGGTGGAGAGCTTTATTTTCCTCCGAAAAGTTGTGTTTGGAATATACTGAAATAGGGAATAGAGTGAAAAAATATATTTTCACTATATATATATATATATATATATAAGGTAGTAAATAAATAAGGTAGTAAGTAAGTAAATAAATATAAGGTAGTAAAGTTTTGTATTTTACTACCTTGTATATATATACAAGGTAGTAAAATACAAAAATGTATTTTACTACCTTGAATAAGTAACAGTAGTCTTCTCCACTGGTGAAGTCTTACTTATTCCAGGTAGTACAATACCATGGCAACTCGTTGTGAAGGCCTTCGCAATATGAGATATAATCAAAACGATGTCAATTTAATTAATTAATTTAACTGCTTTGGTAGATGGCTACGTTAAAATGATGCTTTTGCACTAAAATATATGTTAGTCTTCAATATGTTAAGATTCAATATATGTTAAGATTAAAAGACAATTACAAAAAATTGACAATTGCAAAACAAAACAATTAATGAGCAGGATGAGCCTGGTTAATATTTGGTTCATATTTGGACGCAATATTTGAAATTGCTAATCTCATGTTATCTTCTGGATCAAGTCTGGAACTCTGTTTTGTTTTTACAGCTGATAATTTTGAGAAGCAAACCTCACATAAATATGTAGGCCCGAAAGCTATCTTTGTATCGCCATTTCGATAATTTTGGATACTCACCTCAAAGAGAAAGCCAAAATTTTTCCCAAGTAGTCTTGAAACGAGCACCTAATGTTTTGTCAGTGATAGGTCGATGAGATCTCCTTTGGCTTAATGGTAATTTCCAGGCATGAAGAAATTTCAAAAGCAGAAGGATCACGAATCCAATACACTTTTTTTTTTTCTGGAATACATTGAATCGTTTGGAAAATTTCTTAAATAGCATCGTTAAGTGGGTGCAATGACATCCCTAAATTGTATAATGTCATATTATTGCTATTAACAAAATCAAAAAAAATGGGAACATTTCAGTATTGTTTCGCTCAAATTCTGTTTTCCAAAGGTTAAGTTTATTCTTGAAAGCTTCTGAGTATTAATATATTTGTTCCCTGTCCCTAAAGACTTAAATTTAAATCATTAAGTTTTTCAAATATACCAACAAGGTAGCTAAGTTTTCCAAGCCATTTTTTAATTGTAAACAATTGAGCAAAGTTCTGATCTGTATCTAATAAAAACAATAAAACTTCATGTTTGAGGCCCAAAAGACTTCGCAACACTTTACCATTGGACAACCACCTCACTTTCGCATATAAAAGAAGCGTTTCATAAGCGGATCCCATTTCATTACAAAGTATAGTGAAAAGTCTGCTATTTAAGCTTCAACTTTCAATAAAGTTCATCACACTTACTGCATCTTTCAAAACTTCGCGCAAATCAGCTTGCATTTCCTTCGCTACTAATACTTCCCTATGTGTAATGCAATGATTAAAAACTATATTTGGAGCAATTTCCTTTACTTTTCCATTTAAACCTTTATTTAACGCAGCCATTAGTACAGATCGTAACACAGTTGTTCCACGTTAGATTATTTGTTTGAAAGAAAATATTTATAACATCAAAAATCTTCTAACCCTTCGTTCTTCTTTCCAAAGCTTTTCAAATTAGAAAATCCTCCAAAATATACCCCCTCGTAGCAGTATCCAACATATACAATAAGTTGAGCGAGGTTTTAAATATATGTGGATTCATCTAACTGTATTGCAAAAATTGGACTTTCTCTCAAGCGATTTAATAAATTGAATTTTATTTTGTCCGATAACTGTAATACGCCACGACAGAAGAATTGGACAGAAGAATGGGTTTTGGACAGAAGAATGGGTTTTAAATGGTTGATGCGCTTTTCTCCATGCATAATTTAAATAATTTTTATTGCAGCAAGGAGAATGAACAGAATTATGAAGCAGAATAAAGCTTGCGTGCTATATATTGTATACACACTTGCTATATATGTAGCAATAATGCTACTGCACATTCGCACCTCTGGTCTTTAGGCAATACAGTACAGGCAATCTGAGAATTTGTGCTGCAGGAAGCACGAATTAAAAGCTAAAGGAATTAACTGAGCAGTACTTCTCAGCATTTTAGTAGTACTGAGAAGTATCAATACATACTGAGAAGTCGCACTACTCAACTGCTTTTTGTGGTTCCGTAGGCAGTGAGCAAATTAGGCGTATTCCCGACGTGGTAGGCAGTTGGGTTTCATTTGTATCTCAGACTTATTTCCAGTAGCAAGGTCTCTACACCTACAGTATTGAAAAAGTAATTTTAGCAACAGGTTTTTAGCTTTTATGTACACAAAAAATAAATTTATTTAAAAATTTCCTCGACCCCTTTAATTTATCCCGCGATCCCTCTGGGGGTCGCGTACCACAGTTGGCGCACCACTGGGCTATTATATAAACTCTAACAAATTGGGATTACTTGTAAGATCTCCTACCTTTTAGCCAAGGCTGGCTAACAGGTAGGAGACAGAGTGTAGTTATAAACGGACATACCTCCGGGTGGACCAATAGATCAAATGGAGTTCCTCAGGGTGGACCAGTGTAGCAAAAGGACCAGTGTAGCAAAAGATCCTTGAGTACTTCAAGGATCAGTATTGGGGAAGTCTGGTAGACATCTCCTTTGAGCAGAAATATGATTTGAGAATAAAATTTAAATCGAGTTTTTTTTTTTTTTGCAGAAACTATATTCTAGAAATATGAAAACAAGAACTGATCGTTTTCCTGTTACCACATTTTCGAATAGAAAAATCGTCAATCCACTTTCCTTACTCTCTCCAGGCAATAATTAAATAAAATCCACCAACCAAAAACCGAAAAGGTAAATTAAGCACATGCTTAATTTAGTTTGTTAATAACCATAACGTTTATCAGCATCAAGTCCGTAAACAGGTTATAGCGATGAAACCAGTAACTCGCCGAAGAATCGATTCACCCCTACGTAGAAGTACGAGGAACCGCCTTACAAAAAAAAAAAAAAAAAAAAAAGCTAGTTACTATTATGTTCATTGTAGCGTAGCATAAACCAAAATTAGACATAAATTACTGCGCTACTTATAATTAACGTTGCGATGAAAGGGTCGTTATTTTCTACGACTCAATTTGTGCTCCCAAAAGATAACATCACTTAATTAAGGGCAGATAGGGGAAAACCAGTACTTAACAGCTGACAACTTTAAGAATTATATTGTGAGCATAAAAACTGTTGCGCGCGTTGTTTAGTTTAATGTGCTGTATAATAATTTACGAAATTAGAGAAGCTTGGGGGACGCGCCAAAATACTTGTGGTATTTTTTATTCGGGAGACCCAGTTATAGCCATAAATATTGACGCTATCAGGCCTAGATATCGATGTTTCTGCATATGTGATTACAATGGCGCCTGATTTCAGTGAACCGCTGCACGCCTCCCCTCCCCTCTCCTCTCCAAATATCGGCCATGTAACGCCGATATTTGGAGAGGGAAACGAGAACGCACATCGTAAGCATTCTGTGTGATCTGAAAGACTTTGAATACTCACTCTGTGGGAGATCGGGTAACTACAACCCCGAACTAACTTTAGGAGTCTAAGTATTCTTCACGTCTACCACAGAATTTTAATCTAGACCTCTGCAAATGACTGACCCACTATTTTTTTCATTAAAAGTCTTCTGGAATTCTACCAGGTTTATGCCTAGTGCTGCTGCACATAAAAATATAAATCTGTAAGAAGCCGCAAATTGGAATCCATGTCTTATCTCTTTAACCTCTAAATTTGATTATATATAATAATAATTTATAAGAACTGCAACCGTCTTTTGCGTATCTTAGTGTACATTTTGTAATCTGTGTGATAGCTTCCTGGATTGGTACTTTTTTATTTTTATTGACACATACAAGTACAGTATACATATATTCAAACATTTTTCTTATCCGGTTCTGCAGAGAAACTCCTTCTAAATATAGACCATCTCATACAAATTCATAAATAACAACAAAACACTCAAAAGACTAAAGAAAAATTGTATGTGTGTATACATGCAACTATTCAGTATAGCCGCGGCACTTGGAACTTCGCCAGTTATCATCGTTCTGTTTACAGAATGCTGCCGTTTGGCTAAAGGTAAATCGCATGTATTTGCCTATGCCAACTTAAGCGGAGATGAACTAACGTTCCAGGTGCCACCCAAGATAAATACATACATGCCACCTTAACCTACACCCGGCAAGGGGGGGGGGGGAGGTGACGGCTCGCTGTCTCCTCTCTCCCTTGCCACACTATTCCTTCCCTCTAGTGGGGCAGGGGCATTGAATAATTGGGGGTCACCTACCTGTCGACCCACTTCTTCCTATTTCATCCCCCAGCTTTCACTCTCCCCTCCCAGCACTTTCCCTTGCACAGCGTCCTACACTTCCAAATTTAAAATACACGAAAAAATTTTCGCCCGACCTTTTAGGCACTTCAGAAACAGACCTTCAACGTCAAACTCCATAATAGCGCTTTAATGTAACTGAACTAAAATCAACCGTGCTCGTTCCAATTTTATTTTATGTCCTAGCCACTAAAATCCCAGGAAAGTAAGTGGCAGGACCTGCTAGAGTACAATTGACTCACTGGTAACACCCGTCTAGCCTCCACGTGGCGAGATTTGGGCAACGTCGGGTCCCATTAGGGGCCTGGCGGCCAATAAGCCGGATGAACAATGGGCACAACATATAACACTACTCATGACCCACACACTTCTAAATGCCGACCGGGCTAGCCGAGTGGGTAAAGTACCTGCCCGGCAACCCAAAGGTCGCGGGTTCGATTCTCGCCTCGGGCTTGGATCAAAGTACTGCGAAAACCTTGGGAGGTGCAATATGGCCACAGAAGCCGATGCGCCAACAACTACCAAATCAAAAAAAAAAAAAAAAACACTTCTAAATCTCTGGCTTTGACAGATACATAGAACATTCGCGGAGATGGGAGAAATCCCAGGATCTACTAGACCCTCAATATACCTCATACCTCATGCCACCTTAACCGGGCAGCAGCAAGTGGTACCCATCCTCAGCACGAGTAGGTGGTCCTGTATTAACTAAATTGCTTAAAAGGGAGCAGATCCTGCACCCACCGAAGACAGTGCTAAATCGATGGGTGCCAGCAGATTTCTCTAGTCCATACTAGAGAAGAGAGAGAGAGAGAGAGAGAGAGAGAGAGAGAGAGAGAGAGAGAGAGAGAGAGAGAGAGAGAGAGAGAAGAAAGAAATAAGTCACTGAGGGCTTCTTGAATTTCAGTACTACTAAGGATAATCCTGAAAGGCAAGCAGGGTGCGAGAAGAAAGCATCCATTCATAACGATGCTTCGTTGGAACTCGTCGTGGAAGTTGTCAGTAACTGCCTTCTGTTGAAAACGCCAACAGAAAACTGTTGAAAATGGTTGAAATTGGAGCCAGTTTCAATCAAAACTTTTACATTGTCAGGTGAGAACTGCGGAACTTTTTCCATTTGGGAATTTCTGAAGTCACAATAATAAGGCCAGTGGAAGACAACGTGCGCCCAGTCTTCTCGATACTGACAAGGGCAAGTCTCAATATTTTCTAAACCCAACTGAATAAGTTCTGATTTGACGGAACCGTGCCCAGTGATGAGTAAATACGTGTAGATATTTGGAGAGAACCAAGATAAAATTCGCCGATCAGAAGCAAACAGTACATTAACGATAAACTTGTATGTGATTCTATCCTTGACTGACGTGGTCCAACGATCTTTCCAGACATTGACAAGTTCCAACCAGACACGACGTTTTTCCTGCTTTATATAATTTAAAGAGTTTGTAATAATACCAGCAAATCTCACCGGCATTTTGCTTGAGATGAAAACAGGACGATCTAAATATAAGATGAAGATCTAATGGCAATGTCCGAACTATTACTTGTGGGGTATCCGTGGAAACTATCCTGCAGGACGTAACATACAAAGCAGCATTGAGCACTGAAGAGAGTACAGTTTGAATCGAAACTTTACAGTTTTAACAGCTCAACTCACATAGGAGAGCCATAAGTAACAAATGGAAGAAATACTATCGTCCCCTGGTTTTTGAATAAATACCGTATGCCTCTCCAATATTTCTGCAGGCAGTTTTTCCTTCCTGAAATAATTAAAAAAACTGAAAAAAATGTAGGGCTCAACCCATTCCCAAAATTAACGATAACATTCAGTACCATCACGTCAGGTCCAGGAGTTTTCTGAATTGCCTATCGCAATTGGTTTTTATGGCCTATGTTGTTGTAAACATGCTGTTGTTTTGAAAAACCGACTTATTATAATAGGGTAACCCGGTAATTTCTTACATATACCATATACAGTATGTATTATGTTTGTAAAATGGGTGTTTTCTCTGGTCGACTTGCCTGTTTTGCTGGATGAAAAAAACCTTGCTGTATACGATTAATTTTCACTTTTCACTCTGTAGCTACAGAGTGAAAATAGCCCATTAAAGTTCCTCGCGTCATCGACAGGATTCGAACGCGGACCTTTTTCACCCGATGTGGGGAGGACGGTGATGATAACACTTGTTTTAAAAAGAAATAATGCACACAAATTTAGTCGTTATACCCTTATTCTATAACTGAAATCATAGTAAAGACAGAATAAATTCCCGACTCAGCCACTATGAATTGCGCTGTAATTTAACTATGATTGTTATTAAATGTGCCTTTAACATCCCGAACCAGCTAGACCATATGGAAGGCCTCATTGTCCAATTACTAACTATTAAGTTCAGCGTTTTCCACTATCGGACGACAAGGTAAAAAAAAAAAAACACTTAGACGTGGTCTTTTCTTACAGTGGACAAAAGGAAAAATTGTAAAAGTGTCAATGTATCTCCAATACACAAGGGCGATTCTAAGTATGAAGCGGGAAATTACCGGCCGATTAGTCTAACTTCAGTAGTAGGGAAAATCATGGAGACAATGATCAAGTGTGGAATTCAGGATCATTTAAATAGAAATGGAATTCTGAAGGATACTCAACATGGTTTTGTAAAGGGAAAATCTTGTTTAACTATTCTGGTTAGCTATTTTGACAGCGTTACTCAAGAGCTGGACTTAGGAAATAATTTCGATATTGTTTATTTGGATTTCAGCAAAGCATTTGACTCAGTCCCACATGAGCGGTTGCTTTATAAGCTAGAACAGGTTGGAATCACAGGAAGAATCCTTAGATGGATAGCTGGATGGCTTCAGGAAGAGGGTTGCGATAAATTCTTATTCCTCAGATTGGGTTGACATAAGAAGTGGGGTCCCTCAAGGATCGGTATTAGGACCACTGTTGTTTTTGATTTTCATAAATGACATCGATGATAGAAGGCGTGATGTCTAAATTTAAAGATGATGTTAAGATTGGTAGAGAAGTTAATGATCACCGCCAAGAACAGCTTCTTCAGAGAAACCTAGATAGACTTTAGGAATGGTCAGAAAAATGGCAGCTATGCTTTAATCTAGCAAAGTGTAAGATATTAAACCTGGGGAACAGTAACCCCAAAATAAGTTATACACTTAGCGGAGTTGAAACTAAAGCCGGTAGTAGAGGAAAGGGACTTGGGTGTTATGATACGGTCAGACATAAAGTTCTCCGAGCATTGTAAACTGGTTGCAAGGAAAGCCCATGGTGTCCTATCGATAATTTATCGAACAATTGCGAGTAGAGATAAGGACCTCATAATCCCATTATATAAGGCTATTGTTGCACCACACTTAGAATACAGTGTTCACGTATGGAGACTGCACCTAAAGAAAGACATTGTGCTTCTTGAAAGGTTCCAAAGACGGGTAACTCGCCTGTTGAGATGAACATACGATCTCAACAAGCGAGGAAAGACTTCAAATAATTGTAAACTAGGCACCTTAGAGGAGACTTGATTGAGGTGTTTAAGGCTCTGAGAGGCATAAGAAAAATGAATAAGGATGAAATTTTCACGGATATAAATGATTCTAGAATTTCAAGTTACGAGGTAGACTGGATTGCAGGAAGTCTTATTTTATCCAGCGAGTTATAAATTACGGGAATAAGTTACGTACATGGGTGGTAGAGGCTGACGTTTGGGAAAATTCAAAGGTCATCTGGATAATTACCTACGGGAGGAGAGAAACGCATATGTTATCTGTTTCCTTTTCTCTTATTAGTATTATTTTATTTATTTTTTGTTATTTCATTTCATTTTATTCCTGTACAAGCCAAAGTAGGTGTTTTCTTGTGAAAATAGAATTTTCAAACCACAAAATAACATTGTTCACGCCACCATATGCTGTTTATTTGTTTGTTGCATCCCTGAATATTGTGTTCCAAAACTGAGGGGAAAAAAAAAAAAAAAAAGTTGACATTACAAATTGTACCTCGCCAAGTCTAACTGCAGACCAAGATCACCTTTGACCCCCCCCTCCCCTCGTCAATATCGATTTTTTTAAAATTTATATTTTATTTTATTTTATTTTTTGTTTCCGCGGCCTCTTAAGTCTTTTATATCTTTATAACAGAAGCCATTCGAACTGAATACATTTGATCTCCTCTTTTTGTTTCAAAAAATGTAGTCGCTGTTTCCCCATGTCGCACTTTCAAGTCTTCCGAAATGATTCTGAAACTACTACCTCGTCCTTTGGCTAAGAATTTTAATAAATACTGATTGCCTTGATAACCATGTTTGGCTCCCCTTCCAATATCGACGCACAGTTCCTCTTCATCAATCCACTGTTCCACTGTTTCTTGAATGGATCCACTGTTCCTTGAATAACCATTCTCATATCTGTTATCCCCCCCGTTACAGTTTCTGTAACATCCGATAAAGTTAACTTTTCCCTCCTGCAACTGAATTGGTTAATGCGGAAGCAAATTTCACTACATAACTAATTTCGATCCTTACTTGACTTTTCTAACACCTATCCCTTTTCCATTTAAACTTCCATGCGTTTAACTGCACTTTCTGGTTACTCATGTTTTTTTTTCTCTCGATAATCCTGATGGGGTATCCATTGTAATTTTAAAACATTTGCAATATCGGGATTTTTCGGCGATTAAAAAAATGTGAAGTTTCGTAAGGTCTCATTAACTCCACAGCTGTTTTGAGAGATTGTAGTTCTGAGATTCTTGTAGGACTTAAGTGTGATAATTAGCATTGCGTCGCTACAAAACGGTATAAATGGTATATATGGTCGTGCAAAATGGTATAACCCAAAGTTTGGGTTATAAAAATTTGATTGTAAAATTTGATCTTTCACATTGCATATTGATACGATCCCTACAACACAAAACACGTTGTTCTGACCCTTTATACTAAATAATAACTTGTAACCCGCATAATTAAGTACTAACTTTTTCATTTCCATGTTACTTCTGATTTTTCCGAACACACTGCAGAAGTTCTTCAAAAGAAATTCTTTCGACAGTTAATTTGTTAAGCTCTTTGATTAAATACTCATTCGGCATTTTGCGCTGGTTATTTGTGCCCAGTGTTTCTAACTCTATAGTTAGGAATTTCTTAAACCTCCACTAATACTAAGGGTTAGTGGAGAATTTTAACAATTCATTGCAATGTCATCCTTCGTAGCAATTTTCGTGCAAAAGCCTCGCGCTATGAAATCTATAAAACATTAATGTTCAAGCACTGTATGGCACAGCTCTTTCTACACGTAGCAGTGAGCAAGCTACTTGCTGCTTAGTGTAGTGGTATATTGTGGGAGCACGTCACCACTTAGATATTGTGGGAGCGCGTCACCACTTAGATATTGTGGAGGCACGCCGCCACGAGTTGCCTTGGTATTGCACTACTCTTAAATAAAATGCGCTGCTCCAATAGTGAAGTATATTTCAGACTATTATAGAAAAATTCTATAGCAGTCGGAGACTATTTGTTTTCTGTAATAGCATATTCTACAAAAGTCCCGGACATATAAACTCGTGTATTTTTGTAGTAAAGTTTCTTTTCTTCGCTTAACAGCTCCATTACAAATATATCGTTTTCACATGCATATGCATGTGAAAACGATATTTTTTGTACTCCTTGTATATTCCACATCTTTTAAATATGCCACAAATAATAACATTCGATTCATATGCTAAAACATCATGCCCAAATAATAAAAACGATTTATTAATTTTTAATAGATTTTGAAATATATGCTGTATAACTAAGCTATAGTCATCGTCGCTACCATTTTGTCAGTTTATCCGAGCTTCGTCGACTTCGTAATTCGACGCTTCGAGTTTAATTAAAAATGTCTGCAACAATAATTTTCTGCAGACATTTTTAATTAAGCTCGAAGATAACTCTAACAGTTTTAAATGTATTTAACACTAAAGCTGCAGAATCGGTCATTTTGATCGTTTTCAGACGCGGCAGTATACGTACATGTATAATTCGCCTTTTGACTTCAACCTTCTTTGTCCATCCACCCGCTGGCATGTAATAACTCGGCTTCTAGTAAGTGAACTTTCGTGGAATTTTATGTGGAGCCATGTCAAATTGTATTTAAATCGAACCAACAAAAATTCGTCTATTATTTATTTATTCATTATTATTTTTTTTTTTCAGTGGACGTAATAACTGGACTCCCAGTGGATGAAATTCTTTTAGAAAGATTTGTGGAAGATGAAAGTACGATGAAAAAGATTTCATTCACTGGATTCCCAGTGGAAGAAATTCTTGTAGAACACCATCCCAAATCTAAAATCGGACCAATAAAAATCCAACAAATACTATTTCTTTGTTCGTCCATCTGCTTGGCCGCATTAGACTCCCAGTGGATGGATTTTCATGAAAATATTTAGATTTAGTTTATATTTAGATCTTTCAAAAAGTTTTGTCGACCGTTCTCAAATTTAATTAAAATCAGATAAAAAGAAATCCTGCAATTAAATTAAAATCAGATAAATAGAAATCCTGTTCTGTTTCCAGATAGCTGTAATTTTGTTTGGGCAAAACGGTATCAGCCTGTAATTATTTATTTATTTTACCTCTTGTTGACAATTATTTTAAAAGTTAGATGCCATTATATTTGAAATCGTCATACCGGCCAAAGTGACTGGTGAGGATTTGCAACGTGGAGAAGCAAGTTGTTAAGTTCGGGTTGTGAATAGCATTGTAAAATGCGATGCAGTTGTTTGCTCTTGATTGTTTTGCTCTTGATTGTTTACTCAAGATAGTTACTCTTGCGTACGTTTTGAGAACGTTTATAGAAGTAGTCAGGAAGCACATATAAACGCCGTATCAACGTTAAAAATACAGTTTGATTTTGTGATGGTTTTATATCTGATAATATTAGTATATTATCAAATGACTCTGACAAATGTGTTCAAGGGACTTGCGGAAGCGCTGAGTATCTGGAAGAACTAGAGGCAGTATCAGAAGGCAACTGCGAAAATAATTTGGAATCTCCAGTTTGTGATATGGTGACTGTCAACCTCACATTGAAGAATGTAGTACGGATTCAGAAAGTGTAGATGACGTTGGTGAAGCTACAACTTGTGGTAAACGTTCATGCACAGAAAATGCTATCAAAATCATTTCAGCTGCCAGCACATTTCTTCTAGCTCTTGATACTCCTAATGCAGATAGGGGGAGATTGCTCTTATTTGTTGGTACAACAGCAACTGAGACCGTAATGCACTTATAACAGTCTTAGATGCAGTCACAGGTGCAGGGGAGCGGTCTGCATCGAAGTATCGAAGAAACAATCTGAAACTATGTTACCTTACACTAAACATGGAACTGATACCTTGGGCCAAATGGCCAGAAAATATTTTATAAATTGATTCACAAAGATTGCCTTGTCAGGTGTTTATGGCTTTCTAGGTATTGCTGCCGCCAATGCGAATATGACGTACAAGGAATCACATGAAATAAAGATCAAGAAATTTATATTACGACTAGCACAGGAGTGAGCAGAGAAGTATTCCAATGAGAACACAGCACTTGGTGTCTGCAGACAGAACGAAAGAATAAGAACATTACAAATGCGAAAATATGTACATGCCAATGGAATAACTATGAAAACAAACACCCGGTACCAATTGATGGAAGTGTGCTGCGTCGATAGGGGGATAAATAATAATAATAAAATGAACAAATAAATAAAAATATATTTACTTCATAAAATCTAAAAGAATGAAATAATAGTTGTGGATTTCCTATATTTAATGTTCATCTTTTTTGAAGTCGCTTTATCATTTTATTTAATGTACAATAGTGCACATTGTTTTGTATCCTTAAAAATAAAGACTTTCCAAGGTTCGCGCTTTGTGGTCATGATGACCGGAATACGTGAACCTTGGTAAACAAAATAGTAGTTGCTCTCGTGGGTAGCGCAGTGTTGGTATAATCACCATCCTCCCCACACCTGAGGGCTGAGTTCAAATCCCATCAATGACGCGAAGAATTTTTAAGGGCATTTTTAACAACGTGGCTGAGTTAGCCGGTCTCAGGCGAGGGTATGCGCGGTTTTAGGGCCGGAAATTCGGATTTTTGTCCAACAAATTGACCAGAGACCACACTCAATTTACAGACATATTATATACAGAGCAATGTTGTACAAATCTCACCTTTTATCCAGAAGAAATTGTGTGTTTAAGAAATTTAGAAGAGCCATAATATTTAGGATATGTATAATGAGTTAGAGAAAGAGAGAGGAAAAATTTAAGGTACTAAGTATAAGCTTAAACAAAGTCATCTGAAATCGACTACGTCGGGCCCGCGTGGGTAGCACAGTTGGTATAATTATCGTCCTCCTCACACCGGGTGGAAAAGACCCGGGTTACAACTCCGTCAATGATGTGAGGAATTCTGTGGGCTGTTTTCACAACGTAGCTGAGCTAGTTGGTCTCAGGCGAGGTAGCATGGTTTTTCCTTCCAGAAACTCCGGTTTTTCTTCCAAAAAACAGCATATCGACCCCAGAACACACAATTTTTACAGCCATTAGTTGCTGATGCGCCTAAAACTATAACAACCAAACAAACTAAACAATAGTTTAGATATCGTCCAAAAGGAATTATTCACAGTTTAAACATGTTATTTTCTAATGAAACATTCCTATCTAATGCTTCCCAAACTAATTCTCCAACGAAGGAATGCATGATTTTATTATCCATAAAAGTTCGTGCTCTGCATGATTAGCAGAATTGGTTTTGCCTGTCGACTATCAATCAGTGTTTGGTGACGTGGATATATGGCTCCGTATATTTAGAGATGCGTGGCAGCAGGGTATTTAAATTCTTCAGATAACTGATGCTAAGCTGTTTTTACGTCATAATTTTTAATGAAGTTCTAGCTGCCATTGTTTCTCTCTGATTTCAGTTTGCTTGCTGATATTTTAAGAGTAACTTTATTGTCCAATTCATGGAGACTGGTAGAATAGCAGGCAACGGTTTCTGTATTATTTCCCAATGCACTCCGCCGGTTACAGGGCGGAACCGTGAAACTTTTATTTCAGAGAATAAAATGAATGTTGGAGAAAATGAATGCAGAAGTCATTTTATTTCAGAGAATAAAATGAATGTTGGAGAAAATGAATGCAGAAATAAATCTAAATGAATGCATTTAGATTTATTTTCTTCAGATTTATAGACATTTGTAATGGTGTTATGGATTAAAAAAAGCCATCCTATAGTTTAAAGACATCGAAATAACTAATATCAAATAGGAATGCTAAAGCAGTTTCTAAGCTAGTTTGAACAAGATCATTAAACAAGTTCTTTGCATAATTAACAGGAACTCGCATGTCGTTTTTCTGTTAATATATATCCTTTCAACTTCCCCATTATTATCACGCACATACAATAGAAGCTTGTCAATTATGTGCAGGTAAACGTGGGGCTGGGTGGGGTGGGATAAGACAGACTATTTCTAAAATGAAATGTAAAGAACCCTTCAATTATCCTGCACGAATATAGCTGCATGGAGAATCGCAATAATTTTAGAAGAGACAGTCTGCAATTCCTCTCCTTTTTTATACAACTCCGAGGCTGGCCGTATATTTTATGGAACCCACATTCTAAACCTTGTATTAGCTATTCGGATAAAACTACCATTACGTCATTTTTCATTACCAATCCCGCCGGAGGATTTGACACGCATATCTTTTTGCTTATCTAACGATAAACACGCCTTGTCCTGGGAGTGTTCTGCCCTATCTCATTCGCATAACGTTCTCCCTCTTAAGAGGCGAGCTATGACGGAGATCACTTTGGGTTGCCATACCACTGATTCTTGTGGAATATCTGTACTTCTACATCTTAATATTCGCTAGCGATATCCGTATCCAAAATTACACGCGATAAACGAACAAGTTCTGGTTTTCTCTGGCGCATATTGCCATTTTTGTTTTGTTTTTTTTCTTTGTTATCTCTTTGGCTGGCAGAGACATATTGTTTGAGTGACCACCTCTAATATGTGATTGGCTACCAAGACCATAAGGGAGACCACACAAAACGGTAAAGAGAAGATGGGTTAGATGGCACTGAACTTCCAGACCCTCTGTAAATTAATGGTAATCAGCAGGTATGATATTCTTTCTCAGCTATTATGTTAGTCATGGGGTGTAATTTTGCAATTCTTGTCGAGATAGACGGATACATAAATGTTATTCATATTCAAGATCTGGCTGGCAAAGGAAAGATAGCCTCGAGGGACGAATAACCACGCACATCTTGTTTCACAAATGATGTTTTCTAACAGTTCTTTCCTGCCTTAGAGTGCTATTTTACCTAATGATGTTTAAGACCTGCCTGTATATGGAGGGACTGATTGATCGATAGACTTTTGTAGCCAGAATTCTGATATCTGATCCTGCATGTTTGCATTTTTATTACAGGCATTTCTTTATACGACAGCTGCTTAAGGAACACTGTTAATTTTTATATCGTATTTGACCCTCTGTTCTGCCCTGTCCAAAAGATAATTTATCAGAAAGACACGCTCGGACAGATGTTTCGTCAAATGAAAGAATGCATATGAGGTACAGATGAAAAAGAGAGCTTCAAGTACTGTGGGGGATTACATTTCAAAACTGACTTTTCTTTCAGAAAGTTCCTGTCTTATGAAAGGTGTGTGTGTGTGTACATGCATACATACATAGTGTTAAATTAGAAAATATAAGCACAACGAGGCTCAGTATGTTTTACGTTATGAATAATAAATCAAAAATGAATAAGAGGATTACCTCAGTAATTTCTTATAAAACGCTCCAGTCTCGACACTTTCTGTTACACAATGAATTTAATAAAATTACTTAAATGTATCTTTACACCCGAAGGAAAATCGATGATCCAACATTCCGGTATCAATAGTTTTACAGCTCCAAACCTGACCACAATAATACATTAAATCACCACCCAATACACACGAGTGAAAAACAGACATTAGTACGCATGTTAAATTAAATAAAAACAGATACGAATATTAACCGTAATCACATAATATTCATATTTGTTTTTATTTAATTCAATTATGCTGCTGTCTTTTTTTCACTCGTAAGTATTAGTTGGTGATTTAATCTATTCTTGGGGTCAGGTTTGGGGCTCTAAAACTATTGATACCGGTTATGCTGGATCATCGATTTTCCTTCGGCTGCAAAGATACATTTAAGTAATTTCACCAAATTCATTGCATAACTGAGAGTGTTGAGATTGGAGCATTTTACAAGAAATTACTGAAACAATCCTTTTATTTATTTTTGATACACACATAGTGTACTGTATATAGCCGTTTTATGTTTCTTTCTATTGCAAATGTGAATTACAATGCTACTTTTTTATATTAAGAACTAAAGGCGAAAAATAAACAAATTTAGGACGACTCCTTTTCGCCACTCTTAACTCTCGAATATCTAATAGTGCGGAGCGCTGAAATTAACCACCAATTTGCTTTCTCAATCAAATGATATGGTTACTATTTTTTAATAAAAAAAAGTCTATCGTTTTCTGTAAGCAGCAGAATTATTGATCGCTTACGCTTCGATATCATAGCCACGGATAAACAACAGTTTCCATAAGAAGCAAAATGCTTTTCGTTTGTAATCAGGTGCTGCCTGATAGTTGTTCATGGGTACTGAGTTTTCTGAAAGGATGGCCAGGTCAACTAATGCGTCGTGTGTAGCGCCGTTTGTGTAATCACTGTCCTCCCTACACTGGGTGGAAAAGACCTCCGTTCGGATCAATGGCGCGAGGAATTTTTATGGGCCTTTTTCGTGGCTGAGTTAGTCGGTGTCAAGCGAGGTTAGCGTGGTTTTCCCTCCCGGAAACGAGTGTTTCGTCCAGAAAACAGCAAATCGACAACAGAACACACGCAATTTACAGACATATTATACCTGTCTGTTGATGCAGTATCAGACAATCTAGTGATGACTTAAATGTGAAGATGGTATAAAATGGAGGAAGCAGAGTGATTAATATTACTATAGACTCTTTAAATTTCGACACCCTCACAGACGGAGAGGTGCATATTTTAAAATTTCAGAGATATATTCAGTAGCTGAGCAGTTTCAGAGTAACACCGTTTAGTGAATGAAACTAGCGATTTGCCTTATTTACATCCGTAAACATTTATAATGACCAGAAGGTAGTGCTACTAGTTAAAATGCAGTCAATTTGTTAAATATAACAAAATGACAAAAATACAAAGCCACTGCACATGTTGCCCTATACTCTAATGCAAATTTTAAATGCATGCCTAATCAGAAAGAATGTGTATTAGAGGATACAAAATTATCTATTCTTCTTAAAGAATAGTTATAACGAGATATGTGCAGTCTTGACGATGCCCTGTGAGAAATCCAATATTTCTCGCCCATAACAACAAAGATCGTTGTTTTTGTTGTGATTCAGGCCGATCATTAGGGATGAAGCAGCTGTACGGCATTCGGATCCGCTACTGAAACCCCAAATCCAAACTCCCACACTCCCAGCAAGGAAGATCGGATGAACCAAACTGTAATTCTGGCACTCGGGTCCTACCGATAAACTAGTTATGCAGCTGATGAACTGTAGTATTTATAATTACTTAAAAAAAAAAAACTTGGTCGTGAGAAATTAAATGTGTTGTTGTTTGCTGTTGTAAGTTGTCGTTTATGGAAGAGATTAACCACATTTATATATTTAATCAAGTGTACATTTTTACGGATATACGCACATTGAGCATTCTCACTCAAGCGCTATATAACCAGACATAGCTGCAATTTGAAAGAGCAGTTCGCGTAAATAAGTGAATAAAAAAATTTAATGAATAAGCTATAGCACTAAAAGAAAGAGAAAAATGAATACCACTCTTTTCCGATGGATTCCTAAAGACAAATGCCACCGTTTGATACGAATTTCTTGTATTACAGTATTCAAAATTCATGGATATTCAAAATATCCATATATTTACAGAGGCACATATTCAATTCGCCAAACAGCAGCGCCATCGTACAATCACTAGAATTTCTGCGAATTGCCGGTAGATAGCAGTAGAATGTATGCTCAATAATACGCTGACACGGTTGCAATTTCTGATATGTTGTTTGTTAATTGCAAAGCGGCCTTAAGTTACGTGTTGCAAGTGTGAACCGTCTTGTGAGCTGCAGAGTGGAAGATTTTAAGACTGAGATACGTTTTGTTACTCGCTGTTGCGTTGCGTTCGACGTGGTACGAGTACTACAGAGACTGACAAATGTCAACGGTTTATGGTGACAAGTGTTTGAAGAAAATTGCAATTTTCAAGTAGCACAGGCACATTAAAAAAAAGGAAAACAAATCAAAAATCTGTGGCCACAAAGACCACTTTCAAAAACTTTTCAAGACACTTTCCGGCAGTGCTTCTGTGGCTGGGTTCATCGTTGGCACTATATACACTGCGAAGGAGATTATATAGAAAAGGAAAGGAACTGGCAGACATTAGCGAAGTTTGCGGAATTAAGGAGTTTAATTCCGCAAACTGAATGATCAACCTGTGTAGTACTAATTTCGCAATGATAGTTTTCCATTTGTTCACTTAAAAAACTGAGGATTTTCTAAAGATAGAACTGGACCTTAACATTGTCGATGTACTCGAACAGTACTCGACTATTTTAGTGACTAGAAAATGGATGATTTACCGGGACAATCTCTACAAATTATCCAACTGATAAACTCAGCGATCCTTTAACTCAGCCTTATTACTTAACTGGATCCTTCAAATCCATAAAGTTGTAGAAAGACAAGGGTTGCAATGGCAAGCCATTGGTTGCAACACAACCAATGTGTTGCAACCAATGTTGCAAACACATTGGTTATTGCAAACCAAACAACTTGCCATTGCAACCACTTGTCCTACAACTTTAGAAAAGGCCTGAATTCGAGTCTCGTCTAGACCAGAGGAGCATTTTTGTTTTCCCCCTCACAAAAAGGGAAACAAATATCTCTAGCGACTGTTGCATAGTTTTTCTCCCCAAAAAAAAAAAATATGTTTGAAGACCCGAAAAACAAGAAAAGTGACCATGGAACAGATTCAATATATAAATACCTTATGCTGAATGGATCTGGACACATATTTCTATAAGCTGGTTGTTCAGTTGCATTAGCTATAGAAATATGAAACCGAAACCGGTGGATGCTTCTGCAACTTCCACATGAAAATAATGATAACCTGTATGAGTTAGCGTTTTAAAAATTACACATTTGTATATAGTGTGTGCACTAATATAGCCGACATCGGGAGGATGAGATCGAAGGTGAAAGCATGTTGGCGATGTGTGTTTTGCTAGATGAAATTTGCTACTTTTAAATCTCCTCCTCAGTCTATGATTTTTAAGATTCGATGGTTTTTAGACGCATATTTAATATCTTTAGCCACTTTGCTCTATTGCGTATAACACTTGTGGAAGTGTATATTCACATGCAAAAAACAAGGATAAAACCTACACCCTCTGCCTGAGATTAGTTGGTTAGAATCCCGAGTGAAGAGGCCTTTAGAAAAGCTTCCACTCTGCGACGAGACTAGAACCGACACTTCTCCAAACACCCAAAGTGTCATGGAGGTCAAATCGTTATCGACATGATTGAGAGCATAACAGAACAAACAGAGCAACCTCATTTGGATAAAGCGCAACGCCACATTATATCCTGATGAACAGGCATGCCTGGGAAGCCTGTTCCTATCACCTAGGCACTATC
This sequence comes from Mastigoproctus giganteus, assembly GCF_048544385.1. NCBI lineage: Eukaryota > Metazoa > Arthropoda > Arachnida > Uropygi > Thelyphonidae > Mastigoproctus > Mastigoproctus giganteus. Next base: position 233,082,592 of record NC_143583.1, on the reverse strand, counting down.
GGAATATGAAAACATAATTAGTCAGGCATTGTTCGGCTGAAAAATACCGTTTGGGATGGAGCATAGAAAGGGCAGAAGTGCCAGTCTTAGAATGGTCAACGTTCCATCAATAACGACCGAATGATGAACTGTTGTAACTGATGGTCTCCCATATCACAGTTCCAGCAGTTACCAGTCTGCCACTTCCGATGCGACGTCTTTAGAGAAGCATACGGACATCATGGGTTCCAGAAAGAAACGCAATGCATGATACTATTCTTGTTCCCAAGCAGTCCTTCCTGCACAACCGCAGACAATGGCGACGACGGGACGACATCAGAGGCAGGCGAGGTAGCACACGGTGGGAATACGTCCGCACTTCTATCAGTCGTCTACTAATTGCGCTTCACGACATAGACGCAGGCAGGAATGGCGTTACAAGTTCGAAATATGGTGGATTGTGACAGATCTCCTTCCTGTTGCTAGCGAAGGATATGCCAATCCATCCTTTCTGACGCCACAAGAGATCTAGTCATCAACCGAGTCACTTCCTGTTGCTAGATGCGCCCAACCATTCCCACGACACACACGAACAGCGATTCGCTATGCTGATCATTGAGCTGTGACAACCCCATGAAAAGATCCCTTTCAAAGTTTGTCATCTCTACACAACGTTTCCTTATGCGCGTTAAAGGTATTACACACTCTTACAGTTATTCGCTCACCGTTTTGTTTGCCTGCTGACTTTACACTGGTTTTTATAGCGCCTTCAGATTCATATGTTAGGACAGTAACAGACACATTATTGGATGTTCTACTGCTCCGATCAATCCGACACGTTAATTGTATACGTCCATATATGTCACAATTATGCATGCAAATTTTCAGATAACTTCGTCGGTGTAATTTCATTGACGAGCAATGTCGCCAGCGGAAACAGAAAGTTTTGTGGCCGAGTTGGTCACCCATCCCTCAAAACAAGGAATCCGACCATAGACTAACAACTGAACATTCCAGGAGCGGAGCTCTGGCTGCAGTAATGTGTGGTACTGATCACTGTACGCTACTGTTTATATCGTACTTTGATCAGATCCAGACTGCTGGACTACAGAGCCCTATGTACACCTCATGTAGACAAAGCGTTGTAAAATGGCTTGACCGATACATCATAATGCTTTACGAATTGCCCCAGGTGCATATCGAACATCACTTGTACAAAGTATGCACAAAACTTGTATAAAGTATGCAGAAGACTGTGAGGACACTGCTAACAGGTGTTAATCCGCAATGGGATAATCTATACAGAAATAAAGCTACGGTAAATAAACCGATTAAAATACGACTTCAGGAACTAGTTCCAAAATGGGGTCTAAGCTTCAATAACTTATCGTATAATAACACCATGGCAGCTTTTATGCCAGACTGCTATAGTGGGGAAAGGTATCCTGGAAAACTTTAATAATAAACATATGCAGGCAACATTCTTATCTCATTGTTTCTTGAATACGAGCACCGCTCCGAATACAGATGCTGCCGAAATGGTCTTACCAAATGCTTCTATCTTTCAGTCACTCCCAAATCGGTACAGCAGTTCCTCGGCTTAGTTATTTGTCATATTGATAGCCTTGGCATTCATTGAAAAAATTTTTCCTCCAAAACACCTTATACTGTATGTAATACATGCCAAGGCTTTCAACGGAAATCATGCATCTGATAACAGTGTAAAATTCAAGCTCGGCTGATGATACTCAGGACAAAAAAAAGTGAATTTTTGATGGATTCCAGCATTCGGGTATCTTAGAAATAAATGCGCTGATCGTGCAGTAGAAAATTCAACAAATTCAACCTTCTATCTAGTCACATTCTATAAACTGAAACAGGAAATTTTCAATGGAACATGTATATTCAAGTCTAGTGGAGTCATGTGAATAATAAATGTATTGGGCATCAGCAACTGAGACATGTTACGCGATTGTGTAATGTGCGTATTCACGGGCAAATTTGCATATTATACGGCCTGAAACCCTACACTCTCTGCCTGAGATCGGTTAATTAAAGTCCCGATTTGAAGATGCTTTTAAGAATTCCTCCTGTATCTGAGGGCATTCGAACCCAGACCTTTCCAAGCAAGCGACAAATGGCGAAACTACCATACTGTCACGGACGACGCAAATAATTAACAACTGCAAATAAAACACGACAGCGGGCTACGGAAGTCAAGTTTTCATATGAATCGGCATGGAGAACACATTCTAGCAAGAATAGGCCTCGGATACACTCACCTCACACAGTTGTACCTTACAAAACACCAGAAATGACCATCCTCCAGAATGACTCCATTACTGTTGTCAACTAACCGTAGAGTATTGTTTGTAGAATGTCCACTGCATCATATGGCTCGACAAACAGGCTTTCATCTCCCGATACGCTCATTACGTATCCTATCGTAAACGTCAGGTGAAATCTCTGATGCTCTTTTCTTTTCTGGAACAAGTAGGACACTTCAGCCGCATATAGTACAACTTATATACGCATAATACCAACAGGATCCAACAGATAAGACAAACTTATACTTGCACCTCTCACCAGTAGCGTAGCTACCCTTTTTCGGACTCGGACGCAAAGAACATTTTCGGGCCCCTACTTAATTAATGAATATTGCAAAAAGAGGAGACAGCCAAAGACGCCGGGCTCCTAAAGGTCCCGGGCCTGGAGGCAATTGCCTAGCCTGCCTACATGGTAGCTACGCCACTGCCTCTCACATTTACCATTGCACACAAGACAGGGCTTGTGTGCAATCGTTTGATATTACCTTACTGAAAGGGAAACTGTAACAGAGCCAAATTTCACCAGCAGTCTACAATCATACAGAAAAATATTTTAAAGTAATTGTAAAGGCTATCAAAAGCAATAAAGAACAAAACTTCATTTTTCTTTAGAGTAAGGCCATGAGGTAATGTAAACGAATTAAATGAATTGGAGCTTTTGATCAAGTCAGCTAATGTTAATGCACTTGCGCTTTTTGAGACGTGGTGCCCCTCAGCGCTCGTTTGGAAGTGATAGGGAAGGACAAAATGCAGGGAAACTGATGCTTGAAGCCGGCAACTATATTCTCCGACTTGGATCAGGATAACATGAATATGTCGTCCGAGTGGTGAGGCCCGAGGGGACATGTTTTGAGTGACCGTGTTTCAATCCCTAATGAATACTAAAAATATGGTGTTGTTTCTTGTATTCTCTCTGTCTTGCGAACTCCTAACCCTGTGGACATCCGCGATATAAACAGAAAATTTATTTATTTTATTTATTTTTTATTATGGACTACTTTATGGATTAAGGATAGGTGGAAGGGAAGTGACAGGTTTTTTGAACAAACTGAATGATTGCTTCCTATTTGTGTCCGATAGGGTATAATATCCTAGATCTGGTTCTCACTAAGGAGTGAAACTTAATAGTGGGGAAACCAATAGCAGACAGTGACCACAATATCATAAAATGCATTGTATCTAAAGGAATTTATGTGGCCAAAGTTCAAGAAAGGGGAACTCTAAAGGAGTAAGATACTTGTTGGACTCGATTAAATCGAGAGACTACTGTACGCTGTCGGATTCAAATATGCTATGGAAAATATTCAAAGAATTTATCCTCGAAGCCAAAACGTAATCGTGCAAGTACTCAAGTTCTGTAAACGTAAGTTGCCAAAGTGGGAAAACAGGTGAGATTAACAAAAAGGAAAAGCATGGGGCAGTTAAAGAAAATCCCGTGTTCCAATTTTTGAGCATTCGCTTATAAGAGAATGTAAAAACCATTGATAGGATAAGCCGGGCGAAAGATGATTATGAGAAAGCACTAGCAAAGAGAGATGACAACGGGGACAAGGAGTTCTTATATATGGATACAAAAAAAAAAAAAAAAAAAATAGAGTAAATCAAAAGGGCCCTGAATTGGATGCAGTGAAATAGAAAGTTCAGCAGGCAAAATGACAGATCAGTTGAACAGATATTGCTCAAGGTCATTTACGGTTGAAGCAAGTTCAAATCTCTGAGGAACGTTAAGGAGTCAGACTGCTGTAAAATAAGTGATATTATGATCTGAGAAGATGGTTCCAGTTGTTTTGTACAGGACCAGGGTATAACGAGAGTAGCACGAATCTGTGTGCCCACTGCGCTGGGAGTTACCATTGTAGGCGGGTGTGATGTGATGGGGACTGTCTTTGTAGAACACGGTTAGGTCTCCTAATAACGATGGATTATCGTTTGAATACAACAGCCTATTTGAATATTGTTTGGCGACGAGGTACATTTCTTCATGCTCACATTTGGTAATGGTTATTTCCAGCAGTAGTAAAGCATTTGGTGACGGCTATTTCCAGCCTTACTAGGATAATGAGCCATGTCACAAGACGGCGATCGTTCGGAAATGGTTTTAGAAATATGAGTTCGACTTTACCATACTTCTCTACACTTTGAACTTAGCCAAAAGGCCGAGAAGCGATACCATACTTCACTGGCCGGCTGAGATTCACAGATCTGAAGCTGGTTGAGCAAATATAGGATGAGGTGAAATGAGTTATGCGCTGGAAAAATCCGCCACCGCTGTCCAGTCAGCAACCGCGGAATGGGATCAATATTCTTGTATTCCAGTGGAACGCTTTCGATACCAAGTCCAATCCATGCACAGGTGACTTCAGGGTGACCCCTGGCAGCTAAAGGAAGTGCTACTGTCGCGATTAGGTCGATTTCCTGATAAACTGGCCACTCAGTGTATATGCCCATCAAATACGGAGGATGCGGAAAGGTCAGGGAATGACCACCGCATATCCCCAATATGGCCGTAGTTGCTAATGCTCCTAAAAAAAAATAAATAAATAACAAATAACTCTGTATATTTTTAATAAATTATCTGCTCCACAATCAATAAGAAGTATTTTAAAAAGCCAGGGCTAACAGCTTCATGTGATATGCTGGTCCTATTTCCATATACACTGGTGTGCGAAATTTAAGGACCAGTCGGGTTTTTACCTGTAGCTTCTCATAGGAGTGGCCTAGATATGGCAAAAACATACCAAAGGAACCTCGTGAGGTACAGAAATGATGAAGGAAATAACACCGACACAACAACGGAAACAAAACGGTACAGGAGGACTTTATTCAAAAATGGCAACATAGCACTGGCTGCCATGATACAGATGCATCACTGTCAAAGATGGAACAAAGGGAAGAGGTGATCCTCAATAGGAGATATAGCCACCCCTAATGTCGACGCAGGCTTTGCACCGCCTGTCCATACTTAGAACAATGTTGTTGATAAGTTCTTGCGGTAACATCGTCCACTCCTCTGTCAGCGCGACCTTCAGCTGGTGAACATTTTCTGGTGGGTGTGAACGTGCCGCTAGGCGTCTCCCTAGAGTGTCCCATATGTGTTCTATGGGATTTAGATCGGAGGGAAAAACGGGCAGGCCAATCCATGCGAACAATATTCTCACTTTCCAAAAGCATATCAACAGCTGCAGTTCGATGGGGTGTGGCTTTTTATCCAAAAAACGAACTCGGGGCTAATGGTACCTCGGTATAGACGCACATGGAGAAGGATTACCTCAGTACAGTAGCTTGCATCGGTTACAGTAACGGCTTCTAGTATCTGGAGTTGCGTACGTCCATCCAATATAACGCCTCCCCAGAGGAGAACACCTCAACCGCCATATCGATCCCTTTCGGTGATGTTTGAGGGATGATACCGTGTGCCAACCTCTCGCCAGATCAGCTGACGTTCAGAAGCGCTGCTGAGACCGAATCTACTCTCATCAGTAAAGAGTACCTTACCACATTGAGCTGCTGCCCAGTCCTTGTGTTCGATGCACCACTGTAAACGGTGTCTACGATGGACAGGTGTTAAAGGAACACAGCGTACTGGCCGTCGGGCAAACAGTCCACCTTTGTGGAGTCGCCTGACCACAGTAAACCGCGTCCTCTGCTCCTGTACAGCTGGTTTGCAATGGATCCTGCTGTCTGGTGTCGGTCCCTCTTGGCCTGTAGGAGTATATGGCGGTCATTATTGGGCGTTGGTTTTCGTGGACGACCACCAATGGTTCATCGAACATTACTGTACTGTACCTGTCGTTCTGAAGGTCGACCACACGTGAGACGATGCTATAGGCAATACCGAACTCTGCAACCCGACTCCTCGCAGTTCGACCTTCCTCGAGCTTCCCGATTATTCGACCCACCCTGGGTAAAGTCATCCAGATGTTGTCTATTGGCCATTTCGTTGTCTGTAGCACTGTATGAGACCAATCAAAGTCTGTAACCATCGTGCTCACCATTCGGTAATTTGCACATAACTGCTGAACTGCTGCTTTTATCTGTTTATGTGAGTCCTCTCATCACGATTCAAATTTTTGCATGTGCACCAGCTTTCTACTGAACGACCACAGTTATGCAAATCGTCGTCACAGGCTGTTTAGTTTGATTTTGTGGTTGTAACCTTTAGAAATAGTGTTGGTCCTTAAGGTTTGCACACCAGTGTAGTTGAAAACAATATAGTCCTATATAACCAAGTGCAGTAGAATCTGTGTAATTAAGCAACTTCTCTAAAAGTCCGGTGGACTTTTTTTAAACAATTTTCAGTGTTCTTTAATTTTAAAATTACAAAAACAAAAGAAAAAAAGTAAGAAAGATAAGCGTAAAGGTAAAACGTTGGTGACCATCTTCAAATTTTGCTTACCATCTTCAAAGCTTACCATCTTCAAATTTTGCATAATGTTAAAGTCTCCATATGAAATGCTTACATTTTTCTATCAAAGTTATGATGAGTATTTCGTGTAACACAACCGACTTTGTGAGGGAATTTGGTAAAATATCCAATATTATTTAGCAATAAATATCCAAGCTTCCTTTTTGGATTCATTTTATTGACATTTGTACATCAAAAGAAGATAAAAAAAAAAAGAATCAGACGAAACATTTTTATTCTGCTTAGCAAAAACGGTTAGCTGTGACTAATTCATCCCCGTTTGATTTATTCCCCACTTCTTTACCACTTCGGAAAATTAACTACGTGCGGTGTTTATTCTCCGAGCGAGGAGGACGTAAGACAGAAATCCCCCTTTTTTGTTATTTCTTGGATGTGTTTTTGAAAGATAAACATACTGAAACGTGATATGACAAAAAAGCTTCAACGTAAAACTTTCCTTCTGTTAACAAAATATAGTGAGGTAGTTGGCAGAATTCAGCTGAAATTTCCGCTGCGTCTTGTGAAGTGATAAATAAACTTCAAGTAAGATTAGAAACATATCCAAGAGAGTTTCGAGTAGATTACCAAGATTACTTCGAAACTTTATTGAAAGGTTGAGTTATGGCCGTATAGTGCAAGTCCAAGTCGACATATCCAGCTAGATTATCCGGGAGGCGTGTTGTAGGCTTTCCATAAAGCTTTTCAACGTCAACGGACGCGTTTGGTCAGCGTCAAACCGTGTGCTCTTGTTATATCACAGCCATGTCTCACGAGCACTGTTCTCCCTCTTCATTACAAGAGTAATGGAATGGTGTGTCTTTCAGCCAAACAGCGTACTTTCTGGATACTCCTCAGCGAACAGTTCTCGCGAAATTGAAGAAAACGTTTGATACATCACTCTGTCCGGAACTGCGCATTAGGCGAACGTTTTAGCACTTTCCTGGGGTGTGTGTAAACAGACCTGCGGGTTCACGTCTTTGGAAACATCCTTTTCTCTTCGTGATGCTTCTAGAAAAGATTAAATATTTTAAGCTTTGTTTGTAAAGAATGATCAGTAGTATACTTCTAAATTGTTTGAATAATTATAACGTGACAATAGATTTTGTGGAACTTTGAATATGGGAATATAATCGGAGAAACAAGCTCTAACACGAGTCTGAACAGCGATGGGATGGCAGTGTTTAGGCTGAGTTTAATATTCACAGCGATGCCTTAAATTTGGAAGGAACAAGAAGGGTAAAGCGATTCCTTTATTTTAATCTGAATTTTCAAGAGAAGGAACAGTTTTTTAAACAACGCTTAATTATTTATTTTAATTAAATATATATTTTAATTCCTTAGGTCTAACAAATTTCATTTACTTATTCTAAAGAATTTTATTTTATTTTGTTGATCAGGGGGGAAAAAGTTTCAGTTGGCGTTACTGTTTTCGATGCGGAATAAAATAATGCCACCTTTAAGAAAGTACGCTGAAATGAGAAAACTGAATATAGATAAGTAGAAAATTGGTCATTTTCATTAAATTTTAAAGAATATGAAGACATTTATCATTAGAGCCTTATTCATTAACATAAAGTGCAATAATAAGCATTGTAGGTGGTCTGCTTTTACTAAAAAATCTCTACAACAAAATTCGTGGAATCAGTCCTTGCATTTACACACAGCTTTATCGCCAGGAGACGCTGCTCAAAATGCAGTATTAAAATAAATTTCACGCAAGAGTTTATTGATATGCCATACCTTGCATGTCTTTGATTCTTTCAATAAACAGCGACCCTTGCCCGTCCTTTTCACTGACAGTTCTATTTCTCCCTTTTCTTCCTTTCTTTTTTTTTTTTTAAGAATTTTCCCTGGGATACCACATAGTTTTCTTTCTAGCTACTGGCTGCTTTTGAAATAGCTACAGTCTTTTGTCCCTAATAAATGACGCGACAGCTTTTGCGAGTTGCGATCCATTCCAGTTCTCTCTGATTCTTCATGATTTGTATCACCACGAGTGCTAAAAAATTAGCACTCGCTGACGTTCGAATAAGTGGTTCGTAGATACTGTGAATCTGCAATTTTGCGAATTTGCAAAACTGGTACGTATAAAACGCATTTTAACTTAGAAAATGTAAATGGCGTTATTGTAATTGTATCGATCGAACATGGCGGTATTGCATCCAATGCACAAACTGTTCCATATTGTAAACAGGTAAGATCAAATAGTTATCCTTTGAATTACTCCTGGTATACTATAAAGCGGTTTTTGTACCTATTGTATCATACGCTGCAGGAGCATTGTATCACCGAGCGATCTTGGTAAAAATGAGAAATAAACTCCATACCATCCAGAGAAACATGATTCTTGCCACCCACAGGATCTCTCGCACTGTATCCATGGCTACCATCCAGGTAATTGCAGGGACACTTCCCCTAGATCTTTTCATTATCTACCGAGGGCTCTGTTTTAGACTCAAGAAAAGAATCCCCACTTACATTCAGGATATTCAGATCTCCCTTGAAAAACATACAACTAAAGAAAAAACAGTGTTTCAACGAGCTCGTCAAGGTATAGCAGACCAGATGGAACACCTGGAACCTCGTGACTATGACTAAAAGATTCCTCCCAGACGTAACATTTACAACGACTAAAGTAAAGGGAAGATGGTTTTCACTGAGCCTTGAAACGTCTTTCCTGGTAATGAGGCACGGCTCCCTTAATGAGAAGCTATTTCAGCTGGGATTCTCAAACACGGATCGATGTGGATGTGAGGAAAAAGAGAACTGGTTCCATACAATCTACGACTGCACTCAATATGAAGAGCAGCGAGCACAACAAACCTTGACCATAGCCATATTGACCAACTTATTACGAGGACTGACAACCTAGACTCAAGACTCAAGAAAAGAATCCCCACTTACATTCAGGGCCTTCCAAACATTTACAAAGGAAGTTTTCACCAAACACTAAACCTGACTAGAACTAATGACCACCAACCTAGGACATGAGCTGACTGCAAAATGAGAAATGTCCCATCATAACTTTTTTTTTTCTTTCTTTTTCTTTTTTTTTTTTTTTCCTCTCTCTCTCTTCGCGTTCTGCTTTAGATTTGGGACTAGTTCCTGGATCCGGAGTAGCAATAAGCACTCTCTTGCTACGCTTTCCCTTTCTGTCCCACGCGGGAAGAATTTTTATTATTATTATTTATTTATTTTTCGTCCTATCTACCTGTTGCTGACACCTGATCGATGCTCCCTTCTTTTCCGCGATCGGGATGCGGGATTTAAAGATTTTTTTTTTTTTCCGTTCTCGTGTTCTGCCCTGACCTGGGGCTCCCCAAGTCAGGCTAGCAACCTCTCACCCACTCTCTCTCGTTTTTTTTTTTTTTTTTTTTCTAAAAAAATATCCTGGACTGGGGCTCCTCTGAGACGGGGGGAGTCCCCCTCCTCTTTTGGCCTTCCCCTCTTCCCCTTACTCATTTAGTTTCTTTTCCTCCCTGGGAGACTCGTTCCCCAGGGAGGAGGGCGAGCAGATAGTAGGGGAGGCCTTGCCTTCCCACGGCTCGGGACGAATACCTGGAAGAGGAAGTCTAGGTGATCACTGCTTCTAGTTGGCCAATACACAACACTACACTACAGAACATACACGCACAAGCTCACAGACAAAATTTTTCTGTTCTATCACTTTCTCTCGTGCGGAATGAAAAACTTTTTTTTTTCTTGCTGCCTTTTCCCCTATCCAAGTTCAACCGGCACAGAACCCTCCGTCCTGTGCGGGATGATTATTTTTATTTATTTTTTTTTTATTACACGACACACACTCGCCTTACCTTAACGGAGTCTGTAAAAACTGAAAAACTTGTGTTCATCTCCGAGGCAGAGATGAACTTCTGTTCCAGGAGCCGCCCATACAAAAGTACAAAATAGAATATCCTTGGAATTAAAATTAACAATAATAAAGCCAACGTTTCAGCACTGAGGAAAGAATTTACTCAATTTTCAGAGATGTAACATCCGTTTCAAAGAACAACCCAGTCGACTGCCTCCAGCATTCTCACAATGCTGATCCTCTCTCGGGTTTCAATACAAACAAACTGCCACTACTCTCACGAGAAATATTTTTAGCAGGCCGTAAGATATCTGGCATTGTCAACTAAGGCGTAATGGTGTCAATAAATTTGCCTGTTTGCTGGTCGAGAAACCCGAGCTTCCGGGGGATAAAGTGAGAACTACAATAAAAATTCCTTGCGTCATTCGAGCCTTTTCCACCTGCTGTGAGGAAGACAGTGTTTATATCCACTGTAGTACCGCGAGGGCTGTTATAGTAATATGTGGGCGCCTCCGTAGCCAGGTGGGCAGGAGCAGCAGTGCATAGCACACGCTTCTTGATTAGACCGGGGTTCGAGCCCGTGCCCACCAAATACGAAGGATGCGGAAAGGTCAGGGAATGACCACCGCATATCCCCGGAGCAATATGGCTTTAGTTGCTAATGCTCCTAAAAAACAAATAACAATAACAAATATGTTTCCCTATATGAAAAAAAAAAGTACGTCTTCTTTTTACAGTCGTATTAACTAACCATTTTGATCATTCGATCCAAATTCTGACCTGCGAGTTGGACTTCATAAGTAGGCTCATAAAGTCTGTGGTTAAGTATACAAACAGGCACATCCCGATAATAACAGTGTCTTCAATTAAAGGTTATCTGTACCCATCACTATTATTGCATATTGGCGAGAAATAGACCAGCTTGTTCACGGGAGTATTAACTTGCGATCCCTAGCAATTCTTAAGTATTTGGGGGTTCAACTGAATCATGCGTTTATTATATCGGGGAAAAGGTCAAAAGGTTTGTTAGTATAATATCCAAAGTTACACATGTAGAATGGAGCATAAAAGGTAAGACATTTGGCTTGCTATATGACTACATCTTCCTGTCCATTGTTGGTGCTTCCATATCGATGAAGAGTACAAGCGGAATACGTAGTTGGGTTGTTGTTATTTGGTTTTTAGGAGCATTAGCAACCAAGGCCATATTGCTCCGGGGATATGCGGTGGTCATTTCCCTGACCTTTCCGCATCCTCCATATTTGGTGGCTCACGGGCTCGAACCCCGGTCTAATCAAGAAGCGTGTGCTACGCACTGCTGCTCCTGCCCACCTGGCTACGGAGGCGCACGTAGTTGGGAATTGTATTCGGTCCGAAGAATGATGCTCGTGAAAATGGTGAAAGTCTATCGCACTACTATATCAACTTTGTTGCTACCAGGTGATCTCTCGTAGCAACAAAGCTGCACGAATTGGGCCAATGACTTAGGGGAGTAAATGATGTTCCACGGGCGCCTAAGCTAAGAAACCATATGAACAATGTAACTCTATACTACACTATAAAAACCACATACCAATCACACTGTCTGGCCTTTATAGGGTACTGTATTCAACGCAAGAGAACTGATCGCGAAGTTGTAGGGAACCACTGGTGCAGCTTGACCCTAAACTATGTACTATGCATAACAGAACGGATGAACTGCGAATGTGGAACGAGGGAAACTTGGAACCACATCTTCTACCATTGTTATGACTATGATGATCTACGTGCTGAAGCTATAAACAATATGCGAAGTGCAAACCATCTTCAAGAGGGTGGAGAATCATTGTTTTCAAAATCTCGGAGGGCTTTGCTGCTTTCCAGGTATTTGCAAATTCGATCTTCCTGCAAAGGCATGTATCGTTATAAACTGCGATAGTGGATACAACCCATGGGTCTGCTGATGTGGTCTGAGGAGCGGTTACTTACGTGAAACTAATATATTACTTCTCAGAATGATGACATTAAAATAAAAATACATTGAGCAAGTATAGATGTATGGCACCATTTTCTGAAAACAGGTAGGTGCTTGCTGTTTTGATACACTGACAAGTGGCTGGTGATGCTAGCACTGGTAGTTCTGGGGACTGGACTCTTTTCTATAAAACTGACACGTTTTTAATAAGGACTTTGTACTTGTTTTTATAGTAAAAAATTGGGAAATTTTGCATTATGGTAGGACTTTGCGCAAGTCGTGGTCTGATGCCACATTTGGTGATATGGCTTTGGAATGGTGCGGCTTTACTTGTTTGGGGGAGGAAGACCTTCCAGCTTCATATGGAATACAGATTTCACCATGTATGGAAGTGTTCGTGCATAACATAACTGGACTCTCAAATGTTTGGCGGCTGGCATTGCTGGTTATGCTGCACTGAGCAGCATGATTCCTTGTGTTGTAAAAAAAATTGTAATCCCATCATAATTTATTTTGTTGTATTACAGAGAATCATTGTGCCATTCTTCTCTATCCTCATCTTTCTTGAAAGGTGATGGCAGCACATTGCGATAACCAAGCCATGCGATATCAAAATAACTTGAATCGATTGCAGATGTGGTCTAAAAATTGGCAGCTAAAGAACCTTTCATTTGGACGTTTAAAACTTCCAAATGTAAGGTTTTTGCATCTTGGGAACAGGCATCCAGAAATTATTTCTCATAAACTTGGTGGTAGGGAGAGATATTAAGAGTGGTTTAGGGGGGGGGGGGAAGGAAGACCTAGGAGCTATGCCACAATCACATATGACATTTATCGTGTAGTCTAAAAAGGTGTCTCTAGGAAATGGAAATAGTGTCCTACCATGATTTATAGGTAGGACACCGTTATACCTTTAAATGCAGGAAAAATGATGTTATTGTCTGTATAGACGATATGATCATCTGAAATATTTTATTCAGGTAGGTCTGGAGGCTACACCTGAAAAAAAGACAGCTTTTAGAGAGTTTTCAAAGAAAGGCAGACATTAGTAAGAGGTGTTAATTGACATCCATGTGAAGAACGAGAAGGTGCGGCTGCAAAGCTTGGCAACTGTACATCTTATGGACGACTAATTGAGGTGTACAGGGCCCTCAAGGAGATCATTAATATGTGTGTGTCTGTGTGTGTGTACACACACACATATATATATATATACACCGCCCTATCATGATACTAAGAAAATCTCTTCTCGACGTTGATGGTCTTTAGTATCAGTAGCCTTAAAATTAGAGTATTATGTGATTCCCCATTCTCTGTCAGTTGTGAAGAGAATATTTTATGTGTATTTTTATTTAGTATACAATACAATAAAGATCTTTATATTCTTACTAGAAGAAGGGATAAATATAAAATCTAGGAATAACATAAGCCTGCTTCTCATGAAATCCCTCTTCTGGTAACGTGTTACAGATTATTGGAATAAATTATCTGCCAAGTTGGCAGAGGCGGAGATTTTTTAAAATTCAAAGCGGAATTCGATAATCACTTTTTGGCGACAGGGAACGCATAAGATTTTTATTTAATTTTATTTATTTTTAAGACGCAGAAAATGCCCGTTTCCTTTCATTCTTTCACGTTCTAATACTCAGTGCTCTACCCTTATCGTTCATGAACCACTGGAATAAAGAGTCATTCAGCTCATCAAAAACGATAACTTCATCGGAAACAAATTACATACTCAGGTCGTCTCATTATATCAAACATTGGTTCCGCTTGACTGCCAGAGCATGGACCCGAGCAAGTTATTGCCGTTCCACCGCTGTGTAAAGTAGACGACAGCTTCGCATTTGACATATGGCATTACTGCAGATTTGCACGAGCTGTCGGTTAAGAAACGAGGCTAAACTGTTTGAATGCACGATATTAGATTTGGATTTCTTATGCGGAAATGAGCATGCGGGGGAAAGTGGAGGAATTTACTTCCTTCCTTTTACGTTTTGCTGCAAACGATAAAACGTTCAAACCGATTGTGAACCTCTAAGTCGTTTTTACCGTTTATCTCTTAACGGGAGTGATATACTAACGGGAAATGATATCAGGATCAGAGCAGTAAACGAAAGCAGGAGCTATGTCCATTCAACCTGAGTTTTCAAACTGAAATCATTTCATAGCTCCTTACACTTTTTTTCTTGTGTTTTATTCTTCTTCTTCTTTAATGCTGCCGAATGGCGTTTGCGACTTCGTTTTGATATTGTTCTCTGTCTAGCGCTGCGTGTAGAATTTGTGCTGTTGTCATGTGAAGCCAGGTGTTGATGTTATCTAGGGATGCCATTTTCGGTCTGCCTGGGCGTTTCATGCCTTTGATCTTTCCCTCCAGGATGAGTGGTAGTAGGTGATATTTTTGTTGGTTCCTAGCGATGTGACCTAGGTATTTGCATTTCCTGCTGATGATGGTTTTGAGCAGGTCCCGTTCCGTGTGCATGTCCTGCAGGACCTGTGCGTTGGTTATCTTGGCTGTCCACGGAATTTTCAGCATTCTTCGGTAGAGCCACATTTCGAAGGCCTGGAGCTTTTTTGTAGTGGCTGATGTTAGAGTCCAGGTTTCTACACCGTAGAGCAGTATTGGCCAGATGTAGCATTTCAATGTGCGTAATTTGAGCATGATGTTCAAGCTTCTGTCGGTGAGGAGGGTTCTCCATTTGGTGAATGCCTGCCTGGCTTGTTCAATTCTGCTTTTGATTTTGGCCTCATGGTTCAGCTGGTCATCAATGAGTACTCCGAGATACTTGAAGCGGTGTATTTGCTCTAATTTTTCGTTGTTTAGTTTGATCGTGAATTTGCTTGCAGTCCTGCTGACCTTCATCACCTTTGTTTTCTTTTTGTTGATTCGTAGCCCTCATGCTTGGCTTTCTATGTCCACTTCGTTCAAGATGGTCTGTAAATCTTGTTCTGAATCCGCTATTAGTGCTGTGTCATCGGCATATCTTAAGTTATTGATGTAGTGTCCGTTAACTTTTATGCCGATGTTCTTGTCATCCAGTGTTTGGTCGAAGATCATTTCCGAATAGATGTTAAAAAGAATGGGAGATAATGGACAGCCTTGCCGGACGCCTTTTTTTATTGGAATTGGGTCTGTCAGGTCGGTGTCTTTATTAAAGAAGGTAAATAAAATAGGACCCACAGAGCCATATTTTGAAAGGCAGTTTCTTCAGATCAGCAACAAGATTGCCTTAAACAATTTAATAAAGGATGATTTCCATTACAAAAAGAAGAGAAAATGTGGTTTAACTAGCTGTATTGCAATAAAATAAATCTGGAGCCAAGTCATATTTTATTGAACTCCTTTCTGTCCTCATTATTAAAAATTATTACACGTTAAATTTGTATAACACATTAAACATTAAACCGGACGGTTTTTACTTCCATACGGTTTCGTTCATCTGATATCAACGAACGTTGACAGGATGAGCATCATTCAAAAACATACTTTAATTAACGTGGGGTGTTAATAAAAAATAATTATTCCAGGAAAATTAATTTTTTAAAAAACTATAAATAGCTTTTAGCTTAATTGATGGATTATAAACTGTTTTAAATGGAGATTTTTGTCAAATATAATTTGAGAATTCGGTACTGTTCTAGAGATCTGAGCCGTGGCCAACGTAATAATTTTAAATGAAATTCATGAATTTCCGAAATGTTCTTTCAATATTTCGTACAAACTTTAGAAATAAAAAGCCAAAAACAGTAAGGTTCTTCCCACTTTTCTAGGCATTCATAAATCGTTTTACGCACATTTCATCTTTAAATGATTACATTTCTTCACCCTGAATTTGTCATCAGTCAAAATTTTGCAAGCACTTAAAGAGAACTGTTTTTCTTTGATCATTAATTTAAGTATTTCGATCGTCTGATGTATATAATTCATGACCTGTGTTATGTAATTTTCGGAGCTTTCCAATCGAATTTAACAATAAATTTCGGCGGCTTTTCGTCACAAGAAAAAATTCCTCGATATTTCGAAACTTCTTAATATTAATTCTCAATTAATCGCTTGGTATAAACTTCATTAACAAGTTTTAAATGTGTCAAATATCTTGTTATTCGTTTATATTGTAAGGGAAAAAATATTCCCACAATTACAAAAGTTCGATA